>NC_086160.1:60451187-61076187 GCF_035149785.1 Candoia aspera
CCAGGGGTATCTTTGCACTGATACAAAATGGTGCTTTTTACAGATTTTGCATAGAACAGAGAATCTGCTTAATTTACTCATGTGAATCAATCATCTTGCTTACTAAAACTGTGCTCCCATGGGTTTAGTAGGGCTTGTTCCTGGATGCAGCATACATGTAAATTTTCTATGATATTTAAGGCTCAAATAACAAACAACTTCATGTTAACTGTGCTTCCATATCTTCCAGTAACAATCATATAAGTATTTATCAAGAAGAAGATGTAAGATCTGGCATTTTATTGAGATTAGGTTTCTGGCAACAAGCACATATTTAGTCTCTGGGGAACTTTCTGACAATTAAATGCCAAAGTAACTCTCCATTTAAAATACTAACAATGAGTCCAAGAGAAGTTGAAAAATGTTGCATAAGTTAAATGATGAAATGAATTTTAAAAAGCTACATTGAATTATGAAATGTATTTGATTTTGGTTTTTTGCCAGAGTACTCATGACAGATTGCCAGCATATCATATTTAGACTTTTAATTGAAGTTATTGTTATCTAATATATCAGAGTAATGTATCATTGTAATTGGTGTGAGTGTAATTAGCTTTCTACAGCAAGATTTATGGATGATAACTCCTCCTCTCTGTGTTGACGTTCGTCAAATGTTTCACATAGGTGTGACTTATTGTTTCAAGTCAGCAGAAATTTGTTGCTTATTAGCTAATTGTGACACACCAGATCATCATGTCACTTGGTCAATATGCAGTTATCAATTCATGGACTTCCATATCATAATGAACCCTTTATGCCAACCTCCTGTTATCCAAGGTATATAATTAATATTTTCTATAACAACAACAACAACAACAATAAGGAACAGCATCATTCTGGCTCAAATGAGGGACCCTTCAAATTATTCTTTAAAAAAAGGAAGATTGGAAAAACAAATCTGCCTTTATGATAATCAAAATTAATACTGCAAAGTGGCTTCATGTATCATAGACCTGAAGCACTTTTGGAAGCAGCAGTTTTGAATTTTTAAATATATGCTTCTTTTGGGCTTCTATTTTTAGGTAAATACCTACACTGGTTACTTTGGATAGCTATGCAAAAATTCTCTAATTTATGTTGGCAGAATAATTACTGTTAAATGATCAAACCCTTGGCCTGAAATGAAACAGTAGCAGTGGTAGGCTTAGTGCTGAAAACTTAACGTTAGTGAAATGTGCAGAATGGTCCCCATGGGTCATTCACAAAACTTAAATTACAGCAAGGATGGATTTCTTATAAATACAGAGTGCCCTTTCTAAGCATGCTTTGGATGGAGAAGGAGAGAAGGAAATGTCTGGCTCTACAGGACAGTGTGCAAACAACACCTTCTCTGTCTCCATTTTGCTCAGAGTTCCATGATTTTAGCACAATTCTGTTCATATTCAATCAGAAGTACATCCTAGTAAATCAAGTATTTGTAAATAATCAATTAGCATGATCCAGTGGTTAAAATTTTTAAATGCCAAAGCCTGATGAAAGGTGACTTCAGAAACTTGGTCAAGGTATTTAAGTTATTCTTTTAATGTGAGCTTAGAAACTTGTAATAAATGATGCATTTATTAGCCAAATCCACATGTGCATGAACCCTGGGTTGTTCCATAAATGCAATGCATCACATTAAGGTAATAACAGTTTCAGAACAAGACAAAAAGGAAAATACAATATGGATAACAGTTTAGGGCAAAGATTTCTTCTGTCAGGAAGGCTGGTTTCATGTTCTCATAGGCTTATTTAGGCCACTATATGATCTAACCTTATCTTGAAGAAGCACCAGGCAAGTAAACTCTGTCTTGCTTTGTGAGTGTAGCCTTTCCCTTAGAAATCGTTTGTATGTATTTATATGAGTGTATGAATATATGCATACATAGATACATACATATATGAGTTAATGTTTGAAATAGATGGCCTTTTTTGAGAGTTTCACTTGACTGTTAATCAGACATTGATCAGTATAGTGAAATTAAAGATGGCCATAGTATGGCTCATACAGTTCACATGGAGCTTCCCACCAGAAAAATTGAGGAGGAGGAGGAGGAGAACAAAATGCACCCCAAGCGTTCTTGTGAATTTTTCTTTTTGAAAAGATTCATTGCCTTTTTTCTTCACTCCATTTTTATCCCAAGAACAAAAATAGAAGTTTTGGAAGAAGAAAATTAATTGGTAATTTCTTGTGACCTTGTTTGGATTTGTTTCATGAGTACAATTCCTTTGAATAGCAAACTCTAAGGATTGCGGTAAAAATGAGGCCAGTAGAAAATAGATAATATAATCAGCATACTTGGAGAAACTCCAAAGTTTGGCACAAATACAAAAAGCCACAAGAAAAACAAATTGAAGAAAACAGAAACTGCAACAATGCTGATTAATACTTGGGAAAAGTATTAATTATTTTTTTGAAAGCAAGAATATTTTCATATGGTTCTAAGTCCTTCCCTCCAAGTATTTTCTGATTCCTTATCCTTCATCCTGAAACTTTATAAGAGACAATGTATATTCCAATGTATTATGGTCTTATTGCTTGAATCAGATATTTTAAAAGATTGGACTACAGTGAATTTACTATGGCATTTGGCATTATCAAGCACCCTACAAAATTTTCATCCTAATAATGCCATTTAATTGGTACTTGATTTTTATTACAAATTAATCATATTGATTATTGGAGGAGACATGATTATTATTTGAATGGATGGCCATCAAGAAAGTTCTGCCATCAACCTCTTTCACTAAGGCAAAAGTTTTAGCAGCTCCTGGGAAGGCTCAAGATGAAGGGAGATATAAAAGCTATTACAATCAGTGTTAATATTGACAGCACCAGACTGTATGAGAACAAGAGCAGAACAACCAAGTTGGAAAATTGGGGAAAACCAGTGAATATATCTATAATCGACTTACCTGTTTAAGGTTGTTAAAATAATTTCTCTAGAATCTGACTCTTGCCTGACCAATTTATATGTGATTGGAACTCTGGAAGGAAAAAAAAAATGAAATTCCAGGAAAAAAGCCAGCCAGTACATTTTAACGAAGTTCTAATTCAAGAAATATTGCCTTTGCCTGAAGATTTTCACTAAATATTAAAATGGTTCACTGCTTTCTATCTTCTCCTCTTTGTTCAGCTAGTAAATCTTAGCCATTAAGAGTGAGGTTCCCTAGATCTGCTATGCAGAATGAAATTTCACAAATGCCTAAGTCACTTGTACAAATGAACGGGGACTGTGGAGTACAGAGATGGCTTTGAAGAAGGTATTCAACAGCTGTTGCATAAACACCACCTTACCCTGGAAGGAAGGATGGAGAGAAATAAATTCAAGATTCCTCCGCCTTGGCTTTCTTTGGTATAATTATGGAGGCAGCGAAAAATCTCTGTCAGGCTTTCAAAAGTCTATTATTATATCCTACAACAATAAAATAGGATTCCAGTAGTCCTTTTGGAATCTGTTTTCTAACTGACCTACCTTAAAAGGTTGACAGGAACATTAAAAGTCTCATAAAATGTTTTTTCCCAGATTATAAGAAGGAATTTAATAACTCAACAGAGCAAGAAATATTGAAGAGAAGAGTCTTTGATAAACCATCAGATTTCCAGATGCTTTTGCTTTGTAGTTGTATGGCAGTCAGAAATCTTTCCCCTAATCATGTGGAGGCTGAAATACAGCTTCTTTAAATTCTTGTTGAAGGAGGAAGATTAAAGTTTTTATCCTTTGTGTTTTCCTGTTATGCTTTTGTATACAGGTCGCTAAATTTCTTTACCACTGACTCTTAATTACATATTTGCTTGTTATATCTCTGTGCCGTTGCTTACAAAATATTACAATTTGAAGTTTCTACTGCATCTGTGCTCTTGTCTTCATTTCCCCTCCATCAGCCCCCTCTTTCTTCTCTTATCCTAATTTTTCCTCTTTTTCTTCCTTGTTCTAAATCGGTGTTAATTTTAGATTAATAATGTTAGTAGGTTAATCAGTCAAACGTTCTTCCCTTCCCCACTGGATCATGTAATATTAATAATAACAACCATCTGACTCACTTATTAATTTATGTAGGAGATAGAATAAAAGCTTTCCACAATGTCTGACTACCACTAATTGATGTTTATAGATTTTTAATTGTATATTTGTATATTTTAATCATTTTATTTTTCTCAGGTTTTTTGGGCTTGGGATGTTGATACAATGCAGATGCAGCATGGCTATACAGTATATAGCTTATTCATCTTTTTTTAAAAAAAATATGCTCACTGTTTTTAAAATTAAATTCTAATGTCAGTTTCCCTTGTAATGGAAACTGTTTTATGATTGGAGTTTCCATTCAAGCATACACAAGTGTTAGTTAAATTTTAAAAGATGGAAACTGAAATTGCTTTTTTGCAGGAGAATTATCTTTTCCTTAAAAATAAGCAACTTTTACAGAAAGTATGGCTGGGAGAAATTTATATAATTTGTAATTCTCAATATTCAAACAGTATTGCAATTCAATTAGTAGATTCTCTAAGATGATGATTGAAGAAGTCTAAGATGGTAAAGGTAATTTTTTTAATGTATATTGTCAGATAAATACTTATTATTCCATAATTTGGACAGTTCAACCACAGATTCTGCAGAACAAATATGTACAGTATTTGTTTTCAACATCTGTATACTAAATTATTAGATTTAATGTGGCGCAGAGTGGTAGGTGGCAGTATTGCAACCGAAACTCTCCCCACGACCCGAGTCCGATCCCAGCAGAAGCTGGATTCTCGGGTAGCTGGCTCAGGTCGACTCAGCCTTACATCCTTCCGAAGTCGGTAAAATGAGTACCCAGCTTGCTGGGGAAGGTGACGACTGGGGAAGGCAATGGCAAACCATCCCGCTATAGTCTGCCAAGAAAATGTCACAAAAGCTGTGTCCCCCCAAAGGGTCAGACATGACTCGGTGCTTGCACAGGGGACCTTTCACCTTTCACCATACTAAATTATTAGACTAAATTATAATTGGAGATGACTTGAATCAAAGTTTCCCTTTGTAGAGAAGTTTCCCTTTGTATCCCTTCTTAGATTCTAATAGCCCACCAGGTATGTTATATTATCACAATCAGAATTTTTAATAAGAATTTAATGCACTGAATGGTTGCATTTGACTTATGCTTGCCAAAGGGAATACATAGATAGCCATCAGGTTGCTGTCAATTCTTAGCAACCACATAGGTAGACCTTATCCAGGATGAACTGTCCCCAACCTTCAGGTTTTCCAGGACTGCACCCATTACTCTGTATTGTAGACCAGACCAAAAGTAAGTAGTAGACCAGACCAAAAAGTCAACTCCACAAGAAGTCTAGAACGATACTTTATTGAGAGCAGAATCTTGCAAGTCTGATTTCTTGTCAAAGTAATCTTTCTTACTTTCTACATGGATTGAGTCCATTGACTTTGCTGCTGGTCATCCTCTTCTTCTCTTTCCCTCCACCTTTCCCAGCATTATGACTTCAAATAAATTAAACACAATACTCAGGATTCAGACTGAACCCAATTAAGCAACTATTCATCTGGGAAAGGTGTTTCCTGATGTTCTTTAGGTATCCATCCTAGCTTAGTTCACTGGCTGGAACTTCAAAGTTCAGCTTTTCTGTGGGCTTAGCATGAGAACTATTGTTTGACTCCACTGGCATCCTGGCATATATTGGCATTCTTTTTTCTCTGAAATCAAATTCAACACCTGAACTTAAAGGTACATTTTTTTAATCCATTCATTAGTGTCCGATTCTTGGAGAATGCTTGGACAAGTCCCTGCAGTTTTCTTGGCAAGATTTTTTGGAAGTGGTTTACCATTGCCTTCTTCCTAGGGCTGAGAGAAAGTGACTGGCCCAAGGTCACCCAGCTGGCTTCGTGCCCAAGGCAGAACTAGAACTCATGGTCTCCCAGTTTCTAATCTGATGCCTTAACCAAACTACTCTTCTGTGGGCTCAGCATGAGAACTATTGTTTGAATCCATTGAAGTCCTGGCATATATTGGCATTCCTTTTTCTATGAAGATCAACACCTGAACTTAAAGGTACATATTAGCTCTAGATACAATTCTGATCCCTTTACCCATCAAAGTTTTACATTATAAATAAAAGAGCTAATAAATTCAATTTTGAGGTAAGCTGGACCTCTCAATTCTGAAGATGTTTTTAAAACTTTTGTGATATTAAATTTTTTTAAAAAACTTGATTTATCTTAGAATGCTTCTTGACAGTTTATTCAGGTCAAGCATTTGTTACTCACCCTATTTCGTCCAGATGCTATTTCTGCTTCTGAAGATTCAAAATGGTTGGAGGCTATGAAGAAATAATCTATGTATTCTAAGCTAGTGTCCTTTTCTTACAGAAGATTGATGAAATTTAAATTATTTTATTATGTGACAGCTAGAAAAATGACCTTGAACGTCTTCTAATAAATTAGTAAAAAGTTGCCTTAAATAACATGAAATCAATTTCTTCTGATATTAAAATGAGGTTAATACCAAAAAAAGTCACATGTATACAGGATACTTTAGAGAATGTTTAGAAGTTGCAGCTGTTTTGCTATTGGAGATACAACTCAGGAACTGGAATGTTAAATCTTATAATTTCATTTTATCCTATTGTCACATTTTTAGACTGAAATCAAGAAAATTGTTAATGTGACCATACTGTCTTGTAGGAAGAGAGACATGTTCATCTATGGTGACTGACCATAAAATCAGGAATCTGGTAGCAGGTTTTCCAACTAACTTATGCTTTTTAATAAAATTGTCAGTTGGAAAAGGTGCTGTCAGAGTCCTGATTTTTTCATACTCTCTTGGAATGTTAACTGCCATTATATATGTGTCAACATCTGAACTTGAAAACTCTAAGTAAATGATTCCCAGGGTCTTTAAATTTGAATAATTTGAAATTATGTGCTGAAAATGGTGCTTAAGCATGACAATTTTCCTCTAAATCAAGGTTTCCGTTACATAAAAATGTAAATACAAGCTATCCTTGTATGTCATAGAATTCTGCTGTATTTGTTTTAGAAGAAACGTCCTAGCTAGGATTGCTGAGAAGAACATGTGAAAGAAATAAGTCCTTAAGGTCTACCAAGGGCAGAAATCAGTCTGTCTCTTTTTGACAGTAATGCAGCATTGTACAGTATGTTCCTAGTTTACATTTAATACCTGGCTGACGAGTGACTGTTTTTCATGCCTATTCATTAGTCACCCTTGTATTACCACTGCCTTGAAGGCACCTTACCTGCCTCTTATCACATTTTGCAGAACATGATAAAAGATATCCTTTAGCTTTACCCATAAACAACTTCCATTATAGTAAAGTCTGGCAAGGTACCAGAAGGAGATTAAGTGACCATTTTTTTCAAGGAAGAAAGTCCCATGGATTATGAATTTAAAGAGGAAGTAGTAAGGCAAAATAAAATCTGAATTTAACTGGCAAAAATGCAGTGGCTATGTAAAAGAAAATAGATAACCTGAAGGAAAAGGGGAGGCTACTTGTTAGTAACTCAGTACATTATTTTATTTGATAAAATCTTAGATTTGATTCCTGGCAGCTCTCAGAGATAAAACAGTGTGTTTCTGAAATATTGAGACTTCCTACAGTCTATTACTAAATGGGATAGATTAATGCAGATATATGATTGTATCTTCTATTTCAAAAGATTACTATAGAACAGCTGTTCCTAACTTGAGCCCCTGGAGGTATTCCTTCTCATCCATTGTCATGAACGGCATGCTGGCTAGCGAGAATATGTCCAACACATCTTGAGGGGACCAAACTAGGGAACTATTAAGATACTCTGGACCAGTGTTTTAATAACAAGACTTCTGTATGTGAAGTGACTTTGTGCTCACTCAACCACCCTGAATTTGGTAAATTTGATGCCAGGATATTTTTAAATAATTGAACTTATTTCAGTGAAAATTAATGGAAGAACTCTTGATGAATTCTCTGAGAAAAGTAAATATAAGTAAGGTGTGATTGAACTGCATATTGTTTAAAAATAGAAATTTGGGTTGTTTTAATTTATGCCATAAACAATGAGTAGAATTTCACTGTTGTTTTGAGGCTGTCAGACACAGGCAGGCATTAAAACTTACTCTGAAGTTGCCACTCACAGCTCTGCATCTTTGGAAGTTATACTTTTCTAATTCTTTGGCATCTCACATACCAATTTTTTGCAGCTATAAAGTTATCTCCAGTGATAACAGGGCTTTACTTTTCTCATTCAACCACAATCTGAACATAACAAACAAGTTTTCCATTGATCTATACATAGCTTTAGAACATAGCTTGTTTGAATCTGTATATAGCAACTGCTCACAACAAATGAAAGGGCAACAGATACAGTGATGTGGAATAATCCACAGATTGGAGAAGAGAGAATTGTATTGTATTACTTGAAAGCTGGGAGATAGCAGTCTCTTCAATTAGCTGATTGTGGATATCACAGAAAGTCAGATATTGTTTAGGTATTTTATAATTTCATGTAGTAATGATACTCTTATAATTTCATGTAATGATGAAAATTGGATAGGGGAAAAAAAATCAGCTTCCAATGCTGTTTTTCTGCATTGTAAACAACCTTTCACTAGACAAATTGTTTCTGGAAAAATCTTTCCTCCCTTTTAGGCAAAAAGGGGTTGTGTTTTATTTTTTTATTTTGCTCTTTTTAGCACATGGTATAGGGAAGAGACTGGAATCGCAGGGAGAACATGAGTTCTGCATAGGGAAGCACACAGGCATTGTACTTTATACGTCAACAACAGATTTACCTACTCTCCTTACCTCTTCTGTACTTCCAAAAAAGAATTGGCTGATTGGCTCACTAGTGTAGTTTCCGCCAATAAGCACGCTGCACAGCTAATCAGTGTCTGTCAGTGTAGTGGATTAGTGGAATACAAAGTACACAAAAGGAAGCAACCAACAAGCTCTGCTTCCTTGTCAACACACAATTATATCCTTTCTTTAAAACAGATATTATTCACTTGATAATCTCCAATGGGTACTTTAAGGACATTACGGCTTATTATGCAGTCAATATTAGAGGTACTTTTAGTTTGTAGATCATTGACCTAGTGGAGAGTAATGGCATCATTTCAAGTGTTACAGCACATCAGACCATTATGATGGAAGCAAAGAAAAAAGAAATCCTTCCAAAGTGTGGGTGGGGGAAAAAAGTGTTATCTGTGGCTGCCTGTTCCACCTTTTTTCAGTGTGCAGAACAGGATTTAGGTTGTTGGGAAGCAGTAAAAACAAATTATCACTGTTACAAGTTAATGAAGCTGTTTCTAGAACGATTTGTTCATAAACAAAGTGTGTTAGGAACAGAGAAGATTAAAAACCTGTACATTAACTTCAAGTCTAAATTAATGCTTCAGAAAGTCAAACCAGACTCCATGAACTAGCTTAGATTTTTATCTATTCCAAGTACACTCCTGCTCCTTTCACTGCAGTAAATCTAAATGTTTCTGGTTTATTGTCTTAGTGTTCTTTATCACTGTATCTGTGTATGCTACTGCAATTATTACTGTATTTTTCTCTTTGTCATCCCGAGTTTTAAATGGCAATATGCTGTAATAATATTTGCATATACAGACATGCAAAGGGTTTTTAGCCCAGCATCTTTTGTGCCTGAAAAAAGGACATTTTATTTATTGCACTTATATCCTCCTACCTTTCCCCCTGAGCCTCGAGCTGGTATATGGGGAGGGGGTGTTGCCTCCCATTAGTTTATTCCTCCAACAACACTATGTCATAAATTTAGCTAAAAAAACAGATTGGTCCAAGACATACAGTGACTGAGTGTGGACTTAAACTCAGGTGTTCTCAGTCCATCTCCTTAACCCGAGTGGACTGGAAGTTAAACATCAATTCAACAGCGAATTAAGCTAATACAGAATAGTTCCAGCTACACACTTGCAGGCAGCAGGCTAACTGCTCTGCCCTCCAATTCCTTGCTGGTCACTCATTTCGCTGTCTGGCACTGCTGGCTAGTTGTACCAACAAATGGCACAGTGTACCAATATGTGTCATGTGAAGAGAATGACACATAAGTGTGTGTCCTGCTGAGGTATTTATCCTGGGCAAGGTGCCTTTCTGCTCACACATACACAGGCTTTCCCCAGTAATGCTGTCAGTGACATAATGAAGGGAAGAATCTGGACAAAGTAAAATTGCTGCTAGCTAGGCACTGATCAGAAGAGAAAAGATTAAAATTGGAGGTGAAGGCTCAGGTGAATAAGGTTCAAGAGTCGCTCTCTACATGTTGTCATCTGCAGTCTGAGGCAATTGCTTTGTTCTTTGTAATGGTTGGGCCAGTTCTGAGCAATGGACACCTTGTACTTATCTGTGAATACCATCCACATACCACTGAATCCTATAGACCGGTGTTTCTCAACCTCAGCAACTTTAAGATGTGCGGACTTCAACCCCCAGAGTTTCCCAGCCATAGTGCTGGCTGGGGAACTCTGGCAGTTGAAGTCCACACATCTTAAAGTTGCTGAGGTTGAGAAACACTGATATAGACAACTGGTCACAAAGCCCCAGTGCTCCACTTTTTCCATTTTACCCCAAATCTTCCACCCTTGTAAACTACTTTATCACAATTTATATAAATGATTATTGACCAAGTTTAGGAAACTGACGCAAGCAAAAAAATGAACCACCTCAAGTAGTAACATTATTGCTAGTAGTCACTAGGACATTATTTTATTAGATGCCAATCCCTAAGGAGTAGAGAAGGAACAGAATAAGGAGGGTAAGTGACTTTATCAAATGTTGACACTCAATTAGATTACACTTGATTATAGCTGATTTTGATATCCACCTCGCAGTATATGTTTATATCAGCAAGGTTTTATAGGTAAGCTAAAAAATCCTTCACAGTTTAAATGGTTTGCCATGGAACTTCCTTGACAAAAGTAATCAAATTATTAGGTCATCTCTTTGTTAACAGTAATTATACCCATCAGCCTTGCTCAGTACATTCTGGATCCATGCCCACAAAGTAAAATGGCAGTTTGCCATTTCAACAGATGACTGCCTAAGAAATTATTTCCAATTAAGATTCCAAAACAAGTTGGAAAAGCAAGCTGTAAAATACCTGATTGTCAAAAATAAGGCTCTTAGGTGTTCCATGTTCATCTGTATGAATCAGTCTCTATGGTTTTGTCATATTCTCAAGTGAACAAAAAGCAGGTTGAGGTTAAGCAGATATAAACACCTCCCATTTAAAAAAAAATGATGAAGTCAAAGAGCAAGTTTTATCCTCAATCAACTCTGGTCCTTAAGTCTATCCTTTTCCCTCTCTTACTTTTTCTGATACAAGTAATAAGTGGCACTCATTCCTATGGAGCTAAGCGCAGAGCAGTGGGAGTAACATATTGTCTAAAATCTCCCCCCGCTCCATTAATAAGATTGTCATAGCAGAGTATAATGGGAATTTTTCACTGAAAATGCTACTTATACGTTCTCTTTCTACATGGCCATCACATCACCTTAATGGTTGGTATTTTACTGGTATTATAATTAGGGAAGGCTGAGTCAATGATATTCCAGTCCATGCCAGTTCAATCTATTGAACCACAATTCCATTCCATTTATTTCTTCAAAAACAGATTTCTCTAATTTCCTTCCTTCCTTCCTTCCTTCCTTCCTTCCTTCCTTCCTTCCTTCCTTCCTTCCTTCCTTCCTTCCTTCCTTCCTTCCATGATGATCTGCTACTTTTTGTATGCAGTGTTGAACCTTAGGAACAGTATCACAAAACTTAAAGAACTGCAATCCATGTATTAATCCGGAAGATACAAATTCCAGAGTTTTGTTTCAAAATGTGGAGTAAATACTTTTCCTATCTGTAACCATAACAAATACTATAATTAAATATGTTTTCCTTCCAACCTAGATTTACGCAAGACTTTTGAACAGGAACCATTAGGAAAGGAAGTATCTTTGGAACAAGAAGTCCTACTCCAGTGTCGCCCACCTGAAGGAATCCCAGTGGCTGAGGTGAGTGACGGCAAATCTCTGTGGGGTGTGGGGTGAGGTACTGACACAGTTATCCTAACTGAGACCTAATCTGTGGCTAATGGTGCAGTGAATTAGGTGATGGCATGATAAATGGAGGTAATGGACATCTAACTGCCTGCTCTTGGTAGAATAGATTGATTGGGAACTGATTAATGACTTCAGAGTCAATTAGAATGCCCCACTACACAGAGTTACAAGAGTGGGATGCTTCTTTCCACTCTTTTCCTTCCTCTGCATGAAACAAGAACACAGCAAATATTGGTCTCTAAGACAAGCACTGAGTGAAATTTATGAATATAACTCTTTCCCCCACCTGGCCATACCCACATTCTAACACTGAGATAACCAGCTTTCATACATATTATTAAAACATTTTTAATGCTGCATTTTCTTTTACTGCTACATATGGTGACTCATTTAGACAATATTACTATAAGTATGCACCTGCTGTGGTCTGATAAGGATCTGGAACAAAGGAAAACTATAATCCATCTTTTAATGTCCCATGTCTGTTTTACTTAACAGCAATTAAAAACACATGAAAAAAGTATTTTGATATCTATCTTGTGGAAGTGACCCTACTGAGAAAAGGAAAAAGCTATAAATGTTTTGAGTAGGGAGCCCATCTGTTAAGAAAAGTCTACCCTCCAAACTTGGAGGTCATGCTGCTTTTAAAAATGCTTGTGGACTTTTTTTAAAAAAAAATTGGACTTAAATGTTTCTGTTTCTTCTACTTGTTGATAGAAGTATATAATGCTTGTTTTACACTGAGTAAATAAAGGGTTTATAATACAGTTCACAGGAAGCCCTTTCTATTGGTTGGACCTATTTGGTGGGATGCTATACCAAATAATTTTTGAAATATTTACTTCAAGGCAAGATTTAGAAAACCCTAAAAGCACATTTACAAGTAAGATGCAAATATATTTATAGCATATTATAAAATTATAATTTCCAAAGTTCAGTCAATCTAATTCCAAAGAAAGATTGAAGTTCTTCTGGATATACCAAATTCATTGTAGAAATGAAGCCAAATTTAAGAAGTTAGGCCAAATTGGGAGATTGCCATGTTCACTATAGTGGATATTTCCCTTTTTTTTTTTCTAAACAACTTTTTGGCTTTCTCTCTTATTGGCTATGATAACCTTTTGGAGCACCAGTTATGTTAGATTTGGGAAGCACAGTTCTGTGATATATCTTGTCTTTCCTAAAAGTTGGGAATGCTGTGTGGCTTCATGGATTTCTAGTTGCTTTTTAAGTATCTACAAGAAAGTATACTGTATAGGGAAAGTTATGCATTTGGAAAGTGATATTAGCAATATACCACTAGGGGTACAAGAAGTGTGGCAAGGGGGTGGGTTGGTAGCACTCCACTAACAGTCCTTTGAAGCCCTCAGTGAAGTCACTTTGAGATGCTTGAGGCTTTCATTGGATTTGGTCTAATGGTTAAGGCAATGGGCTAGAAACCAGGAGACTGTGAGTTCTAGTCCCACCTTAGGCATGAAAGCCTGCTGGGTGACCTTGGGCCAGTCACTCTCTCTCAGCCCAACTCACCTCACAGGGTAGTTGTTGTGGGGAAAATATGAGGAGGAAGGAGTATTAGGTATGTTCGCCACCTTGAGTTATTTGTAAAAATAATAAAGGTGGAATTGTTGTTGTTGTTTATTCGTTTAGTCGCTTCCGACTCTTCGTGACTTCATGGACCAGCCCATGCCAGAGCTTCCTGTTGGTCGTCAACACCCCCAGCTCCCCCAGGGATGGGTCCATCACCTCCAGAATATCATCCATCCACCTTGCCCTTGGTCGGCCCCTCTTCCTTTTGCCTTCCACTCTCCCTAGCATCAACATCTTCTCCAGGCTGTCCTGTCTTCTCATTATGTGGCCAAAGTATTTCAGTTTGGCCTTTAATATCGTTCCCTCAAGTGAGCAGTCTGGCTTAATTTCCTGGAGGATGGACTGGTTTGATCTTCTTGCAGTCCAAGGCACTCTCAGAATTTTCCTCCAACACCACAGTTCAAAAGCATCGATCTTCCTTCTCTCAGCCTTCCTTATGGTCCAGCTCTCGCAGCCATATGTTACTATGGGGAACACCATTGCTTTAACTATGCGGACCTTTGTTGTCAGTGTGATGTCTCTGCTCTTAACTATTTTATCGAGATTTGTCATTGCTCTTCTCCCAAGGATTAAGTGTCTTCTGATTTCCTGACTGCAGTCAGCATCTGCAGTAATCTTTGCACCTAGGAATACAAAGTTTTTCACTGCTTCTACATTTTCTCCCTCTATTTGCCAGTTATCAATCAAGCTGGTTGCCATAATCTTGGTTTTTTTGAGGTTTAGCTGCAAGCCAGCTTTTGCACTTTCTTCTTTCACCTTCATCATAAGGCTCCTCAGTTCCTCTTCGCTTTCAGCCATCAAAGTGGTATCATCTGCATATCTGAGATTGTTAATGTTTCTTCCAGCAGTTTTAACTCCAGCCTTGGATTCCTCAAGCCCAGCATGTCGCATGATGTGTTCTGTATACAAGTTGAATAGGTAGGGTGAGAGTATACAGCCCTGCCGTACTCCTTTCCCAATCTTAAACCAGTCCGTTGTTCTGTGGTCTGTTCTTACTGTCGCTACCTGGTCGTTATACAGATTCTTCAGGAGGCATACAAGATGACTTGGTATCCCCATACCACTAAGAACTTGCCACAATTTGTTATGGTCCACACAGTCAAAGGCTTTAGAATAGTCAATAAAACAGAAATAGATGTTTTTCTGAAACTCCCTGGCTTTTTCCATTATCCAGCGGATATTGGCAATTCGGTCCCTAGTTCCTCTGCCTTTTCTAAACCCAGCTTGTACATCTGGCAATTCTCGCTCCATGAATTGCTGAAGTCTACCTTGCAGGATCTTGAGCATTACCTTACTGGCATGTGAAATGAGTGCCACTGTTTGATAGTTTGAACATTCTTTAGTGTTCCCTTTTTTGGTATGGGGATATAAGTGGATTTTTTCCAATCTGATGGCCATTCTTGTGTTTTCCAAATTTGCTAGAATATAGCATGCATTACCTTGACAGCATCATCTTGCAAGATTTTGAACAGTTCAGCTGGGATGCCGTCATCTCCTGCTGCCTTGTTATTAGCAATGCTTCTTAAGGCCCACTCAACCTCACTCTTCAGGATGTCTGGCTCTAGCTCACTGACCACACCATCAAAGCTATCCCCGATATTGTTATCCTTCCTATACAGGTCTTCTGTATATTCTTGCCACCTTTTCTTGATCTCTTCTTCTTCTGTTAGGTCCTTGCCATCTTTGTTTTTGATCATAGCCATTTTGGCCTGGAATTTACCTCCAATGTTTCTAATTTTCTGGAAGAGGTCTCTTGTCCTTCCTATTCTATTGTCTTCTTCCACTTCCGCACATTGCTTGTTTAAAAATAATTCCTTATCTCTTCTGGCTAACCTCTGGAATTTTGCATTTAATTGGGCATATCTCCCCCTATCACTGTTACCTTTTGCTTTCCTTCTTTCTTGGGCTACGTCTAGTGTCTCAGCAGACAGCCATTTTGCCTTCTTGGTTTTCTCTTTCTTTGGGATGTATTTTGTTGCCGCCTCCTGAACAATGCTGCCAACTTCTGTCCAGAGTTCTTCCGGGACCCTATCTATTAAGTCCAGTCCCTTAAATCTATTCTTCACCTCCACTGCATATTCCTTAGGAATATTAGTGAGCTCATATCTAGCTGATCTGTGGGTCTTCCCTAATCTCTTTAGTCTGATCCTTAATTGTGCAAGAAGAAGTTCGTGATCTGAACTACAGTCAGCTCCAGGTCTTGTTTTTACCGACTGTATAGATGTCCGCCACCTTTGGCTGCAAAGGATGTAGTCAATCTGATTTCGGTGTTGTCCATCTGGTGAAGTCCATGTATAAAGCCGTATCTTAGGTTGTTGGAAGAGAGTGTTTGTTAAAGGTGGAATAGAAAATAAATAAAACAAAAATAAATTTCCTAAAATTCTTCACAACGTGAAGAATTCACCTTGGGAGTGTGATCCTTGATATGCTGTGGACTTCTGGCCAACTGAGTTTTTTTATTATCAATTTAATTTATTTTATTTATATACCACTTTTCTTCTAGGAGAGAGAGATCAAAAGAATAAGGATCCCCCATCATTTCACCCTATAACAACCCCTGTGAGTTTCTGTGGCTAAAGGTAGACTTGAACCTAGCTCTCCTTCCCTGATTTAAATAGATGTTGTTCAGCTGTATAAAAAATATACAGTTCTGTTCTCTTACCTATGAGGTCTGTTTGGGGTATAGCAGTGACTTGGAAAATAGGAGGATTATAATTATAACAATACTGAGTTGAGACCAGTGGCAGTTGAAGTGATTGCATTTACATACGTCCAGCCACACTGTTATTACAATAATAGCACAAAGGAAAGTCTGTACTTAGAAACTACACACCAGTCTCAAAATAATGTATTTTCAGAAAGGTCAAAGGCATTTTTACAGCTTAGTAATAGATCATTGATTATGCTTAATCCACCCCATCAAATTTTTCTGACTACCAAGTGCAAAAGGCCTTCCAGATAAGCAAATCAAGTTATAATGTCATTGTTTTGATAACAACATGCTTGTCATTCTCTTTGATGACTGATTTTTCAGGGATTCTATAAGTTAGCTGAGCCACTCTGTACAAGCTCAAACCATATCATGATTTCTGAAAACAGTAGTAGATAAATATAATTACATGCTTAATATATTTTATTCCTTTTCAATTTGTTATTTTCTAGGCTGGATGCAATAAGATTAATAATTTAATGCAGAGATAGGTTGGAAGCCAGTGTTGTGATAACGGTAGAATTAATCAACTGCTATTCTCAAGAAGAACTTAACAGTTTCTTTGCTTCTGAACTGCCTACCAACCAGCTGTTGCATCGTGACAAGAATATTTATAATGGGGCACGTCATATCGCAGATGCATGATGGTATTTAGGGACTTCGATACCTTTGCTGAGATTATTCATGACTGGCAGATAGTCTGGGTGCAGTATTATGCTCATGACACAGATCGTCCCTCCCAGTGTTTTAATAGTTCTGTCCCAAAAGCAGAAATGATTGTGTGCAAGACAGAGGAGAAGAAACATGATTAATAGAAAAGAGGTTCTCAGTTTTTTGTGTGTCATACCCATCCAGCTACAAAACATAGCTACTTGACAGGAAAAAAAGTAATTAAAAGCAAATAGTTTAAAATATTCTAGAAGACCACAAAAGAAAAGTGACCCTATACATTCAGAAAGTTTATTTGCAAATGCTGTTCTCTTCTGATCAGTTTGAGAATTGCATACATAGGCAGGAAAGGACATTTTGATTCAACAACAGGTTACGCTGCTGTTGGTTCTTGCTGTGCTTTTTGCGGTAGTCCTAAACACGTCATTTTAATGTAAAACGTTTTTTTAAAAATTTTCAAGGAGAAAGTCTTGTTTGTTTCTTACAATACTGGGCAACATATATGAGAAAAACCAACACAAGTATCTGCAAAATATTTAGAAGTACGTATGTTTATTTCACGGTTTGATAAATCTAACCGTTATAACAATTGTGACTGGGTTCCCCCTTGCATTGAACCATGGTTTGCTTAACCATGGTTTACAAAATGGGTGAAGTCAGACAACACACTGAGCCATAAACATGACAAGCTACAGATGAGCTAAACAAGTATTGTTTAGATTAATATGATTACTTATTCAAGTAGTATTTTGTTTCTATGTATAGAGAGACTATATATGTGTACACAGACAGTACATTAGAAGTTATTAAATGCTAATCGCTTTGCCTCATCTCTTTATACAAATAATCTTTCAACACATTTACCCATCAATAAATATTCTTTATATCTTAGCTAAAAATGTTTACAGCAAAAGTGAGATGTTTGCTGACTTGAAGATTTTTCAGTACTGTTGATACGTATGCTTTCAATAATTGCTTTCTAATTGTTAGTACAGAAACAATGGAAGGAAATAATTGTATGCTTTTATCTTTCATTTCACTATATTGTTATTTCAAAAATGCCATATTTCATTTACTTGAAGATATTACAATATTAGCACATGGAACATCCTTAAATTGTTCTCAAATCAAATCAAATCAATTTTTATTCGGTCATAGACCAGCAAATAAAACAGAAGATTCACATCCGATTAGAATAAAAGAAAAAGTACTTAAAATTCTAAAAAATCTGAGAAAAATTAGAAGAGCTATTGCGGCGTGCTGTACAAATTATAGAGCAATACTTAGCTATGGTCAATGAAGTAAAATGAGATTGGTCTGATAGTAACAACTTAAGGTAAAATGAGTTCAAATGACCTGGATATTTAGTAAAAAATGGAGATAATAATTCCTGGCGAGCATCTGCATAGAGAGGACAATACAAAATGACACATTCCATTGTTTCAATAACTCCTCTGCCACATTCTTTTTTTCTTTTGGATCAGCATCAAAGGCATAAATCGTCCAGGATAAATATGATAAGTCAGGATTTGGGTTTTCTTTATTATGAAAAATAATTGAAGAAATAGCAATTTAGAAGCCCTTTATAATTGGAGCCAGTTACCAATTCCAGAAATGTTTGAGATGTTCTTAAAGAGGGCAGGACTCTTGAGTAATACACACAGTTTCTATCACTGCTTATCAGCTTAAGGCTGGTTTCTAGGTTCCACATCTAGGATTGAATGGTGAAGCTTTGGAATTCATTCCTTGTGGGGAAGCCTGAAATTTCCTCTCTTTCTCCCTAAATCATTTCTCCATTAACAACTTGTAGCATCTTCTAGAATTTATTTATATATTTGAATTTATTAGCCACCCAACTCCAGTGGACTCTGGGCAGTAAATCTTTCAACTAACAGTAGATAGGACAGGCTTTGTATTACTTCAGTAAGAGGTGGATGATGCTATGGAGGAACTTTACATCATAAGTTAGGAAATAACATACAGACTACCTGACCTTCAGGAATGATCACCCGTTGGCGCTGAGATCTGGGCTATCCCTGGATAGCAACAAGAACATTGAGAAAATGCTAACATTTTGCTGCCATACCAAAAGCAAATTTTTGCAGTCCAGATTTAGTATGCTCATCATCCATAAGTTGGCCAGTTAGTAAGTGTTGTTCTTTGAAGACTGCAACATATTAATTCACTTTGTCAAGCAGAAAAGATTGATGACTGCAAGCTAATTGGCTGTGAAACCTATTTGTACTGCAGTCGGGGCAGACACCAATTAACATTGGCAGGTCCAGGAGTCATATCCATAAAGCTGTTTAATGTCTTCCACTCTGCACAGCTCCCAATTGCCCTTTTACTTTTTTATTTATTTATCTTAAAATCAGGAGGGAGATCAAACATCCAAGAGAGGAGATTAGCCTAAGAGAGCTTCTGTGTAGATTCCTTCCAACATTGTTAGAATAACAAAGTACAGATCATTAATGAGTATGAATAACTCACTTCAGCATTTTATTGCTGTCACTACCAGTAACTAACAAGATATAAAGTATTGGGGGTGGAGGTGGGGGGGAAAGGCAGACTAAAGAAAGCTAACTTGGTTGGTTGAAAAAAACATTCTTATTTTAGTTTGAAGATGAATATGTTCTTGTCTAAGACTCCCTGTGTTTGAAAGGAATTATAATTACCAGGCTGAGAAACAACTATTGGAAGTCAGAAAGTTAGCTGCAATCTCATTTTCCAAGTCAAGCTGCATAATTTATTATTTATTTATTATTAAACTTATATACCACCCATCTCACTATAAAAGTGACTCTGGGGAGCTTACAAATAATACAAATAACACAAGCAAGCTCAGGAGTGCTTGTAATTGCTCTGTTTAAAAGAAAGGCAAGCCATACCCAGCCTTTTTAAAAGTGTTTTTTTTTAAGTACATAAATATATATTTTCATTTAAAACCTGTGTGTGAAAACAACCTCATCCACACCTTAGTCTAAAGTGCAGAGCATGTGAAATCTAGTTCGATCTGCACCATTAGTCTGAAAGGTGTGGATTAGGTCATTTTTTTTTTTACAAAGGAATTTGCAAAGATTCCTCAACCCCTCCTAGATTTTACGGTTTTATGACTGATTTGTGGCAGTCAATCACTACAGATAAGTAGTAAGATAATTGTTTTTATTCAGAAGACTTACAGTGCAGAAAGGATATTTGCTGTGTTTTTTGTCTTCAGCAGAGGGCACACTTCTTAACCTACCATACTAAAAGCTGTCCAACAGCTACAGAAGGTTGTATGCATTTTCGCTGCCTGCCTAAGAGTGTAAATAGCAGGGTAACTTAATGATATGCAGGTTAAGCAGGCTTGCTCAACAGATTAGAAATGAAGTAAAACAAGAAACTTAAAAGCACTGATTTCAAAAGTTTCAACTTTAGTAGAGATAACATTTGTGGTGTCAGTTTCTATTAGAGGGCCTGGGAGGAAAAAGTCAAATGAATAGGTGTGGGTTACACTATGTTGTTTATAAACCCTGAAGCCAAAACTAGAAACATGGAGATTTGGATCTTGGAAAGGTAGCACCTTATATTTTTAATTGGTTGCAAAATCAAATCAGTATCTACTCCACCAGCATTAGAAAGATGTGGTCCAGTACCTGATAGATGGAAATGGTAGTACTGCAGCAAGAAACTGAATAGTAAAATAGCAAAAGAAATATGAACTTCCAATAGCATTAGCTTTTCTGATGCAACTAGTATATAGAAATTCTAATGATGGTACCTGAATCATAGAGTTTTCTTTATCTCAGCCTTCCAAAGCATAGATGTCGTCTACCAGGCTTTATAATGGCTGATCATTACACTCATTGTGATGCTGACCCCTAACTCTTGGTTGGAGTTATTGTTGCCATCTTTTATTATAAATAAAACAGCACTTATCCATCTTACTGCTGTTCAAGATTTTAATGTCCAATACACAATTCCAATTTTCCCTAAATCCAAAAGCTTCCAAGTGTTGTCAGAGCTTGAAAATGGAAGTAGGTAGAAAAATATTAAAAAGTCACCTGCCAATGTTCTCACATTCTGTTTCTCATCTGGCACAGACACAATAGGTGAGGATTTATGATTTGCTCAGCACCTCCCTCCCAAATTCCCATCTTAACAAAAGCTCAGGCATTTGAACCCAAAGGCTGTATGTGAAAATTAAGGGGGTTTCACTAGTCTGATAACAGTTCCTGTAAGGGTGCTTTTAACAAAGAATTTCTACATTAAACAATGATGTTCTGGTAAGCCTTTAAAAGAAACCCCTAACACTAGAAATTAAGACTTAAGTTGCTTTTTTATTCCTAAATTCCTGAAGCTCTTAAGTTTACATGACAAACTGGACTTTTGTTAGGCTGCTATGGGAAGGACTGTAATTTAGCTAGTTTCAGAAAGGTTTTTATTTCAACCAATATCTCTGAAAATGTTGAACATTTGGGAACTCATTTTTCTTTGAGAGGCAATGAACATAATACTCTAGTAGCAACTGAACATGCAGATTCCTTCTAAACAGTTGTTCTCAGAATCTGTTTGGAAGTATAACTATCAGTGGGCCAGTTCTGATGTAACTCTTTGTATTTGCAGCATTTGTAGTTATCTTAGGACTTCTTGTTGTATTCCAAAGTAATTGAGATCATGAGCATTTTAATGTTTAGTTCTTCTATTCATCCATAGTCCCCAACAGTTTTTTTTTTTTTTTACAGATGACCAGTAGTTCCATTATAAAATAATTCAGAGTACAATTGTTCTAGATGTTTCAGGGCCTTTCCCCACTTAGCACAAACACACTGTGGTGTCCCCATGACATCCCTTCATCTGATCCCCAGTCCATGACTGTTCAGGGCTAAGTTGTCCTTAGCTGTACTGATGGACCCCCTTATTCTAACAGTCTCCAAGAGCAGCCTCAGTGCACAAAAATCTGTTAAGTGTTGTTACCCATTATTTTAGAGAGAAGTGAGATATCTGCAGTGAAAGAAAGGCAATAGAGGAATTGACAACGGGGACAGCAATTCCATGCTAGTGTAGTTTCCTGCTGAGTCAAGGATGGGTGAACAGTGCTTTAACTCAGACAGCTCTCAGTGGACGTGGATTTTTTAAAATCACATTTGCAGTTAGTATTTGCAGTTCTAGATTAGCCTTTAAATCATCATAAATCATGTTACGGTGAGCAGTTGATGGAGAAGAAACTTTGTGTAGTGACATTACATCACAATTGGCTGTAGTATATTTTTATCCTTTTTTCTTGAGTGGAAAAAAAACCCCATTCTGGTATATCTGTAAAACTTAGGAAAAGCATCTTTAGGGTAGCTACTGGGATTCTCCCATAGTAAAGAAGCACAGTTACTAGTAGTTAATAACTTTTCTCATTGCTTCTGTTGCTTTCAAAGTCTCCTTGGGAGTGAGAAATGATCTCAAACTGAGGCAGCCTCATTAAATTAACTTCTTACTCTAAGGTTATAGATCAAATCACCCGTGATATCTAAGATTAGTTAATCTATAAGCAGCTGAACAAAGTTTTGCATTGGAATGTGTGACTTCCTCCACCTTCAACATGGGGATAATTGCCTTGCTAATTATAGGAAGAAGTTTCTCCTTAAGAATTTAATTCAACAGCATCAGCTGTAATATTTGATGACCCAATTGAGCTTAAAAACTGTGTTGTACTTACTTCAATCAAGTTAGGTACCAATTGGGGGTGGGGGAGGCTAAGTGAAGAGATACTTACTGTGTCACCAGGTGATTACATTTGCTTGCCAACTCAGAAGAAATGTGGCATGAATTCTACTCAGCTGGGCAAAATGTACAGAGCACATGGGACCTATCCAAACATGTAGCATCAGGTGGCTGCTACATCTAATTGATGGTTAATATAGCTGCTGTTTGCTTTGCTTGGTGAGAGTCGTTCCTGATTTTGCAGCTGTTGCCTTTAATTGGAACTCCTGTGTGTACCTATTTCCATGCAGGTACCTCATTGACCTGACAGCATTTTGCATTCTGTTCAGAAAAGGGAACCTTTTATATACCAAGAATAGAGAGCTGAAGGAAGAGAATGGCTATGAATACCAAGAAGGGACATAGTCACTCTTAGTGCTTTGTGTTGTAGGCTGGGTTGTTTATCTTTTGGAAGGTACCTGTGAAGTTGGAAACAAAAGGGTTTGTGGTGAAAATTAGGTGCATTTAAATAGTAAGATTGGGAAAATTTACAAAGTGAAAATTTTGCTATAGAGATGGATTGCAATGGAATATCTAGGCAGAATGCCAGCTTCCATTTTTCTTTCTTGCAAACAGCCTACCTTATTTTGTTTCTTTACATTTTCTCATTCTTAGACTTGGTTTTGTACTTCTCTGATGCCTTGCCTAAATCAGCACTCTCTCTATATATATATATACAGTCATGTGAAAAAGAAAGTACACTGTTTGAGTTCTATGGTGTTATTGGCTTTATTTTCGTAAAATAAATGACAGTGTAATATGTCATGTGTTGTTGTTCATCTGAGCTTGTATTTACCTAATTTTAAGACCCGCTAAGGACCAGAAGATGTTTTATTATGTCCTGATATGTAAAACCATAGAACTCAGAGTGTACTTGCCTTTTCACATGATACTGTGTGTGTATACATACACAGTGTATATGTAGTATGTGTGTGTGTATAGTTGGTATGCTACAAAGCAAAGCATCAACCTCAGAATAGTATTCAAGTTGTATGAATGTCCTCAGATTTCACATAGGTAGCTTAAGCAGTTTTAGAAAATGTGGTGGCAGACCAATGCTTTGGTTGTAAATGAGTTCATATGAGCCAGAAAAAGGTGTAGGTTTGCTAGGATTTGATAGTATTCTGATAGGCTTGAACCAGTGATAGGGGTTATCCTCATAGTCTGCCCTCTGGAATTTGTTTTTGTTTGGGGTTTTTTTTCGTTGTAACTGGTTACAAAACTACAGCAACTCTTTTGTGATGGAGAAAAAACCCAATGGCATGCATTTTCTGCATACATCCACTACATGCTTTCAAAATACCTTTTGGTCCCAAAAGACTGGGAAACCCTGCTTTAATACATAGTGTGCAGCTTTTTTCTTCTATTTTTGTTTAATTACAAGTATTTTTTTTAAAGTCCCACAGCCTTAAGGGAGAAGAGGATTTTTCTTGACTTGCCCCATTTACCTCTTATGCATAAGAAAGGTAGTAAACAATGTACTATTGACTGAGCCTTTTTTAGACTAACATTCCTAACTGTATGAATTCTCATCTGCTTTTCAGAGGAGGTCCCTAGTAAGACATACTTATCTTCCTGTACCACACAAAGCTACCACTTTCATCTAAGGCAGAATTCCAGCAGACAGTTATCAAGTCCCAGGATTGGATTCCATCCTGAGGACAAATAATTTTCAAAGACCTTGGTATTTGTTGAAATAAATGCAAACTTTCAAAATCAAAGTAGACTCTGAGAAGTTACCCTTGAGTGAAATCACAAGGCATTATTTGCTGTCTTTCTAGTTTGTGGAGAATATACATTTATGCCCCCAGAGTGCTGACTTTGGATTATAGCACTTTATTCAGGAGTATGGTCTAAATAGGAGCCTCATAGCATCAGACAAACTCTCCCTCATTAATAGAGGCTGTACACACATTCCCTATGACTGATTGTTTTTTTTTTAAATAATTTTCTCCTTAGGAAAGGCTGGCATGCAATTTGCCTGCCTGTTTTCCACCACCTTTCTTTTATACACACATACATCAACTAACTGTGCTTGCTAATCTTCTTTATTAAGGTAAGCTCTCTGGTGTAGTTGTGCAGTGTAGGAGCAAAGTGTGAGCACTGAAGCTATACTGCAGCTTTTTTATCTGACCTTGCATACCAAATGTCCATATGACAAAGAGCATAGAAGCATTCCTATCTGATTAAAAAGCCATGGGGAGAAAGTGAAGGTAAAACAAGAGGAAAAAAATAAGGTGACTGCTAGGTTATGTTCCCTCAAGTCAGTCAACTCTTAGCAATCACATAGATTTTCTCCATGATGAACTGTACCTAACCTGGTCTTTCAGGTGACCAGTTATGAACTGCAAAAACTGAAAGAACACATCAGCAAGGAAGTAGTTCTCTGTAACTTTTTGTTGCCTTCTAGTGTGCAGATTTATACAGCCCGGTTCTGTTAAAGCCTTCTTTGAATCAAGGTCAAATCTCCTCTGACTTCATGGACAAGTCCATGTAGTTTCCTTGGCAGTGGTAGAAATGTGGCTTGTCACTGCCGTCTTCTGGAATGTTTTTTAATTTCCCCATCTAGCCTAAAACTCTCATCCAAATACTAACCAGGCCTGATCCCTCTTAACTTTCCAGCCCAGCCTAGGTAAGCCAGGCACTGGTAAGCCAGGCACTGCTACCTTAAACTTTAATAACTTGAGGCATTTATGTAGTTGATCAACCAATTAATATTGAAGCCAAAATGTTTATAAGAAAAGTTATGTTTGTCTGCTACTATTGGTACATAGAATGCATTTCAACATTTAATTTTTGAGGAAAATGTTCTAAAAAATAGAGACCAGTTTAGGGCTGTAAGAAAGAGTCATTGTGACAATTGTGTTTTTTCTCTCTTGTTGAGGCTGTTGGCCTCACATTTCATGTTGGGTGACATGTGGCAGGTTCCCTTTTCTAATTAGAACAAATGTCCCAATTATGTTAATATATCTCCTGATGCCAATCAGTGAATAATTAGAGACAACACATCTGTTTCCTGCTAAGGGAGTCAGATTAAAAAAAGCTAGAAGAACAAAGTGCAGAGCACTCTAAATTGCTGCCACATTGGATTGTGCATTTTTTCGATATAAATGCAGAATATCATGAACAATTTTCAAATGCTATAACTATACATTATATTTTTGACTTATTCTATCATTAACTCCAAAGACCCTCAGCAATTTATAGTAATTTTTTTAAAAAATCAAGACATGAAAAGCAATTAAAATAATTAAAGCCAATGAAAACACAAAACAAATTAATTGAAATTATCAATCAACAGTTACAAGTCTATTCAAATGCAGTACCTATGTTTTAAAGGCTTTTTAAAAGTGAACAATGATATTAGTCCCCTCAATCCATCCCATTTCTGACAGCAGGCAGGTGTTCAAGGGATCCCCACTATTCCCTGAATTAGTAACAGAAATCTGGGTGCTCTCAGATTATGTGTGTGTATAATATTATCAAATAGAAGAGATTATATGTATCTCAGGGTTGAACTGTGGAGTCTTAGGTGCTCTCTAAGCTTGTTTGTTTGCAGATGTTTCAAGAAGTTACCTACTTGTGTGATGAAATGTCAGCAAGCAAACAGCCAAGTTCAGAGAGCACCAAGGACTCCATAAATAAATGTGTGTGTATGCACCTCATATCATATCATGGAACCATGATGAGGCAAGAAAGCAACATCCAAATACCACCAAAGGATAAGACAGGTCCTGAAGAGCCAGCTCAATGGGAAGAACAAGATCCATGCCATCAACACATATGTCCTGCCAGTATATCAGATACCTTGCCAGTATAGTGAGCTGGCCAAAGGAGGATGTGGAGGCTGCTGAGGTGAAGAGCTGGAAGCTCCTCACAATGTACAGAGGTTTCCATCTCAAGTCCAACACCTAGAGACTATACACCAGCCGAAATGAGGACAGGTGGGGTCTGGTAAGTGTCAAAGCCACTATCCTGGATGAAACCCAGAACATCCTGGAGTACATCAGTAAGATGGCACCCAAAGATGAGCTGCTGAGAGAATGCCTGAGGCAGCAGCAGACATGAAAGAAAGATGAAGCAGAGGAAGTGCCAAGGCAAGACAAGACCCTGCATGGGATGTACTATTGACAGATAGCTGAGGTGGCTGACACTGGGAAATCCTACCAGTGGTTGGAAAGAGCTGAACTAAAAGACAGCATGGAGGCACTGATCATAGCAGCACATAGCACCAGATCCATAGAAGCAGGGGTCTACCACACTAGACAGGACCCAAGGTGCAGACTGTACAGAGAGGCCTCAGACAGTCCAACACTTAGTGGCAGTGTGTAAGATGCAGGCAGGAACAGCATATACTGAACAGCACAACCAAGTAGCTGGCATTGTATACAGGAACATCTGCACAGTGTATGGGCTAAACTGTCCCAAGTCCAGATAGGAGATTCCGCAGAAGGTTGTGGAGAATAACGGCTAAGATCAGACATTGTGGTAGTAGACAAGGACCAGAAGACAACAGTGGTGATGTAGCAGTGCCAAGTGACAGCAACATCAGGAAAAAGGAGTATGAGAAGCTGGAGACGGCCTGAAGGAAGAACTAGAGAGGATGTGGAAAGTAAAGGCCAAAGTGCTCCCAGTGGTGGTAGGAGCACTCAGGGCTGTGACTCTCAAGCTGGGAGAGTGCTCACGGGAGCAACATCAGAGCTCATTGTCCAGAAGAGTCCAGTGCTAGGAACAGCTAAGATGCTGTGCAGAACCCCAGTAGAGGACCCAAGGTTGGGGAAGACATATAGCACCCATAAACGTGAGAAGGGGAATTTTTAAATACACACACACACACACCTCTTCAAGTCACTGTTGACTCTGGTGACTACCTGAACTAGTCCCTGCAGTTTTCCTGGCAGCATTTTCAGGAGTGGTTTGCCACTGCCTTCTTCCTAGGACTGAGAATGAATGGTCCAAAGTCACTCAGCTGGCTTCATGCCTAAAGTGGGACTAGAACCACAGTCTCCCAGTTTCTGCCTTAACCAGTACACCAACCTGGCCCCTGCTCTCAGATTACTGTTAGAGAAAAAGAGGTACAGAATTAAATGCAAGAATTTTGTGATGACCTACTGGAAGAATTAGTAGGGACGCGGTGGCGCTGCGGGTTAAACCGCTGAGCTGCCGATCGGAAGGTCGGCGGTTCGAAACCGCGCGGCGGGGTGAGCTCCCGTTGCTCGTCCCAGCTCCTGCTCACCAAGCAGTTCGAAAACATGCAAATGTGAGTAGATGAATTGGTACCGCTTCGGCGGGAAGGTAACGGCGTTCCGAGTCGTCATGCTGGCCACATGACCCGGAAGTGTCCCTAGGGACAACGCCGGCTCCAAGGCTTAGAAACGGAGATGAGCACCGCCCCCTAGAGTCGGATTCGACTGGACTTTACGTCAAGGGAAACCTTTACCTTTACCTTTTTACTGGAAGAATTAAATTATAAAGTCAAGGTTCTCTGTTACATCTAGGTGTATGCCTCATAAATAAGTCTCCTCTAAGTTCAACTCTTAGTAACTTCATGGTCAGGTAATGTAATTCTCTCAGCAACAATACTGAAGTGGTTTGCTACGGTGTTTTTTTAGTTAGTTTGGTTTTTTTAAGTTGCTGATCAAGTAGAATCCCACCTAATTTTTAACCACGGACAACAAATGCAAAAGTTTGTTTTAACCAAGCATTGGCATCTCTGCATCATAATATTGATATTTCAACTGCCTCTTGCTGGGTGGGCAAATGTGGGATTCTCATCTACTTTTACTGTCCATACCATAACCATTCTATTCGTGTTTTTACACCTTGGCATTGGTAGGAAACAATTGATTACAATTATATCAGTGGTAAAATAGTTTATCTCTGCAAATTCCCTCATTTACACTAGCACTTTATTTATTTTTATATGGCTCTGGGTGGCTAACGGAATAAAAACAAGATAAAAACATACCAAATAAATAACCAAGATAAAAGCCAAGATAAAACCAAACAGCACAATCAACATAATCATGATATAGGCTCAAGCACTCACCATGGGCCCCAGGCTCAGTAACAGAACAGTAGGATCAGGGCAAGTCTGATCTCTGAGGAATGATGTTCCAGAGGGTGACAAAAAGGGCTCTCTTCCAGGGACTCACCAGGTGACACTCTAATGGATGAGATCCAGAGCATGCCTCTCTTGCCAGATCTCACAGGATGGGTAGATACAACTAGGGAGACAGTTGCACAAGTAACTTGGCCCCATGTCACATTGCCTTTTGTTTATATTTCTCCCTGTTAAATTCTATCCTATACATTTCAGGCCCTTGATCAATCCTGTATCGATCTTTTTTAAATACTGTATGTTTTCTTTCATCTAAGCTATCAGCCATCCTTCCCAGTTTTTTGCACCTGCAAACTTTATAAGTGTCCCCTCAACCAAGTCATCGATAAAAACATTTAACAGCACAGAGACCAGTGTCACTCCAGTTGATACTTCACTCAGAGATGAAGTGAGTCATTAATTAGCACTCTTTGGCAGGCACTCAGCCAATTATTCATCCATCTAACAGTAGTATCATCTAGTCCACATTTTACCATTTTATGAAGGAGAATCTCACGGGAAGATACAGACATACAGGGGAGCACTGCATACTTTCTCTTGGGCTTGTCCCTTTTGAATGAATTGTAGCCTTCCAGTGCTGTATGTCAGTCATGAATATCATCCTCCCACCTACTTGGTAGGATTTGGCTTCAGTATATTGACTTGAAAGGTAATTTCTCAATTATACTTCCTAGATTTCATAGAATTGCATAAAATTAGAATGAAATTGGGTCATGGTTGCACTTGTGGCCAAAATGTGCCAAAACTGACCCGTAGTTTTCTTACTGTGAGAAGGGAATGCTGCATATAGCACAGGTAGAATTAAGATTGGTAACCTAGTTTATATCACCTCTATATCATTAAAAGTCATTATGTGAAAACATATGCAATATCTCAACACGGCATATTCATAGGCTGAGAGTTCCTGACAGCAACTCTCTGATGTGGATACCTAAACCACTCCACCTTAGTACAACTTCGGCTTGTATGATGCCACATGCCTGAATAAAATCTACATATAATTCTAGCCTAGAAAGATGTATTTGGAAGGAAAATGGAAGAAGTAATGCCTTGTGAAGAGGGTAAGAATGAAAGATTGTATGCTTTCTGCTAGGAGAAATAATAGGAGCTTTCTGGCTCCTATTCTGGAATAGAACTACTGTTCTATTCCAGAATAGGAGCTGGAAAATGGCATAATGTATGTGTCTTGTATAAGGAAGCATAACACATGGTTAACCATGATTAACTGTGGTTTGATCAATTAACTCAGTTTTCTGGCTTGGCAAAACACACTGAATCATAGAATACATGGACTGAGTTCACATAGCATGCTGTGCTAAAATGTGATTTGGCAGTTTGTGTTCTCTGAACATAGGAATAAAACTAGTATTTTCAGAGTTCTGAATTATTGGCATTTTATTTAAAAGTATTAAATGAAGCAATGCCTTACTGAAAACAGGTGTTTATTCTGAAGCAATAGTTATATGTTTAATAGCTGAAGCAATTTTAATTTGCCATTTAGTACTATTACCAAGGACATTATAAGTGACTCATTTCTAAAAGGCCCTGCAAATAAGACCTGTGGTTTTGATCAGTGCCCTAAGGAGCTTAAAGTGCAATATCCTGTTGTCTTTGATAAATTAGGCACATCAAACATTGGAAAATAATTTGAATGCTCCTTCTCTGAAAGTATATGATGTGTTTTAGAGGAGATTATTAGCAGCTCTCTGAAAAAGGCAGCATAGCAAGGCTTTAGCTTTGAAAAAAAGTTACAAATAGGGGGAAACCAAATGCTCTATGGGAGAGGTTGACTGACAGATTCAAGACAAAAAGCAAAACAAGACATATTTGCTAACTAGTTTTTCCTCTTAATTTCTGCCAGTATTTTAGAGCAGTTCTGAACTTTCCCCATTTCTTAGGTTCTGGACAACAAATTCAAGGAACATCCAATATTCATTTTGCCATCTATGATTTCTAGGCTGCTTGGCCTAGAAATTACATATTTTAGGAGAAAAATATGTTACTGCAAGTAATTACAGGTCTTATGCATATAACTGTACTGTGAAAGATAGGACCTTTATACATTCCTGTTGCTCACTTCATTTCGTAAATGCAAGAACATTTTGCCCACACAGATTTCACCAGAATTCTCTTTTCCATCAGATTGCATGACAGCTGACAGAATAAAATGCAGTAGGAATTTTCTTTATAACATCAGTTATAATGATGATGTGAAGAAAACTAAGATAAATCCTGCTTCACAGATGACCATCAAACAAGTATATGTATGTGTAAAGCTGTTCAGTTTTCAGATTCAGTCTACAAAAAGAGGTTCCAAAGATGTGCAGATATAAACACAGCACCTGTCTGCAACACTTTCAAGCAGCCGTGCCTTTTCATGCAGCAACTGTGGAATCCCATCCAAGTCTTGGCCAGGTCTGACTTTGCCCCAAGGTCCAGACAAGGCTGTCCAGCATTGCCACAGGCTGAATCTATCATTTTGCTTGTATCACCATTACCTCTTGATGAATAAGCAAACATGGGAGCATTATCTACCTTTGTCCATATTGGCCCTGTTCTCTGTATGTTGCTACAGCATGGTAGGAAAATGGGGCAGGGAACAATTGACCAATATTATGTCAATGGGGAACTTGTTGTCTTCTGCAAATGCTGTACTCTTCTTGGGTAATTAAGACAAAATAAACATCTGGTTTATGGAGTTACAGGCAGGTGCTGTGTTATGCTTCCACATGCTCCAAAGCACCATTGGGAGAGTGAATCTAAGTGCTGTACTGCTGTAGAACTTGGCTCAGTAAGAACAACGTGATAGTCCCCAAAAATGTATATTAGATTGGTGGCTAAATGTAACTTAATTCTGACAGTTGCACCCTGGAAGGTATTAGGAGAAATAAATGAGTGTAGGAGTGCAAGAAGAAATACCATCTTTGCCTACTGGTTCTATCATGCAAATTGTGTAGTTGCTTAAAATCCCAGAAGCAGATAGAGGACTAAAATGATGTATGCATGGGATGAATATGTTTGATCTATCTATCAAGATATGACAACTATTTCTATGAAGAAAAAGTCTTAGGAAAAACCTGTATTTTGCCTAATATTTTGGTATTAATTATAATTTCAGGATTAGAAAAATCTAAGGGTTGTAGATTCATTAGTCCATGACTGCACGCGGTATTCTATCACAAAAAAATTACTGTAATTTCACACTATTCTAAATGCAGTAGTTTTCACTAGAAAGAGTTTATGCATGCAGTTCATAGAATCATTAATAATTCTATACTGTGAAATATTAAGTTGATGTGTATTAAGGCTGAACTGAGAACAGATACTTGCACGCTTACAACAAAGTACTATTTTGTGTGATAAAATGAAATATCCAGGTAGAATATTCATGTTCCTGTCTTAGATGGGACTTATTTTACTAAGCAGAACGTCAGTGATTCATCTAAGGAAAGAATCAAGCTTTATGTTAACAAAAATGGAAGAAGGCCCAACAGCCTAAATGAATGATTAATCACAGTCACTTCTGTGACTTTAAAAAAAATGGAGCAAACTTTCTTGGCTTTCGATCTCCTTGGGCAGATGTTCAAATTGTTTAGAGTAAAGGGCATGTTTTCTGGACAAACCAGGTCTGTCTTAGTTGTGAGAATTCTCTGTATTCCATTGGGTTAGCCAGGGGCAGGATTTTTCTTTTTTTATTTGATTAAAGTGTTGGGCATAAATTCCAGTGATCCGGTGACATGAAGGCACTTCTTTGATCCATCCCAGGCTGTAAAGCATGCTCAGTTCAAAAGCAAATAAGCTACTGAATGTTCAGCCAATTTATGTAGACTAGCTTACCTCAGGCAGCTCCAGAGAATGGAGTGCTTCTTTATGATAGAAATGAATGGAATATTATATAGCTTGAAGAGCAAGTTTTTATATCCTTAGCCATTCCAGCCTTTTTAAATGCTCTTTTTAAAAAATAAATATTTGTATGAATACAGGGGTGTTATTTCTCTTTAAGTGTGATTGTATATAAGCAATTCACTCAGAGTCACATAGATCCATAGAGATGGCAAACATTATCTTATTTTAAGTGTCTACACAAGATGCATTATTTGTAAAATGTTTAACCTATATTCCTACTAAGTTATTAATGGAAAATCATTTGTTTCAAAAGATCAGGCACACATGACCCACATAGATTCCACAGGGGTCTCTAATAGTTGTTAACATTCTTAAAATTGGAAGGGCCAGAGAATCTCCTGCATAAAATGAATGCTATTTTTCTTTGAATTTTAAAACTCTCATTGTTCAGTCTCCTAAGAACATTATTGAAAGGTAGGACAGAAATGTAGGACGGAAAGGTAGGACAGAAAGGTAGGACAGGATACCCTGGAGAAGATGCTGATGCTAGGGATTGTGGAGGGCAAAAAGAAGAGGGGCTGACCAAGGGCAAGGTGGATGGATGATATTCTAGAGGTGACGGACTCGTCCCTGGGGGAGCTGGGGGTGTTGACGACCGACAGGAAGCTCTGGCGTGGGCTGGTCCATGAAGTCATGAAGAGTCGGAAGTGACTGAACGAATAAACAACAACAGGACAGAAATAATTACAATTTAAAATACACTTGATATGATTTTAATAGGAAACCTAAATGGGCCCCTGCGACATGTGGTCTCCTCATGTCCCTAGGGCTATTAGCCACTGATAGTTGTCACAACTGACTTCTGGGAAGGACCCCTGAAAAAAGGGAAACATAAAGGTAACAGGTCTACACAGCTGGGCATTTTTTCCTCTATCCACTATATTAACATTATTATCAGTTGTCCTGAAAGAAGATAATAGACAATTGCTTGTTTTATTTGTATTTGAATGATATTTGTGTTTTTATTTACCTTTTTTAATACATAACATGTAAAGTGCTTTGGGCAAATTGTTATCCTGAGAGATGAATATAAATATGTGTAATAAACAAATAGTTCACCTGAGTGCTTGATATAAAAATGCTGTTTCTGATCATATTTGTGAATCTCTCAACAGGTTGAGTGGCTGAAAAATGAAGAGGTGATAGACCCTGTTGAAGACCGAAATTTTTACATCACTATTGACCACAACCTGATCATAAAACAGGCACGTCTCTCTGATACAGCCAATTATACTTGTGTTGCCAAAAATATTGTGGCAAAAAGGAAGAGCACCACCGCTGCTGTCATTGTCTATGGTAAGAGAATTGGTTTTGTTACATATTTTAGTTATTTATAGTTTTTGGTCCTTTCCCATAATGGTGAAAATGTAATCTGAATTAATCTGCCAAATGTAGTTCATAGAGTTCTCACATTCAACTGCCATTTCTCTCCAGATTAACAGACTCCAAGCACAATAGGTATATTCTCATATGACTGAAGTGGGTGAGTAACATACATTTCAAATAGCAAAACCAGTAGGCAGGAAAGAGAATCATCCAGTTAAAGAAGAAAGTATCATAGAAGGAAATCAAATGGTAGTAAAATGTGAAGAAACAAGATGGAACTTGCTTCATGCCAACCAGAAGATATTTAAAGGTGGTGTGCAAATTATTCTACTCAGGAACATTCTGTCATTTAAATGCCCCTACTGAGAAATGTGATGAGCAATTCTGGCTGGGATTTCTGGAGTTCCAGCACAGTCGAAAGGCACTAGAAGCAGATCTAATCATGGTAAGTATCTAGTGAATGGAGATACTGGTTGATGGATCAGTGATATGCCCAGATGAATCCAAATGGGTCCATATTACTCCCAACATCTATACCACATGCATTATTTTAACTAGTAACTTAGAGTCACTTTGTGCTCCCGTTCCCTAATATATTTTCCAGTTGGTGTTCTGATACTCAACTTATTCTCTCAATTCTAATGACATTAGAACCCAGATCATATATTTTACCAGCCTAATGCACAGCATCTAAAACAAAATTCCCTCGATCATGAATGCCCTCTATCTACACTCTCTTTTTCTGTCACCACTGGCACTTGCATGGGAAATGTTCATGCAATTCAAAGAATCTGATAATTAACCACCTTTGTGTAGAGCTCTCATTTTTGGAGGGAGAGGACTTGCATGTGGCAGAAGCAAAGTGCAAACTTTTAAAATGTCTACTAAAGTAAGCACAGTTGTTATGTGGGTAAAACTAGTTTTAATAATAAAATAGATCTTCAAAAGTTTTATTACAATCACTTTAATTTTTGCATAGATTATACTTGAACTTTTATCTTAAGGCCTAAACAATGATTTTGCCTGATTGTAAGCAATTGCCTCAGTGAAGTCCCAAAGAGAATGTTTAACTTCATTTTCTATGGGTAACTTCACTTTCTATGATTATCATTATTTATGGACACAATAGATAAGCTCTTGTACAGTTCTGATAGAAAGTACAATGCATGCATACACATAAACAAATTTTAATCCATATGTACATACAGTCAATATAATTATCCCCTTTCTAAACATGAAGATCTTGATTAGTATATGAAGTTTTATCACCTATTGCTTTATCACATATTGGAAATCTGATCAAGCTCTTTGTTACTACTTTGAAATGTCAGACATAATGAATTAAATAAAAATTAAATATTCAACTAGATTATGGAATGCTACACAAATGCAGGAATGAGAAATGTAGACTTCTAAAGTGGGTTGAATTCTAATTTATTCAGTATATTTAGTTGAAACCTTGGAACAGTGTGGGCAATTTATAATGAAAGTAGAGTGTCCTTTTTTTTGAAGTTAATTAAAACATGTTGGTCTGAAAAGAAATAATTCCATGGACTTCTGAGTTTTGTTCCCCTCATTTTCCTGGAATGTTAACCCAAGCTCCCTGTCCATGCTTTCAAATTTCTTTGTGTTTATCAAAAGCTTAAAATTGAGGCAGCTTGAATAAAGGAGGCTTGCTGTTTTCAATCTGCCTGTAATTAGAACAAGGACACATATTATACTTAGCTTTTGAGAACAACCTGGCATTCTTCCTTTGAGTTGGAAGTGGAGTAGGAAAAAAGAAAGAGATAGGTAGGGAAAAGGAGATAAATAACTTCTCCTTTGATTGCTCTGTGATTGCATTTATTCTCATTTTCTCTGTCCACGAAGAGTTTTCAGCAGTCTGTTGCAGTGCCATAAAGAAGTATTCCTGCATGTTTTTCTACCACTTTTCAATTTTATGATAAGGAATATGCTTTCAAACTTTCTTTCAAATGAGAACAGCATTTCATCAGTGGGTTCTTGCACTTACTTTGTTACAAGAAGGCATATGTGGCATATGTATGTGTTCCATCTTTCATTGAACAATCATTGAACAATTTCCAACAGCCTGTAACTCTTGTCTTCCTGGCTTCAGTTCAGTCCCTATAAAGAAGGAACTTCTCCCATTGGTTTTTTTCCCCCTTAGATTGGGTAGATAGGCATCCAGGGAAACTTTCAGAATGATGAAAATACAGAAAACAAGAGCAGCAGTAGCATTCTCCTCCATCACCAGTGACGATAAAGTAAGCTCAAAAACACCAGCAGAAGATATTCAGAACAAATTCTCAAGAAACTAAAAACTCTCAATTCCCTAAAAAACAAGATAGAAAGACAAGCTTCTTTTGCAGGGGGGACCCCCAATAATTGCAGAATAATATCTTTGTGGTCAAATAGCTAGAATATTGCACAGTTTTTGTTTTTGGTCAATATGAGTCCCATTTCATGAGTCTGAAAGTCTCTTAAAGGAATGCTTGATACAGAAAGTTGCTTTGTGACATGTCACAAACCCTGATTTTTTTTTTTTTTTAAAAAGGAATACATTTGGCATATTAGGGAGAAAGTGACTGGCCAAAGGTCACCCAGCTGGCTTTGTGCCTAAAGTGGACTCACGGTCTCCCAGTTTCTAGCCTGATAAATTTAATGGGATGCTACCACAAATTCTATGAAATGCCAGGGGTTATTAGTTAGTGAAGCTCTAATCCTTAGGCAAATAAACTGTAGTTATTATTTTCCAAAATCTAAACCTGTGAAACTCATTTAATGAAGAGTCTAGTGGTAGAATTTAATGGTGTTTTTTTTTAACCTGCTCAATCATATCCAACTCTTGGAGACTGCCTGGACAAGTCCCTGCAGTTTTCTTGGCGAGATTTTTTAGCAGTGGTTTGCCATTGCCTCCTTCCTAGGGCTGGGAGAAAGTGCTGGCTCAAGGTCACCCAGCTGGCTTTGTGACTAAGGTGGACTAGAACTCACGGTCTCCCAGTTTCTAGCCTGATGAATATAATGGGTTGCTACCACAATAAATGAAACACTGAATTTCACTTACAGGGATATTCCACCTATTAAAGTGGAATATCATCAAATAGGAATGGATCCAGGAGGATTCATGAGGTTTTAGAGAATATTCCAGATTAACCTGTGAAACAGGAAATTGACCATACATCTCTACTCTGACAAAGAACATACCCTCTTTGGTTTCTAAATATTTCAGGAGCAGGTATATGGTCCCTTGTCCATGTCAGTTGATTGTTGTGTCATCAAGTCAGTGTTTACTCTTTGTAAATAGACTTTTTCCTGGGTGATGTCCTTCATCACTGTCCTTCAACAGTACCCCCATCACCACTCTAGTTGACTCTATCCATATCACTGCTGGTTGCCCTTTTTTTCTATATTCTCTTTCCTTCTACCTTTTCCAGCATTATAGACATTTCAAGAAAGCTAGGTCTTCACATAATGTGTCCAAAAAATGATGCAGTATATGGTCCAGAACCATATACTACATCATTTGAACCAACTACACTGGCTTTCCATTTCTTTCCAATTCTTTCTTTCTGCCAGAATTTGCAGAAAATAGCTTGTGCCACATTATGTCCAGGTATGTTGTATTACTATGCTAATTCTTACCTTGGGGATAGTTTATTTAAAAGATTATCCCCTCCTGTTTGAGCCTATCCCATTTATACTCTTTTTTAGATAACCTATTAACAAAACACAAAACACTAGTGGGTACAAAAGGACTACCCTTATGAAATGTATACACTACCTCAATCCAATTTGAATGTGGGCTCTGTGTGTGTGTGTGTGTGTGTATACAATAATAATATAGAAAGCAATATATCAGTAAACTAAGTTTCATATTGATGCCTCTGGAATTAATCCTGAAAGATCTTTGGGAAAATACAATACGTACAACTTTCCACACAACTTGGAGGACAAGCCTTCCAAAGGAGGGGATCCCTTACAGAAGACGCCCACTGTCAGGACCCCTCTTATCGTACTTATTGGTAGGTGGAGATCCTGAGCAGGCTCTGATTATCCAAATAGGGCAGGCCTTTCTAGGACACATCTCTTTCCTGAGAACCAAAGATTACTGAATTTTAAACATGCAAAAAAAGAACAGTTTTGCCCAGATTTTACTCTTGTCTTGTTACATGTTAAATGTGGGGGGCGGGGGGCGGAGAGTGCCTTTGTTCTGTTGTTATTGTATTTTAATTTTCCATTTTTGAAACCCTAGCAGACATAAAAGCAATACATCAATACTTTCCTTTTTAACAAAAAATATTCAGTGCATAGCAACATTTGTCAATTCTTCATCTAAGTCATTTTTATACTTTCTTCACTTGTCAGTCAATGGAGGATGGTCAACTTGGACAGAGTGGTCGGTATGTAACAGCCGTTGTGGGAAAGGGTCTCAGAAGCGTACTAGAACATGTACCAATCCTGCACCACTCAATGGGGGCACCTTCTGTGAAGGCCAGAATTTGCAGAAAATAGCTTGTACCACATTATGTCCAGGTATGTTCTATTATTATGATGCTGTATTGCCTAGAATAACTGTTGCTTTCTTTTCTTTTCATGGTGTGGTGGGGAGAGTAGGAACTGATGATTCCTTACTTTTAATTTTAAAGTGAACTGTATTATGCCATTCAAATATAAATAAGACAAATAACCAGCACTATTATTGTACAATGTTTGCCTCTCATTGCAATCATTATTCTGAACACTTACAGTATATAATGAGTCAAGATTCAGACTCTTAGGAACCTAGGCCTTGGATCTGTTGAAAACTATGCATTTAAATAATATCATGAATTTGAGCCAAAAATGTATTAGTATGCTTATTCATAGGCAAAAATAAGGCTTGTTTACTAAAGCTGAAAATATTATCTGAAGGAGTTGGATTATCGCTTCATTTATACGGTTCCGAAAAACCCAACTTTAACGTGCAAAAAAACATGCAAAACAAAAATCATGCGCTTTCTCTTAAGACTATGTTTTAAAATGCGTTTGGCTGCTGTCTTAATCACTAAGATGTGTAAAATCTATTCATTTTAGATTTAATAGAAAATTTTTTAAGTTCCTTCCAGGGAGAAAAGTTCAAATAATTTTCATACCTGATATCTCTATCTCAAATACTGATTCACCATTTACATCAACAAAACATTTTCTCTGCCACCAGCTGCCTTCCTTTACCTATTTGCCTATAATGATCTAAATAGTATTAACATAATGGTTGGAGGAAAGTCAATTTATTTTTTAATTTGTTTGTCTATCTCTCTATCTATCAAATTTCTCTGGCACCCATCTCATATACAATGACTCTGGGCGGCTTACAGATAATAAAATGACAATCATTTTATTTCCTTCCCTCTCTCTATCTTTCCATTGCAGTTGACATCCATTCAACTTTCCCTTGAAACATTACAAATTCAAAGTTCTACGTCACTGCATACTTCTCAACAATAAAACATTATATTGAAGGTCAGAAATAAAATACAGATTTAAAACAGCAAAAGCACATAACAATGCTTACAAATTCATAAGTAGTATCTATTATGTGTAAGAATTGATTGTGGATCTGTTGAATTTCTGTCTGAACTTTTATTATAGTAGGGAATATTTTGGGAAATCACTATGTTAGTAGAGATTCAATAGGCATAAATTTATTTTAGACATCTCTATCAGATCAGAGGAGAAACATGTGCTGGATAGCCTCTCCCTAGCCCAATGTCAAGCTGAAACACCACATTGGGATGCAGGGAGGTTATCCATTTAAGTTTTTATAATATACCGAATGAACAAAGAATTTAAAGCTTTTGTTGTATAGAATTTAATATGCTTTTTAAAATGTTGTTGTTGTCAGTTGCCATCGAGTCGTTTACGACTCATGGCGACCCTACGTATAAAAGAATGAAATGCTGTTCGGTCTTGCACCATATGCCTGTCAGGCTTTTTAAAATATAGATACTAAATATTGCAAATATCCTGAACTCTTGCCTTAAATTCAGTTTGGCAGAAGAGGTCACAGAGCCAAAAGCTGAGAAATCCATATACCTAGTAGCTGCCTATCTAACCTATTTTGAAAGGTGCACTTGAAGAAGGGCTTTTCAAATTTGTTCTGAGAGCAATTTTGGGTAACGTTTTACATGTGAGCCAGATGGAGGCAGCAGGACTATCACCTCTGAATGTTGGAATCCTAAAGAGAAGATCTTCTCTCTCATATCTCTTAATTAATGGCTTTGGGACTACAGCAGTACCGCCAAACACAATACAACTTGTTGACATAGTCAGGAGCCAGCTGGGTAGGGGAGAAGCAGAAGTTATCTAACAGCTCTTCTCCCCAATTATTCTACAGTATTAATCCAGAGTGTCATATCTCCCATTGCTTATAGCTACACTATTCTTTCCTCTTGTTTATCCATGCTTTTCCCATTAAAACTTTCTTCATAGTGTACTACTATGCAGAATTCTGGTAGAATAAGGTGGAGACATTAACGTGCATTATGGGAAAAGGGGAGCTGTTTGGTGGCAGAAATCAACTGGGATTGCTGGGGAAGTCAGGATTTTTTTTATAGACACTGGAGAATAAATCAACAATTATAAATCAAAGTAGGGTTTCTACAAACTCATAGCATTCTTTACTGTGTGAAACTTTTGGAACCTTTGCTAGAATCTCCATCTCCATCAGATCAGTGGAACAGAATTACTCCATTAAGGTCTAAAATAATCTCCTTTTTCAGTACCAGGTCTGCACTGATCATACTGCACTGCACTGGACTCACAGCATCCTATTACTGTAATATTTATCTTTTTAGTTACCATGCATGCAGGATTATCCTTGATTCTACTAAGGGTAACCTCTTGAAAGATGAGACATAGGTTTGAACATGGGAAGGAATATTGCTGCTGCAATAAAGTGTGCCTATTGCTGACCAAGAATGGAGGAGAACAATATAATTCAGTTCATTTATTTTAAGAAATTATATCTCACCATCAAATGTCATAATATCAATATTTAATACTGATCATTAAGATTGTTTAATGCAATATTTTGATTATAACACAATATTAAACTGCAGGCTTCATATCCTGCTTTCTGCAGGTAGAGTGAAGCAGGATTCAAAAAATCTTTGAAACTTTACTCACACAATAATAAGGCTTTCCTAATCCATTTACCTAGAGCACTTCCCCATGTCACAGAAGAGAATAGGTGAATCATAATTTCTGTATCAGTACCCATACTTAGTGAACTAAAATATTTGTTTGCATGGCAATTTTTTTATTCTTACTGTGTATAGTGTTTGGATTAGTAAATCTAATATGATCTACTAGTGGCACAATTTCTAATGAAGGCATCAGGTCTTCAATTTCCTGCATCACTGCTTCTGTTGCATGCTAGAGGAATGCATTAAAGGGAAAACATATGACTGAACATAATCTTTCACTCAACCTTCTTTCAGTAAGTGCAGCGGAACCAGAACCAGAGATCTGGATCAATACAGTTCTCCTTCTCTGGAGGTTTTTAAAAAGAAGCTGTACAGCTGCCTTTCGTGGGTGGTTTATTAGTTTTCCTGCACATTGCAGAGAGTTGGACTAGATGATTCCTGTGGTCCTCTACAGTTCTGTGATTGGCAATATGATAAAAAGGATTTCGTTTGTACATAGACAGTACGGTCAGACTTTATCCTAGGACTTCAGCATTGCATTCAAACGAATTAGGCTACTTCTTATATACAACTCTGCAAATGAACTGAGCAGAGTTAAGCTGAAATTTATCCCTTTGGCTGGGGGGGCGGGGAGGAAGGAAGGAAATAATGGCATTTCTATTATCTGTATTTTCAATAAGCAGATTCCTTGAATTGTCTGCTGTTTTGTCCCTCTTTGGGTAGAGTTTTTTTTTTTTTTTAAATCTGGGTGTTTTCTCTTTCTCCCACTCCCACCTCATTTTGTTTTTATATTTGGCCTTTACATTTCTCCATTTTCTTATGACAGTGGATGGGAGGTGGACAGCATGGAGTAAATGGTCTACATGTGGAACAGAATGTACCCACTGGCGCAGGAGGGACTGCACAGCACCAGCACCAAAGAACGGCGGCAGAGACTGTGAGGGCCTTGTCTTGCAGTCCAAGAACTGCACAGATGGGCTCTGTATGCAGAGTAAGTGGAAGTACCCTAATGCTGCTATGCTGACATTGCAATTTGGATGGAGAGAGAGAGAGTAGATAGAGAGATGAGAGAGAGAGATTAAAGTTGTAGCCTTGTCTTGCTACTTGCTAGAGGAAAGAGGGGGGGAAACGGTTAATGTAAGTATGTACTGGAATAAATTCAGAAGGAATTCCCCACTTCATAGCAGTAACAGAAGAACAAACTCACCTTTAAAAGATTTGGCACAGCCTGGCAGAGACAAGTCATCTCCAGTGCTCTTCTAAGCCATATTGGGTGTGTTTGGATTGTAGCTTCCTGCTGGTTTGGGCATGGAAGGAATTGTACCTTCAGAAATCCCTCAAAGTTCCAACAGAATTAGCACAGTCAATCATTCATTCTAGGTCATGACATCTAAAGCCCTCCATCTACTGATTTACTCAGCCTGGCATTTGAGTTAGGAGGGATATTTTTATGAATAGCAAAATATCCCCTTTATCTTGTTGTTCTTGAATATAGCTAGCACCTAAAAAAAATCTAGCTGTACTATGAATAGGGTGTCTCTGTTTGCTTTGCATGTGTTCATTCATAAGTCCATATTATTATTTTTCTCACTGCTCTGTTCCATGTTTTAAAAATGCAGGAAAACTAGCATTTAAATATTACTTTAACACATGTTGTGAACTTTTCTGATATTGCAATCCTATTGCAAGTCTATTCAGTAGTAAGTGCCATTTCTTTCTGAAAGGCTTATTTCCAAGAAAATGAATTGTACATATTTAATATCATTTAACCTTCAGTACATATTTTATATACATTTTAGATGTTTTTGGAGGGGGATAACGAGCAACATCAAAAAATGTCTGACAAGTATAAAATGTATAGTATTATTGTATCTATTTCACACATTAGTTTGTGATGGAATTAGGAATAACAATTCCTTTAAATGGAATTTGGATATTCCTGATATCATTGAATAAGGACTAATTTCTGCTTAAACGTACAGGTGCATATGGATTTTTTTGAGGAAAGATCATGATTATCTTACTAGAGTCTTGTTAAGGTTTGTTCTAAATTACTTGTGTCTTTACAAAAACTACTAGGGAATCAACAATATTGAACATAATAGAATTAGAAAACATACAGTATATAGAGTTGCATTCAGTGACCATGATTCTGTGTACTTCCCTGGAAATGAACACACTTGAATAAAATTGTATTTATTTTATTCTTTAATCATATTTGTATACTAACCACTCAGAACAACTCTGAGCAGCATGCAGATTAAAAACATAACAATCAACTAAAGGAAAGAGAAAATGGCCAAACAGAGAAAAAACAAATTCTGTAACATGAAAAGCACTATGTAGTGAGCCCACAGCATGCCTTAGCCCAATGCCTGAGGAAAGAGTCAGTTCTTTAAGGGTCATCTAAAAGAGATCAAGATTAGGACTGTTCAGCTAATCTGGGACTATGCTGTTTCAGAAGGCAGGTACTGAAGCATGCCAGTTCTGGGACCCAAATATGAGACCTGAAGCATGCCAGCATGCCAGCATGCCAGCTCCATCAGATCTTATAGGACAGGCAGACTCCATGGGAGAAAGGTGATACCCTAAATAACAAGGCCATACATCATGTATGGTTTATACAGTAGGTGATAACCAATACCTTGAATTGCACCCAGAAGCCTACTGGTAATGAGTGCAGGTCACATAGCAGAGGTGTTAGATGAGCACACTTTGGCATGGACATAACTGCTCATGCCACCACATTCTGGACCAGCCAAAGCTTCTGAGTGGTCCTCAAAGGCCACTCCAGCGTATTCCAGTAATTCAGATGAGAGGTGACTTGTTAATATGTTTTCTACTACAGATTAAGGTTACTATGGTAACTAATCATTTTGGCCGGGTGAAGAGGTTGAATTTAATTGTCCCCTTTTCACGTGTTAATGGTTGCATTGCCTAAGGGGAGAAATTTGCCTGGACTTGTTTTAATTTCAGTTTCCCTTCTGTGTAGGCTTGCAGAGAATATGCAGCTGAGAGAAATCTCTCCTCTCAGCAAACAGCCTTTAAATATGTTTGCTTTCTGTAAATAAAATTATTTTTATAGAAATGCCTGGTGTGTGACTTTTCTGATCTCTCCTGGGCCAAAGGCTTTCTAGCACTCTGCAACATGACTAAGGTATGAGTGACCACAAGAAGGGCTCCTGATCCAAGAATGGGTTGGGTTGTGCAAAGGTCTTCCTGGGCACAGCTGCCACTTGTTCCACAAGCAGGAGCTGTAAGTCCGAGAAAATCCCTCAAATGGCATATCAGTTCTCTCTGGGGAAGGATGAGCTTTGCCTGTAAATAATTTTGGATTGTATTTTAGATTGTGTACACTTGATAGTTTTCACAGACTTGAGGAAGCATTATTACTTATTAATAAACACATCATTTTTTTCCTATGCTCTTATAGACCTTAGTCAAGCAGATTGTGAAAGCTTTTGAATTTTACAACAATGAACAAATTCCAAATGATTCCTTCCACTTTTGCTTCTTTTTTAGTTCAAGGTACTACAAAGGAAAACCAATATACGTATTGTAGCTCCTAATATTCATTTCAAAGTGTTCATCTGATGTTAGTAGCCATTTTATGCTACATTTCACCAACATAATCTCTAGAATGGCAGGAAGGCAAAAATTACATTATTTGCAAAAGTGTCAGACTTTGGTAATGCTACATGGGGAGAAAAAGTCTATTCTGAAGTTAAGTGTCTGACTGTATGCCTTGGAGATAAAGAGCAAATATGTGCATCACTTCAACTGTGTGAATGAGCTGTTGTGATACATTATCAAGAAATAATATTCTTTATTTCCAGCAGTTTGTATTTTATATTACCACATATTTAGAGAGGATTATGATGTTCTTGCATGTATGATGAAAGCATCATTTATGCAGAAATTTGGGGTGAGATTATGAACTTTCTCCGGGGTGCCAATATTATATACTGTACTGTGTTCGTTTTTCTTTGCAAAAGTTACTGCTGAGTTTAAAGATTTTGCCACTTTTAGGAGAGTTTGTGATTTATTAAGAAAGCTGCATCATATCCTAAGTATACTTTATATGTCAGCTTTCTTTGCTTAAATTAATGATGTCTAAGTATTTTACATTTGAGAGGTGCACACAGTTGATCATTTGTAATCCTGAAATATGATCCAGCCCAGGGGTGTCCGCAGAGCATAGTAAAAACAAAACAAAACAAAACAAAAGTCAAGATGTCTGTGCATCCCACATAAAAAACAGGTGGAGCTTCTTTTGTACCATTGCAGCTGCCATCTTGACTTTTTTGACCACACCTTAAAGAGACCCCTGAAAGTTTTGATTTGCCACCCATGATTGCTCTAGACCATCCATAGACTTTCCACCCTCCCCTTTTCAATATCTACCAGTGAATTCCAGGTCCTTTTAGTTTTACCACTATTCTTCAAGGCAAGCATTTAACTAAAGAGAGTCTATTTCTTTCAGCCACAGAATGCAATTCTACATAGAGACAAAATAAACACTGCCTTTAATGCATAGCATGCTAGGACTTTTTTTCCTGAATAAGAAAACAAAAGCCCCCATTGAAGCAAATGAAGGGCTCTTTTCTGCTTGCAGAATAAAGAACCAGCCAACTTCATCTCCTATGGGTCGAATTTAGACTTTCCCAAACAGATTTCACTAAATACTGTATATTAAAAGTAATATGTAATTTACCACACTGTATGTATTATTATTAATCAAAGCCTAACTGAGGCTAGATTATAATCTTGTGTTAGGTCATGGTTTGTTTAATGCCTTAATGTTCCCATGTAACATGAAGTCATACATATCAGCATGGCTAGATGGTTGTTAATTGATATTTTTATTATTCCACCTAATAATTACACTGTACAGGATACAAAATATACCAAGGTTTCTTACAAACAACAATTTTTCACCGGTGGCAATGGCCTGTTAATATTAGTGGCCCATTGATATGATGGGAAATGAAGCGTTCAAGTGAAACAGGCCTCTGGTACCTTCCTCCATCTCTCTCCCTTCTTCTTTTTTTTTTTTATAGTAAATTTTATTAGGTTTCAAGAGAAGAATAAAAACTACAAAAAACAAAAAACTACAAAGAAAGAAAAAAAACTAAAAAAATGTGGAAACAGAAGATAATTTTTTTTTCAAATTTACAAAAAGATGTGGCCTCCGACTTTTAACAGCAAGGATATACAAAAATTTCCATAATCAATCTCTTACTCTATATTAAACCAAAACACCACATTATTTCTATAAGTCATTCCACTTTAACACATAATAAAAATCACTAAGTACAGTTACTCCTCCCCCTTATATTAAAATAAAGGGGGAAAAAAGGTTCATATAAACCTCCTAAACATCCTTCTCCCCTCCAAAAGATAAAACATATTTAATTATTCCCTTTCTGCCACTATTCTATACATTTCTGTCTACTATAATAATCAAATTAAAAAGCACATAAGTTGTCTGCCATTATACTTAATAGTACAATTTTAATGATCCCAATCTTAATAAACCCAAAAAACAAAGACAATTCAAAACAGTAATTCCATATCTTTAAAAGTGAATAACATCAATCAAATCATTAAAGCAAACCATATACTCTTTAGCCCTAATACAACAGTTTTAATAATTTTAATCTTAATAAACCCAAAAACAAAGCCAGTTCAAAACAGTAAATCCAAATCCTTAAAGGCAAATAGCATCAATAAAATCCTTAAAGCAAACCAGGTGAGCATTCTTTAACCCTTATCCCACTTCAGAATAAACCAAAGCAGTTACATATCCCCACAGTGTGCACAGAGCTTTCCTCTTGAGAAAATCAAACAGGCCAACTGCCCCCCTCAGAGATTCTAGGTTCTTTTCATGGCATTCCACCAGGAGATCGATTTTACTTATGGCTTGCAGATCACTCTCTCCCTTAGATTTCTCCAACTCCATTATCCAGTCTTCATCCAGCATCTCGATAAAAATCCCAATCTCAGTCTTAAAAAAACAACAACTCTATCGCTCTTAAAGTCCTCGATTCATTCACCACATCCCCAGCCTGATGGCACATTTTAGATCTCATATTTTCTACAGTGTCCTGGATATCTTGCATAAAAGCTTGATAGAAGTCAGAAGAAATCTGCTTAAAATGCTGGTGAAAGTCAGAAAAAATCTGTCTGAAATTCTCCATGTCTCACAAGTAGATTATGGCGACCCCTAGGAACTTAACCAGTGAGAGTCGAAGATATGGAAGAGTTCCAAAGTGTGTTTACATAAAGTGAGAGTGAGATAGGAGGCAGTTCTCAAGGGAAAGTGAGAACAGAAAGCTGAAGGTTCAAATCAGCTGATTCAACGTGTAGGAAAATGCTATAGCTTCAAATTTAATACAGAAATAATAACAGGAAGACAATTGTTTACTCTCAATCTTTGGAATTTCCTTTGGAAGGAAAACAAAATCCAAAACTTAGAAGAATTTTTTTTTTTTTTAAAAGTAATCCCAAAAATAACGCTAAGCACAAGAGAAGCAGCTTCTCCTCACTGTAGAAAGCCTCTCTTGGGGTACATATACTTTTTAAAAAATACAGATTGGTGATTTAGAAATGAGGTGGCCAGTCTTAGTGTCCCTTTAAGGCTACAGCGCAGCTTGGAAATGGTGACATCCCAGCCTCCCGGCTGCTCTTACCATTCGAGTGCAAAACCCTGTTTGTGATCTTCTGGCTGTAAGCAGCCATCTGGAGGACAGATGGGGTGATTCCAGGTATTCTTCTTGATCCGGAAAACATTTCCGGGCTTCAGGAAAACCTTCCTGAGCCTGAAAAAGTTGCCGCATTGTCAGCTCCGCCCACTGACCCGGCAGGCACAGTCATTCAGTCTGCCATTCCCCCTCCCTCTCTCTCCCTTCAAGAATTTTCCTAACATGTACTTGGCCATAATATGATCATCACTATTTTTTTCCAATTTTTAATTGGGAAAATCAGCAACAGCATGTAGTTAAAAGACTCTGCAAGAGCAGAAGCTATAACCTTTCCTATAATTTACATGAGCAGATCTAGGAGTTCAGATGTGTTGGCAGATCATAAATAGCCAAACTAATCAGATAAAATCTAATTTCCTGCTTTTATCAAGCTTTTAGCCAACCGCCCCCCACCCCCACAAGATGAACTAAGGTTGTTTAGTCCTCTAGTTTCATCAAGTATTTTTGTCCTATGCCTGCTTCTTTCCTGCAGTAGTTATTCCTATCCTTGGCTGCCTGACTAATTCAAATTAACTCTTAAATCATTCATTTAAGTATGAACCATTTTGTTTCAATTTTTTAAAAGTCTTCATCCTAGATTACATATCTGAATTAGAGAATCATGCAGTCATTTAGTGTTAGCCTCTCGTGGACGTCGACTCTGGAGCTTGTTCCGCCCGTTCTTCGAACTCTGTAAGATCCTCTCCCCCTTCAGCCATCACTGGATCCTCTTTCACAAGAAAATTTTCCGGTAAAGAGCAGCGAGGTTGGTTTGAAAAATGATTCTCAGCTTTATGTGATGGTTGCCTTCATTCCAATAAAACGCTCAGACTCAAAATGACAATTCAGGTTCTGAGTTTATTTAGAAAAGGGTGCAAACAGGCAAAAAGCTGAGAATGAGAAAAGCGCGTGTAATGGTTGCCTAATCCCAAATACTCAGTCTCACAAGCCCGGGCTTAAAGATAACTGATTTATTAAAGGAATAGTATGCAAATACAGAGAAAGCTGAGAATGAGCCAAAGCGCGCGAAATACAAACTAAATACCCTCACTTCAAACCCAATACCGCCCCTCACCCCACCATAGTAACCACCCCCTCCCAGGTGTTGGCAACCGTCACACATCGGCCTGGGAAAGTAACCTTGAATACATGTCATAACCCAAACATACATTCCTGCAGAACAGCAAGGAGATTACAGCCTGGCACGGCTGAAATTCCCCTCCCCGCAAATGACAGACACGGAACAGGAAAGTGACATGTGAAACCTTACGATGTATTCAAACCATTGGAACGATTAACATGACAGCGTGCCTAAACTCAAACTAAATAGCATCTTTACAAACAGCAGCCCAGCCCCACCCTCACATACCGTTCACCCCACATTCCCAGGTGCTCCTAACGAGCTCTCCTGCTCAACGGGCAAAAAGACCTTGACATTTCAGAGATAGTCTAAACACATTCCTTCTGGAACAGATCAACACGTTTTTAGTACAAGGCTCGCAGCAGCACCCTCCCAGCCAGAACACGTATAAGCACCATGGCAAGCGAACTGTTGCGATGCAGAAACATCGGAACGGTGAACATGACATAGCCCAAGAAAGAAGGAAAGCAAAAGGCAACAGTGATAGGGGGAGATATGCCCAATTAAATGCAAAATTCCAGAGGTTAGCCAGAAGGGATAAGGAATTATTTTTAAACAAGCAATGCGTGGAAGTGGAAGAACACAATAGAATAGGAAGGACAAGAGACCTCTTCCAGAAAATTAGAAACATCGCAGGTAAATTCCAGGCAAAAATGGGTATGATCAAAAACAAAGATGGCAAGGACCTAACAGAAGAAGAAGAGATCAAGAAAGGGTGGCAAGAATATACGGAAGACCTGTATAGGAAGGATAGCAATATCGGGGATAGCTTTGACGGTGTGGTCAGTGAGCTAGAGCCAGAAATCCTGAAGAGTGAGGTTGAATGGGGCTTAAGAAGCATTGCTAATAACAAGGCAGTAGGAGACGACGGCATCCCAGCTGAACTGTTCAAAATCTTGCAAGATGATGCCGTCAAAGTAATGCATGCTATATGCCAGCAAATTTGGAAAACACAAGAATGGCCATCAGACTGGAAAACATCAACTTATATCCCCATACCAAAAAGGGAACACTAAAGAATGTTCAAACTATTGAACAGTGGCACTCATTCCACATGCCAGTAAGGTAATGCTCAAGATCCTGCAAGGTAGACTTCAGCAGTTCATGGAGCGAGAATTGCCAGATGTACAAGCTGGGTTTAGAAAAGGCAGAGGAACTAGAGACCAAATTGCCAATATCCGCTGGATAATGGAAAAAGCCAGGGAGTTTCAGAAAAACATCTATTTCTGTTTTATTGACTATTCTAAAGCCTTTGACTGTGTGGACCATAACAAATTGTGGCAAGTTCTTAGTGGTATGGGGATACCAAGTCATCTTGTATGCCTCCTGAAGAATCTGTATAATGACCAAGTAGCAACAGTAAGAACAGACCACGGAACAACAGACTGGTTTAAGATTGGGAAAGGAGTACGGCAGGGCTGTATACTCTCACCCTACCTATTCAGCTTGTATGCAGAACACATCATGCGACAAGCTGGGCTTGAGGAATCCAAGGCTGGAGTTAAAATCGCTGGAAGAAACATTAACAATCTCAGATATGCAGATGATACCACTTTGATGACTGAAAGTGAAGAGGAACTGAGGAGCCTTATGATGAAGGTGAAAGAAGAAAGTGCAAAAGCTGGCTTGCAGCTAAACCTCAAAAAAACCAAGATTATGGCAACCAGCTTGATTGATAACTGGCAAATAGAGGGAGAAAATGTAGAAGCAGTGAAAGACTTTGTATTCCTAGGTGCAAAGATTACTGCAGATGCTGACTGCAGTCAGGAAATCAGAAGACGCTTAATCCTTGGGAGAAGAGCAATGACAATTCTCGATAAAATAGTTAAGAGCAGAGACATCACACTGACAACAAAGGTCCACATAGTTAAAGCAATGGTGTTCCCCATAGTAACATATGGCTGCGAGAGCTGGACCATAAGGAAGGCTGAGAGAAGGAAGATCGATGCTTTTGAACTATGGTGTTGGAGGAAAATTCTGAGAGTGCCTTGGACTGCAAGAAGATCAAACCAGTCCATCCTCCAGGAAATCAAGCCAGACTGCTCACTTGAGGGAATGATATTAAAGGCAAAACTGAAATACTTTGGCCACATAATGAGAAGACAGGACACCCTGGAGAAGATGTTGATGCTAGGGAGAGTGGAAGGCAAAAGGAAGAGGGGCCGACCAAGGGTAAGATGGATGGATGATATTCTAGAGGTGACGGACTCGTCCCTGGGGGAGCTGGGGGTGTTGACGACCGACAGGAAGCTCTGGCGTGGGCTGGTCCATGAAGTCACGAAGAGTCGGAAGCGACTAAACGAATAAACAACAACAACATATCACTCAAGCAATCAATAAGCTCTTTCATACATCTATCCCTATTCCTATGTAAAATAGCAGTCTGAACTGGTATTGATTTCTGTTAGGATAAAAATTGTGGAGCTTTCCTCTTCCTTCTCCATTGCTTGTAATTACTGTATTTTTCACCCAAAGCTGTAGTTTCTGCTTACTGCTAACTGTGGTATTTCTGGTGCAACTTGGCTGTCACATTTATTCAGACTAATGATCTTGCCCATGCACACACTCTCTCATACTGTAGTTAGTATTTTCCCGCTAATGTGAAAGGATGAATAGTCAATAAGCCAGAGTTCCTTCAGAGAAAGAGAGAGGCTGAATTAGAAAACCAGCTATAGTGCCATTGCTAGAGGAGGGCTAAGTAGACAACAACATTAAGCTGGACCCCTTACAATTATTTAATAATTATTATTATTGATTTAATTAGATTTCACCAATATTGTATATTGAATAACAAAAACTATCCAGTTCCATCCAGAAGAATTGATTTATTTCACTATGTGCTTTTTTTTTCTTTTTACAAACAATACCAGGATATCAGTGCAGTATAGCTCAGTAAAAAGAACTGAAGTTTGCCTGGTTCTAAAAGGGCTAGAGGGATTTTAAAAAACTTTAGTAAATATATTAAATTTTAAAATATTAAATTACATTTGTACCAATATTGAAGTCAGAGATAATAAAATATTAGCTAAAATGTTTAGGGTTGACCAAAAAAATAGCAACAAGCTTCATTCAGAGGAACAGAATAACTCATCTTTCTCCAACCTTTTAATGCAATGGCTTGATTGTAGCTTTTCATCATTTCTCCCCCTGCCAGAATACTTCATTGTTTTCACTCAGCTCCCACTTTCCACGAGCCACTCTCCCTCATTTTCCTGACACAGATCTTGACACACACCATAATAAACCAGATTCCAGCCACCATCCATATTCTTTCTAGCCAGCCCCATCCTGCCCAAGAGTTCAAAAGAATAGCCCCTGTTGGAGTTATCCCTTTGAGGCTGACCTTGCCAGCAGCAACTTTGCCACCCAAAACAATGATTCTTTTAAACCCTACCCCAGGAGGCTGAAGCAGGCCAAGGATTGATTCTGAACAGAATGGTTTCCCACAGGAAGCAAGCAGACAAGAAGCACCTGGAGGGTGCAACACACTTTCCTTCTCCTTGCCATCAACCTGGGCCAAGAGGGAGTCTTCTCTGCAGAGTGAAGTGTAGGATGCAATGGTAAAATAATTCCAAAGTAGAAATTATTTTACATCCCAGGGCCAGAAAAATCTTGTTATAATAGGTTAATGGAACAACACATCTAGCCAACAGTAAGATGGCTAGAATTTCCACTAGTTCTTTCCGCTAGAAATGTATTTGTTCTACCTGAAAAGTCCCATTCATATTACTGCTTCTTTATCTTGTCTATTTCCAAGTTGTCCAAGACAGTGTACATAGTTTCTTCTTTTCTCTTTTCTCTTCATAGTTCTCTTTTGTGTTTAATGACTATTCTAAAAGCTCTCTATGAGTCTTGTGACTGGATGGGGATTTGAACAAGTATCTAGCCCTATTTGATGAGATGTTAATATCCTACTGGCATTTCAAAAAGGGCATTTCATTCTTATCCCAAATGTCTTTTAATTAAATGCTGCTCAGCAAACTTGTCTTTCATTTTCCTTTATAGTCTTAACCTATTCACTTTGCTTTTGGCATCCTTGAATCTTTTTTTAACATACAAATTGCTTTAATACCCTGTCTGTGGTTAGTCAGGAAGCATCAAAGCTGATCACTGTTGAAAAGCACCATGAGATTTTTACAATATTTTACATATTTATGCATTGTATTTCTGCAAAGAGAAAAGTATCATTCCTCAGTTAAAGCATCACAAAAAAGTGAGATTTAAAAATAACAATGCTTAGTTTGAAATGGGAGGGGGGGAGATTCAATAGCAATTATGTGGTTACTTCAAAGGGACAGTATATGCCTAACTGTATTCATTTTTGATATCTCTCTAAAATGTGGAATCTCATTTCCACTGCTTGAAAGGCAGGATTCACTTAAGCTAACCCCTCGGAAAAAGTCTGTATCAAATAGATGAGTAAATAGCTAGAGAATCTCATGGGCCTCATATTCCAGAGTGATCTCTGATCCTATAGCTGGCAAGAGCCAGTTTGGTCTAGTGGTTAAGGTGCTGGGCTAGAAACCAGGAGTCTGTGAGTTCAATTCTCGCCTTAGGCACGAAAGCCAGCTGGGTGACCTTGGGCCAGTCCCTCTCTCTCAGCCCAACTCACCTCACAGGGTTGTTGTTGTGGGGAAAATAGGAGCAGGAAGGAGTATGAGGTATGTTTGCTGCCTTGAATTATTTATAAAAATAATAAAGTCAGGATAAAAATAATTAAATAAATAGCAATTCAGAAAGAAAATAAATGTATGTAATTTACTGCAAGTATATCTAGTACTAGCAGTATATCTAATACACTGACCTATGACATCATTAGTGCAAACCAAAATCTTTCTGATTGATGATGATTATGTGCCATCAAGTCAGTGTTAACTCTTAGTGACCACATAAATAGATAGATTTTCTCCAGGATGCTCTGTCCTCAGATTGGTCCTTCAGGTCTTCCAATGGTTCACCCATTTGTTGTGTAGTTGAATCCATCCTCCTTTCTGCTAGTCATCCTTTTTTTTTTCTCATTCCTTCCACCTTCCCCAGCATTGGTACAAACCAAAAATTGTCTTTCTAGAAAAAAAAATGGCAGTCAAAATAAACCAAACATTCTTGTTCCTTACCTGATGTCTTTATTCATAAGCAAACAGTACTCCTGCAGAACATGAAGTTGCAAGGGGGAAAAAACATTATTCCTGCTGTTATTTAATATAAAGAATTATGTGTTTAAGAAGTGTTACAATTAGCACCAGGGACCTAAATGTCCAGACTACCTATAAACGAGTTCACAGTGTATTTTGGTTAGCTTCAAACATTTGCATAAGAGTGCTGATAATTCCTGGAAAAATCTTTCAAATTTCTTGGAGACACATTAGTGAAGATGAGCAGAAGTGCAGAATTAAAAGGGAAGCTGATTTATCAGTCGCCACTTCTGTTGGTGTACTGTTGCAGTCTTTCATTTTCCCAGGACATGTAAATGTACATGCTCTAGGATCAAAGAAAGAAAAGACTCTGCAGTGGTCTTCAAGCATATTCGTACTAGGTCTTCTTTATCAAATTGTTCTTTCTAATGAAATGTTGGAAGAAACAGAAGAGTTCTGGCTAGGTTGTCTGATTGGTTTATTCACTTCCTTCACTTTTCTTTTAGATATATATTTCTGAGCTGGAGACTTTTATTTCAGAGAAATTATTTAAAAATGAAATACCAAAATGTTAGTAAGCAGATACATGATTTTTAAATTTAGTGGTGAAATTGCTGTAAGCCACATACAATAAGACAATTACACTTTATATATAATGAAAAGCTGGGAAATTACTACCTTATTTTTTGGCATTCATAATTCCTGGAGATACTCATCATAACATGTGAATGGTATCATCATATATACAGAACCAAATTGTGTTTCAAGTAAGAGAACAGAATCTGCATATGCATATAAATCTGTATGTATGTAAATATAAATGTTCTTCTAACTATGGAAATAGCTGGAGAAGGCAAAAATGAATAGGTTGGATGGCAACCTAAACTAGTCTATCTGGATTTTTTGTTTATTTTTGTAAGGTGAATGCAATTTTATGACCATATGTAAAAACTCTTAACTGTGCTAGAATATGGCAAATTCACATAGAATCTACTAGAGTATGTTTCTTTATGTCTTGTTTATTAAATTAAAGGTATTAATCTTATTAAATTTATTGAAAGTTGTCTATATAGAATAAAAGATTACTTAACTCAGGTCCTGGTCCTCAAACAGACTCTTAATATGAGCAGCAGTTACCTTGCATGCCATATTAATTAAACAGCAAGTTAATGTATGTTAATAAAACAACCATGAGGCATTGCCTTGAAAGCATTTCCCAGGCTGTAAAAGGCTGTAAAAGGGCAGTTTGTCACAACTAAAATTTCCTGAGAAATCCATTTCCTTGCATAACATTACTGTATATACATAAGCATCTTGACAACTAATTCAAAGCTCAAGAGTTATAGCTATTTAATAGTCCAGTTATGTAAGCTCATTTGTTCAGAATTTTAAAAATTACAGGTATTCAGTTGTAAAATATACAGCATTATTGTACTACCCATAAAAATTGGTACACTCAACAAATGGTTGTAGACCAATTGTACTCTTTTCAAAATAAATCACAGTGTGTGAAAAATAAAGTGAAGTGGCTGGGCATGGACATGTACGGGGGTACTGACAATTAAACCCTGAAATACATTTTAAATCTATCCATATATAAATAAAAATATATATAAATGGTATCTGAAGCATTGCACAAGCCAGAAAAAAGATGTAACTGCCTTTCATGTTCCAAAATACCTCTTTTGAAGGGTTTGCACAGTCTTATAAATCAATTATCTAGGCAGTTTTGTACAAATGTTCAACAAGATTCAGAATTCATAGTCAGTCCTTTGAAATGTTCATTTATGTCATAATTTCCAGAATTTAATGGCAGTTTTCCTAATTTTGAAAGAACAATCCAGAGGCAGATGAAGAATTATAGTATAACAATTACTGGTCCCTGGTTGTTTCTGTCTTCCAGATCAGTGCTTAAGCACAAGGCTATTGTATATTTTTAGTTCTCACCATAAGATTCCTTAGCATTTTCCAGAAATTCCTCTTTTATAACTACAGTGATCCTGATAATTATAATACAAACCTGATGATGCTATGCATCGCTGAGCTGTCGATCGGAAGGTCGGCGGTTCGAAACCGCGCGGCGGGGTGAGCTCCCGTTGCTCGTCCCAGCTCCTGCACACCAAGCAGTTCGAAAACATGCAAATGTGAGTAGATTAATTGGTACCGCTTCGGCGGGAAGGTAACGGCGTTCCGTGAGTCATGCTGGCCACATGACCCGGAAGTGTCCTATGGACAACGCCGGCTCCAAGGCTTTGAAACGGAGATGAGCACCGCCCCCTAGAGTCGGACACGACTGGACTTTACGTCAAGGGAAACCTTTACCTTTACTACCTTAAATTCAAAGATCTATATCAGTTTTTTTTTTTTTTAAATACAAATTTAGCTAAGCAGATGGTGATAATTTCTACTACCCTTTGTCTTTTATCCATGAGAGTTCTTTGCAAGAATTGGAGAACTGCAGACTTTGGCAGTCATGAGCTGTAAGGATTGCCTATTTTAATAAAGGATGGAAAATTAAACCCTGAAATACATTTTAAATCTATCCATATATAAATAAATATATATATAAATGGTTACTGAAGTTTCAGCAAACTTTTTTTAAATTTAATTGTGACCCACTTTTTCTTCACTGAAACTGTAAGGGTTAATTTCTATGATTGTGAATAATTTGGTATGTTAATTTAAACACAGGGACATATCTAAGCATTGAACTAATAGCACTGTAACTACTCTAGTGGTAAAGACACAAGAAGTTAGAAACAAACATTACAGAACCCTTGGGGGAAAATGTGTTGTTTCTTAAAAAACTACTTGAGGCATCTTAAATTACCTTTTTCTCAAGGCAAGTTACTGACTGCAATATCAGCTGCTCAAGGCGCAGAGCAGCAATGCCCACAAACTATTATGGAGTCAAATTAAGCGGCATCTTTTTATACATGTACCTGAGGGGAAAAAATGTGATAGTGTTATCAGAAGTCCCCCAGGTATTTACCATGCAGTAGTGCTGAAACCATGAGCAAAATAGATCAAGAAGAAGAACAAATCTGTGTTTTGCACTGCTCTCACTTTGAAGCTTGGAGAAAAGTCATTTTCTGTTATTACAGGTACTAATCTCACCAGATTTGCCTCAATATCTGAGGAAAATGTCCTTTCTTATAATTTAAAAATCAGATAGGAAAGCAGAAGCGGGGAAAACACTGCTTTTGAAAGTCTCATATTTCGTGCAGAAGCAGTTGTCAACTGTCATTAATGTGTATCCCCACAATATTTTCTTTGCCAGTCCAAATCTCTTTCAATGAGCTAGGAGAAATTATTAGATTTCTAATAATTTGTCATTAGATATACGACAAATTCTTAAAACAGTTTTAATTAACAATGTTAACTGGGGTTTAGTTTTCCCAGTCCCACATAGTACAAAACCACAAGTTTGCACTTAACAGCAGCAATCTGGATTTCAATGTGACCCTCAATCTGTCAACTAAAATGATTTAGATACATACCATGTAATCTCTTATTATGTAATCACATAATGTTAGGCATCCCCAATTCTGTCTGTTGCATGTCCATGCAGAAAAACCACTCAGCACACATGTAGTAATCTGCAGGCCATAGGTGATCTATTGATATCAGTATTGCAAATAGGATCCCCTGGAGTTACCAGTGTTCCTTGTGACACCTCCCTTGACACTCACCAGCCTTTTTTACCCACCTCATTATTTTTGGGGAAAAAAAAGCAAAACAGTGAAATTGAATATTACTATTCAAGAAAAGGAAGTACCCGCCCCAAAGACCATAAAGTTTCCCTTAGAAAACAAAAATGGTGGTTTGTTTCAGACCAGTGCTTTGGTTTGTAAGCCCATGTGCAGAGAAATAAACAGCCTATGTGATAGAGAGGATCTTAAAGGTGAAGACAAATTGCAGTCTCACCAATTCAATTTCTCCAGCCTCTGATTATCTACTCCTTCCATTTTATACAAGTTCTAAAACCTGATCTCAAAATTCCAAATTTGCTTAACAGCTCAAAAAGGTTTGAGATTCTTCTTATGTAACTTTTGAGTATCCTTTAGTCACTGTTGAAATATTATGGCTATTACCAAAATTATGCTCCTCCCAGCCTGCTGTTGGCTGTTTGGCAGATAGGGAAGCTGCAGTTGTTAGGGGAAGGCAATGAAAGTATGATTCCAGGTATGATTTTTCATATGTGCTGTTTTTTCTAGCATAATTATGCTCTTCCAGGTCACCAAACAACTCTTTGGAGGATCAGAGCAGTACAATTAGAAGCACTGGTAGAGTCAATCTCCACATTCTCCTCTCCATTTAAATTGTATGCCTTTTCCTTCCTGTTAAGTGCACTGCTCAGTTATTCCAGTTGTCAGAGAATAGTCTTCTTATGAATGAAGGGGAGTGTCTGTGTACGAGGAACAGAAACCAGTGTGAAAGAGTGGGCAAAAAGCTATGTATATGTTGCTCTTCTTAGGTGAAACCAAGTTGAAGACACAGCTTCTATATTGATGTTGGCAACTTAAAACAGGAATGGAAAAGCAAAATGAGCTGTGTGGATTTGATTTATCACAGATAGCCATTTTGAGTTATGAAGCTAGTTATATTAACAGTGAAATTCCCAAAGTGACAAACCCAGGTGATAAAATAATCTTTTGAGGATTCAGTGGCTAGTCCTGGTTTTCCAGTGATCTCACTGAAGGTTATGCTATAACACCAATGGGCAATTAGATCTGCTGGTATATGTTAAAAGCCAAGAGCTAAGCCCATTCCTCATAAGTTACAGCTACCAACTTCACTACATATGCAAATATGGCAGCTGTTTAGGACAATACATGATAATGTCTAGATCAAGGTTTTATATTGTTTGTTCTTGCCAAAGCAGTAGTGAAAATGTCTCTGCTGAGCACATGTCTGCAATAACGTCTGAAAAAAGACAAACCCTACATTATGGCTACATTTTCGAACATTTTTCTGTTTAGATCTGGGAGCGCTAAAGAAATGAAGCCATATATAGAGTTGTCCTGCCCATGGGGCCTTAAGCTACTATTTTTTTTAATTTATTAGTCACATTTCTATTACCGCCCATCTCCCCGCAAAAGGGGGACTCTAATGCTGTTCCCAGGGGGCTGAGACAGAATGGTGTGTTGAAGATGAAATGAACTACGGACCCCGTCTGTAAAAGAATTTCATCTGGCGGGGTCCAGGAACCGGACCTCTCCGCAGTAGCTCCAGCCCTGTGGAACATGCTGCCCCCAGAGGTGAGATTGGCCCCATTGCTCCTGGCCTTTTGGTGGAGTCTGAAGACCTGGTTCTGCCACCTCGCTTGGGGTGGAGAGGGGAATAGGTCTACATGGGGATGGTTGCTATAGACCACTCCTCCCACACTTGGACTGTTTTAGATGTTTCATCGCTTGGATTTTTTATTTTTTATTCTTTATTTCTATTTATAGTATTTTTATTGTATTTTATTTTTTGTATTATTCTGATGGTTTTAATCACTTGTAAACCGCCCAGAGGCCTCTGATGGGAGGAGATGGGCAGGGATAAGATAGATAGATAGATAGATAGATAGATAGATAGATAGATAGATAGATAGATAGATAGATAGATAGATAGATAGATAGATAGATAGATAAAACTACCGCATCCATCCAACTACGTTAGAACTAGTGCTGAGTTCTGTACAAAGTGCCTGCTCTATGCTCAGCAACCATTTGGAAATCTCAGAAGATCATACCAAAATAAGCTAAAAAAAAATCTTGCACCATTTAATGACCAACTACACCCTGCATTTGTGCATGGCTTGGGGCTTCTTCAAGTATGGATTTATTTGTTGTCTTTATTCAGGCAGTTGACTTTTGGAGTATGGGAAAGATGACTTATCTGGAAGAAGTACTATCAAAGCAAACCATAGCACCTCAAAACTGAAACAGCAGTTTTATAAAGGCAATGTAGGAATGTAACATTAGTTTAGCGACTCTTGTAATGAGAGATGGGCTGACTGTATTGTGGAGTAGGCACCGAATCTTTTTGAACACTGTCAGCTGAAATCGGTTTTTTATTAAGGGACATGATCATGCAAATTCTGAAAATGATGCGCAGTTTTTCAAAACTAGTGCTGATTCACTTTCAACAGTGCATATGTTTATCCTAGCTCCTTTTCTTTTTTGTTTAAAAGAAAGCAGTTGTACCTCTCTTGAAACTTAATGTTTGGTCTGTAAGGTGCCACAATATGTGCCATTGTTTTAAATACTAATGTTGAAATCTATGTGCAAGAAGCCACAATTATAAAAAGGTTTGTTTAGGCTGGTGAATTGGGGAAGAGAGGCATGCCATGGCTTTCCAAATGCTAGCTTGTGCAGCAGCTTTTGAGCATCAGCAATTAAACGTGCAGCAGAATTTCCTTGCTTAATGTGCATCCTGTTCATAGTTCATGGGGCATAACTATAAAAATGGTCTTGTAGTACTGATGAAGATAAAGTGAAAATTGGAAAATAAAAATATTAGAAATTGTGCTTTCCTTACTGAAAGTCATGCTAACACATGAAAATTATGAAAGTCATTGGTTTTCATACTTTGAACTATGTGGCCCTTGAAATTAATAGCTCCATATTGTAGGGATTCTGTAACAAGGTGAATAAACTGGTTGCCATTTCTCTATATCAGTGTAGCCTACATTGATTGAAAAACCTATACTAGTTTTCAAATGCTAAAAGTAATATTGTATTGAAATTTGAATTATCATTTTTGATAGTTTTCTTCCTTTGTGAAAATGGCTTCTGTTTTTCAATTTCATTCTCATGGTACTTTAAAAAATTTTCAGAATTTTATAACGGTATGATAGGCCCTGGAACCGATACTTTAGCTGAAAAAATTTCCAAAATTTCAAGTTTCTTTGGTTTTTGGTGGCTTTTTTTTTTAAATATGAGTAAGCCAACTTCCTTCCAGCTATTTCCTTGATTCTGAACATGCTTACTTGGAAGTAAAATTTCCACTCATCACAGTGGGAATTTGCTTCCAGCTAAATGTGTCTCCATTGACATAGACCAAACAACTTTTTTCTTTTCTGCAGAGCTTCAGAGCAGATTGCTCGAAGAGGAGAAAAATATTGCTTGAGAATTGCATTATCACTAAAAATCAAGGGAAAGTCACTTTTCTTTCTACTTGTTTCTTGTAGGAAAAAAAAATTGTGATATGGTTTTGTCAATATTACACAAAGCTTCAAAATCTAAAATAAATTACTTTATGATCTCAAGGTTCCTATTGATTTTCTAATGATCTCAAATGGAACACATGCCTTTTCCAACTCTCTGGTAAATTGCTTGCTCCCTGGAGAATGGAATTGGATTTCTATTAAAGGGAGGATTAAAAACCATTCCCCAGAAATCTAGAGGAAAAGGAGAGTGGATGGAGGGAATGATGCTTTTCCATGGGTTGAGCACTTGTTAAATGGATATTTAACCTTTGACCATTGAAGGCAAGCCTCTTTCAGTTCTATTAGACCAACAGCTAGCTACTATAATTAAATAAAAAACTGTTTAGAGCCCTGCTGAATATGTCCTGGGAATTAAAGCATATGGCAAGGATTGGGGGGAAGAAGACTTTCCATATGCTAATGATCCTTGATGTCTGAAATAAATTAGATCCATTAGAGTTTATGCTCAATAAAAGAAAGACTTTAAGCACTCCAAAGTTAGTGACTCGAGACCAATTTTTGGCTCTGAAATTCAATCTGTCTACTTATTAATTCTTAGTAAGACTGTTGAGCAGACAGGAGATACAAAATTATAATAGTGTGCTGAATCAGAATTTTAAAATGCCATGAGTTTCCTTTCCTTTTCCTTTTCCGTTCCTTTTCTTTTCCTTTCCTTTCCTTTTCCTTTCTTTTGTTTTTAAATTAAACCATTTGTTTGTATGTGTGTGTGAATGTGTGTTTAAAAGCTCCCTGTGTTAATTTGATTTTATTCCCATCTTTTTTTTTCTTTTAAAGGTTTCATTTACCCTATTTCAACTGAACAGAGAACCCAGAATGAATATGGATTTTCTTGTAAGTGTTGCTTGATAATATGTGCTTGGATTCTGATTAGCTGATCCAAGATTTACTTTCCACCAGGCTGTATGTGCATTGGGGAAGAGAGGTTCTACATCTGCAGAGTTATGTTTTGCTTGCTTAAGAAAGGTTCCACATTTGGGGAAGGAAGGTAGGGAAGGAAGGTAGGGAAAAAAAATCAAAGAAATCAACTATAATTCCAGCAAATCATGCAACAATTGCAACTTTTTAATTTGATTAAGGAGGATACAACAGCAAGGGGGAATGGTTCCCTCAGTGATTGTTCTTCCACTTGTTTCCAGGAAAGCCATTTCTGAATGATAGAATAAAATAGTAGCATTTTCAAATGCACCTTTTAAGTTCCATTAGGCAGAGTATATTGAACCTGATGTCCCTTGGTCATCTATGAGTATTTACCTGGGCTATTAGGAGTAAAGAAAGCCAATAACAAGTATTTTTAGAATGTGATTTTTTTTTTTAAAAAGGGATAGGTTATGCAGATAAAGACTTTGTACTTAAACGTATCAATATATTTAAATGTTGTAATATTGGCCTATTTAAAAATAAGGAAAAATTATTTTCTCTACATGGAAAAGTCTGCATCATATTTATGTCATACAGTCAAGTTTTTTGGAACGATACCTTGAGGGACACAATGGGTTGGCATTAAATATTATAGTGCGATTAGTGAAGGAGATGTGTTACAAACAGATAAGTGAAAAGGTCACCAAAGTTGGTCTGGTTCCCAAAGGAGAACTATAGACAATTCTGCTGTGCTATTAGTGCTTTTACAGTTTGCTAATCTGCATTGTGAAAATGAATAAACTGAGAACTATAGAGGAACTATAGAATAATAGAATAGAATAAATGTAGAATAAACTGTGAACACAGTAGGTAGATATTGTCTACATTCGGCTTTACCCCATCTGTGTTGTGGACATCATAACACTGCCTACTTTAGAGTGGTGTATATGAGAATATGTGAAGGACTTTAACATCCAATAAAGCCAGTGTGGTGTAGTGGTTAAGATGTTGGACTATAATGAGAGAGACCTGGGTTCTAATCTAGCCTTATTCATGGAAACCTGGGTACTTTGAGACAGTCACTCACTCTCAGCCCAAACTAGATGCAGGGGGATGTTGTTGTGGGGATAAAATGAAGGAATATTCCATGGAAGCCACCTTGAGCTCTTGGAGAAAAGACACAATGTACATAATGAATTAATGGGTAAATATTTGCTTGTTGAATTTCTACCAGGTCTCTCAATAAAAGCCAAACTAAATCAAATCAAACATAGAGGTTGAAGGGTATCTCACAATCAAATTAAAATAATTCCAACAGCCAACAACTTCACAAAACCACAATTCTAAAATGAAAACAACAGAACAATAAGAGATCATCAAAGAGTATGTGCTGATGTGCTGTATACACAGAGAGAGAGAGAGAGATGTTTACAAACAAACTGGAGTTCAATTGTATTTTAAAAGACTGGTAGAAAGAATAATTCTGCCTTATGTTTTAAATTTAAACTAAACTTTAAATTAAAGACATTTAAATGAGCACAGTGAACAAAATACACATCACTGGTCACTGGTCACCTCATTTCAAAGAGTAGGCTCCAGGGAAAGAGGCTGATAATGCATGAAAAGTATGCATTCAGGAAAAATACAGTGCATCAAAAATCATTGGGCTAGATGGGTATGGTTCTTATTCCATCCTCCATCTCAATACATTCCAGCAAGCTATCTAAGGCATGTTGATGTATCAGCTTGTTCTGTTGCTGTTAATTGTTGTTTTGTTCTTAAATGTTGTCTAAAGTAGAGGCTGTCTGGATTTTCATGTCAGCTCAGGTTTGAAGCAGGAGGAGCAAATCTGATTTGGACAGCTGCCTTAGGCTCTCTGACAGATTGCAAACTCCTTGAATTCTGTCCACATGCATAAAACAGTGCTGGTCTTAAATCTGAAGCTTACAATAAATCACAAAATATATATAAAAAAACATGATTTAAAAAAAAATCAATGATGTACTAGAAACATGTTTTGAGTTTCCTGACATTGTGATGAACATGCCTTCAGGTTTTTAATGTGCCACCGGTCTTTCAATAGCCAAGTCACCTATGGCCTTAGAGCAGAATTGCACATTTGGGGCTTGAAAAATAGATTCCCTGCAGCTTAATGTCTGGGATGCATGTCAACAATATGTGGATCTTTAAAAATTCTTTAGGCAAAGTGTGTGCAGACACCCAAACTTATACATTCGAATGCATACACTGACCCACAGAGACTCAAAGAAATAAAATACACATACACTTTGAAATGTATCAGAACACAATTACTTTTATGTCTTTCCATATCATGGAGTTTCTGTCCTTAAATTATCTCCTTTAAGAAGCAGGCAAGCCCAATGTCAGACATGTCACCATTTCCAATTTATTTTCTTTAAGATTTGGTTACTTTTAAAAGTAAAGCTTCAGTAGCAAAAAAGAAATAAAGCCTCTTTTATTAACAGGTGCCTGCTGAATAAATTAGCACCGAAAAGAGTGCTAAATGGCTCTTTTGATTAAATTTGCCATGATTGTCTAGTTACAAGCAATGTGTTATTTTGCTTGCCCACAAGAAATGCAAACACATGGATAAAGAGTAAGGAAACAGTTTTGAGTAAAGCCTTGAATATATTTTCCTCCTAAAGCCATGTGGTAGAGCATTTGATTTCAAATTAACTTGTAAAATTATAGTAAATATCTGTAGGAGATGATAGAAATATGTGAGGCAGTTAATGTGTTATACCTTTGTGTCCCAATCCCTTTTTTTCCCCCTAGCTGCTCCTGATTCAGATGATGTAGCTCTCTACGTTGGCATTGTGATAGCCGTGATTGTGTGCCTGGCTATTTCCGTAACTGTTGCATTATTCATCTACCGGAAGAACCACCGGGACTTTGAGTCAGATATTATAGATTCTTCAGCACTAAATGGTGGATTTCAGCCTGTAAATATAAAAGCTGCAAGACAAGGTTTGTTCCGAGTCATCATTAACAAAATTTAGATATATGCCATAAAGCAAATTTCCCCAACTAAGTGCCCTCTAGATAAATTCATCTAGAATTCCCAGCTAGAAAAGTTAGTCTGCAGGAGCTACTGTCAGTTGGCCCTATCCTTCATCCTCCCTTTTTTTTTTTTGTTGAAAACTCACTACTTTTCCTTCCCTCTTGGCCAATCTAAAATGTAAGTTCTTTGATCAGGGACTCTTCATCAATTATATGTTCTATATAGGATTCAAAGATAAAATAATTTGGGAGGTGAAATGCAGCCCATTCCAGCTTCTTTTCTATTTGACCTTCAGTGCCAAGATGACTTCTATTAATTTGGTCCTTATTTATTTTTAATAAGTTCATTTCCTAGAGAACTATATCAGAGACCTGTGGTTGGCCATTTTTCAGCATTTGTTTTTAAGAAGAAAGATCTTCCATGAAGTTCAGTGAGATCCACTCAGTTCAACCATGCAATGACTGCATTCTTCTATGATGTAGAAGAAAAAAAAATAGGTGGACAGCAATACATGAACAATGAAAAAGGTCAGAGAAATAAGAAAATTATAAAAAGTCCAAAGTATTTTTATTCTATTGACTTTTCCCCAGAAGCAATGCAAATGTGGTTTTCTTGTAATAATAAGGAGATGGTTTGCCATTGCCTTCTTCTGGAATTTTTTCCTATTTTCTTACTAATCTAGAACATTGGGATGTTCTGAGAGTTTCCCAAGTATTATGTAAGAAAGAATCTCCTTAATTTTCTCACTTCTTCCAATTCTTCCAATTTACTCTATTTTCATCACCACTGCCGCTTCTCATTTCCTTCTTCAGTGTGAGGAGAGTCCCATCTCATGTCTATTCAGTGAAACTTTTATAATATGGAAGATGCAAAAAAAAAAAAGATTTGAATCTGCTCATTGTCCATTTCAACAGGAGGAAAGCTATATGATTAAAGTCTTCAAAAACAGCAAAGTTACAGAGAGCTACGGGATAGTCAGCATGATTTCCAATGAATTAAGACCTAGAAAAACACATTTTGGTGAGGAAGATAAGCTAGAATCTTTTTCCTGACATGCTATTGCTCTCCTTAAAAAATTCATTATGCCTCTGCAAAACATTTTGTCATGGAAAGTTATGACTTGCAAATGGGGCACTCCAACCTCAAAATGAAACATTCTACCAGTTCTGGAACATTTTCCAACCTTGAAACACTCTATTTCAGAAGTATTCTTTCAAGTCAGAATCTTCTGTTTCAAGGCCAGAACATTTTGAATGGCCAGATTGGGGTTTGGACCATTCCATGATGAAATGTTTTGCATATCAATCAAATTCATTCTGTCTATTGTATCCTGAAGTAATATCACCCCAATGGGTGATATAGGAGGGAATAAAATATGATTGTCTTGATTGAAAAAACTGATCCTTATGCTACATCATGCCCAGAAGTATTTGTGGGCCTGGCAGTTAAAAAATAAAAGTAAGAACTGTAAGAGGAAAATATTTGATAAGGCTACTATTTTTTTAAAAAGAAATTACTTTTTTCAAAGCAAAATTAAATGAAGTTGAAAATAAATACAGCCAGAGTTTTGCCCAATGCAGAAGAGTATTAGAGCTGCAGTAATTTGCCAAAGATTCACTTAAATTAGTCCTGAAAAGGCACTCAAGAATATGGCATAAGCAACAATTCAGTCCTAGTTCAGAATAGCAACATATGATTTCAAAATTCTATGCAATTCCCTTTTCTTTTCTTGTTCCCTTTAATACAACAGAGTCATATTTGCAGTCAAGATCTTGTAAAACTATTCCAGAAAAAGTTTGTTGTGCCGAGTTTGTGGATCAAACTTCAATTGTTAAGATTAGTTGTTAATTACAGATACCTACTCGCCACCACCAATTCCACAATTCAAATCTAGGATATTTTGTCATGAATTTGGTAATCATCTATTTTTAGACGACAAATAGTGATTCCTGGAAAAAAAAGTGCTCCGTGATCTCTGTTCAACACACTGATGCTTTTGCATCTGCACATTCTTACATTTCAGATATTTTGTTGTCAAGGATAGGAATCCTTCCCATTTTCATCTACTTACTCAGTATTAGCTTACAACAAAACCTCAGGTTCACTTTTTTCTGTAACTTTAATGACCTCTCATGTCTTTCCCTTCTTCATGGGTTTTTTCTTTCTTCCTATGAAAAAGAGACAAGAGGAAGATTTTAAATCAGCGTAAGTTAGGTAATACTACTTCTTTTTTGTTTCTTGTCTGGAGCCACATCTTACTAGAAAAATCCTGCCATGGATGACCAGCTTTAATTATTTTGTATTGATGGATGTTATCATATGGACTCTTGCATTCATTGTCCAGACTCTGCTGCTTAACTATGAAGTCTTGCAGAAATTGGTTCCATCATCTCTGTGACAAATGAAATGCAGTGTCACAGTGTAGCTCTGCCTTTTAAGTATGAGCATGAAATGAAATAGAGTTTGCCATATTGCTCATTTTGACTTCCTACCCCAGCAGATGCCAGTTGTACCCACCATATTGTATTTTCTCCAGATATATGACCAACTTTTGGGGCTATCATGCCTAAACAAAATGGCTGCCAAAACCCAGAAATATTTTCACCTCCTTCAGTTCCAAAGACACTAGATTAAAAAGCCATAAAATCATAAAATTCATTCTAAATGTTCCCACACTTCACACCTTTTGACTCTGATCCAGCAGTTCCCAGACCACCTCTTTTTCCTTCTTGGTTGTCACTTCGATCATCTCCTTACCAAGTTCAGCTCATAATCTATGTCATTTCTTCACTCTTGGGACTTTGGGGCAACCAGTAGAATTGTTTTCATCACCCACTCAGAGCATAAAATGCATAGGTATAATTATCAATTCCACAATGGAAAGAATATTTTCCATTGCAACGGGCAGCAAATTAGTTCTGCAGTAATCAGACAGTTGAACTGGTCTTGAATTAAGTGAATTAATGAGATCTGTGACTACTGGCCTATGGCCTATATGATCGCTGTTTATATTTTTCCCACATCTGGCTTCATCCACTCTGGAGCTGGTTTCTCTTTGTCTTTTGTGAGTTCTGCTGCAGCAGCTTTTCTTCATTCTGCCATACTCAGTTATCAAGCCCTTTACCTCATGGGGAAATCAGCGTAGTCTAGCTTGTAAAGAACACTTCATCAGACCATATCTACTACACATGAACACAATAGACTGACTGGAAGGGGCACATTGTGGGCCCATCAGATTTCAGCTCTATGAACTTCTGAAGAAAGGAACCTTTGTATCATAGAACTCTAGTTCTGCCCACTTCGGTAACACATACAGCCTAACAGCTGTCCTTTATATAAACAAAGAAGAGAGAACTTGATCCTGAACCTGGCTGCACTTGGGTTGCTCTCTATATTTGTTTTATCAGTTGGAATATCTTTCTAATCACAGTCTGCCTCCCAAGTTCTTGAAATCTTCTAGAAACCATTTTCTTCTAGAAACCACTGCTAAAATACAAAAGAATGCTTAGCTCTATAGTGATTTTCAGCCCACAGATGTAAGCGTACTACAACTGCTCAAACTTAAAGCCACCAAGAACTCTACCAGGTAGGTGATAATTTCTGCCTGTCAGACAAGTGAGATTTGTGTACTATAACAGGATGCTTCCTATATTGTGTGGCATAAGGACAAGGTTGTCCTCCAGCTTGATTAAACTTCTACAAAGCTGTTTCCACTTTTCAAAGACTCAGGATATAGTACTTTTCACATCCTTTCCCAGCTCTATTAGCCTCCTGGGGATTTCTTTAATTGCCTAGATGTTAGGACTTTACAATCTCCTACATCCATTTTCTGCCATTGCAGCAGCCTTCCTGTCTCCTCCCAACATTTCTGTCAATTTTACTGATCAGTTTGTTGGCCTGCTACTCCTGTGCAAAGTCAAAAGTAATTCCACCAAAGCCAGTGGAATCTCTGCTGCCCTTTCTGGAAAAATTCTACTTTGGAACATCTCCAGAACTGCAGGTTTATCTACCCCATCTACCTGTGAGACATTATTGATTAGATGTCACTTCCAGAGTTTAAGCTGCTTCTGTTAGAGCCATGTTTTCTTCCATCCTATTTTAGGACTGCTTTACCTTGCTCTTTATCCATAAGCATGATGCACAGAAACCATCTAGAAAACATCAGGTTGCTTACCTATAAGTGTGAATCTTCATATGTGAAATGCCTGAGTATTACTGCACAAATTACCACTCGAATAACCCTAGATGCTTATAGCAGCTTAATATTTTCAAACATTTCAAAACTTTCAGATTTCAGGTTCTGTAGCCAAAACCTGTATTTCAGTAATGTGAATCTTTCCTGACTACATAGAAATTATTGTTTTTCAGTGGTTTACGGGCATAATTATTATTTTTTAACTGAATATGTTCAAAGTTGCCCTAGAGGCCAGGTTGATTATGGAACTCTAAGAGTTCCATTCACATCAATCTAGAGGGTGCAAGTTGGGGAATGCTGTTGTTAAGACTGTAGCATCTTGATTTTAATGTTACATCTTTTTTCTCCCTCTGCTTCTTCTCTTAAACAGATCTCCTAGCTGTACCTCCTGATCTTACTTCTGCAGCAGCTATGTATAGAGGCCCTGTCTATGCCTTGCATGACGTCTCTGATAAAATCCCAATGACCAACTCTCCAATTCTGGATCCGCTCCCCAACTTGAAGATCAAGGTTTACAATAATTCGGGTGCAGTCACACCCCAGGATGATCTGTCCGATTTTTCATCCAAACTGTCTCCACAGATTACTCAATCCCTACTGGATAATGAAGCATTAAATATTAAAAACCAGAGTCTTGCACGGCAAACAGATCCATCGTGCAGTGCTTTTGGAACCTTCAATTCTCTTGGAGGTCATCTGATTGTACCTAATTCAGGTAAATTATTATTTACAGGCATTTGCTTCTAAAGAACATTTCACAGGTATTTCCAGAGTTGTTGGGGGTTTTTTCCCCTCCAACAAAGATTTGGGTCATTATAGAAATCTCTATCTTCTGCATTTAAAGCAGAGAGAGATTTTTCTCCCATTTGGTTTTACTTGGCTGTTATACATATTCTTCTGACTAACTTTGGCCTTCTGAAGAACAAATGCTGAACTCTGAGTCATTACCATCAGACAGACCTTCTAGTGTCAACTTATTTGAAGTGGGATTCTGAGCCCTTGGCTTTTTTCTTTCATGTAGTACAAAGGAAAAAGAGTGAAGAGGAGGAAAACCTTGAAGTTCACTGCAAAAAGGGTTCTGTTGTTGCTTGACATAAAAAAGAACAAACTAACTAGAATTAATAAAAATAATCTGTTCCAAATTTCAGTTTGCTTCATCCAACACAATAAGAAGGGAGATGTTTGCAACACAACAGTTCTTTCTCTCTGCATTTACAGCCTCAGAATTTATTTATTTATATTTTAAAGATAAATGAACTGTTCAGAGGTCAAATAGGAACCACCCCACACAAGAGCATTTTAGAAGGGGATAGTGTGGGGTATTCAGTGTAATATTATCACTGTTAATTAATTTGCTCATTTAGCTGCTGAGGCCACATAATAGTCTGCATATGCAAAGCATGGGAGGGCAAGACCAAGAGGCCAGGGGTGGTGGTGAGGGAGTTTGTTGCTAACAGGTAACAGAATCTGGGTGGTCATAAGGACAGCACCTAACCACTAGCAGTCTCTCTGCATGTTTATCTGTGTTGGAGCTTGCAAGCACTCTTAAAAGCATTTAGTGATAGAAACAAGGGGATACCACACCATTCTTCTCTTATCGCACAAATACGCTTCGTACCATTTAGATATCTGAGAAGGAAGGTTATATATTGACCAATGAAAACGTGCTTGGTTCCTGGGATGTTGACCAATCATCCCTGCCTGTATCTCCCTAAAGGCTTTCTCTTAGAAGAGAGGATCCAGGCAGGGATTCTACAGCTAGTTGAGGGATTTTAACATTTAATTTTGTAGCTGCTGAATCTTAAATTATTACAATTTTATTGCATTTTGACGACATATTTTTACAGGCTGTATTTTAAGTTGTAATCCAAGAAATATTCTAAGCTGCTGGCAATACAAAGGGTAATGAATATTCCCCATTCTGCAACCAAATTTATATTAGTTCAGAAGAGTTAAGTGTTTCTAAATGGTGAATAATGACCAGATAAAACTGATATCCTCAGGAACACGAAAGAGACTCCTGTTGTTTCATGAACAATGTTTTGTTGCCCTTTTTTTCAAAGTTTCATTAAATAAGAATTGCCAAGAAGAATGATCCCATTACTACTGTTTGGAATAGGAAATGTAACTCTTGGTTTTCTTCCTCATTTTTCCAACGGAAGCAGCAGTGCAACCATCTGCTCATTCCTTAAATAAAACAAAAAGGGGTTTCAGACTCCTAGAATGCATAAGGCAAGCATTGAGGCACCAATGAGTCATAAAACTGCTAGGTAGAAGCACCAAGACAGCTGTAAAACATCCTCTTTCTGTTTCAGGAGTCTGGGTAGAATTCTGTCACTCTCCAAAAGCTTATTGCTCAAAAGGTCAAACTGTCTCCCCCTTCTCTTTTATTTGCTTCTGCCTTTTTTGTTGTCTTTTTCTCTAGGAGTAAGTTTGCTGATTCCTGCCGGGGCGATTCCCCAGGGGAGAGTTTATGAAATGTATGTGACAGTTCACCGAAAGGAGAACATGAGGTAAAAGAGGCTTGGCTTCGGCTGCATTTGCTTGAATGCTAGTTGCAGGGAGGAGGCAGACTGTGGTAATGTCACCTTCTGATCAACATATCTCTTTGGATTGAGGCAAGCCTAAGGAGCTGCTGAGGCCATATAATGGTTTGCAAGCAAAGGATTGCTGAGGAAATGATCTAACCAAAGGGGTCTCCTCTATGGTCTGAGTCAGGAGCAAGTGATGAAATCTTTCATCTTAGCTACTGCTCAGCTTGAATTGCTTAATTGGTATTTGTGAGCAGTATCAAAATAAGGAAGGAAAGCCACAGCAAGGATACCATTCCACAGGCCAGGGGTGGGGATGGGATGGGATGGGATTCCCCACCCTTCAAACTTTATATTCTGCATGTCATTCCCTTCTGTACAGGTAGTCCTCAGTTAACATTGGTAATTGTGACTAGAATTTCTGTCACTAAGCGATGCGGTCGTAAAGTGCGATATCACATTACTACATTGGTTAGTTACAGCAATCCCAGCACTCTCCATTCCTGTCATTAAGCAAGGATCGCAGGTCATTAAGTGAGTCCCAGGCAGCTCACAAGGAGGCTGGCAGGCAGGTAAGTAGCTGCTGCCGGGTGGGGGAGAGTGTGACTTACTGGAGCAACTTGCAACTTTCCCTGCCAGCTTCCCCACTGACTTTGCTTGTGGGAAACTGGCAGGGAAGGTCGCAAATGGCAATCACATGACTGCGGGAGGCTGCAACCATCATACATGCAATCCAGTTGCCAAGCACCCAGATTGCAATCACATGACTGCAGGGATGTTGGGACGGCCAGAACTTTGAGGACCAGTCATAAGTACCAGTTGTTCAGCACCGGCATAACTTTGAACAGTAGCTGAATGAGTGGTCGTTAAACAAGGACTACTAAAGATGATGTGTATTTTGTGTATTTCTTTTTCTGGTTTGCAATATTGGATACAAGAACTTGCATTCTGATCATTGCAGCTTTCACTTACTTTCTCCAGTGACAACTTCCATTCTGTACTCAGCTGCAGCTAGCTACACTTCTATAATCTGATAATCTATCCTCTACCTCTAAACTAATTGCTTCAGAAAATTAATTATAAGAGAACTATTTCACTGATATTTTGGAAATAGAGAATGATAACAAAGATCTGACTGCATGATTATTTGCCTTTTATTTCACGAAGTACTACTATTCCCTCCGCTCTTCATAAGCCTAAATTCCAAAGCAGCTCACATTTTAAAATAAATGCTGTCCCCATCTCCTTTATAGGAAGATAGGATCTAGTCCTGATTTTATTCAATCCTCATATAATAGGTCATCACAACTACAATTTCTTCCCATCCTGCCCCATTTCCCAAATGTTTATTGTGTGTATCGACTTGGTATAAAGACTAGGGGTCACAGTCTTTTCCTTACAACAGAAATTCGTTCCAAGTTTTAGTGTATCCATCCTTCCCTATTGAAGCTTTATACTCCCTAAATGAGCTGTTGTGTTGTGGCCTTATCAGTCTTGGGAGGACAAATTAGAGAATTGATTCACATAATGCACCAAGCGTTGAATAAACCAGCGCTGCTGAGTTTGCCAAACATGCCAAGCCAAAGCTACCAAATCTGGCTGCAAAAATCCAAATAAGTACAAGATGGTAGTAAAGAGCCAGTATTTTCTCTACCTCTTTGCTTTCATATGGAGGCTGTGTAGACTTTTGAAGTCCAGATATGACAGGACGAACTAAAATCAAACAAATGACATTATTGGTGTGCAACTTCAGCTTTTTTATTCATTTTTAAGTATGAAGTTAGGATGAGAGAAACCAAGCATTAGGATTACAAGATCAATGTGGAACCTATAGGACAGCCTGGATGCTACTGAATCCATGGAACTGGGAACTAACGCATTTTAAAAAATGAACAAAGGTATTTAAAAATCTTCCTGCCACCTCCTGCTCTTTGGGTTAATCAGTCAGACCACTGTGGAGCATGAATATTGCAATCAAACATTAGCAAGGGTCTATCTGGCAGTCTAACATATATTTGGACCAGTATAAAATGGCCAGCATATTTTCATCATTTTATCAAAGACATTTTTAAAAACTAAACAAAAAGAGATCCCATTCAGCCATTATCTTCCTTTTGCTCTATCATTTCTACTTCAAGAAGGAAAGCAAGGTCTAAGCTTCCACATTTGCTTCCTCTCTCTTCTTTGTAATGACAAGTTAAATAAAAACACCAGTTTAGTATTTAGTTTTTATTCTCTTCTATTGATCTCGCTTTTAAGGAACAAACATTTGCCCTTCAAATGAAAATCACAGCTATAATGTTAACATAGTTAGTAAAGGTAAAGGTTTCCCTTGACGTAAAGTCCAGTCGAGTCCGACTCTAGGGGGCGGTGCTCATCTCTGTTTCAAAGCCTTGGAGCCGGCGTTGTCCATAGGACACTTCCGGGTCATGTGGCCAGCATGACTCACGGAACGCCGTTACCTTCCCGCCGAAGCGGTACCAATTAATCTACTCACATTTGCATGTTTTCGAACTGCTTGGTGTGCAGGAGCTCGGACGAGCAATGGGAGCTCACCCCGCCGTGCGGTTTCGAACCGCCGACCTTCCGATCGACAGCTCAGCGGTTTAACCCGCAGCGCCAGTTACTGCCTCTTAAAAAAGGATATAGTAGAATTGCAATCCAAAGGATTAGGGGCTTAAGTAGCTCCCCTCAATGGAAAGATTAGAATGTTTGGAGATTTTTCACTTGGAGTGAGGATAGTAGGGGAAGATATAATAGAGGAATATATAATGTGAGCAGAAGGGATAGCTTTTTTCTTTCATAATATTGGACCTCAGAGCCATCCATTGAAACTAAATGCAGAAAAATTCAGGAATAATACAACAGGTTCTTCTTCCTAATTTTTATTACAGATTATAGTGAGATTAAAAATAAAAATAAACAGTGGTTTTATAATGCCTAGGGTTTGTTTTGTTTTATTCTTTTTTTGTCTTATTCTTGCTTTGTATTCTCATTTTTCATTTTCGTTTTGTATTATATTGATATTTTAACTGGATCACTTATGCAAGATGTGTGGTCACATAAATTGAATAAAATAAATATAAACAATTAGTAATATAGTTAAATATGGGATTTGCTGCCATCTGGTATAATGATAATCAGTTAGAAGGTTTTTAAAAGGGACTACACAGATTCATGGGAAATCAGGCAATTACTCTTAATGGCAAATTCTACTTCCTTGGTAGAAGGGAATGACATCCAGAATATAAACTGGGAATTCCACCTTGGAAGTCCAGGGACATTAGCTAGATTGGGAAGTTTTTAAGAAGAAGACTTAGGGGAAGGCAGAGGCAAACCATTTTCATACCACTGTTAAAAAACCATTGATGGTTTACTTAGTTCTACTATGCTCGGTGTCTGGTAAAGAATATTCCTCTATGTGGAAACAACATATAATGGTATGCTAAATCTTCAGGACCTGACCTGAAGATGTGTTTACATTACTTTCATGAAATGCATGTCTTGCTCACTGACATTATATAATTCGGTTTTGCTGTTTCCAAAAAATACCGTTTTGTGACCAGGATAATTCTACAAGTTCAGCGTGACGTCTCTGCTATCTCAATATGAGTATAGTCATTTTTCAGAAAGAGTATCTGAAATCTGTTTAGGTTTATGAGCTTTCTGAATGCATCTTTTGGCCACAGTAGATTAGATGGATCCAGAAGGCTTTTCTTATGTGCTTCCTTAGGTTTATGGACAATAATAGACCTACACATGTATTTTCTTGGCCAAAATTATGTAAGTAACAATTTATGGAAGATTCAAGTGGATTATTAGTATCAGATAAACTAAGCTTTCTTCTGGTTATTAAGATACATAACAACAGTTTCCATTGTAAAACATCTTTGTCTTTCTTTTTTCAGTTCTTATATAACATGTTGATTTTGCTATGATCAATTTGTTTTTGCCACTTACAATAATCTAGCATTGTTCTTTCAGAAGAATACTTGCTTTAAGGAAAAATAATAATAATGAAAAATACTGAATCTAGCATATGGCATTTCCAGGCAAAAAAGAAGTGCAAATGTAGGATTGACAGACGCTGCCCAAAACACTTTTGATTATGCCAATTTGGAGGAGACAATGCATTTGTATAAACATTTGCATAAAGCAAAACTTCAGTGAAATACCAAAAAGTTTTATATTTGCAAAATACTCAACATGTCTGGAAGGATAACCATATGCTCCTGTAGTTACTCATCTCCATTCCTTCACTCTATATTCTTCTTTCTTCCTTTAAATTCTATGTTAATCAAAGTATAATATTTCATTCCAGCAAACCAAATAATTGGCACAATGACAAAGAGGACACAATTGAAATAATGAAATCTGTATGTCACTCAAAATTATATGTACTATAAACTTGTGCAAGCATACTAATTGCCAGCATGGCTTCCCCTTAGGAAAACCCAATACTGTAATTTAGATTAGACAGAATCATTAATGGCATTCTCAGAAATCATAACTACAGAAACCAAGTTCCTTGGGAGAAGTCCTAATAACTGTTTACTGAGTTTGATTTTCTAGATGAATGCTTAATATAGTAATGATGCCCTCTAGGATAAATACATAGAAAAAAAAATCATGCCAACTTTTAAGGGATGTACATGGGTAACTGTAGTACATAAGTGAATGTCATCTTAAGTTGCACATGACATTCACCACATATTTCTGAAGAGCCTGCAGCAGATCACCATAAGCCATTCCCTGCCCATTAATAATTTATTCTGGTTTATGCTCCTCAAAAAAAGCGATGCCATTGCTGTAGTTCATAGCAATCATTTCTTAAAATATTTTCATTGCATTCCAATGAGAACAGAAAATAACAGAAACTTTGTGGCACGAACAACCTAAGTCATCAGTCCATGAAAATGGGTGGTGGGAGTCATTAAGAATATTGGATAGGTGTAATAAGAAAAGTTTATGAATAGTTTTAATATACTCTTCAGTTACAACGAAAATGTACTTGTGACATTTCCTGATATTTAACTGCATTTGTAACGTAATCCTAGATTTCAGCCGGCAAACAAGAGCTGGCCCAGAATAACTGAAGATATTTTAGAAACTTTTTTCTTCTCAGGAAATCTACTGCTTTGTCCATTCTTAAATCTCCATTGCGAAATATGACTAATGAGGTATAAACAGGATTACAATATGTAAATGCTTTACTTAGTTCTACTGTGTTCAATGTCTGCTAATGAATATTCCTCTGTGCAGAAACAACAATATATAATGGCTCATTATGGCTAAATATGCTCATGGATTAAGTTCATTCCTCCCTTTTCTCTGAATCTCTTTCACACACACAAACACACAGACCCACACACAAATCTCAGTCAGTTTCTTGAGCCCCATTCAGGACTGGGGATACTTACCATATGAGCATTCCCAATAATCCCCAGACAATGTTGTTCGAATGATATTGGCTTTTGTAGAGCAGAACTGTCTGCAAGAGCAAAACTGTTGTGGGTATGTCTGACAATGCATCGGCTTCCACATGAGCCAGAACACTGCATTGTCAGGGTTCTTGCTCATGAATAAGTCAATGTAGTTTTTCTCTTGCATGTATTTGTATTGAATACACAAGTCTTTGCAGCAGCCAACATCATTTGAGTAGTGTCGGATGGAGGAAAGGAGGGTAGAGCTTACAAATATATCTGACTAAGACTATAAAATATACCTGAGTGGGACTGTAGTTCCAGTTGTCATTCATATGCCACAGTGAGTCTTTATGGGTTCAGCAGCATAGAGATCAATCAGTCAGTCAATCAAAATATACCTCTATAGAGTGCTCTGCAGACCATTCCCACAAAGGGAATGGTCTGCAGGGAATGTTCTGTATTAGCAGAAATCTCCCAGATACATACTACCTTATTGCTTCTACTTAACTCCTCTTGGTGGTCACCCTAACAAGACCTACATGCAAATTAGTATTTATGGGTTATTCTTTAACTCACAAACTGAAACCTGAAGTCTAGTTTGTTTTTTCCTCTGGCTTCTGATTCCTGGCTTGTGTAGAGTGAGAAACAAGGCATCACAGAGTACATATAATGCTAAACAAATTGCAGACAGACTTTCTGTCTTGGTTGATACTCCTACTGACAGCATGAGTGATCAGCTGAGTAATCAAGCAGGATGCCGCCACATAATTTTAGCATGAGGATGAGCATTAGATTGGGTTTTACGATTCGTGGTAGTCTTTCATTACTGTTTATGGTTCAGACTGAGTGCTAGGATTACAATTAAGGAAAACATTTGCATTACTGCTAGGGAGAATTTGTACATGAAGAATTTGCAGGAATCTGCATAAAGTTTCAGGAAGCAATAGTATAAATCCTGCATTAGAAGGCAGATTAATCTCCCTGAAGAATGAATGAAAGTTGATGAAAGAGGTTAAGGCGCATACTGTATATGATAAAATGATTAGGCTCAGACTATGGAATGCTTTGTGTGAATATGAGTTTTAAATTTGGCTGCTGAATGTGGTAGTGGTTTAAAAATAAAGCCTATCTGAGAATGAACAAAATGCTTAGCAAATGGTTCAACACAGAAGAGTAAGACAAAGGTTGTATCATCTCTCCTTGCTTTATAATGTATTTATGAGTAAATGTATAAGCAATAGTTCTGGTGACATTACAAGTGCGTTGGCTGGAGACATAAATGTACATGTACTTTTGTATGCAGATTTGTTGTGTGGTTGGCTGAGAATCGGAATGATTTGTAATGAATGTTGGATAGATGGTAAGCTGTAGCAGGGAGTATGAATCTGAACATTAATGTATCAAAGAACAAGCATAGTTGTGTTCGAAAGGTAAAATGGAATGAATTATTGCAGGTTATATATAAATGCGGAGAAATTAGAGCAAGTGGATGTATTGGTATACTTCGATAGAATGTTTACTAAGTATGGGAAAATAAAAGGAGGCATTCTAAGATGTGCAAATACTGGTGGAAAGATAGTAGATAGTCTGTGATTGAGTGATAATGATAGTGTGGATAGTAATAGTGATAATGTGGATAGTGTAGATAGTGATAATGTGATATTTTTCAGTTAATTAGTTGAAACATAAGCAAACATTTGCAAATCTACTATAGAATGTATTCAGACCAGCAACAGCTTACGTTTCAACTGATTTTTTTTTCAATATATACCATAGAGGTTGCCTGTCATAGTTTGGGGATCATTTTGCCTCTGCCTTCCTTCCTTATTGTTTTGCAATGATTTTAAGCATGAATTGTTAACGTATAGTAGTTTAGATAATAAATAATGCCAGGTCTTGCTTTGATCTATTTTAAGGAATAAATAATTACAGGTTTTAAAATGAATCAAATTCTATTATATCTGATAAATATATATTTTCTTCTTCTTTTATAATCCATGCAGGCCACCAGTAGAAGATTGTCAAACCCTTTTGACTCCTGTAGTGAGCTGTGGGCCTCCAGGAGCATTGCTAACTCGGCCAGTCATTCTAACAATGCACCACTGTGCAGAACCAAACACCGAAGACTGGAAAATTCAGTTGAAGAACCAAGCTGCCCAGGGACAGTGGGAGGTGAGGTTGTTGACCTTCACCTGCATGGTTCACATTGCTTGACCGAATAGCCATTAAAGTATACTTTTCCTGAAGTGTATGTATTGTTGCCATTTTTTATCATTTAGTTCAGATTTCCCGAATTGGTGTTGGGACTGCAATTTCCAGAACGTTTTGAGTTGTGACACTTATATCTTGGCAGGATACCAAATTGGGGAAGAGCTATAAATTCAGAAGAATAGTAGATATTATATTATGCTTGATACTGAAATTATTAGTTAGGAAAAGAGTCTGATTCATACCAAGAATATAAAATAAGAATTCACAACATCAGTATTAAGTAGATTTCAGATAGGTAAATAGTCTTAAAAGAGCTCTAAATATTTATCAGAAGATGGTAGAGCTTGGCAGTATTTTTTTTTTTTTTGCTTGAACATCTGTGGTCAACTTAAGTCTTTTTCAGTTTTTCATAAACTCTTATAAGCATGAAGGAGAAATGGGATGTATCTAGTTATACCCCATGTACATTTGATTCTCCCATCTTGGTATGGAAAAACTGAAGAGGAATGTAATGATGTCCAGATGAATATTAAAGCTTTTTATGAACTTGAGAACTTTGTGCAGTTCCAGACATAGTACCTGATCAAACAAAGTGCCACAACCACATTCAGCGAAGTATGAAAACAGTTCTTCAGACTTTCCCTATCAATATACAGATGTGAAAGATGTATACTGGTAGTCCTCACTTAACGACCACAATAAGGACAAGAAAATTGGTTGTTGAGTCGTATGGTCATTAAGTGGGTCACCATGTGACCAGACCCAATTTTATGATCATGTTGACAATGGTCATTAAGTGAATCCATCTTCCCTAATGGATGTTTATTGCCAGAAACCAGCAAATAAGGTCGCAAATTGCAATCACATGACCACAGGATACTGCAACTGGTCATAAATGCGAGCCGGCTGCCAAGTGCCCGAATTGTGATCATGTGTCTGCAGGGGTGGTGTGACGGTTTGCAACAATCGTAAGTGCAAGTACAGGTTGTAAAGCTTGGACCATTGTTAAATGAATGGTCATTAGACGAGGACTATCTGTACCTAGTTCAGACATTCCCATCCTGCCCTATGTGCTATAATTTATGATTACTTGAAATGTTTCTGTCTTTTTTATAATCTAGCATTAACTGGGGGGAGATGGGCAGTGGCAAAATTGAATGAATGAATGAATGAATGAATGAATGAATGAATGAATGAGTGAATGAATGAATGAATGAATGAACGAACTTCATAGCTGAAAGTCAATCTCATATGAAAGTCATTTGTGTATGACTCATATGATGCACTGGAAAAAAATACTAGGTATGGGCTTTTTTCTAAGAAAGACCTCTTCATTCCAGTTTTATGATATTAATAACTCTAGTAAAGAGTTAACTACTTTATCTAGTCAGTGGTGCTAAGTGGTTGGAAATATGTCCAAACAGGTTTTGTATGAATGGGTAATAAGATGCTTTGCAGTTGGCACCTGCTAATAAATCTGTACCTTTACTAAAGTAGCCAGTATTGCTTCTCTATTATCTTTGGGACATGTTTGCTTGATGTACTTATTTGCTAAAGAAATATATACTGTTTCCTTTTAGATTTACTGTGGGCAGTATATACATACAAAAAAAAAGGAAGACATGGGTGTTATAATTTTGTTGAAGTAATCCCCGTTTTTTATAAAATATATTTTTGTAAAATTACATTTTGTAAAATGTATTTGATATAATAGTTAAAATTGTTTGCTAGTTGTATAGCAACAGCAGCTGAATAAAAAAACCATATACCTCAGTTCTGAAATCATCTCTAGGCTTTGGTATGCTGATTTTAGATTGAAATATTTGCTACGTGAAATATTCCATGAATGTTCAGAATTTAAAGCAATGGACTTGTAAAATAAACTTTGTTTTCTTCACCCTCTAGAAGATAAGCTAACAAAATTTAGAACCTAGGTTGTCATTACTAGCAGAATAGCTATTCTGTGCTTAACTTCAGATGTTTTTAACTACCCTTTTAAATATGAATGATATTACTGTATGTGGATTTGTTGTTTTATCTTATATTTCCATGTTATTTTTGATGTTGTTAGCTACCTTGAGCAGTGTACATATAGAAAGGCAGGTGATAAAGTGAATGTGTGTGCGTGTGTGCATACACACACACACACATACCCACACAAATATAAACGCTGAACACTTGTTGACTGAGTGGTATATTGACAAGTAATCTAATCTTCTCAGAAATATTTTTATGATAGGTTCTTTATTTCTTGCTTCTTGTAGATGTTATATGGGGATTTGACAGTAGAGACTCCTTCAAAGTCTATAGTTCTGTGATAAGATATGTATTGTATTTATCTTGGGAGACCTTGTATTTAAGAATATGAAATGCATGCTTTCTGCTTGCACTGATTATCAGTTTCTGGGTCCAGTTAAAGGGTGTGTGTGTGTCATTTGCTCCATGTGTACTGAGGCAATGTTCTTGTGCAAATACCTTTACTATATCAAGTATGATATATGGATATTACACTTAATGACTTCATAGTACCATCATCCTGTTCAGGGAGCTCTGTTTAGTAGGCAAGTTTCTGTTTATTTTTTTCTTCCTTCTGATCAAATCAATGTTCATTCAAGGTTTTCCCTTTGATATTTTTCCATGTCATTAACTTTTATTCTGTACATGGCATTCCATTATTTTCTCTGTCTTTCATTATTGAATCTTATAGTAAACCATTCAGAACATTTTGCTGTGAAAGAATGCAGAAAGTTAAGTATATAAAAATAAGGATCTGTATTTTATTTCCAGGTTAACAAATGGCAAGCCCTGGAAAACTCTTGCTGCTGGGGTCAGAATTGGGTTCAATGTGCCTACTATTTTGATACAATCTACTCTTGTACCTGTGCACATGCAAGTCTTGAACAGACTTCTGGCACTGTATCTTACTCCTCTTTGTGCCTGTGTGCATCCCACATATGGGTGATATACCTACATGGAGCTTCAGTTAGGAACTTTTCAAAATGAGACTTTTTGGCAAGATGCATGGCCCCACTGCACATGCTTAAGAGATATTCCCACTGTTCCCTCTGTTCCTTTTCAACTGGTACCCGGGCAGCAAGACAGGGAACTTTCTTTGTATACTTTCTCTTTGGCTGATGGGAAAAACTCTGTTTTTCCCTAGATAGTAGCTATTGTTGTTCGTTCCTCTCTTTACTCCTCTTCTGTACAAGGCAAATGGGAAAATGAAGATATCCTCAAATAGGCTATTCTTGATGCCTCTGGGTGCATCAATCTCCTGGCTAACTGTATGGGTTGGGCAACAAAAGCGCATTTTTTTAAGTGTGTTTAAGTGTTATAAGGAAAAGTTATGGGAGTGCCTCCTTTGTGACTGGTCTGGCTGTGTCCTCAGTGATTAGTGATACAGTTTTCATCACCTTTGTTTCCAGTTGCCATCATCAGAGAGGTCCACGTTCTGTTAGAAGAACAAATTGTCATGTCATCAGCCCCGGGCCACTCATTAAATTTCTAGCTAACAAGACTGGGAAAAAAAAGCCATATCAAACCAAGCTCCCTGTTATAACCAGACCGAATCTTCAAAACTGATGTCAAAAGGATTGAGACCCCCACCACTGTTCCTAATTGTTCAAGCACAATCCATTCCAGCAAAGTGAGGCCACTCTTACCCACTCTTCACCAGTTCTGTCATCAATATATACCAAGTGCCTGTCTAAACAAACTGAGCCATTATCACGATGAGAGGATTTAATGCTAGCCCTTGGTATCCATTATTATAAGTTGTCATTTCCCCCTTTTCAGTCCCTCAGATTAATTGGTGGCTTCTGAATTCATACCACCAGAAGACTAACTCATATCTAATCCACTGTCACAGTGCACAAATTCCTGATGTATAAGTGGTGTGTAAGACTACTCCAACTTTGCTTTGTATGGCTTTTCACCAATGTATAAATCCCCATAATATGCAACTTCAATCTGGTCTTTCATTCCATCTTCAACCAGACGTTTGCTATCCTGGCAAATAGACTACACCAATCTCAGCAATAGCTCCAAGTTTCAGAGACTCTACTTCATAAGAATTGCTACTGCAAATGCACCCATTTCTGGAGTGGGGGCTCACTTGTACTACTTTACCTTGTAGAGTTGTTAGTACTTTATGGAGTGACAGATTCACTTTGGCTGTCCTAAGTTGTCCAAAAAGCCCTCTGGGCTTCAAGCAGCATCAAGCAATTCAGAGTGCTACAGGCAGTAACACAGTGATCTATTACATATGCAAACAAGAAGTGTGTGGAAGAGCAGGCTGCTTGAGAAAATTACAGGCACCTGTGCTCCTTCCTTTCCCTCCCATCTGAGCCTTTCACCCAGCACCAGCATGGCAGAGTTGCCAATAAAGCAGCAACTTGGCACAGGTGCAGGAGGAAACATGCATTTTTGGAGCTGTCACCAGCAAATGGAGAGGTCCAGCAGCAAAAAGAAAGAAGGTGATTTCCTTCAGAGAGGGTGGACGTTCAAAATAAAAAGAAGTGTAGAGTCCTAGCAAGGAAAACCACAACTTGAAACAGTGCAAGAGCTCTACAATCTGTCCATTAAAAAATGACAACAGAGAAGAAAAAAGTAGATGAAATCCTGGAGAAGAGAGGGAAAAAGACAGAACAGGCTCTGTAAGAAGGAAAGATTGAAGTATATTAGATAGCAATAGAGAACAATGATGAATAGAGTATAGTATAGAGGTAATTGTATCTGTCATAATAATAGTATAGAAATAATAATAGAGTAGAGTGGTAATAGGAAGCACTCACATATATACTTGTGTTACACATCTCTTTTATAAAACACCTTTGTTTTACAAAATGAAGTTTCCCCATCCCTTAAAAGAAGATAAAGAAACCACTGGGTCCAGTGCTTTCGCATCTCTCTTGAGTCTGATGGGTTAATCTATTGAAGTATGGTTCAGAAAAGAACCTGTGACAGAGTGATCCAAGCTCTTATTTCACCTCCCCCTAACATTGCATCTTTGGATCAGGTGCAACATCTGTGGTAATAAAATGCAATAATCCAGTGACTGGAATAAACAGATTTGTTTGCTGATGCTAATTCACAGTGCTATCGATGGTCATCTGACATTCCAGGGAGATGCATTCTTTCATTATTGGAAGAAGAACCTTCTTTTTTTTTTCTCCTCAATGTTTTGGCTAATCAGGATGATCCAGGACTCCAAGCTGTATGCACTCTCTGGTGGCCAAGGTGTGGTTCATGTCTCTCTTCTTATTGTCCCATGAAACCTACACCAGCTTTCTTGGCATCATGACCTACTCCCAACTTCAGCCAGGTTCGCTATTTTGACTTGAAATTTGGCCCATTTAGTTCCAAAAGTGTCCTCTTCTATATTGAACATTCTTGAAGTAGTATCAACTCAATATTCCTATGTGAAAACATGAAGTCAGTTTCTAAGACATTGAATCTGAAGTATTTTAAATTAACTCATTGCAAGCAATTTTTCACTTATTCTACAATTTCACAACTTGTCTCTCTCTCTTTCATCAAGGTTTCCTTCTCAACTATTTCTGTCAATCTTTCACCAGTTGATGAATATTCCTTGGTTTTCCATCCGCTTAATGAAACCTATCTTCCTTCCTATCTTTTTCCATCCTAGAGTTTACCAGAAGTTCACACTTCTTTAATGAATTGGTTGTTTAAACCTCTGGCTATTACCAACATGTGTGTGCTAATTTTCAGTTTGTGGTTTTGATAGTTTTTCCTTCTGTTTGGACGGTTAGTAATCAACATGTGTTTCAGCCTGAACTTCCTTATCTGCAATGTCACAGTGATATACCGTAGTTGTGCTATATTCAGGTGTGACCTTTCTTCCAAAGGTAGTTTCATACTTTCATCATAATAAATCGTTGATTCTGCCAACATTCCTTCTGAACCCAACCATAAGCTTTAAATATACAATATGCTTTAGCCTGTTGTGCAGTTTGGATTAAACCGTGGTGCAACTCTCAACATCTTTTTCTGAATAATTCAGGTGCACACAAAGATTCACTAGCATCATCTTAAACTTTTTTCCAGATGGATTGTACAGACTCTCTACCAATGAGAGTCTGAAATCACTCATCCTGGACTGTTTCTTCAGTCACAGCACTATACCAAGGTAGTATCTCTTTAATGGATCTGTGTAAGGCTGCATTATTACCACAGCTGTCCACTTCCATAAGACACTGTCACCTGGATGTACATTCAGGAACAGAGTAATCCTTCCACAGAATGGTTTTGTTATCCTCTCCTTATCATCACCTGTCCTATCTTCTACAGTTAAGCTTGCTGATCCCCACACACCCATCTGTGTGATGTAAAGTAATCATGAAGAAGATAGTTTGTTTTCTTCTTCAAGGAATCATCCTGTTCATTCATATATCCCTTCTATTTTCCCCTCTATATATACCTACACGACTGAGTATTCCTTGTTCTCAGTGCTGCTATGTTGGTCTTGGAAGCTAAGGGGCAGCAGAAGCCACATCAAAAGTATCAGGAGTTGAGACATATATTCAGCCCCAAATCTCCCAAAGCTTTGGTAGATTCCCAATCAGCAATCTTTCTTGCACAGTAAGCTTTGATATCTATATGCTCATTCTCTCACTATTTTGAATGTTACTCTGTTTTTCTTTCCTTCCATTGAGCACTGCTGAAGGCAAATCAGATTTGAAAGTACCAACGCAATTCTTTTATAGCTTGGCCAGCAATGGTTGGTAGGATCTCATTACTAATGACCTGTTTATTCCTATTCCTCAGGAAGGATGGTGTCATTTTGCATATATGCAATATCACCTGATCCTCAGCCAAATAATTTTGAATCTTTCCCCAAGTGAGGAATAATTGAATCTAGTAATTCATTTATAATGTCAAGATTACCAGCTGCCATACTTTGAGACAACAGGGGGAAAAAAAGTTCTTTGTGAATTTATTTGATATTTCAGTGATGATATGTCTTCCCCATTATCACTACATATCATCTAGTGGCTGTCTTTGGGCAGCTATGTTTTCCAGATTCTCTAAGCAGCTTGTCTTCCTTTAAAGTCCTTAATCACAATGGGAAGTAACTTGCCAATATCTATGACCAATTTGAACATGTCTTTTATGTGACCTAATGCTGAACATCCAACAATAACTGCTCATGTTCTTTGTCTTTCTAACTTTATCCATTTTGTCCCACCACAAATATCCTCATTCAGATTTACTGGTGTATATTGCTCTATTTATCCCATCTTTGGCAAATGTCAATTTCCCCAATTTCCACCTTCATTCCTCTCCATGTTAAAATTATTAAAGACATTATAAGAAATTATTAAATTTCATTATAAGAAATTACTAAAGACATTATTATATTACACTAAGTTGGTAACTTAGTGGATGAATATATTTGCATATTTTTCCTTTAATGCAATATACATGTATGTTTTTATTAAAACTTTGGGTTTGAATCCTTGCATGGAAAATTATTTACTACTTCAAAAATATGCTGATTTAATTTGCTTGTGAAATACAAAAGAGGTTGGGGCCACACATACCTGAAATATTCTGAAAGCATATCCCATAGATAATAAATAGTCAAATAGAGAGTAAATAAGTAAACAAATATTCTGAAGGCTATATCCCTGATTTATTTGAATGCTAGTTTCTGAATCACCCTTTGCTTGATTTCAATACCCTTAGACTTCTCCAGATATTTTAAATTTCTCCATGGTATTTTAATTGGAAAAGTAATACTAATTGCCTAAGTACTAATGGTGGACTGAATGGATCTCAACATTGTCTGACCCATTAAAATTGTTCTTATTCTATTGCATTTGGTCTTTTCAGGATGTAGTAGCAGTTGGAGAAGAAAACTTCACTACCCCATGTTATATCCAGCTGGATCCAGAGGCATGCCATATCCTGACAGAAACTCTCGGCACCTATGCCTTAGTAGGGCAGTCAGTCACCAAAGCAGCTGCAAAACGTCTGAAGTTGGCCATATTTGGGCCGCTGATCTGCTCATCCTTGGAATATAGCATCCGTGTCTATTGTCTGGATGACACCCAAGATGCCCTTAAAGTAATTTTTATTCTTGATATTATAATGGTCCCCTCCTCCTCCTCCTCCTCCTCCTCCTCCTCCTGCCATTGTTGTTGTTATTATTACAGCATTGCTGTAACGTTTATTTCTGGACTTTGCTTTTGAATCCCAACAAATATGAAGCAATATGTTTTATAACAAAAGTTGGAGATGAGTAAGACAAAAAAATACAAGTTCATAACTAACGATGCCTTTTGCATCATAACTTCCCTCACACTATAAACTAATTCTTTTCCCAGAATGCCTCGTTCTGTTGCTTACCTGCAACATAATCTGGATTCCAAGATATTTGCATTATTAAAAGGCCATAAGGTGCTCAAAAATGTAATTGCTGGTTCATGTATTTTTCATGCAAAGTGCCAGTTCCCCAGAGGAACAAAACATATAAATGCCTCTTTGTAAATACTTTATAATGATAAAATAAGCTCCAGGGTTGTTAATGAAATGCCTGCTGTTGTATTGCTTGGTTAGAGAACTTTGTCTGCAGTGTCTGCACTGAGAATTTGCAACATAAATGATCCAAGGCTGCTGCTTTCTGCTTTCTGTATTTGTATGCACACACTTATTCATTCATACCTGTGAACGAATCCACACTAGGGTTTCCACACTGACAGGTACAGCTTCTTGCCTCCTTTCTAGTGGGAATCTATGGTGCAGTAATAATCTTCATCATTAAGCATAGCATTAGTGATATCTGACTCTTTACTTGTAGATGGTTTATTGAGTGGATTTTTCTCAGTGGCTTTACGTAATGGTTCAGTGAATATATCCATAAGTTCCTCCTAAAAATGTATTTTTGTGCATTGCTTGCAAATCCATGTGACTCTAACTGGTATTGGTAATGTTTTTTACAGAATAGAACAAATTATTACTATTATTATTATTATTACTATTAAACCACTAGTAGTAGTAGTACACAATTTACATTATGTCTCTCAGTCAACTCACTGAGTGTTACTGTCTTTACCTTATATGCAACGGTCTGATTTCTGCAATTATTTTAAACACGTTAAGGAAATGTTTGATAGAACAATAACATAGAAGACAATATCTGTAGTTCACGGTTGAACTGTGGAGTCCTTGGTGCTCTCATGATGATGCTACCTAGTCAGGTAACGAAATGTCTGCAAGCAAACAACCAAGCTCAGAAATCACCAAGGACTCCACAGAACAGTAAAAGCAAGTCATATACATGTTTAAAGGCATAGGAAACAGCTTTAAAAGAATCATCTTTAGTCTGGCACCTTGAAAAAGCCATTTTGTAGGGATTCAAAAACGCACAGCCCCTGTTTGAACAGACACAACAGTAGACCAAAACTGATAGTGCCATACCATCTTTAACTTTTAAAAACAATTATCTGCCTGCAGCAATAGAATACAAGCTGGCAAAGCTTTCCTGAACCACATGTGGTTTCTTTGGGAAGTATCTGACAGTGTTGTTAGAAAATTACTGCATTTTATTCATTAGAATATTATTGCTTGCATCTCAAACTCATTAAAAGGGGATTAAATTCTAAGCAGTATCAAGGTTTGAGTCTCCCAGAGATAAATTATTTTTTCCTATCTGCCCATTTTGGCCCACAGAATTAGTTGGCGTTTTCTCACATTCTCTAGACTTTTTATGTGCAAACAAATGTCTTCTGAGAATTAGTAATAGAGGCAGCTAACCTGCTGACTTATGCAAGGAAGTCTGTGAAGCTGTTCCAAAGCTCCTGGGTTTTCCATGGAGTGAAATGGTTTTTAGGAATTCAGATATTTAACATAGATACACCGTCTATGTTTTTAATGTTGTGTACATTAATATACAAAAGGGTGTTTTGTATATTAATGTACAAGTTAATATATTCCAGTCTGGTTAAATAAATCCAAAGCTTACTAATATATCCTTATGCTGGGACTGAACAGCACTGACCAGTTGTGCAGCATAATGGCACCATGTCATAGTTTACCACAGGTTTGACCAGGGAGGACCAAAAACAGGGGCATTATGAAGCATTTGGCAAGTTGTAGTACATTCTGGGAGTGTTGTGCATAGCACCAAGGAGGCCTTCAAGCAGTTTCCATAAATTCATATCCCAACAGCAGGTCCCTTCATAGCTGTTTTTAGTAATGTAACATTAGATGAAAGTAGGGGTAGATATCTTATGAGAGGTTAGCAGCACAATTGCCTACTTGTTCTAGTTTCATGTTTAACACAGCTACTGTAAGACATTCAGACTAAATCAGCCCTCTGAATCTTATAAAAAATACGTATTTCTTTTGAAGAAGTTGGAACATGTTAAAATTGTTTCAAAGTTTAGTAAAAAAAAGTGTTATTATTATTATGATAATCTACAATTAGATTCACAGTTTAAGACTGATGGAAACTTAATAATTCAAGTCCTAACCAAGGACCTAAGAATTATTAAGGTAACATCTGAGAATATAGGTGGTTCCAAGCAGGGTAATTTTTGTAAAATTAGGATGTTCTGTTCCAATAAATTCAAAAATTCCAAATATCAAGGGAGTCCTTTAGGTATTGCTCCAAGGTCTCCAGTCAGAATTGGTATAACAGCAGATTTCTTTTTCCATAAGCATTCAACTTCAATCTGCAAGTCCCAGTATTTAGTAATTTTTTCTATTTGTTTTTCCTCAATCCTAGCATCACCTGGTATGGCAATATCAATGAACCACACTTTCTTCCTTTCAATGACTGTTATATCAGGCATGTTATAAACAAAATGCCTATCTTTTTGGACCTTAAAATCCCATAAGATTTTAACCTGCTCATTTTCCAAAAACTTCTCAAACTGATGGTCCCAGTAGTTTTTGCTAGATTTAAATCCAAACCTCTGACAAAGTTTCCAATGAATAATTGTGGCAACTGGTCATGATGCTGCTTATAGTCAGCATCACCAATCAAATGGTCAATTCTTTCATCCTTTTTACTACAGAGACAACATTTACTGTTGTTTGTTACATGCTGAATTTTTGCTTTCATGCAATTAGTCAGCAAAGCTTGTTCTTGAGCCACTAAAATAAAGCCTTCAGTTTCTTTTTTAACACTTCTGATCTTAACCAAATCCATGTGGGGTTTTATTGGCTTTTCCTTCTGGATCCTTCAAGTATGGACCATGCATTGGCTTGTTCGTCCAATTTACAAATTGGTCTTCGATTGTTTTGTTTCTATACTCAGCCTTCACCTTTGTTGTTTTCAAAAGCTTTTCCTTGATTGACTTCCTTCAATAAGGGTGTTTTGCTTTTCTTGATATGGTCATTCAAGCCATGCTTTTCTTCCTCCACAGTTTGTTTCACCTGTAGGAGTCCTCTGCCTCCTTCAGTTTGTGGCAAATACAGCCAATCAATATTGCTTTTGGGGTGTAGAGCATGGTACATTGTCATTAGTTTTCTGATACAAGTTATCAAGTTTCATCTGGGTCCAGTCAACTATTCCTGCTATATATCATATAACAGGGACTGCCCAGGTATTAACTGCATAATGATGTTTCCACAATTTAGCTTTGATTTCAAAATTTTCCAAACTTCTTTAATGTATTTGGTAGAAGTACTTTCTTTGACTTGGTTCTGTAATAAATCAGAAGTTTCCAAAACTCCCAAATATCTGTACCCTTCTTCACATGCAATTGCCTTTATCAAATCTCCATTGTCAAGCTGTATTCCATCATCTTCAACAATTTTGTCTGCCTTTATGGCTATGGTTGCACACTTACCGATGCCAAATTGCATTCCATTACTTTTGCTGAATTCTTTTGTGCTTTTTAGTAAGAAATCTAGTTCAGCCTTTCATTTTTCCAAATAATTTTAAAGTATCCATATAGAGTAAATACAGAATTTTTACTCCTTTTTTAGTCAATTCATATTTACAGTTTGTCTTGCTCAAAATTGTTGTGAGTGAGGCCATTGATACTATAAAGAGTAAAGATGATGAGTTGCCTTGGAAAATTCCACTTTTGATTTCGACTTCTCCTAAATCTTCCCCATTAGCCATCAGCTTCATTCACCAAAACTTCACTGAAGTATTCACAAACTGCCAAACGTTTCTAGTGATTCCAAAACTTTTGAGACATTTCCCAGTCCAGCTATGTGGAACAGAGTCGAATGCCTTTTTATAGTCAACCCAAGCCATAAACAAATTTGTCTTCTTTTTTTCAAATTCTTCAAAACCAACTTGTCAATCAATAACTGGTCCTTCATTCCCCTCAAGTTTTTGCAGCACCCTTTTTGTTCTACAGGGTGTAAATCATTCCTTTTCACATAGCTATAGATTGATTTGCAATTATACCTGTAAGTAACTTGTATGTTGTTGCCAAACAGGTTATGGGTATGTAGTTTCCAGGCTCATTTCCCTTCTCCTTGTCCTTCTGAATTAGGAATGTCCTCCTAGTTGTTAACCATGCTTCATTTTCTGGTGCTTCCAAAACTCTATACATTTTGTCCAGAGTTCCAAAACTCTATTCATTATCATCATCATCATCATCATCATCACCACCACCACGACCTAGTCAGCCTTGATGGTTGAAACTGGACTTGAATCTAATTCTTCCTATATATAATCCAACACACTGACCACTACAGAAGAGAAAACTTTAATATTCCTGTTATCCACTCCCTATTCATTCAGAAAAATCCCTAATGTCAAACCTGCAATGTGAGGAGTGAAGAAAGGGGAAGGGGCACAGTATAAGCAGAATTTTCCAAGCTTAGAAAAAAAGGAAGGGAAGTCCTTTTCTTAGACTGAAAAGGCTCATCCCATTACTTGTGGCATGAAAGAAATTAGAAATACTGTATATCCATATCCATCTTCCCATCATGCTTGTATTCCTTTGAAAAGTTGAGTAGGATTTCTAGATAATACTGATGCATAGTGTTATTAAATTTGCATGTTTAAGTGAATCTTAATTCTGTGCAACAGTATAGACTGTATACTGTTTGAGGAATATATCTGTGAACTACCATAAGGACGTATGGCAAATTTTCCTTCTCATAACTCAGGAATATAATTTGGGTATAATTAACATTGATAGTAATCAAATAATTACTATCACTTTGCTTTTCAGGCATCTTCACAAGGTAATTAAAGTGTACTTGGAATAAGCTAGAATTGATAGATTGGCAGAATCTAATTCTAAAAGCTTTCTAATTAGGTTATTTCCCCTCCCCCCACCTCCAGGGTCTAAATGCAAACACCATTTTGACTTTAAGAATTGTCAGGTTAGTTGGAAACAACAGCCTTCTCTCAATTATGCTAAATAGTCTGTGAACATGTTCAACATAATGATCTTGTATATTGAAGCAGAGACATGTTTTCCTTTCTTTTGTGTGTGGAGTGTGCATGTGCATACATGGGGGAAAACTGTGAATGTGATTTGTAAAATCCAATCCACTAATTATCAGGGCTGTATAGTGCTTTAATTTGAAGGCAATCTAAAACATGGGGTGGGGGGTGCTCACATAGCACCTATCTGAAAGTCCTTGAAGCAGTTACATCTTTTCCCAGGACCAGGTAGCTGCCATGTGCAGCTGCAGTGCAATGCCAGGAAAAGATGGGCTTGGTTTTAGGAGTTGTGACCGGTGTTACACATGTGCCCCAAAGTCCCTTTTTGCCTTCATAAATGAAATGCTGCATGGCCCTCCTAATTATGATCTAGGAAGGCAGGCAGGCAGGCAGGCAGGCAGGCTGGCTTCCTCTGCTTTGGAATATAGGAAGTTCAGCCATTACAGAAAAATGAGTCCTTGCCCCTATCTTAGTCTAATGAACATTCAAATAGAAATTACATTAATTCTGATGTGGGGGAAAAGTTTGCAAAATCACTGGAAACATACAAAATTATCCTTTCAAATAATTGCCTGTTCGAATCAAAGTAGGATTATACATAGCCCTTACCCTCTTGAATTAGATGCTGGTTGTGTTCTTCTACAACTGGTTTGTATAACAGATGTCTTTCTTGTAAGGCCTATCTGACAGCAATCATTCTTTCCTAGCACAAAATGCTTTTCCTGGGCTGTTCAGTTCATAGTCTAGTTAAGAGTAAATTATGAGAATATAATGCTACAGTGTTGAGAACAGAAGCCTGAACTTAGAGCAATGAGATCTGGGTTCAAATGTCCTTTCACCTATAAAGCTTGGTGGCTAATAACCTTGTTTCAGAGTTTCAACTGGTAGGTATTTCTAATGTATGTCACCTTAAGCTTCATAGAACAGAGCAGGGTGCAAAACATTGTTTTAATACATTATCATTGAACTTTTTAGCCCCATGCTAAATGCATTTTGTCTTTCTTCCAACACTCAGGAAGTGCTGCAGTTGGAGAGGCAAATGGGTGGACAGTTGTTGGAGGACCCAAAAACATTACATTTTAAGGGTAGCACTCATAACCTTCGTTTATCTATTCATGATATTACTCATTCCCTCTGGAAGAGTAAACTACTGGCAAAATATCAGGTAAGAATTGCCAAATTCTAGAAGGATTCATCAGCCCTCTTACAATATTATGCATCATTCAGTATTTCAAAGTCAAATGGGAGCACAAGATTTCTGAAATTGCTGAATACTTGATAAGGATAAAAGAATGTTTAACACCTGTTGTTACATTGTTTTGTTAAATCATTTTATCTGCATTTTTGGAATGTGTGTTAGGACTTGTATTTTTAAATGATCATATAGGATCTTGGTAAGGAGTACACAGAGAGCTGGCTAAGTTTGCCAAAGATACCAAACTGATAGCAATGGGATCCCTTTAAACTGGATGAATGGTCAACCTAATAGCATATCTTTTTCATTTAAGTAAGAGTAAACTGATGCACATTGAGGCAAAAGTACCACTAACCCAATATACACACTGAGTGGGTGTGTGCAGTCGGTGAAAAGAACTACTGGACTAGTAGTCACAGTAAGTAAGTCAGATATTGGTTTAGTATATTGGAGCTGCAAACTTCATTAGGGAAAGGGTTGAAAATAAAACTTGTCAACATTGCAGTGCCCTTAAATAATCTGATATGTCCAGATCTGTGTGCAGTTCTGGTCACCATGTTTGAAATAGGATATTATTAAGCTGGAAAAGTACAGAAGAAATGCTTGAATATCTTCGGGGAAAACAAAAGACAGATTGTTTGGGTGTCTTTAGCTTGGAAAAAAATGATTGAAAGGGGACATGGTTGAGTGTACAATATCTTGTGTCCTGTCTCAGGCCAAGCACACACAAATATACAAAGAGGTAGTTGCAAATTTTTACTAGGTGAGTTTTTTAAGCAATAGCAAGCAGCAAGGGAAGGTTATGTGCAAACGCACACATGCAAAAGCAACTGAGTCCCAACAAGTCTAGCAAACTTGTCTAAAGAAAGAGTCCAAACTCCAAGGAGCAGGCACAAGATTAGTCAGGCAAATCCAGGGCCCAGAGCGTTAGCGAAGTCATCAGCTGGTCTGGGTTCAGAGTCACAATCACACAGGTTTGAGTCCAAAGGCAAAGGCACACAGAGTCTGGGTTTGCAAACGGTTGTTTCCAACAAGAGACTTGAGCTCATAGCTCTTCTTCAATAACAGCAGTCCCCTTGTGGCTCATTTAGGAGGGCCAGGCTGCTTCCTAGTGAGTAGCCATGATGAATTCCTTTGCTCTGCTCTTTTTTCTGCTCACCGTACTCTTGCTTTGGGCGTGGGTGGTAATTCTGTACCCTCATCTTCAGAGAGCCGCAGCAGCTGCCTCTGCTGATTGCTGGCCAGCCCTGCCTCCTCTGCCTGCTCAGGTGGCCATTCATCCGGTGACTCTGGAGCTGGCTGCTCATTATCTAAGGCCGCTTCTGGACCTGGCTGCCCTTCTTTGTCTGACTCCGAATCTGAGCCCACCATGACATCATGCATGGCATGGAGAACATGGACATAGAAACTTCTCAAACTCTAGGACCAGGGATCATTCAATGAAGCTGTTTGAAAAGAGATTTAAAACAGATTGAACCATGTATAAATAACCTGTGGAATTCATTACCACAAACTGTGATGATAGCCACTGGCTTACGTAGTTTTATAAAGAATGAGGAAAATCTATGGAGGACAGATGTACCAAGTGCTATTAGTCTTGACGGGTCACTGTTACCTGTTGTTTGTGAGCACTTCATTTCGGACTCCTACTTGCAGGTACCCCAAAGACCAGTTGGCTATTATGAGAAACAAAATGCTCAACTAAGATGTTTCTTGGCTCAGTCCAGCAGAGCTATTCTTATGTTTTGTATAATTATTGTATAATTTAGATCCCATCACCTTTCCACAGATTCTGAATATTATCTGCAGTTGACTGATTTATGTAGTGATTACAAAAACAGTGAAGAAATTTTTGATAGTATAGAGTAAGAAAAACCTATTCTCTATGAAATCATATACATTTTTAATCATATACATTTCATCATATAGATAAAACAGCTGTAACATAGAAGGAATCCAACTACCTGCCTACCTGGCTTCATTGTTATTAATTCCAAGAATTAACATATTTTTTATACTAAAATATCATATAAAGAAGGAAATCTACATAAAAATGCAGGTGTAGGAATTTAATAGTGACGCGGTGGCACTGCGGGTTAAACCGCTGAGCTGCTGAGCTTGCCGATCGGAAGGTCGGCGGTTCGAATCCGTGTGACGAGGTGAGCTCCTGTTGCTAGTCCCAGCTCCTGCCAACCTAGCAGTTCAAAAACTTGCAAATGCGAGTAGATTAATAGGTACCGCTTCGGTGGGCAGGTAACGGCGTTCCATTTAGTCATGCCGGCCACATGACCCTGGAGGAAGTGTCTACGGACAAACGATGGCTCTTTGGCTTTGAAACGGAGATGAGCACCGCCCCCTAGAGTCGGACATGACTGGACTTAATGTCAAGGGAAACCTTTACCTTAGGAATTTAATAAATGTCAGCTACATAAAACTCCTCAGTCATTTGGCATTAAATTAATCTAAGTTATAAACCTTTTCTTGCTTTAGACTCCCAAACTGATATTGTTTGAAAGAATTGGGATTTCAATTCCCAGAATTCCCAGCCTATGTTTAAAACTCTGAAGTATGTTTGTGTGGGGAATGCCATGTTAGATATATTCTTACCTTAATTAAGCATTTTGTAGTGTAGTTATTATTTCTTCTCAATCTACTCTTAACTATATTTGATCATTTTCCATACTTACCTAGTCACCTGAGAGTTACATCCAACTTGGATTTGATTAAGTGAGAAATCAGAAATTCATTTTTATTACCAGTGTTATTTCTTCTCTAGGAAATTCCTTTTTACCATATCTGGAGTGGATGTCAAAGAAATTTGCATTGTACCTTCACCCTGGAAAGGTTCAGGCTAAACACGCTGGAGTTGGTATGCAAACTCTGCATACGGCAGGTTGAAGGAGAGGGACAAATATTTCAACTCAACTGTGTGGTATCCGAGGTGAGGCAACTCTCTATTCTCACTTTCTTTCCCAACGTGACTGGATGAATCCTCAGAGGAAGACTTTCACTGTCTAAAGACCAAAGAAGTAATAGAGAAACTGAGTCTATGCAGAAGTTGTTGGTCTGACTTCCTAGTTCATATGGATTACAGTGTGTTATAGCTGATGAAAAAAAAGAGCCATCAAGCAATGTAACAGGAAGTGGGATTTTGTCTGGAAATGCTTTTATGTAATGAACACATAAAAAAGGAGAGATAATACTGACAAGACAGAAATGATGGTTTGTCTAAGCTGAAAGACAGTTGGGTATCACTTGTCCTGTATATAGGTTCATTTTCCCCATGAAGGCTCTAGTTTTCAGTGTAACTGAGATGTTAAATTTAGATGCTCAGTTGGCATTTCTGATGTCTGGTCATGGTTATCCCCATCATGGTAGCATTCAGACATGCAGATCTGACTGTACCCTAGCATAAGCAATAGAAATCACATACTCTTGAGATAACCAATAGGCATGACCATGGACAATCAAATTTGCTTTGAGAATGTTCATTTGGGCTCACCTGAGCAGTGGAATTGGCCCTTTGGCTGCCTAGGAACATAAATGGGATAACAGCAGGGCAACCCTTATTGAAAAGCAGTTTTATTTTCTAAATGTTTTAAGTGCTGCCATCTTTGCCATGCAATCAGGGAAAAAAGTGATTAAGTTGAAACCTTTTATCTTCATTTTCATCTCCCAGAAGTAAGTACAGGCCTTAAAAATCACTTCCTTGGCCTTCCTTCTGCCTCATGCAGTGGCACAATTGCCATTCTCTGTCTAACTTTCACTACCCTTTTCATTTAAAAACAATTCCAATGAAAGACCTCACTGACATTAATAAGGAATGATCGTGGTGTCTCAGCACCATAGCAACCAGCCATCAGTTTCGTTCTGCTGGCCCTATCTCTGAGCCACACAGCTCCACCCCTGCTGGCTTTGGATAGTGTTTTTATTTTCTGAGCCCAGCAGGTCTGTGTCATTCAATAACTGCACAACTCCAGCAACAACTGAAGGAACAGCATTTGGGGATTGGGAAAGACACAGCAGTCCCTTTGATAAATGCTGCCTCTGTCCACAAGTGCTGGTGGATAAGGAAAAAGGTGGATCAGACAGAGAGACAAATGAAAAGATGAAGAAAATCCCCCTTCTTTGAGGAATTTCTTTCTTCAAAGAGGACAGTGGTATCAGCATAAAGACTTTATGTGAGGTTTAGTAGGGTAAAGAATGATTTATTTCATGATTCTGCTGCAGTGTGAGCTTCCATATGCAGCAGTAGATGGTGAGGGTTCTGTAGCAGCAGATGACACCATAGCTAGAAAATAAGATAGTGTTAAGTATTGGCTGGAAAGGGAATGGGGAAAGGGAATGCACCCTTTTTTTTCCTTCCTAGCTTATTCGTGTCAAATCAAGGAGTGGTGGTAACAGCCAAGAGCTACTGTATATCACAAATTTGTCACAAGTGTGTGAAGCCACCCAGGATGAAATACACAGTGGTGTGGGTGTTTTACAAAATACTTATTTAATTGTGTGAATGACACAAATTTCCTTGGAAGTTCTTATATTTATCATATATCACATACTTGTACCCATCTGCAATTATCTCTCTGTCAAGTGTACTTTACACAGAAATAATAAGCCACTGTTCTCCAATGCATTTCACTATTGTCCCATGGATTTTATGGATTTATACTTTTAGTTAGATTTTTTTTTAATCCATTTTCTGGTCCAGTGACAAATGACTTTGGAATGTGTACTTAAATGTATTAAAATTCTAATCAGTGGAATATAGTTCTTGAAATTCATAAAACTGAAGTCAGTGACAGTGTAACTGAAACAAATCCTCTAGTTTTAGAAGTCTGAGAAGAAAGTAAAAGTTGTTAAGAAATATTTAAAAGCAATAACTAATCAGAAGGGCAGTTCCAAAGTATTGGTGCAAATACTTGAAAACTTACGAAAGAGGTAGATCTAATCAGTAACCATGATGGCACCCAAAGAATTAATTCCTCAGAAGGCCTTGATAGGTGGTATCAAGCTTAGGATTTGATGTGGTCAGATCACAAAGTCAGGTTAACTTTCATCTGATCATTAACCTTATCTCCTTATTTCTGCTGAAACTCCAATTTCCTTCTCAGATGCTTAAAGAAGTCCATGTAATGACTCAGCTTTTATTTTATTTATTTTTATTTGGCCTTTCTGAACAATTTCTGTGCATCTGTTTTCTTAATTACCCTGAAGAGTATAAGTACATTACACTAGCAGATTGGTCAAATATGTGTGTGGCATACAAGTGTGCCAGATTCTTTTTTCTGTGTCTTTATTATAATTCTATTGCGGGGTTTGAGAAGGAGTAAAAGCAACCATTTGATTCACTCAACAAGAACATATACTGGGGAATGGAGGGTGTGTCAGGATTTGAAGATTGAGTTTCCAGTTGGGAAAGCACAAACTTTACAATTCCTTTCAGTTGCTGCTTCCAACTACCGTGACATACTCATTTTATATAGTTGTCTTGTTGATAAAGTTCACCTTTCAAAAAGCAATAACTGATTTTCACACAAATGCAGTCACTGTAATATATTACTGAGACAGCCCTTTCCTATTGCTACAGTGTCACTTACAGGTGAAGCCCAGACACCCAGATGCAATGTTAAAGTCAAGTAAGCATCAATATTTTGTTAATTTTTGTTGAATGAAGGACCATTCACAACAGCCATAGAAATTCAGTTAACAAAATACTGATGCTTACTTGATGTTTGAATAAAAAAAATCAGAATTTTCTGGTAGATCGTGCATAGTGGCAAGACTATATCTGCTGACTTATTGGTTATAAACATATATACAATAAGGGATACCATACCATTAAGAACATATGGTAAAAGAAATATTCTAAACAATTACTATAATAACTGTCCCACTGAAATAATCCCTAATTTCAGTTGACCAAAGGATAGAAGAATACATATTATCTTAAGGGGAAGGAAGTCTACAGTATTACAAACTTCATCTTGAATCTGGTTACACGGGAAGGACAAGAGAAGAAACTCCCCGCCCCATGCGCTGATCCCATCTATTAGAAATGGGAGTGGGGGGGAACCAGCTGCAGGATATTTACTGCAACAGCAGTTATTTACATACATGTGCTAGATAGTTGGAAGGAATCTTTAAAAAGCTACTGCATGTAAAATCTGTTCTTTTCATAGGGTTTTATACCTGTACATTTTGCCTGCTCTCTAGTGAAGGCTATCACATATCCATGCACTCCAACCTTGTCTTACCTCACAACACTTTTTTTTTGTGTGTGGGGGAGAGGGGGATTTCCAAGTATTCCTTGGAAATAGGAATGTCAGTGAAGTTCTTCCCAGCCAGATTCAGAAATAAATTTACGGTTTGGAAAAAGCCATTTCAAATGATATATAAGCTTTACCAGTCGTCACATTATTTTCTATGTTTGATAGAAAATAGAAAGCACCAGTCTACCTGGGTGTGTGAGTTTCTGCCTGTCTCTCCTTTGTCTTCCTTTTGTGTAACATTGAGGTGAAGAGTGTGTGTTTGTTTTTACTTAGCACCAGGCAGGGCAGCATTAAAATCAGAGCATATTGAAATTCCACATACTCTCCCCTTAACTGTCTGCATCAAACAAGGATTGTGTCTAAATGATGGCATGTCCACAGTGATGTCTTGTTGCAAACTACACCTTTACCTATTTGCTTTCCACCATCTGACACAAATATGCAAGCCATTGTTGTGTCATGAAGTCATGATATATATTTCATCATTTGCCCCCTCCATGGATGCCTGTGTCCCTCTTTCTCACTACAAAAAGAACCCCTTCCTCGTCTCCATGTAGTCACCTGCCCAATAGTGTGAGATGGCCAAGGAAGAGGATAAAGGAATAGCTTTCCATTAACTTTGCTTTGAAGCACCTTGGCAGAAAAGGCATTTTTTAGATTTTTGAGTCATTCCCACACAGTAATCCCTCTTTAGTAGTAAAGACAATTCACTTCTATTCCAATGAAGTGCTCTGTATATGCTATTCATCTGGGAACACTGGAGCTCCATGGAGCTTGGATCTGGGCCATTTCCCTACTGAGCAGAGTGATTTCAGAACCTGTCCTCCTGGTTCTTGAGTTTAAGTTGCTCTGTCTTGTAAGGAGAGGTTCTATAAGAAAAATACTGGCTTGATAGTTTCACATCTCCTCAGTAACCTTAACAGGTAAACAGAGATGAAACTGACAAAATTCTGGTCAGTTTCAACCTTTTCATTGGCAGGAACTAGCGGCATAGAAAGCACCAGTCTACCTGGGTGTGTGAGTTTCTGCCTGTCTCTCCTTTGTCTTCCTTTTGTGTAACATTGAGGTGAAGAGTGTGTGTTTGTTTTTACTTAGCACCAGGCAGGGCAGCATTTTGACTCCATGTTCTCAGTACTGTAAGATCAGCACTGCAAGATCAGAGTCCCCCGTTGGGGGAAATGGGCGGTGATATAAATTTAAATAATAAATAAATTAAATCAGTCATTAAGACAATCAAACAGCTTTTGAGAATGAAAATCTTTGAAAATAAAATTCTTATAAAAAAAAGAATGAAAATCTTGATTCAGGCTATTAAAGTTAAAATTATTTTATCTCTGTAAACTCAATCTGAGTTCTGCGTTTTGGATATACTGATATGATAACATTTTGGGAAATAAAGAAAGGAAAGCTGGGTGACTTTGGGCCAGTCACTCTCTCTCAGCCCAACTCACCTCACAGGGTTGTTGTTGTTGGGAAAATAGGAGGAGGGAGGAGTATTAGGTATGTCCCCTGCCTTGAGTTAGTTATAAAAATAATAAAGGTGGGATAAAAAAATCTTTTAAAAAGTTGATAATTGCTGATCATACTTTCCAGAACCTGGTTATATAAACAGGACTCATGGTTGAGTGTGACAAACAAATCTTATTCCTACTGCTCAAGTTCTGGATTTCCTACTGCCTTTTTGCAGCTCATGAAATTGGTCATACTGTACAAAGGGAGCAAAGGTTAGGGTAAAGAAGAGCACAATAGTTGCATATGCCATGTCTTCCCCTGCAGTTTGTGACCTAGGACCTGACTGATAAATTCTTGTTGAGTTATGGTGCCTAGGACATTTGTATATGGAATGACCCAATCATCTCTATCAGATAGCAGACAAATTTCAGAGTTCAGGAAAGCAATGAATTAGTTGAAAACATGGAAAGGGAGGGACAATGAAGGAGGACATGGAAAAGGACTTCAGAAGCATTAAATAATTGAAAAAAAATGTCAAAATCAGGGGGTTAAGAGTGACCTTTGGCCCCAACTTTTATAACAATGCAGTGGTATTTTCTCTAGCCACTTAGAAACCAATAGTCCCTTTGAGGCCTTTGCAGAAGAGAATAACATATTAGAAAACCAGAGAATGAATTTGGCTTTGCAAGCCTGGCCTTTGCCTTACCTTTTGATTTGGCCCCTTTAAAGTCTAGGCAGTATAACACAGCAGCCTGATGCCATTACATTCATAGCTCCTATTTGGCAAAGTCAGTACCACCTGCGTGACAAATTTGGCTGAGTGAAGACCAGCCAATGAAACTAGTCCTTCTTCTCTGCCATGTATTTTAGTCTAAATAGGACAATGGGACCACTCTTTATAGTTATAGCATCTATAAAAGCTCACCCTTTTTCTATGTCCCAGAAGTTCTTGCCTTAGTCTGCTTGGAAAAACCTCCCTAACAACTCTAGTATATAGAATATAGTCTGTGAGCAATCACTTTGATCCAACTACATCCACATTTGTCAGGCTACATTTCACTATACAGTATGGGTGAAATCCATTTGCATTCTCAGACCTTGGCTATAATACTGACATGGTTTAAGATTGATTTTATATGTTGAAATGTGTTCCGGAGCACTGCTGTACTCAAGCCTGCTGGATGAAATATAAAGAAACTGACATTTAAAGCAGATTCCTTTTTATTATTATAGTAGTTTACCAACAACGTAACCTTTGCTTTGCTATAGATAGAAGATCCTGAAACAATAAGGTTTTATTGGTTTCATCTACTTTAAATGTCACCTAGGATTTTCTTGAAAATGTATATTTGTGTGTATGTGTGTGTGTGTTTACTATGTGTGTATTACCACAATGCAGATTTTTGATATCATGCTCCTGCTTCTACCGGTCCTATACATAATCTTTATTCCAAGCGGTATGGTACTTTTGTCAGGAAAAGAAAGCAAAGATCAGGGACACAGGGCTATGCTATAGAGGTAATGGTGGTAGTAGTAGTTACAGTGTTTTGACATGAACTTCCCCATCTGTAAATGGAGACAATTACACTTTGTAAATTTATTTGGAATATTACAGATTATGTGTCCACCGGTTATTATTCATTCATTCATTCATTCATTCATTCATTCATTCATTCATTCATCAATCTGGTTTGGGACTGCAGCAATGGCTGGCATTAGCTTTCTAGAGTTAAAGGTAGGGGCTTTGCCAACCCTACCTGTAAAACCAGAAATAGAACCCCGGGCCTTTTACATGCATCATTGTCAGCATCAGCATATTTTTCAGGTTTTACTCCCTCCTGTTTGCCCAGAGGTCATTCTCTAAGTACAGTACAGTGTAGGGACACATGCAATAATTTGCATTGAGATAGTCAAGGTGAAAGTAGAGCAAGTTACTCCTGGCATATTAATTATCAAGTGCAACTTAGAAAGTCAAAGTCCTATTATATATAAGATGTATATATCAGATCTGTAAAGCAGTAGAGAGGATGTAGTACCCAATTTGTTCCAGATATTCTTTTAAATAGAAAAAGTAAATAAGTAAATAGGAAGCCGGTATATTAAACTTTGCTTCATTCATTCATTCTTACATGAATGCCTTATGATGGTTCCACTGGGATGGTAATGAACACTCATTGTTAAAGCCACCAGGTTGTAGAGGACTGTATGACTGTGTCTCAGGCAGTTTCCCAAAATTAAGACTATGCTTAATTTATTAAGATATTGTGACACTATAAAAGGGAACTGCAACAGTGGGAGAATTCCCTGAATGGTATGCCTCAAGTGAGGAGTATCAGGATATTAGTAATTTAAAAAAATATTACTTATTTTAAAATATTTTATGTTGCCTTTCTAGTAAAAGGTAGTAGAAAGACAATACAAAGGTAAACTTTTAGTAGAACTTTCAAAGATCCATAGCCATTACATCTAGTGTAACCCCAAAGGCCTATAATTCACAGCTTGCTTCTCTATTAATCTTATTCTGTCCCCCTGCTTATCATGTTGCCATGTTTTCTACTTTTCTTATATGCAGGAACCGACTGGCATTGAATATCCACTTATGGATCCAGCAAGTACCATTACAACCATAGTAGGCCCCTGTGCATTCAGCATCCCTCTTCCAATCCGCCAGAAGCTTTGCAGTAGCCTAGATGCTCCTCAAACAAGAGGCCATGATTGGCGGATGTTGGCCCACAAACTAAAACTGGACAGGTAAGCAAGCACATTGTCAACATAAATTTGGCATTAGTTGAGATACATTGACATATGTGCTAGCAGTGCATTAGTGATCCTTCTGAAATTAGTAACAGAGAGTTACCATTGAAATCTGCTCTTCAAAAAGATCCTTTCAAAGAGGTTTGTGACAGTAGCCACATGTGGAAGTAAGTTTTGCTGTGTAATTTGGTCTTATGGGAGCAATTGTCTCACCCATCAATGAGGAACCCATCCCAATTGTAGCTGAGGACTTGATATATCAAATGATCAAAGCTTTTCATTCAACAGTAAAACTAATCTGTTAAAATATAGTTCTCAGGCACTATTTTGGTATTTTTCACTTTTCTACACATTCCCATACACACACACACATATACACACAAATAGAAAGAACTCTGTAAAAGCCTAATTATGTTCTGTGTCCTTTAATATCTGTAGCAGGTGATAATTAAAGGTTCACTGATAGCCTCTAGTACACTTTAATTATATTGTTCTGCTAATCAGAAAAAAAAATCTGTTTAAAAAAAAGATGGTTCATTTTCTTTTTTAATACATACCACTGTTAGAATGACCACTATTATAACAGAGCTACTGATCAAGCAATAGCACAGAACATAATATTCTGGATTGCTAATAAATGACAGTTGGAGGGAAGAAGGGCACAATGTCCTTATTAACATGGTATATCTGGAGTCAGCAGAAGGACATGCAGAAATAGCACCTGTGCTCCAAGTGGTTTATTTTATACAGTTATTAATTACAAATGCTTCTATAGCCTTCACTTGTAGGCACTGACACATAACATACAATACATATTTTGATGCATTGCAATAATTTCAAGATTATCAGACATATTAGATTCAATAATAATAAATAATATTGACATACATTCAAAATAATAATATAAATCCATAACATAACATCAAGTATTTATCTTAACTAGGTACATAATTCTTTATCTTCTCAGTCCCCAAATACACATGTTAAAAACCATGTTTTTAAAAACTTCCTAATTATTAAGAATGAGGGTGTGGTTCTTCTCTCTGGCAGGAGGGAATCCCACAGGAAGGGAGCTCCTACAAAGACTGCTTACCTCTGAGTTTCCTCACAGTTGTCGCATCTCACAGGGTGGGGACTCTCAATATTCACCGTCTGCAGGCATGACTTGTACGGGCAGATTCAGTTTGGAGCAGGCGGTCTCAAGGATAGCTGAACCTGGTAGATCTTTAAAGATGATCACCAAAATTTACCTTGAATTACATCCAAAACCAAACTAGCATCCAATGAAGCTCCTGCAATATTGGTGTTATATGACATTACCAGCTTTCCCAGTTAATATGCAGATCACTGTGTTTTGTACCAGTTGCAGTTTCTGGATGGTCTTCAGGACCAGGATACTCATGAGGTGATAAGGGCATGAGTAATTGAGCCAGCTCATTTTGCTCTAAGAACAGTTGGAACTGGCACACTAGCCAAAATGTGGAAAAGGTCCTCCTAGCCACTGCATCCATCTGCTATTCCAGCAGAAGATGAGAGTCCAGAAGTAGCCCCAGATTGCACACCATGTCTTTCTGGAGAAGCACAACCCTGTCTCGAGCTAAAGCAGATATGGTCCCAGCTTCCAAACCCAGTTTCCTAGGGTTGAGTCTCAATTTGTTTCTCTCCATCCAGTCTCCAGGCAGCAAGATAAGATTTCTGCTGCATCACCCAGACAGCCTGGGATAGAGATCTACAGCCTGCATGTTAAACTGCATGTCAGATGAATTTCCCCAGCAGCCATTATGAAACCCTACTGGATCCATCAAATGTCTGGGGTGGACTAATCTAATTAGCCCCATCTCCCTGCAAAGTTTGTGCCCCAGTCAACTTCTATACTCATGAGAAAGTAATCTGTCCGTAACAAGGGCATAGTTCTTATATCCCCCACTATCAGATCACTTCAAGTGCCCTGAGGTATAAATAAGGTCTAATGTGTGGCTTCTGGTGTGTGTCAGGCCAGTGGTGACTTGGGATGAGCCCTTGGTTGTCACGATGGTCATGAAATCTTCAGCCTCCTGAGAACCAACATTAGAGATGGTAAGCTGAAATTGCCCAGTACTATCAACCTAGGCATCTCAATCACCAATCCACATCAAGTTGTGGTCAAAGGGATGCTGCTGTACAGGTGAGAAGAAGCCAGAGCAAAACATGTCCATCTTGTCCTGTTACCTGTTAAATAACTACCTATACCAGTCCCAGCTCTTGTCTTTGCAGCATTTTGCTGATTCCCCCACACATACTGTGAAATCATTGCACGGTAACTCCTAGCAATGATACTGATAAAGTAATCCACCTGCTATAGTCTCCAGTCTCTGATGAGATTAGAAGCCATGCCTAATAATCTGGGGACTGCTCATCTCTGATCTGTTTATATGGAGCAAAATATAAGACTAGCAAAGAGCACGGTTTTAATAACAGCTGCTTTCTCACTGCAGGTACCTCAATTATTTTGCTACAAAATCAAGCCCCACTGGTGTGATCTTAGACCTTTGGGAAGCCCAAAATTTTCCCGATGGAAATCTGAGCATGCTGGCAACCGTCCTTGAAGAGATGGGAAGACACGAGACCGTTGTTTCGTTGGCAGCAGAAGGAAAGTACTGAACTGACCTTGGAATGAGAAAGAAGGAATGTTAACCATGTCAGCTGTGACTAACTCAAACCAAGCACCCCAAATCTATGTGTTTCATAGCAAGAGGCATTCCAGAGGGACAAGACATGAAATCCTGCCTTTTCACATGCATTCTTTTTGTAAATTATCACAGGATTTGAAAGAAATCATGCAAAGTTGTTACCTTTATAATATAATTCAACCTAACATTCCTCTCAGCTTGGCTGTACACTGCTTAGTGCAGGATTTTACAGTTTCCTAGGAAACGCTTTTTATTGCTATCCAGATATATGGATAAACTTTCTTAACAATCCCAGTTTCTATGAACGTTGTTTACATCAAATCTTGGGCAGCAGGAGGGAAATGACTGTCCATGGCTCTCTTTTTATATATTATTTTTCTTCTTTTGTTGAAAGCCATTCTACACCAAGCTGTGGACAAAGCAGGGTTGTGGCTATTTTCTGATAAATCAATCTCCAACACACATTTCAGATGATTTCATGATTGCAAATCTGCCCATTAGATGTCTTAAAATAATCTTCCTATCACTATTCTGTTTCCTAGATTGATTTAAGCCAGAATTTTAAACTTGTGCATCTGGCAAGAAAATAATCTGGAAGCTGATCAGGTATGCATGTACCCCTTCCTACCTTCCCCAAGGTAGCTTGTGTCCCTTGGTGGCTTCAACTGCAGGGATTTTTTCCCCCCAGCTTACAATATGTCCTGCCTACATCTTCAAAGTGTGTGTGTGTGTGTGTGTGTGTGTGTCATACTCAGTTTGGTATGGTTTGAGAAAAAGAATCCTACCTAAAAAGAAAAAAGAAAAGAAAAAAAGTCGCTTGTATGATTAACTGAATAGTATCTAGTACGAATAATATTATATTTCTTTTAGTAGTATTATTTTTGCTTACCAAAATTATCTACAGCATTAATCATTTGAGCAATGGCAGCACCCTCCCTGAAAGTTGTTTATGGCTGCCATGGGCCTTTTAATCCCTTTAATAGGCAGATTCTTCCCCTTTCTGTCCTGGCCCTGAGGCTCCCCCCAAAATTAATTTCAGTGAACTGGTGCATGAATTAATATCATGCAATACACTTTCTCCTGACAAGCTTTCTTTTACAGATGGGTAATAGTGCATTCATCTCGATAAGAGAATTCAGCCTGGATTGATTATTTTACACAAAGAAGATGTTTCACAAGAAACACTGCATGTTAGTTTTGTTTATTTAGTAGTTTTGATATTAGCTTCCTTTTTTGTTTGCCATAAGCCATCAAAACTTCATGCATGTCCATGGGGCCTGGATTATTTTACAGTATCTCAGTATCAACTAAGTCTGTTCTATGCATATCACCACATATTGCTATTCTTTTAGAGAGAGAAGTTCCTCCAGGTATTGGTTTTGATCCAAAGATGAAAAAGTATTTCATGCAGTTGCAAAGCCTTGAAGCTAAAGGACATGATAGTTTCATTTGTGCATTTCAGATTTACTGTTGAGGACAGAAACAAACATCTGTCCATTGTTGAGTTTAAAGTACTTGAGTTGGGTCCTTCTTTATATGTGTGGTGGCTTGGAAAGGATTTGGTGGCCTGTTAGCAAATGAAACGAGTAATTGTTCAGGCTCATAAGGAACTTCAGTACATTTTTGTTGTTACAGAAACGATACCACAGCATTTTGTTTCTAGTGTTCCCTTTCCTTCTTCTCCCTTTGCATGTTAAAAAAGATATTTTACCATCTTCATTTGCTTGGGATTCTGTTTATGCGTGTGCTTGTATATTCCTGTGAAGGTTCTCAAGTCTGCATTTCTAAAGGTAACCATGAAAATGCCATTAGTTAGCAGAGAAGGTGAATTTTGCCTGACCATGGCTCCATTTTGACATTTCCACAGACTTTTATTTTCCATCCTGTGACTATGCTTTTATTAAACACAGAGCACCATTCATAAAACATTCTATTAGGAAAACCAGACCTTAGTATTTCAGTAATCAAAAGCAGTGAATAGTTTTTGATGGGAGTTCAAAGTAAATGTGTTTTATTTTGTTTTGAAAATGTAGTCAGCATTTGGTCATGGAATGTCCTAGTTGGGCTTTGCAAGTAGCTCTTGATCCAGCACAGTCTGGCTCTTCGAAAGTTAAATGCAACTATCACTGAAGTTAGATGACCTCACTCCTTATGTTCTCTGTCACACATCTTTATGCATTCAGCTTAGCTATCAGACTAATGGTCCTGTCAAACATATTCTCTAATAACTGACCTATGTGATTTTTTAAAAAGTACCTACACACTGTCATTATCATGTGAAATAAGGTGGGTCTGATGCCATACAGGTGATAGAAAGCGAAGTAGGAGTCCAAAGGAGGCTGATGTCTAGAGATTCCATCTGACAAACCAGAGAGATTATTAAAAGGTAACCCATCATTTTAAAACACACACGTATTTTCAGAATCATTAGCTGGTCTAATCTTTTTGTTGGACCATTATATCAGGTATTGGCAAGGTGGTGCCTATTAGATGAAGCCTCAAATAAAAAATAAAAAATGTCTGTTTTTCACAAGATAACCAATTCTCTCAAGATCTACCATGTTTTTGTACTTTTTTATTTTTTAAATGTTTGTTTTTACTTTTTAAAAAATGGTGACATCACATAAACTTTACCACAATACTTGCTGTCTGAAAAGATCACTGATGCCTGTCATATAGTAATCAGCTATATCCTGGTATAAGGAAACAGAAGATCCCCAAAGAAAATACGCTGGATAACTACATTTCAGCGAATGTCCTGCCTAGTGATCTATCTCCTTTCCTTTCCTTTCCTTTCCTTTCCTTTCCTTTCCTTTCCTTTCCTTTCCTTTCCTTTCCTTTCCTTTCCTTTCCTTTCCTTTCCTTTCCTTTCCTTTTCCTTTTCCTTTTCCTTTTCCTTTCCTTTCCTTTCCTTTCCTTTCCTTTCCTTTCCTTTCCTGTAATTGTATAAAGTTAATAGCTGTTACTCATAGCATTTTAAAATCTATCTTAATCTATTTCTACTCCTCACAATATATGAGAAAATAAAAGAAAGCTACATTAGGCAGCATTCCGTGTTCTTTCCCTTATTTCCCATTTGCATCATTTTCCCCAAGTGGCAGTAAGATTGCACTATCTTATCTCCCTAGTCTACTTCCCTTCCAAAGAAGACCATGCCCCAAAGTTCAAGATTTGCAAGAACGTGTACAATTCTCATTATTCTTACTTCAATTTAAACTGTAATGAAATATCCAAGATCTCTCTCTCCTTTGCTGTTGGTCCAAAATCAAAACTTGCAGATTGAAGAAGAAAATATTATTTAAATTTTGAAGCAACTCCAGTATTTGAGGTAAGAGAATAATTATGGTCTGATTTTGCTGATTTTATTTTTAAGGGGGGATTGACCTAGATTAAGTTTCAACACTGTCTTAATCAGCTTTACTAGTGTTACACAGAAAAAATATTCTATCGTTTATGAGAATGGATGCACAGTGAGGGATCAGGGACTGGAATTCAGTCCCCCAATTTTATGGAAACCTGCAGGAGTGGGAGACCATCCCCATTCTTATAACCCCCTTCCCAAATGACCCAGTCCACTATATTTCTGCTTTTTGGGGGAGGGTTAAGGATGGTAATGAGATTATTCCACTTGATGTAGAGCACTGTCTTTTCTCTTTGTTTCTCCAGTGAGAAAATGCCAGGAAGCTGAGTATAGATCCAGTCTGACACTTAGCAGATGGGAGAGTGGTTGGATTGTATGTGAATGTGTATAAATTATACAGGTAGTATTGTTTTACATAGTTGTTTCTTCTATGGCCTATAGATTAGGTTGCTCTAAGCATCCGAAAAAAGAGCTTTGCCATGAGTGTTCACATCAGCAAAGCACCATCCTGGAAGCCTTAAAGCAGCCATGTCCTTTGGAAAACACAGCTGCTTCAGTGTGCAGACAGACTTTGGGACTGCCAACAAAGCAAAGTGACTGGGGAAATGCACACATGCACAAACAGCCAGGGACAGCCCTTGAAGCAGCTATCTTTAAACTTTCAAAGAATGCAGTTGCTTTAATCCATCAAAGAGGGATGCTTCATTACTCTAACATCCTTTGTGAACATCTCTTTTAAATATTTTCTGTAGCCAGTTGTAGATACAGTGGATGCAATGAATAGTAAATATACACATACGTATACATATTACCTGTAAATTTTGAAAAGTTGATGAGCTGGACATGAATTCCTACTTAACGATAGCCCTTTTCAGATCATTTTGCAAATATGTTTGGCTAAATTCTGTATAGGAAAGTCCATGATGATAGGGATGTGTGTGCATTATGTGAGTGTATGTTTATTCTATACCTAAAATCCACAAATGCACAGCAAACTATGAAGTACGCCTGTCCCCTACAGCTGTTCTGAAGTTGATCAAAGGTTTTTAAGTTACTATGGAGCAGTTATAGGAAAGAAACAGACTATTCCAAAGTAGGGCATGTGCTGTAAATGAATACAGCCAAATAACCTTCACGTTGGCCATGTAGTTTAAGGTATACAGAGTTAACTCCCAAGATGCGGCCTGAACACACTTCATATTTCAATAGGAAACATTCCTGCAAAACTAAGTTTGTGGAAGCAGGAAGAATGGTGGAGTTTATAAGAAAAAACAGATTCTATAATAAAATAATTTTGAATGCTTGAGCCTACTGCCATCTACTGGCTTAGTACACCATCTAAATGGCATTTTAGAAAAATTAAAAGCCACTTTTTCTCTTAGCATTGAATGTAATTAATTTGTTATCCTTTCCTTGATTTTTTTTTATCTGTATTGACTTCTAGTAGTAAGATCTTCAAAACTGCATTTATGAGACACATGTGTTTTTGAGACCTATAGAAACAATCAAGACTATCTTGTGCAACATCCCACTTAAGCTTCTAGAGTCTTTGGGTACTTATTAAAGGAATTTGTAACTTTTCTCTTTGCCTTCTTAGACTTTTGCAGATGTGTCTATTGTGTATACAGGTATACACAATATATAGGTATTGTGTATGCAGGTCCTCACAGTGATATATCAAATGCTAGTAATAGAAGTAAAATATATAAATATTATACCTATACAGCTATATAAAAGTAACTAGATATATTAAAAACATTTTACTTTTCTCTTTTTAAACTCCTATAATGAGAAAGCATTTAAGGGTGTTTGTTTGTTTGCTTAGTTTATTGTTTTGCTACTTTCTTGTCATTCTTTTCTTGAGAAGGTAACACAGATGAAGTGAATTATATATTCATATTGCTTAGAATGTATGGACTTAGCTCATTCTAGAACATTACTGGAATTTCTAGCAGTAATTTCCTTCCTTGGTGCAAAAATAATGAAATGCATATCTGCACACATTCACTGAATTGGATATTACCATTGGTTATGATCAAAAGATTTTTATGCAGTTTTGCATTCATTGCTTGAACTGAGGAAAACATATGTATCCCAATCTAATTTTGAGGAAGGGGGAATCTCACATATAGATGTACAGGTTTGGTTTGCATAGTACACTTAACTAGGTCTGTTAAAGATCTAGCTGCTGCATTCATGTAACATGCTAAGTTTGGATATGTTAGACTTAGTCTAGTATGTTCCTTGAACCCAGCCTATATTCAAGGTATTGCACAACTGTAGGAAATGATTTAATTCAGTATCCAAGTTAAGCATGTTGTATGAACCAGACCATAGAGTGATTGTCCAAATGCTGAGATAATGCCTAGAATTTCTGCAGTGAAGTAGTTTCATAGGTTTCAAAGTAGAGTAGATGGACATCTGGTCTGTTAGGTGGACCAACATCTTTTCCCCTTAATCACCATTTTCTTTCCCTATAAACCATTGTTTTTGTAGTAATATTAAAGACTCACAAGGAATAATTTTTCAATGACTTAAGTGTGGTGGAGTGCAGAGGCTGAAAGACTGAGTTGTGCTAGTCATTAGAAAACTTTAAGCAAGCCTCTAGCTACAGCCTCAGTTCCTCTTCTGGCATGAACAGTACTGTCCAACTTACTGGTGGAATTTCAGAGTAGTGCTTTGAATAATCAACAGCCATTGAAATTTTAAGTATACTATGAGAGTGATTTTTATTGAGCAGCAATAAATATGGAACATTCAAGAATTTTGTAGAAAATACTATAGACTTTTTTTCTGCTTAGATTTAGGATACACAAACTTTAGATTCAACTTTCTCAAGTTTTTGAGGATTTCTTTTTCTATCTGATCCTCGATAGCATGACCAGCATCTCTGGATGGCAAATATGATCCTCACTCTTCAGCCTTGATGTATCTTTCTTGAAGGCAATTATTACCCATGTTTCCACAATGGCTTTAAGAAATCTATAGCTTGAGCCCAGCAGTAACAAAGCTTGCTTGTTTGCTGGCCTAAGCAGGCAGGCTGCATCACCTAGTTACCTTTTCTCAATATATCACATATTGTGGATGAAAATGTCAGTGTGAGCAGGCAATATATGTCCAGCCTGAATAATGCATTTGAGAAGACATGCACTGCTGCCACTGATTACATTATACACATCAGCATTACATCATTTATTTGAGTAGATAGATATGGAGCAGAATGGTAAGCCAATGGTGGAAGTGTGGATAAAGCTGTGTATATCACACAACCTAACTTGAAACCTTTAAGCAAGCCTGCTGATTTCATGTTCAGCATCTTTACCCTTTTAAATGTTGATTCAATTTTAAGTCTTGTTAGTTTTTGTTTATAGAATAATAATGAATGGAAGGCCCATTTTGCCTTTCCTCTCAGGCAGCAAATGGCCTGGACCTAAAACTCAGTGCAAAGTTAAAAATACTGATTTTTTTTTTCCCCACAGAACATGAAGTCAGCTCTGAAATGGAATACTAAAATAGGAGTAGTATCAACATTAGTGATATAGCATATCACTCAGTATGCTCCATCTGTAGCAAGGAGCTTGGGCAGAAAAACCTAGAATCAGGCACAAGTCATTCATACAAGATGAATGTGTATGTGATGAATACCTTATTTTTCCTTGATCTTCAGGTAACTGCTACTTAGCAGCTCCTTGTGATTCAAATGGTGACATTGCAGGCATATTTTGGTTGCATGGTCATTTCCCTCTATTAAATTACTTGGATATAGCTTTTTAGACAAATAGAGGATAAGTCCATATGGAGCCACGATTTTTTATGGCTGAATGTTGCTCCACACAGACTTATTCCTTATTTGGTTAAATAGGCCTTACTCGGAGCCTTTATTTGAAGATCAGTGGTTCAGACTAGCTAAAGTGAAGAAACAATCACTATTACACTTTGCTCCTGGTAGAAGCAGTATTGGTTAAAGGCTTTGAACTTTAACTTCAGTCTGATCTGAACAGACTGTATACCAGGCTGTTTCTTTATGAAGATATTTAAAAGTGTGGCAGTTTGTGACTTTGCTGCTATATAGTTTAATTCTTTAATTGTGTCTTTGAAAAAGAACAAGATAGCCAGATGTATCTTACTGGAAAAATGAATTCAACACTCTGTGACATCAGTGAAAATGTATATTGTGGTTTTAGTATTGATATTAATTCCTCCACTCCCTCTTTATCTTCATTTTATAAAGTACAGATTGTGTGATTGATGTAGCTTTGTTAGATAAGGTTATGATCTTTATTGTGTCCTTATCTGATAGTTTTGATTTTGATTAAAATTTCACTTCCTTGGCAGTTCCATTTGTGGCTGTTAGGATTCAAATAAATGCCTTTTGCTTGGCTGGAAAAGTTTAGTTGAGCTTGTATAGCCTCTTGGACTCCATATGTGTATTTCAACAAACTGATTAAAATAAACCAGAAGGAACAAAAAAGAAATAATAACCAAATTAAGTAGACAAGGTAGGACAAAGCAAAACTGCCTGATACTCACTTTTATTCTCCCTCTGTGGCCTTTGCTAATTATCCCTTCTAAAATAATAACCATCACTATCACCATACATCACCTTCTAACCCCTTTCTGTGAGAGGGCACTGAACATAAACTTTGGTAAGAAATATGATTCTCTTGGGGCTGATATTAGAGCATCTACATATTTGATTTCCTTTACTGAGATGCTCTTTCTGTCTATTACTGGGCAGTAACAGCATGAAAGCAGACACTTGATACTGGTTTAAACCTAGACTAAGACATTCCTGCTAAAGCAGGAGAGGAGAAAGGAGAGAGGAGAGGATGTACGAGCAACTTATGTTTGAGAGGAGAATCTTGTTTCTTAATTTTTTGCATCTCGGAACAGAACCACAAGAATATTACTTAAGGTTTATGCTGGGAGTGGATTTTGGTCTCACATCATCAGTTTTGTTAAACCGGATTAAGGGAACGGGTTTGGTTTGATTTTGATCTCTCTTATTGCTGTATCTTCTATGCAATTCTTTTTCTAAAGAATTACTATGACTAACAGAGCAAAGTGCTAGCCATTGCATTCTTTGTATTGCTGTACAGTGGAGGTGTAGTTTACTAGTTCAGAGTGTGCCTCTGTCCCCTTTTCCCTTTTTCCTTCAGCCCTCTGTTTGTAAATGCCTGCATTTATGCTGTCAGCCTGACATGTACAAAGTGTAAGAAAGAATTTTTAAACAGGTTATAAATTATATTTATAAGCAAGTAAAAACAGAGTTATTTGTGTCTTTTCATTTAGTAAAAGCATCTTCCGACTCATTTGTAGGAAAGCAGTTTGTGTTTTCCTGTATTATAACACAACTGGTTCACGTTCACACTGATGCTTCCACCTCACAAGAGAGTAATTGCAGATACAAATGAGCTGAAAATATACATATTTCAAGAATTTAACTGCTTTGCAAGCCACAGCCCACAGATGAATCCATTTGCTTCATGAACTCAGAACTGCTTTTCCTGATATGTCTCCCCATGATCAAAGGCCATATGCCTTGTGAAAGGGCACAAAAAGGAGGAAACTTTAAAACTTCATCACGTATAAGTTTTAAGCACATTAAAGGTAAGTCTTTAGATTCTAGCAATAATGTTGGGGTGGATCCGTGTATTTTCTTTGGGGGCCTTTCAAATTTGACAGAGAATTTGAGATCCTGCTGCTCAAATCACTGCAAAACACCAATCCATATGGTATCCAAGAAGGTAGGTCACTCCCACGTTTATACACTTCCTGAAGAAGGAAGTGCACCAGAGTGGACTTTTCAATCACAGAATGACTAATGCTAAGGAAAAAACTCTTGCTAAAATACGCTCTGGGTTAAAAGCATACAGGCTGCTAAAAAGCCAAACAAGAATTGGAACAGGATTTAAATCAATAAATGATAACACCCTAAGTTGTTGCCTTGCTCCCATGTAATACTGAAAACACAGAATGCAGTTATGCCAATTAGTTTATTCCAGAAAGGGAAAAACTGGGGACAGATATACATAATGTAATTGTTACCTGTCTCACCATTCTGTCCCTGATGAAAGCTCTTCTGTTTTAGACTGCTGTTTTTTGACCCATTCTTGTTAATAGATCTTTTTCAAACACTCCTCAAAATGAGTTTCCAATTTCAAGACTGAAAGGCAGCAGATGCAAAGTATCTCTCTCCTCTCCTGCACCTCCTCAGGCGCAGTGCACATAGAAGGTGCTTACCAGTAAAAGATAAGCTTGTAGTATACAGGTAGTCCTCACTTAGTAACCACAATTAGGACAGGCAACTCTGTTGCTAAGCTCCTCATTTGCTAAGCAGAAAACCCCGTGGCCATGATGGGTTTCTGACCTCAATTCCCCTTCAGTCATTAAACAAAATGTAAGACCGTAACTTACAATTTTACTTCTGCCTTCTCTTTTAACTCTGTTGCAAGCTGGTTGTGAAGCATGCAAGTGGTCATCACATGACCATGGGACACTACAACAGTGATAAATATGAGGATTGGTCACAACAGCTTTTTTTTACACTGTTACAACTTCAAAGAGGTTAGTAAGTGAAGACAACCTGTAATCTCGGGACTCATTTACAGACATTAAACATTTACTTTATTACAGGTCAAGATTTATGAAACAGATCTCTCTCTACTCATAGGTCCCACATGTCTGACCATGTTGCCCCTCTGACATAGACTTTTTCCTCTCTTTAAACTATAAATCACCTTCCTCCCAACATTACAAAGTTTCCAAGAGCAATTTACAAAAGTGGGAAATGCAATCTGTCCGTTTGCCTAGCTATATTTCGTAGATGTCACGAACTGCAAGTAGTGTAGGTTGGTGCTTCGAACAGTTCCTTTCATCATATAAATCCAGCAGCAGCAGCTGCCGATTGTGATACAACTTAGAAAGTTCCCCGAAGGTGGGTTTTTGTGGTATACAAGGAAGGTAGACAACAAAGGAATGGTTGGTGAAGATGACAGAACCAGTGGAGATGGCAAAATAAACTTGTTTGATTAGAGAAAGACCAACAACTACATTTATCAGTGACTAGAAACTCCTTATGGACTTTTTGCTGAAAAAAGAAAAAAAAATATGGCTGCGAGAGCTGGCCCATAAGGAAGGCTGAAAGAAGGAAGATCGATGCTTTTGAACTGTGGTGTTGGAGGAAAATTCTGAGAGTGCCTTGGACTGCAAGAAGATCAAACCAGTCCATCCTCCAGGAAATCAAGCCAGACTGCTCACTTGAGGGAACGATATTGAAGGCAAAACTGAAATACTTTGGCCACATCATGAGAAGACAGGACACCCTGGAGAAGATGCTGATGCTAGGGAGAGTGGAGGGCAAAAGGAAGAGGGGCCGACCAAGGGCAAGATGGATGGATGATATTCTAGAGGTGACGGACTTGTCCCTGGGGGAGCTGGGGGTGTTGACGACCGACAGGAAGCTCTGGCGTGGGCTGGTCCATGAAGTCACGAAGAGTCGGAAGCGACTAAACGAATAAACAACAACAAGCTTATGGAAAGAAGGAAATTGTGATGTAACCTGGGAGAGTAAAATACACATTTATAAATGCTGTCAAAAAGATGGGAAGCCACTTCTTTATCTTTTTTTCCCCTATTGTTTTCTATTTTCTATCTTACTTATTCACTATTCTTCCTTATTTTCTTTCTTTTCTAATATTTGTATTGTTTAACATCCTTCAAAAATATATATATATTAAAAAAAAGGAATATGGGGAAGGTAGTTGGGGAAATGAAGCTTGCTGTTGTTTCTCCTAAGTGTACAGTGAAGTTCTAATTAATTACATCTTTCAAAATAAATGAAACAAATCTCTTTCAACACAGAGAAAATTGGAAAGAATTACCAATTCATTTCAACTTAGGGCTAAATACATTTTTTTTCTTTTTTTAATGAATACTAAGAAATAGAATGTTTAGCTGCACTGAAGTCCCGTTTCTGTGGGGCAGTTTATCAGAGTGATAACTACAGTTTTAGCAAGACTGCGGTAGGTTTCTAAAGAAAGGAGAGATATGAAAGGAACTAGCTTTTTCAGGCTACAATCCAATGCAACCTTAGTAAGGCCAACTAAACTAGTAAACTCAGTAGGTCTTACTATGGAGTAAATAAGTCTCTGAATATCTCAACCAATTTGTGTGCCCCTTGGTTTGTCACCTAAATATTTTGAATACTCCACTCCAAAAAGCATGGAGAAAATCTACCTATGTGGTTGCTAAGAGTCAACAAGAACTTGATAGCACATAATGAAGCAAACAAATTCCAAAAAGAAATCCTGTTTTTTTGTTTAAATACCAACAGCCATTTTTTCTTTTGTATTGACCCTAGCTCCTTTTTCCACCGTGCAGTGTAAGACTAATAAGCAGTTTGAGCAAAGTTCAATGAATCAGGAATAAGGAAGCTTAACATGCTTTTATAACATCATTGTCAAAAAACTTTTGGGCTGCAAAGCAGAGTCAACATTTCTCCTAATGGTAATCTGTGATCTGTAACTTTAAAGTAAATTCTGACTTCTGCATTTCTATTTTGCCTATATTTTTAATGCCCATTAAAATAAGCCTTCCCGCTCTTGCCAAATTAACACCGATCAGGAATCATTTTGCAAGTTTCCAAAATTACAAGAATTGGGGGGGGGGGGTTGTCCATAATTTTTAAAAGCTGTTCTAGCCATAAATATAAAATCAAAGGTCTGTTTCTCTACCCACACCATATGTCAGCAGTTCATAAACTAATCTCTCCTCCCCACACCTTATCCAATCTACATCTGGACAACTGATTATGGTTAAGTTGTATCATGTGTACTAAATTTCATGGTCCTGGAATGGATATGTTTCATTTTTTTAACAGGAATTTAAGCAAAAATATTATGGAATCCTTAAAAATTGCCTCATATAATGGGTGGGGGGAGGGAATGCCCTATCATGTGTGTTAATGTTTTGTTTCACATCTTCCGCTTGTTTTTTCAACTATCAAAAGTTTACTCACAGTGAACATATTTACTTTTTGATAAAGTAAATTCACAAATAAGTATATCTGTCTAACCATAACAAATCTCATTGCCAACTAATTTTGTGTAAGCATTTCAAATGATTCTGTTCCAGCAGAGCTAATGATTAAGTAAAATTCTCTCTCTACAGCTGCAGTAAAATAGTAAGTGGAGGATAAAAATCAGAAGAGGTTGTAGAAAGCAGAAATCAATTAAAATGCACACAGAAAATGTGTACTTACAATCACTATGCAATTGGTAGAAATTTAATGTTTCCTCTACCCAAATGCCAGCTTAACACTGTCCCCTTGTTTTAAATAATAGTGTAAGTCCAGATTTTCCCGCATGGACCTAAACATGGTATCTACCTTAATTTGCAAACAGGTAGAGGAAAGTATATAATGTTTGCCCATTTTAAAAACACAATGTTTTATGTCTTTGAACTTGAAGACAGACAAGAGGTGGGAAAGAATAGGCATGCTTACAAAAGATTTTGGTCCAGATAATTTCTTCATTGGTATCTGCTGAGCTTGAATAATTACCATTAGCAAGTAAATGGCAGTGTTTACTCTTTTTTAAAAAAACAAAGCATAGTAATAAAGCTAAAACAAACAGTGCAAAGATACTAAAACCATTAGAAACTCAATGAATACCAGCTACCAGTTGAAAACAATATAAAAGTAACAGTAAATAAATGGCTTTTCAAGGCTTTTCTAAATCCTTTTAAAAATGGTATTATCTGGAACCCAAGAGTTGGCCCACTGCTGAAAAAGTATCTTCTTCAAACTCACCAGTCAGAGGCATGTTGGAAACGTGGGTTTTAGCATATTAAGACCTTTTTCAAAGTAACTTGAAAGCCACTGAAGGTTTTATACTTTAAAATCAGTACATTAGACCTGGAATCAAATTAGAAACCTATGCAACCCTGTAGTACAGGTATCATAGACAAGTTGGAATCTTCCAGCAGAGTTTCCCTACTTTGACTGGTTTAAATTCCAATTTGTTATTTGTTCTTCCTACAAATGCCTTCAGATACTGGTTCAATACTCCTGAGTTTCTATCAGTCATTATAAATGACACGTCTAGATAAGCATTATCCATAGTTTTAGGTCCAGATGGAAGGTTTCATATAGATGTTTAAAAGCACAGGAAACAGAATAAAGATCTGCAGCATGCCATGGGCTAATGATAATGGGATTGAGCAAAGATCTTCTAGCACAACTTTCTGAGACTGCTCCTTCAGGTAGAGCTGGAAACGTTATACTTTTTCCTAGCATCCCTTAGCAGCAATCCTGTTGTATTTTAACCATGAGAAGTATAAATTTGGGAAAGAGTAACTTTCATGGTAAGTTTTCTGATTGCTTCTAAATGGGAGAATGACAATATTGGTAAAGTTGCAAAGAAACTAAGCTGTTTGAAAAGATACTGAATTTTTTTTAATGAGGTATTGAAAACATTTTATTTGGGGAATGTTAAAATGAAATACAACATTATGAACAATTACAACCCAGGCCTGTTCCGTATGTTTCTGTTTACAGTATTTACAGATTGAAAAAGGCACTGGTTCTTGCAAGCAGAACACAAATCAGTATCATTCAAAAATTACATTGTTAACCTTCCTTGACTGCATTAACAAAGATCAAATCATTGTTCATCTCAAACTTCCTATCTTCTCAATGTAACTGACAGTCTTACAACTTTCTAGACATTTTAAACTTAGTATTCTTTGAAGAAACTCAGGAATTTTCCCCCTAGTAGTGCCTATACTTGACTGATATAAATTTGGAGGTATGAAATATAATAGATCCTAAACAAAATAACCATTGTGGACAGCAGTTTGAATCATTCATACCTGTTTCTGTGACTGCATGATTCACTCTTGGAGCAAAACAGAAATGAAGAAAAAATACTATATTCTTTTCTTTGTTTTCAGATCACGCTGTCACTGTGAAGAGGTAACTAATATGTCTTCATAAATTAAAGTTTTATTTTTGGCTTTTATTGGCTACTGTTTAACAGCTTACATTTGATCTACATAGTGGAGTTATTCCAATTCCCAACAATGTGTGAGACACAAACACACATATATTTAAATCTAGGCATCCAGATAGATTTAAATCACACAGATATTCAACAACTTGAGGATGCTGCCACCTGATGACCCCTTCTTTCAAAAACAGATTTTAAAAAAATCAGCTTTAAGGTCAGCACTGAAATGATTTGCAGATTTTGAGACTTTTAGAGACATTTTAAGAGAAGGAGATAATGAAAGAATGTTGAGCCCTGAGAGGACTTAAATTAAATGAATCAAAACTTGCCTTGATGATAATTCAGTCACCTGATGGTTTCTCGAATGCTGCAACTACTCTGTGTGCACATTTATTCCAAAATTACTAAATAACTTTTTACAAATTCTGGTAGCCTACTAATCAGGACTGAGTGGTGAAGTGTAAGAACTACAGCCTGAACTGGATACAGTAACAATGAAGATAATGCAACTTGACTATAAATATTGTGTGGGGCCAATAGGTTTCTTTATTTTATCACTTTATTCTGCTTTGAAATGGCAGAATTTATTCTTCTTCAAGTTTTTAACACATGCTTTAAGCTACAGGGATATGCCCAAATGCTACGAGGAATTCATACTTCTGGGGAATTAGAGATGTCTTGGAGATCTGTACTTTAATTGCAGTACATGTATGATGTAGTCAGAGCTTAAATTGGTTATTTGTCTCTTGGTTCAAACCATGTAGGAGACTCTTTAGAGCTCTGCATTCTTCACCTCCATTAAGCTAATCACAATCATGGCTTGGGTAATTTATGAACACCAGCTGTCAAGACACAAGGCACCCAGGAGAAAGAAGAGTACAACTTATGAAGAGACTGGTTTTGTGCATGATCAACTCTGCTTTAGAACAGAAGTGTTCATGTAAAAGCAGCTAATAGCTTCAGAAGTCAAATTGCTTTTAGAATAGCCTATAAATTACTCCAAATCAATGAGAATCAGCCATGCTTAACTGAATACAGCAATAAGTCCATCCAGGTTTTAAGAATATGGAGACTCTGTGCTGCATTTGATTAATGAATCTTTCTAGATGGCTCTGTGGCATCGTCTGAGGGATTGAATATAGAAATTCGTTCATATTACTAAAAGTGCCATTTTAAAAGGATACACTAATGAACTTACAGATCTATCCAAATATATCAGTATTCTTCTCTGAAATTCAGTGTTGGAAATAATTTCAAACTATCATTTATATTTGTTCCTGTTCCAATCATATCTGCCAAGGTAACTTTACATTACCCTTGTTCTTACATCCATGCACCTTACAAAGAGAAAGGAAGTCAAGTTATCTGACATGTAGAATTCCACCAATTTCAGTGATACAGGAAGAGAATTGATTTCAAAAATGTCCTATTAATACATTGTTTTTAGAATGAGAAAATGCATGGTGCCTCCTAGTTTTAAATGTCTTTCAATGAAAGACACTGCAGAAAATCTCAGCTCCTCAAATCTATATTTTCCCAATCTGTTCTGCAAAAGCCAGTCAATAACTGTGTTTTTGAACCTCACATTCAAAACTATTCTGCAGACAAATTGTTTTAAAAACTTACATCAAGATTAATATGCACATAATAAATATTGGGGGGGAGGCATAACCATGGCACAATGATCTATCATTTGTAAATGTACCCTATTTATAGCTTTTACTGTTTTGTGTGTTTCTTTAAATGAACAATTCTTATTTAAATTAGTTCATCAAAAGGGAAAATACTGAACTGTACAGATTTTGAAGCAAAGAGAAGCTGAGATGCATGTTCAAAACTATTCCTGTAATATACTGAAACTGATCTTTAAAAATTTGTTAAAAGATCAAAATTGAGAGAAAATGCCACAGGAATTCTGAAATATGCAGTTTTCTGCATCCTGGCTCAAAATCTTAATCAAGATTATCCTTTTCACCCGAATTATGGAATCCTGGGTAAGGGATTAGCTTTGTCCAATTTACATATTTAAAAAAAAAACAATAAAAGGAAACACTTCCTTAACTCTTCTCTAGGATTCCAATGAGAATTTGGACAAGAATGAAGCATCCTGCTAAGTCATCAGTACATACAATGTCCTTCACATTAAAACACCTGAATTTTCTGTTAAGCTGAGAATATATTTTTAAAACTACCCTGAAATTAAACAGTTTTTTCTCCAAATCTATGTTTAGTTTATGTATCTAAAACATTCTCCAGATTTTTTATCCTTCAGTTAATTTCCACATTCAGATAACTCTTTTACAAAACTTTTCTATCAACACAGTTTATTTTAACTCAGTTACCTTAAGGCAAAAGGTTTTTAATGAAATTTTGGGAACAGCTTCATTTACCATTGACGGATGGTAGATGAAATGCTAGTGAGAATATACAAGTTCAACCTTTAACAAATGTTCTGTAATACAATTCTTTCAAAACACTGAGTGTAAAATGCCAAAAATTAATCAAATAGCCCCCAAAGGCACAGTCCTCTGTCAGAATACCTTGTATAAGCCCCATTAAGTGAATAACTATATCCTGATATCACTCCCAGATTTCCATGAGACTTATGCAGAAGATACACCCTATGGGTTTGACCAAAGACCATGTTTCTACAAGTATCACAATTTAGAATTGGCCAAGGGAAATTTGCTCTGATGACATGCTCCTGCAAGTTTCAGGACTGTAAAATGTTAAAGGTTATGCACAGGAACTGCATGTGAATAACTTCTGTACTCAAGGCACTGCTTGGCTGCAATTTCAGCAATTTTCCTCAGATGTGAGAGCCTTTTCTCAGGTGTAGCATGTATCCTACATAACAAGTCAACAGTCATATTGTGCCTAGATAATTGCACACTGTTTTAATTGGATTTTTTTTATTCACTGATTACATGGCAGGTTTGGGTCATCTTAAGAGTGCAACAAACTTTTCTATCAGTAGGAAATAATAGGACTTTGGATGCAATTTTGTATTTTTTTTTTAGTGTTAGAAAATACTTCTTTTCTTGTACTTTGTAACTGCAATGGTTCATTCCCATGAAAATTAAACAATCCAAATATTAATAATAATATTAATAATAAAGACTTTCACAGAAAGCAGCATGCATAGTCTAGAAACAGTTATCGATACATTCTCTTGCCTCAGTCTCCAAAGAGGCTAAAAGTTTTCTTGTCTGGTCATACAGGAACCAAAAATACTTGATTGAGCCACATTTCTTTCCCCTGGAAAGGTTTATGCCCCAGTGTGCAAATGCTTTGCCAAAATTGGCATTCAAGGTTCATATTACTGAAGGCATGTAATTCTTCTTCCTGTCTCTTTGAAACACGAAGGAAAGTCCATTTTTTCTGAGCTTTAGCTTTTCTTAGCTGAATCAAAGCTTAATGTCCTGAGACTCTGACATTTTGGCAAGTGTTTTCTTTACTCGCAGGGCTGTGAGCCGAGAAGCAGGGTTGTGAGCCCAGCATTCAGTCATTAATTTTCCCATTTGTCTTAGGCACTGTGGAAAGGAAATAGGTATACATATATTTACATCTCTACACAAGCACACATAATACGCACACACACACAAACACCAGATTTTAATGCTGGCTACAGGTTGAATTATGCACTTGAAACTCATGTTTCTAATATAAATTTAATGCAATTTATCAAAAAACAATGCAGTGCCTGTAATACTGACCTCATATGCCCCTGGAGACTAGCACTGTCCATATAATCATTTTAAACCACCCACCTAAAAGCATCAGTTTATTCCAACTTGATACTGGATTTGTCATTTTTCATCGTATTCAGTTAACTGAACTGCACAGTCCTCAATCACTGACATTGCTAGGTAATGTACATCTATGCAAGGCAATACATGTGACAGTAACATTTATTTTGCTCATTTATGAATGTATGTATTTCTATGCCTAGCAACGCAGAAAACAAAGGTGAAGTAGCAGAACCAATTCAACTGTGAAGGTGGGAAAATAAACAGAATTAGGGCATCCTTTCCAAAAACAATACCATCTAACTGTTTCACACTATAACTGCATCCCTGTCTGGCTGGAACTGATAATTGTAGACAAAACATTTGGAAGGCATCACCTTGGGACAGCTATAGCTGGTCCTATGAGAAAATCTGGGAGAACTAAGAACTGGAGTTGGGAAAGAATTCTGAGGTTCCCTTGATCAAAACTTGGTAGAAAGGTTTATGGGGCTACAGCATACCACTTAGTTTTAAGTTTGAAACAAGCAAGCAATCAGCTTTCACATTTTTTTTTTTTTGCTCCAATCTCACTCATTGCTCCACCTTTCTTCTAGTTCCTGAATTTCTAAACTACCATCCAGTTTTTAAAATGGCAAATGCCAATCAGGGAGAGAGGGAGGGAAAAACCCCGAGCATGCTATATAGCACTGTTGATTATTTGGGCCATTTCAAAACACCACCAAAAACATCTATTAAATGTCCACCTCACTACTGCTACTAAGAATATTTCATAGGCCAGTGCTATATATTTGGAGTTACTTGTAGATGGAACACTTCAGTGCTACTGCAGAATCTATTCTAAATAAAGGCATTCATGTGAACAAGGAAATTACATGAAAATAGAGCCACAATATTTGTTCGTTTCTCTGATTCCTTCACATCAATGTTACTAGACCTTTGTGCGCAATCCTGTTCAGACGTGGCCTCTGAGAGAATCCCCCTCCCCCCCAAATGGGACTAGAACAAATGTGATTAATAACATTCAGGTAATATGTTTGTTCTTCAGGCATCTGATGGTTTTTCATCCAGCAGCAATCTGAGAGGGCCACACCTAAAACTTTGTAAGACAGTATGTGGTTAGAACAAATTTCCATCTTTGAACATTCCACGGTAAATTATTATTCCAAATTATTCCAGGAAGCACACAGATCTTCCCCTGCTCTAGTTCTCTTGCAACAAGTATTCAGTAGCATAGTGCCTCTTAAAATGTTGGGGATAGGAAGATGTTTCTGTGACTGATTTGAACTTACAATAAACAATTTGTGACTTATATAATATAGCCACTTACTTTCATGCTATTTTAAACCTGAGTTTGTGCTTAAATTGCTGAATATTACAAAGAAGCCAGTAAATGTAGGAAGCAAACATCTCTCTGGAATTTTTTGCAGTTTACTTGTTTCATTCTTTTTCCCCCCATATTTTTAAAAGCCCTTTTTGCCTATGCCCCCACCATCACTCACTCAAGATTGTTTACAACTCTTGCCATTTTTAAGTCTTTTTAAATCTAATTGCAGAATACTTAAGCGAAGACTGCTATTCCCAAATCACAGCTGTCTCCTACAATAATAGCATTACACTGTACCACTTAACAAGATTAATGACCTCTGCATAGCATCACCATAACTGTCGGCAGATTTGTCTGCAATACATCAATTACTGGTCTACTGATTCCAAAACACAATTTTGCTTCATTATAAATTCTCGGTGGAAAGTGTTCCAACTACTTCCTCCCTCCTCCCCTAAAGGAAAGTATCAGTATAGCTTAAAAAAAGCAATTTCCCATATTAATTTCCAAAGGTGGGAATAAGGAGCAGAAAACTCACAGCAGCCCCCTAGTACGCTGTTTAGTGGGCTTGTAAAATAATAGTTATGTATCTATAATCTCCACATAAAGAATTTAGCTAGGACTTAGCTGGGAGAATATAAAGGACACAGAAAAACAGAACCCACTAGATTAGTTCTCTGAGGAGATGGATCCCTAAATCACATGATCCAGTAGTTATCGAGCCCATTGTTGTTGTTTATTCATTTAGTTGCTTCCAACTCTTCGTGACTTCATGGACCAGCCCATGCCAAAGCTTCCTGTCGGTCGTCAACAACCCCAGCTCCCCCAGGAATGAGTCCGTCACCTCTAGAATATCATCCATCCACCTTGCCCTTGGTCGGCCCTTCTTCATTTTGCCCTCCACTCTCCCTAGCATCAGCATCTTCTTCAGGGTGTCCTGTCTTCTCATTATGTGGCCAAAGTATTTCAGTTTTGCCTTTAATATCATTCCCTCAAGTGAGCAGTCTGGCTTGATTTCCTGGACTATGGACTGGTTTGATCTTCTTGCAGTCCAAGGCACTCTCAGAATTTTCCTCCAACACCACAGTTCAAAAGCATCGATCTTCCTTCTCTCAGCCTTCCTTATGGTCCAGCTCTCGCAGCCATATGTTACTACGGGGAACACCGTGGCTTTAACTATGCGGACCTTTGTTGTCAGCGTGATGTCTCTGCTCTTAACTATTTTATCGAGATTTGTCATTGCTCTTCTCCCAAGGATTAAGCATCTTCTGATTTCCTGACTGCAGTCAGGATCTGCAGCAATCTTCGCACCTAGAAATACAAAGTCTTTCACTGCTTCTACATTTTCTCCCTCTATTTGCCAGTTATCAATCAAGCTGGTTGCCATAATTTGGTTTTTTTGAGGTTTAGCTGCAAGCCAGCTTTTGCACTTTCTTCTTTCACCTTCATCATAAGGCTCCTCAGTTCCTCTTCGCTTTCAGCCATCAAAGTGGTATCATCTGCATATCTGAGATTGTTAATGTTTCTTCCAGCAATTTTAACTCCAGCCTTGGATTCCTCAAGCCCAGCATGTCGCATGATGTGTTCTGCGTACAAGTTGAATAGGTAGGGTGAGAGTATACAGCCCTGCCGTACTCCTTTCCCAATCTTAAACCAGTCCGTTGTTCCGTGGTCTGTTCTTACTGTTGCTACTTGGTCGTTATACAGATTCTTCAGGAGGCAGACAAGATGACTTGGTATCCCCATACCACTAAGAACTTGCCACAATTTGTTATGGTCCACACAGTCAAAGGCTTTAGAATAGTCAATAAAACAGAAATAGATGTTTTTTCTGAAACTCCCTGGCTTTTTCCATTATCCAGCAGATATTGGCAATTTGGTCCCTAGTTCCTCTGCCTTTTCCGAACCCAGCTTGTACATCTGCCAGTTCTCGCTCCATGAATTGCTGAAGTCTACCTTGCAGGATCTTGAGCATTACCTTACTGGCATGTGAAATGAGTGCCACTGTTTGATAGTTTGAGCATTCTTTAGTGTTCCCCTTTTTTGGTATGGGGATATGAGTTGATTTTTTCCAATCTGATGGCCATTCTTGTGTTTTCCAAATTTGCTGGCATATAGCATGCATTACCTTGACAGCATCATCTTGCAAGATTTTGAACAGTTCAGCTGGGATGCCGTCGTCTCCTGCTGCCTTGTTATTAGCAATGCTTCCTAAGGCCCATTCAACCTCACTCTTCAGGATGTCTGGCTCTAGCTCACTGACCACACCGTCAAAGCTATCCCCGATATTGTTATCCTTCCCATACAGGTCTTCTGTATATTCTTGCCACTTTTTCTTGATCTCTTCTTCTTCTGTTAGGTCCTTGCCATCTTTGTTTTTGATCATACCCATTTTTGCCTGGAATTTACCTCCAATGTTTCTAATTTTCTGGAAGAGGTCTCTTGTCCTTCCTATTCTATTGTGTTCTTCCACTTCCACGCATTGCTTGTTTACAAATAATTCCTTATCTCCTCTGGCTAACCTCTGGAATTTTGCATTTAATTGGGCATATCTCCCCCTATCACTGTTGCCTTTTGCTTTCCTTCTTTCTTGGGCTACTTCTAGTGTCTCAGCAGACAGCCATTTTGCCTTCTTGGTTTTCTCTTTCTTTGGGATGTATTTTGTTGCCACCTCCTGAACAATGTTGCGAACTTCTGTCCAGAGTTCTTCCGGGACCCTATCTACTAAGTCCAGTCCCTTAAATCTATTCTTCACCTCCACTGCATATTCCTTAGGAATATTAGTGAGCTCATATCTAGCTGATCTGTGGGTCTTCCCTAATCTCTTGAGTCTGGTCCTAAATTGTGCAAGAAGTTCGTGATCTGAACTACAGTCAGTTCCAGGTCTTGTTTTTACCGAGTGTATAGATGTCCGCCACCTTTGGCTGCAATGGATGTAGTCAATCTGATTTTGGTGTTGTCCATCTGCTGAAGTCCATGTATAAAGCCGTCTCTTAGGTTGTTGGAAGAGAGTGTTTGTTATGCAGAGTGAGTCGTCTTGGCAAAATTCTATCAGCCTATGTCCTGCTTCGTTTTGTTCTCCCAGGCCATGCTTACCTGTAATTCCAGGTGTCATTTGACTGCCCACCTATTCCAGTCACCCGTGATGAAAATAACATCTCTTTTAGGTGTGTTGTCTAAAAGTAGAGCAGTTCTATGAGGTGCTGCAGATCCTCATAGAACTGCTCTACTTCAGCTTCTTCAGCATCTGTGGTTGGGGCGTATATTTGGATCAGTGTCATGTTAGATGGCTTGCCCTGAATTAGAATTGAGATCATCCTATCGTGTTTTGGATTGTATCCAAGCACTGCTTTAGCCACTTTACTATTAATTATGAAGGCTACTCCATTTCATCTGTGGTCCTCTTGTCCACAGTAGTAGATCTGGTGGTCATTTGATGTGAAGTGGCCCATTCCAGTCCATTTCAGTTCACTGACGCCCAAAATGTCAATCTTTAATCTTGACATCTCACCAATAACCACATCCAATTTGCCCTGGCTCATAGATCTTACATTCCAGGTTCCAATGGTGTGTTGATCCTTAGAACATCGGATTTGCCGTTCACCACCAGCACCGTCGGCCGCTAGCCGTCCTTTCGGCTTTGAGCTAGCTGCATCATCACGTCTGGGGCTAGTTGAACTCATCCTCTGTTCCTCCCCAGTAGCATTTTGACCATCTTCCGACCTGGGGGTCTCATCTTCCGATGGTATACCGACATATCTCTGGTTGTACTGATCCATTGAGTTTTCACGGCAAGAATACTGGGGTGGGTTGCCATTACCTTCCCCAGGGATCGCATTTAGTCTGACCTCTCTGTCATGACCTTCCCGTCTTGGGTGGCCCTTCACGGTTTAGCTCATGGCATCATTGAGGTGCTCAAGCTCCAGCACCACGACAAGGTAATGATCCTTTGCTGAAGATCGAGACCATATTCTTGCCTAAAAGTACTGTACTAAAAGCTAGGCTTTAGGGCTGGATGGTTGCTTTGTTCGTGAGAACAAACTATTACAATATTTTCAAGCAAATATGTCAAGCCACTGGAGCAGAGTACACTGTAAAAGTTACTATTTTTATTTATTAAGGTAACAATGCCCTTAAGTTCTGCTGGACTCCTTCACAGCAACAATCTGGCAATGGTTTGGAAGTGGCTTTTCCACTTCCTTTTTCTGGGATGTTTTTCAATTTCCCACTCTAAACCTCTGGTTTTCCATGATGGTTTCCCATGGAAATACTAACCAGACATTGTTGTTATTAAATTTACATTCTTCCTTCTAGGCACTCAAGACACTGAATACTGCAGTATTTTTCTCATTTATTTTCACAAGCACACTGTTCTGAGGAAAGGGTGCCTAAAAAGTAGTGAGTTCCATGGCGGAGTGGAGACTTACACCTGAGTAATTATCCATGGGACAATTCACATGCAGGACTATCAGTTGTACCCTGAATGGAAAGCAACCCACAGAACCTCCTTGAAGAAAAATGGAATCCACTCTTAGCTGTTGCTGGAGTACTGTATGATATGCACTCCAGGTGACCTTAAAACATTGATTTTTATTGTTTTTTTAATTTCTGAATTAAAAAGCACCTTCACGTTCTGAGGTCCAACCAACAGCTGTTAAGAACAGGCCCTTTTCTATTTTGACTTCCAGTTTTTGGAACAGCCATCCAAATCAAATTCCTCAGGCCCCATTTGTTTGTTTGTTTGCTTGCTTGCTTGTTTGTATAATACACCACACATCTTGCTATAGAAGTGACTCTGGGCAGCTTACAAATAAAAGTCATAAACACCATTAAGAAAATATAAAATATACAAAACATAAAAGAAGGTAAAAGAGGAAAACTGAAAGGCAGATAGTACGTCTTCAAACCACCAACATATACCTTTAATTTACTGAAAAACTGCTTTTTCAACCAGAATGTTTTTCTGGCTTATTTTAATATTGTTCCCTTTAAAGGTGTTTCATATGTTATTTATAATATTGAGGATGATATGTGATTATTCACTTACCTTGATTTTATTTGGGGAAAAAAGTATGGGGTAATAAATCAACACATCTATATACTGCTAAAATTCTTGTGTCTGTTTCTAACCTTCAATTGGGCGAAACAGTACATCATAGGGCAACAAATTTTGAACCAAGGTACCTCAAAAGGGCTGATTTACAGAATGCATCCAAAATCTAGGACCCATTACTCCTGTGGGATTGAAATTTGGTGAAGCTGTGGCCACTTTAGCACTGTTGCACTGTCACCACTTCAGCACCACCACACTGTCCCAGTCAGGTGATTGTCATTTTCAACCGTCCCTGACAGCTTCCCACAAGTCAATGGGGAAGCTGTCAGGAAGTCTAAACTAAATTGCGATTGCTGACACTCCCTGCCACCTTCCCACAAACGAAGTCAGTGGGGAAGCTGGCAGGAAGTTGCAAGTCCAAGGCCAACAGGCAGGTTAGGAGCTTCTGCCAGGTGGGGGAGGGATGCACAAGACATGAGGCAAGGGTCAGGGAGGGTGCGTGAGGGTGTGGCGTGGGTCAGGGAGGGAGGGAGAGAAGATTTATGATGCTCCCTGCCAGCTTCCCACAAGGAAAGTCAATGGGGAAGCTGGCAGGAAGTCAGAAGTTGCTCCTACTGCTTTTTTGCCTGCCTGTGGTCATTCTATTTCTCTGTTTAGGTAAGGAAATATCTCTGAAACGATGACCCAACAGGTCACAGGTTGTCTAGCCTTTTTTGAAAATGGACCATCCTGCAAGTGTGAGATGATATGAAGGTTTCAAATTCTTTCATTCTTGCGGAAGGTGGAAAACTCAATTACTCATGGATATCTGCAGTTTCATCATAGTCTCTTTCTGTTCCTACATTTCATAAAAGGGTTTCCAAAAGGATCCAACAATGGATTGATTGAAGAGAAAATATCTCCCTAAAGCAAGGGCAATGTCCTATCATTTAGGTATTCCTTTTCTTCTCTTTAAGCACTTGATTCAAATTATTTAAAAAATTACACAGAAATGGGATGAAACCACTTTCCTAGTTTTGAAAATGTTCTCCTTACCTCATCACTGCTCCACCTATTGGGAAACGAAGGCCGTAATTTCTTGATACATACTATTTCCCTCATGTCTTCATATGAAGGGTCACTTGAAACAAGATCATGATAGGGAAGCTGGTATTCTTCAACAATACCTAGCAGGGAGATCATTTGGCAAATATATAATTTTTTTCTAATTGAACATTCCTGTGGGTTTAAGAACTCACAAGTTTAAATGAAGCTCAACAAACTTGTTTATTATTATTATAATATAAAATATTATAAGATTAGATTAGATTAGATAAACTATATAGGTGGTAGCAGGAAAAATCAACCTATATTTTGTTCTGACTATTCTCATTCAATATGATAAAAGAATTTGCTGTAGGAAGTCTTTCAAAGGAGAAGAAAAATTTGGCAAAATGCTCATGTTGGAGTGTGTTGTTCTCAAAAATATTTACTGATGAGAGAGGTCCAAGGAAAATGTGTGAAGTACTATATTCCATTGCACAATCATCAATAGTCAATAGTCTGCAACTTTCCTTACTTTGATTAAATCCCAAGCGGGGAGATAAGACAGCTCCTCCCCGTGCTCTTTTCAACATTGAGGCAATCTTGCTTTTTGAAGAATTCTTAGTGAATTTTCTTTCCTCTGAAGAAATCCAAAGAAATTATTCACCCAATTTCTACATGTTTAATAGAAACCTCTAAAAGGCTATTTGTGCACAGCTTTGGTGGGAGCAAACTAGGGGCAAAATTTCACATTTACCTCTAATATATGTATAAAATGCCTTGAAAGCAACATGAGATGTCACACAGTGCTACTCCCCCAGGCTCTATCCATGATTACAGGAAGAGGCTACTTTTCTGATTGCCAATGGTCATTATAGACTTAACACCACTACCTCCAATGGAGAGAAGTTTTAATTTTCATACTTTCTATATTGGGGAGTTAGTTTAAACTCTACTCAATGCCTGTCAATGGCTTAACATACTCATTTCCTTTAATTTTCTGGTGAAAATTCATGGAAACCATGCTGCCATTATTCAACCTAATATCAAGTTTTGACAGTGCAGTCTTCAAGATGCTGGGCATTGGAAAAAGCGTCTTAGAAGCCTATCACCAGCCATTCTTCTTCTAAGGCAACTGAAGACATCTTCTCATAGTCAGGTGTATGTTCGTTATTACTATCCAAGCCATATGGAAATGCAATCCCTGTTCAGTTCTTCATAACAAATAATTTGGTTGCAATACCTCCATTGTAAAAGAATGGTACTTTGTGCAAAGCTGAAGGCACTTTCCTAGTTATCAATTTACAAGTCTCATGACCAAAACTTTACAAAGAAAATTGGATCCTGGTCTTTTGTTGTGAGATTAATCTGCACACTGATTTTTAGTAATCAAAAGTGTTAATAAAATACCCAACTTCCTTTTTTAGGTCGCTTCAGCTTAATAGATCTGCACATTATACCCTTTAAAAGGGTTACTACAATGTGCAGATTTCACTTTACAAACTTTTGTACATCAAACAGTCATATGAAAAAGAATACAATAAAGTAGAAGATTTAGAGTTAGCACTCCAAATCTTCTTGAATCTGGAATTAATCTTATATCAGGATAATACTGTTCTGTCCTATGCAGTTGCAGGCATTCTAAAGCCAACTAACACCTGCTAATGCCTATCTTTCTGCTCTTAAATCTAAGTAATCTCCTTGTTAATCATGGTACCTAGGCAAAATCAACTTCATTGTATTTTTGTTCAAATAACAGCTGTGCTCTTGCTTTAGCAGTAATTTTTATAACCACAAGAGTTCCCATAAATGAGCTCCAAATTCCCATTACGATTATGAAATATTGCATCTTTAAAAGAGTCTATTAAAATACAGAATAAATCTTTATGGCTAAATAAGACCTTACAGAAAAAGGAATAATAAGTCCCAGGAGTAGAAACGGACTTAGTTTAGTGCCAGCAATTCTTTAAAAGAAGCTATTGTAATTCTTTTTTCTCCCTTGTTTTTTTTAAAAAAAAAAGGAAGGAAGGATACACAAACATTTTCTGGGGAATAGTTTGTGTTCATTGGTGGCAGCAAAAACAAATTCTGTGGCACTTAAAACTCTAACTAATAAATTTTAACATGAACTTTGTGTTGTAGATACAGTCCATGAAAGCTGATGGTATAATGTTAAAGGCATGCAGCCATGTCTAAATATTTACCTCCTGAAACACATCTCCTTGCTATTTCCCAAAGGATGAGCCCAAAGCTGTACATATCAGCCATAATGTATGATTGAAAGTGATTTCGATTCAAACTTTCATCCAGCACCTCAGGGGGCATGTAACGTTTTGTTCCTACTCTGGTGTTTGGTGGGATATCCACTTCATTTGTATCACTGGAAAATGGAGAGTAGCAAAAAGACACAAGAATTAAGTATGCAAAAAGTTTCTCTTCAAAAACTAAAATTGCTTATGAAAGAGAAACACCCACACCTGTCCAAATTAAAACTATATCTGTGCAAGTCATATATTAACATATAATCTCAATGGAAATTATTCTTACAAAGAAAGCTTGTCAAGTGCTAACCAAATGCTCATTTTTAAACAAAATCCCTACCCAGTGTTATATTAAGCATTCAATTGCAAAACCAGAAAAGAGGGAAAAAAGAACTCAGCAGAGGATGCTGGAGACGTTTTTGAGAATTTGCTGGCAATAAATTGGGATGCTGATGCCAAGGATTACAATTATATTTCTCTTACAGATATCTTAAGGTGCCTCAGATTCTAAGGCTTTCAGGGGGATAATAAAAAGCTAAGGAATTAGTATTCATTATCTTAAGGAAGATACAGATACAAGAACACCTATCTAATAAAAACGCTTAGGAGCTGTACCATTTATATTACTGTATCTCTGCATCACCATCACCTTAGACGCATCTGTGCTGTGGCAGTTTAATTCAAACTACTGAAAAGGACAATCTTCAGTTTGAAAATTTATTAGTTGAAGTAGGTTTATTCTCATAATGCCACAATTCATACACTCTCCCACCCTGCTCCTTCTGGTGGGGTAATATCATCATGGGACAGCTTCCTGCAGCCTTCTGAAAGGGTAGCAGGCTTAGCTGCGGCACTCAAATTCTCAAACATTGCTCACCCCTAGAGTAACATATCATAGATTGGTTGCCAGCTAGAATGAACTATGGAGTCCTTGGTGCTCTCTGAGCCTTGTTGCTTTCTTGCAGACGTTTCATTGCCAGACAAGGCAACATCTTCAGTGCGAAAAGGAAGTGGGCCTTGCTCTCTGTTTATTACTGTCCAGCTTGTGTTGGTGGAGGTGTTGTTCTCTCCTTGGGAGTTCCTTGATTGGGCTGTTGTTTGGTGCTTGGTTGATTGACTGAGTTAATAGTTCCTTGATTAAGGTATAATGTACTGTTTGATTGTTCATCTGCTGTTAATCCTAGTGTTAATCTTTGCAAAGGTTAACACTAGGATTAACAGCAGATGAACAATCAAACAGTACATTATACCTTAATCAAGGAACTATTAACTATTAACTAGGTCAATCAACCAAGCACCAAACAACAGCCCAATCAAGGAACTCCCAAGGAGAGAACAACACCTCCACCAACACAAGCTGGACAAACTATGGTATATAAACAGACAGCAAGGCCCACTCCCCTTTCGCACTGAAGATGTTGCCTTGTCTGGCAATGAAACGTCTGCAAGAAAGCAACAAGGCTCAGAGAGCACCAAGGACTCCATAGTTCAACCCTGAGCTACAAATATTCACTTAGAATGAACTATTCCCAGCATTCCCCCCCCCCCAGATGTTCATTTCAGGGATATGTACAACCTTCCCCCCACTTTTCCTTTAAAAAAACTTTTAACAAACTAGCTTCATTAAGAAAGGCAATATTTTACCCACCTAATGAATTTAACCGCCAGACCAAGGTCTGCTATACAGCAAGTGCCATTCTTCTTCACCAGAATGTTTTTACTTTTGAGGTCCCGGTGAGCAATGGCTGGTTTGCCTTGGGTGCTAAAGATCTCAGTATGCAAGTGACACAATCCACTGATAGATGAGTATGCCAGTTTTAGCATAGCTTTTGTATCTAAGGTAGTAGATTTCAGATAATCATACAGGGATCCATTCTCATGATAATCTGTGATAAGATAAAGCTGTGTCCAAGATCCAGTCCCTTTAATATCTGCAGCAATGAATCCTGTAAAGGAAATTAAGACAAGACTTTTCTAACATCATCAGTACTTTTAAGAAACAGCAAATCCAGTTTCCTTTGCACTGCATGCAGCACCCTATGCTCAGTAAATCCAAAGTTCATTAGAAAGTGATAGATCCCAATTTGTTTGTATCTAATCCAAAAGTACATTAATGCATTCAACTGTTTTTGTCATCATAACACCATATTAGCTATAGTTAAGGATATTAAGCCAAAATGGAATTGTAGGATGGGTCTATATCATATAAAGAAGTATCCCCTCCTTTATCTTACACTTATAACACAATAAGATTAGCTATCAGCCAACACTATTTAAACACTATCTGTGGTGTCCAATACTTATGAAAAAAATGTTTGTTGAATTAGTCTCATCTTAATATCACAAGAAACATACTTGATAGTCTTTAAAACCTTAGCCATTGATTTCTTAACATGGGATAGTCCAACTTTTTATTCCAGGATTCTTATTTATATATTTTACAATAATTTTAACTCAGCTCAATCACATCACTACTGGAAAAAAAGGAAAAAAATGTTTTCATTTAACTGCCATGTGATCTTCTGAAAGCTTCTGCTTCTGAACTAATGAAAGCTTCCTCTGTAGAGGAACACCTGGAATTATCATTACCTTCTTTGCTTACTATTAAGGATTCCAGCTTATTGTGACAAACGCAGAACATAGTCCTGTACTGTAAATCTTAGAAATCTCACAAGAATGCTAGATTATTGAGATAAATGAAAATGGAAACCCAACTATAACCAGTTTCAATTGCAAGTTTATATTCTGGCTGCAATGATGAAATCTCAAATACTCATTTTTCCATGAAAGCTGCTACAGGTTGTTCTTGTTCAAAAACATGGTAAAATCTGGAAGAAAGATAATGTGGGATAGGGATTCTGCTTGAAAACAATGTCCAACCTCATGGAAAGGGTAACCTTTTTGGAGCTATAATCAGGAAAGTGAGTAATTATTTTTATCTTTTATCTCCTTTTCTCTTCTACCTCTTCCTCCCAATTCAAACTGCCATGCAGAAACAGACAGCTCTTCCCATGTTAGAACTAATTACTTGTGAGTGTTCTCATTCTTTCCACTGCTCCATTCATGACATTATTTCTATCCTTTCCAAGGTTTTAACGAAGTGCATTGTATCTCCTTCCATTATTCTATCCATTTCAGTCCCCATACACTCCATGGACTGCCTGCTTCCTCCCTTAAGTTTTATGTTGTGTAGGGCTTTCCTCTTCCTCTCCCTTGAAATCAGAAGACTGCCACAGATGATGTAGGTGATGGAAACAAAGATCTTGTTTTCTTCTCTGCATAGTTTAATGCAAAAGTACAGAGTTCAGGACAGACTCCTATGTTTTGGTCATAGGTCTTTAACCTCAAGGGAAGCTAATGTTTGTCAACACATTTAATAGTGTTATTGGTGCTTCTGGTATGGATTTTTTCTTGTAAGTTCAATTTAAATAAATACGCCCTGGATGCTGTGATTAAATTAGGAGTTAGAGAAGTGTATCTGCATTTTCCAGAAGTCTCAAGGTACTAAAAACTGGAATCCATTTCCAGTCTCTATGCTAATGGAAGTCAGTAAAAGTAGGGTTGGTTTACTGTCACAGATGAGAATGGTTCGCACTGCATATCTTTTTGAATTAGAGCATTTTAAGGTCAAGGTGCTAGGATACTTAACATTTTCAACAAAGTCATACCTTCTCCAGGAACATCTCAGATTGCTCCACACTGTACATTTCCTGCACAAAACTTCACATGTACAAAACTAGAAGCACCTTATGTTGAACTCTGAAGACTGGATGTTGATCTAGAACACCTATTAAATTTTTGCAATTGGTTTTTTAGGTTTATTGTCTACATTTGAAATTTGTATCATAACAGATAAATGTAGAGTAAAAGAAGAAAATCTCAAATTTTAAAAATTGAGAAATTTCATATTTGCCTTTGCTGAGTCTAGTGTCTTAACAGCCAGGAACCACGCTGAGACAAGGAATGGGTCTCTAGTGCTTTATTACTGCTACTTTAGACAGAAAATCCTAACAAACTGAAGAAGCGTGGGAAAAACCCAGACAGATAAACCCCAAAAGTTAAGGCGGGTCTGATCTGTGTCTCTTTGAATGGCTGCTTAACTCCTCAGTACTACGCATGCGTTTTCCCCCCTGGATAGGGGGCCCCTCCTGCTCACCATCAGTACTCATGACATCTAGGCTGAGTATATTGCTAAAACCAACAACATGAGAAATAATTTAAAATTCACCGGTACCTTTCCAGTTCTCTCACTTGTGAGTTGAAATTGAATTGGGAAAATTAACCTGCATTATGAAAGTTACTTGCATAGAAGCAAAATCCAAATATTTCGTGCATACGGTTCACAGCAGTGACAAGTTTGTCTGTTTTTGGAAAACAAATCGAAGTAAATGGTCTAGTGGCTAGTCTTCAAAACCCACACAAATCACCTAGTGTGTCCTTGCTCTGCTGCAGTACTGCAGGAGTATCTCATGTGGCTTTTTTCTAAAATAATGAGCAGACATGGTTAGGGGTTATGTTAAAGCGAAGAAAATGGACAACAGAGCTGGTGTACACACTTACTCTCTCTCGCTTTCTCTAGTAGTTGCAAAGCATCTGTTCTGTTTTTACCTCTTTTTGAAGAGATATCAACCAACATGTTCACCTGAGGAGAGTGGTAACAAATCTTTGAAACCTACTTAAAATGGCCCACAAAAACTTTCAATGTAGATGCTGGGAGTGCTGCTTTAAGCCATAATCTTAGGTTGGTTAATGGACTTTGCAGCAAGAGGGAGCTGAGAAATGGCCGGTCCATTCTGTCAAGCTAGTGGAAGACCAGCTTCAGCAGCAGCAGCAGCTATTTCATCATAATAAAGTAGCAATGGGATGGGGAACATCAACAATCCACTTCTCTGAAGGACCTAGTTCTATTAGTTTCTCCTTCTCTTCTTTTCTGAAGGGTAAAGTGTATCTAGCTGATCTTTATACAAGAACTACTGAACTTGAAGAATTGGTATTTAGGCTATTTTCCCTCCCTGCTCTTTTTCCTATTTGAATCATTACTGTACAATTCAAACAAGACTGTAATTGATTATATGTAACTTGTTATCATTACTACTTGAGGAATGGATAAAAAAAACTTCAGTTAAAGATATAAATACTGATACTGCTGAAACAACACATAGCCCTTCTCATCTTTGAATTCTTGGACATTTACTGAACTAAAAAACAATCTACTATTAGTTTTAAAACACATGCATGCCCACACACACAATGTGGAGACCTCACTCCAGGCCTCAATCATAACTGCTTATATTTAGCCATGCCACTCACCCAAAATATTTTCATGCCTCATCAGGACAGTCTGATAGATTTCTGTCTCTCGAAACCAGCTGGCTTCCTCTGTGGTGAAGAAAACCTTGACAGCCACCTTTTCTCCTCGCCACTTTCCCATCCAAACCTCTCCATAGCGACCTTTGCCAATCTGCTTCACCATCTGAATCTGCTTTGCTATAGTCCTCTGTACCTGTCAGACATAAGATGTTGGAATTACAACAGCTTTCTACTAGACACGATCTTTGCAACTCAACTCCTTTGCAACTTGCTCATGAACTAAAAATATTACCACAGACCTGCAAGATCAGACTAAAGGCTTATCTAGTCCAGCATTCTTTTCCCATTGTGGCCAACAGATACCTTGGATAGGCCAAAATCAGGACATGAATATGCTTTCAGTTGTGTTCACTAACAACTGATATTCAGATACCTAGTAAGCTTCTATGGCTAAACAGAGATCTGAACTTGATTTTCCCTGGTCTTAACCATTACACAAAACTGACTCTCATACACTAAGAACCGTTTAGGTAAAGGTTTCCCTTGACATTAAGTCCAGTCGTGTCTGACTCTAGGGGGTGGCGCTCAGCTCCATTTCAAAGCCGAAGAGCCGGCGTTTGTCCGTAGACCCTTCCATGGTCATGCGGCTGGCATGACTAAGTGGAACGCTGTTACCTGCCCGCCAAAGAAGGCAGGTACCTATTGATCTACTCACATTTGCATGTTTTAAACTGCTAGGTTGGCAGGAGCTGGGACTAGCAACGGGAGCTCACCCCGTCACGCGGATTCGAACCGCCGACCTTCTGATCAGCAAGCTCAGCAGCTCAGCAGTTTAACCCACAGCGCCACCACGTCCCTTGCCTTCTCTAAATCCGTCACTGATTTAGTTGCACCAGATAGCCCTAATTTTCTATATAGTGATCAATAAAAAATAAAATTCGACCTCATCAAGATTTAATGGACATTTATCAAGTCTCCCTTTACTCACTTTTCTTTTTCTAATTTTCACAAGCTTGTCTCCAATGTTACCTATGATTACAAGATGTCTGCTTAAAGATGCCTCTCCAATATTTTTATATCAATTAATCCCCAGAAGTTCACCCTGAATATTCACAGTTGTGAAAACTCACTTCTAGGAATTCAAATTCTTTCAACTTGTTTCATAAATGAAATTGAAGTTTAAAAATACAAAAAATACAAAAATTAAAATAAAATGAAGTTGTTAGTTTTAAAAATGGACAAAATATGAACAAATTAATAAAACAAAAGTAAGAACTGAGGGCCATATAACTGGGATCTCCTTAACTGTTCACCTGTCAAATATAGAATTATGTCCTGTATTTTTACATGAAAGGCTAATGCTGTTATTTTCTTTAGTTGAGATACAATACAAACAATATGCTTTGTTTGAATGGTGTAAGTTGTTATATTTTATTTATAGGACTATTATTATGATCTCAATACTCTTTCCTTACCAACAGAGGGAGCCCTGAACCACTTCCTGAGCTTTGAGACTGTTCAATGAGATCTTTCAAGGATTCTCCTGGTGGAATGTAAGTCTCATCTTGTTCAAGTCCAATGCTGTAATGAGGAGGTTGTCTGCTTTCTTGCCTTTTATACCTGCAGGTGTATATATAAGAATCACTACAGGTGATGCTACCAAGACTGGCTGCTCATGAATACCAAGCAAATCTGTGTGTTTCAAATACTACCATTTTTCCATTGTTAAATGCTACGCAGAATTTGGTATGTTCAGGGCATCATGACACTGTTGTTTACTTGTACGCTTCTCATTATACACATACATACATTACATCTCTCTGATTACATTTAACAACGAGTAAAAAGTTTATTGGCTTTGCTGAAGCTTGCAGAACTCTCTGTTCCTTTTTAAAGGAACAGAGTTTTCTCTGCAGTTTTGGTAGAGGACATAATTTAAATCTAAATTTTCGTAAAGGAGAAGAGGCTTTCACCGTGACCATGGTACTCCTGATCTTTACTGTCATCTGCCTGCACTGAAAGTGTGTAAATGTTCCTACTTCAATTACTCTCACTAGACAGACACGGCAAGTAATTTTGCTGAATCAATACCAAAAGTCTCCATTGACCACAACCATTTAGCTACGGTCTTTAAAAAAAAACAAGGATGCACAGAAGAAAACGGGAAATAAAATGGGGGGGGGGGAGCAAAACAAAACAAAATACAGATGATTATAGTAAAGTAAAGGTTTCCCTTGACGTAAAGTCCAGTCGAATCCGACTCTAGGGGGCGGTGCTCATCTCCGTTTCTAAGCCTTGGAGCCGGCGTTGTCATAGACACTTCTGGGTCATGTGGCCAGCATGACGACTCGGAACACCGTTACCTTCCCGCCGAAGCGGTACCTATTGATCTACTCACATTTGCATGTTTTCGAACTGCTAGGTTGGCAGGAGCTGGGACTAGCAACGGGAGCTCACCCCGCCGCGCGGTTTCGAACCGCCAACCTTCCGATCAGCAGCTCAGCGGTTTAACCCGCAGCGCCACCGCGTCCCTACAGATGATTATACTTGTCTATAAATCAAAAATGGATCCTGGATGACAGCTTGGTGTTTAAGCTGAACTCCACACTGAAAAATTTATGTTAGTGATCTATATTGTTTCAAATTATGGAGCATGTATAGTGATTTGTTTAAGAAATGAAAATGTTTTTACTTATTTATGAAATTTATGTAAGTGCATGAAACCAGGTGGATTCCATGTATTAAACGCAGAATTTAAGTATTAAAAACAATACAAAACAGGAAAAAAATAAATTGGTGACTAAAATATAAAGCTAAAAATTAGGAAATTGTAGAAGTGGTATCAATATATAACAATTAATCCCCAGAAGCCCTCTGAAAATTTTCACCTTGTTCCAGGAGACCATGATGGTAGGGGCTATATGTGTTTCAGATGGCAAGCTATCCATGAGAAAGTGAAAGTGGAAGGTCCCCTGTGCAAGCACCGAGTCATGTCTGAGCCTCTGGGGGGATGCCGCTTTTGCACGTTTTCTTGGCAGACTATAGCAGGGGTGGTTTGCCATTGCCTTCCCCAGTCGTCACCTTCCCTGGGTACTCATTTTACCAACCTTGGAAGGATGGAAGCCTGAGTCAACCTGAGTCGGCTGCCCGAGAGAGAATCCAGCTTCCACCGGGATCGAACCCGGGTCATGGGGAGAATTTCAGTTGCAATGCTGCCACCTACCACTCTGCACCACACAAAGCACATCCATGGGAAAGGGGCTGCTAAGGAGAACACCTACCACTGGGCACCCACACTACATTCCTCCTGGTAGGTGGGAATCCTCAGCAGGTCCTCCTGAATCATTCAAGTAGGTCAGAAAGAAACTATTGGGGAACATAGTCCCTAAGACACCCACACACTGAGCCATGTAAGGCTTTATATATAATAGTCTGTCCCTTTAACTGCACTGGAAACATACTTGTAACCACTGAGCATATGTGCCGCTGCATTCTGGACCAGAAGTTTCTGAGTGGTCTTCAGGTGCACTTCCATTTATAGTGAGTTACAATAATTTAATCAAGACATAAGAGCATGAATGACAGTCTTTGGTTGTTGTTTCTTGTTTTAGGTAAGCCTGCAAATGGTGAACCAGCCAAGGCTGTGCAAGGGCTCTTTTGGCCATGATGAAACAGGAGCCCTAGGTCCAGGGGAACCCCAGACTGTGAACCTGCTCTTTCTGGGGAAGCACAACCCCATCAAGGATGAAAGATGATAGAATCCTGGAATCAGTCAGCCTCAGTCTCAACAACCACTAGGTCTTGTTTGGGTTGGGTGTGACTCTGTTTTTCCCTATTCAAACCCTGACAGCTTCCAGACACCAGAGCATGACTTCCACCATGTCCCTCAATGGGCCTGGGGTGGATATATACATGCTGATGATACTTCACCTGGAACCAGTGGATCATCTCTGCTAGCAGATGTGTACATGTTGAACAGGACAGAGAAAATAACTGAACATTGAGGCACCCCACAACCACCCTCTGGACCCATCCACTCAGGAAGGAGCAGAACCATCATGCCTTCAATTCTCAACCTTCCCAGATGGTCCAGAAGGATAATGTGCTCAACTGCATTGAAAACTAGTGAAAGATCTAGAAGGACAAACCATGCCATTGCCATACATGGCCCATCAAATATCAGCCATGGGAACAGCCAATGAAATTTCTATTCCATATCCAGGTCTGAACTCAGACTGTCAAGAGCCAATTGGTATGCTCCAGGCTGCCAGCTGGTACCCTCCAGAGCTTTCTGCAACTACAGCCTCAACACTTTTTCAATAATTTTGTTATTGGATTTTGTTGGATCCTCTTAAAGAGTAAGTGAAGCAATGCTTCTTAAGGATCTTTGGAATCTCCCCTTCCCTAAAAAAAGTTTTGACTATGGCCTGGATCCAGCTCCTAGTACCCTACCTGGCCACTTTCATTGGTCAGGTGGGGCAAGAGTGGGGCAGGGATCATGTTCACAAATAGCAGAGCTAAAATTCAGAGGACTCTGTCTACTTTTTGTGATCCATATGCTTAAAAGTCTCTGAGACAACACTACAAGACATCACTTCTGTTATCTCAGTAGATATTTTCCATCTGATTTTCAACTCAAATTGAATGTGATTTTATTCATGAAATGCTTGACCAGATGATCACAACTTAAACTGAGTCTTCTGACCCATCTTTCCACAAAATGGATCTTAAACACTGTAGCAGATGTAATATAGGCTCAGATATAACTATGTTTTTCTGCCTTTATTGCCAGAGTAGACTCAAATTGGGCTCCTATTCATGTCCAGTCATTCATTCCTCTCTTCATCTGCTTTATATCAGGGAGCTCCTCAATAAACCAAATTGCTGCATAGGATCTGCAGGCAGGGTGGAGGCTACTCAGAGGCAAACCACTATTCCTGTGGTTAACAAGGCAAGCTGTAGAAGTACTCTCCAAATCACTGGAAAACTCCCCTAGAGCAGTTAGGAAACTAGTTTATTCCCTCAAGCACCTAGGGAGGTCTATCTTAATAGGTGTCTCTTCCTTGCAGTGATCCTTTGCTGCCTATTCCCCATTGCCCAGAGGAAGTGATCTGTCCATGATGATGGAAACGTCCCCCAGAACCAGATCATGACACATCTGCTTCAAGGTGAATAGGAGATACAAAGTGCAGCCAGATATGTGAGTTGGGCCAGTGATGAACAGGAAGAAGCACATGGTTGTCATGGCAAACTTTAACTCATTATCTGCCTCCTACACCAGGGAGAAAAGGTTGAAATCACTCAGTACTAATAGTCTAGGTGAAATCACAACCATTCCTGCGATGAAATTGAGAAACACAGTGAGGTATGCTGCCATGCAGCTGGGAGAATGGTAAAATAGAAGTTTTCTCAGTTTGTTCTTTGGGTCCTGCATAATAAGCAAGCCCTTACATCTGGTCACCTGTACAACTACGTCTCCCGGTACGCAGTTCCCACACTACATCTCCTGCTCTGGGGTCAAGACTGATGCACAATGACCAGCTGAACAGATCTCCATGAGGGGGAATCCCTCAACATCGGCAGGTCTCAGCAATACATGTCATGTCTATCCTCCCATTCACAATTAAATTATCAATAGGGCTGGTGGCCAATACTATTTTCTAGTAAATTTTTCACACCAACTGATCCCTTCATGAGTGGTCATGACCTATAAATGTATGTAATGTAGGACAGTACATAAGTGAACTACATAAAGCAAGATTATATGTTATATAAAGCATCTCAGAGACTTGGTAGAAAAGGGAAAAGGGACAGGGATAAACAAGAAAAGTAAATCCATTCGAAGTGCCAAATTATATAATGCAATCTAATGAAATTACATAATGGAGATGCAGGAAATAGTTTTATGAATGGAAGAGCCAAATGGGAATCCATCCCAATTGAATCAATGGATAAAACAGTGTATTTCAAAGTAAGTTTGGTCAGTTATTTTCCTTATGAATGAAAGTGTCTTATTTTCATGCTATGTTGGTGGTAGAGCTGTCAGAGGAACATTAACACTTCTATTAAGACTGGTCAAAAATATCTTCCATTTCATTTTGCAGGCCAGCAGCTTTGCCTAATTTGAGTATCTTCCAGATGTGAACAATTTAGCTCCCCAAATTATCAGCAGTGGTTGCTGGCTGGGGAGTTGAAATCCACATGTCTAGAGGGTGTCCAGGTTGAGCAAATCTGTTCAGGAAATATAATCTTCTTGGTAATATCCAACAGGGCTTATGCTATTTCATTTTTCAGTATCCTATCCAAGATAATTTGGGTGCTAACTATACACATGCATGCTAATAATAGACACACACACAATTCTACAATTCCCTTCAGAAGGATGTGTCTCTCTCTGTGTGTGGATGAATAGATAGATAGCCAGGTCATCCTCTTTTTCCAAGACACTGTCTTATCGAGAGAGAAAGAAACAGCAATGGCAAAAACTTAAGCATTAAGGCTGTGTAGTGATCCAGATTCAAGGGGAAAATGGTGATTTGGAATGTGTGTGGACAAATATGGCATACTTGCGAGCACCTTCTTAAACCCAACATGTGTTTTCCTGAGACCACGAAGGGCAGTAGCACACCCCCAAGAAAAGAAGCAGACTTTAACCAGTCTCTAAGGACATGCCAATAGGTGCCATTTGAGCACCCAAGTAAATCCCAAACCACCATCTTCCTAATAGTGGGGTGTGCGCATCTACATATGACAGCAAATAAACAGATAGAAAAATGAATGTTATGAAAAATGCCCTTGAGAATAACACACAGTATGGTAGAGTGTCATTTCCATGAGGCTAATTCACAAAACAGATCTGAATGTTTATCTCAACTCTGGCATAACCTGAAGAAGTAGTAAAACTTTTAAAATTAATTGTTAAAAGAAAGAAAAAGTACAATTTGATGTCTATTGATATTTACCTGATAAATCCAAACATTTAAGACATTTCACCCTACCCCTGAATATCAAGTACTTTTGGAATTATTACCTTACCCCAAATCCTAAAAAACTCAGAGCTTAATCATTTAAACCAGCATTGGTTACTATGTCTAAGATACCAAGCTGGCCATCCCTGTTTTAGTTTATGGACAAGCCCGATTTCCATTCATTTCATATACACAAGCTCAATTTTTGTTCATTCTCATTCCCACAGGCAAAGCCATGTCAAAAGTACTATTAAAACCAAATTGTTCAATCAATTTTCATACAAACCCAACAAATTGGAATGCATTAAAAATGATCATTTGTGTCAAATCATGCCTAAGGTGTAAAGAAAGAGTCAAGGGAGAAAGTATGATTTTTTTCAGACATACCTGAAGTAACAGAATATGATGATGAACACTAGGAGGATGCTACAGACAGTCACTGAAATTAGCAGAGCCTTGTGGTGAGCATTTCCTTCTGAAAAAGCTAAAATAAGAAAACAAAAGCCTTTAATAGTCAGAGAATAACTTTACTTATCATATTTAAGTGCAGCTCATCACCCACGTCCCTTAGCACTTGAAGGGACTTGCCAGCAGAATGAGAATGATAAAAATAAGACAGGGATGGTATTAACAAACTGCAGCACCCAGGTACAACTTATAAATTTCTTCCATATGGCCACATTAACAACTGCTATCCAGAACAGGAGCCAGCACAAAATCACACTGGCCTGAGGAATGTGCCTCTCCTGCACTTTCTGGATTCAGCCACATTTTTATAATAGGCTGACTCACACTTTAAATCCAGGTTCCCTTGTTAATCACCCTCATACTTTGCTTCAACAATTTGGGCATTTTTGCCTCTGAAAGAGATGAAATGGCCATGCCATCCTGTAGCTCTATCACGACTTCAGTGGAAATCGCATCCTCACTTCAGAGGATTACTTTACCTTTATTCTGCCTTGAATTCAAAACAGAGCAGGTAGTTGTTCTGTGGGGCAGGATGGTGGAGTTAAAGTTTGCAAATTAGAGCACGTCCCATTCCAACTTTCACCTGCCATCAACATTTTTTCTAAGAAACTGACTCTACATGGAGTTAACAAATGAAACTAAACAAATGACATTTAACAAATGAAAGAAATTTAACAAATGAAGAAATACGTCTGCCACCATGAAAAAAAAATCAAAGACATCTACTGTGGGGTTTCTAGGACTGATTATTTGCAAGGTCTGCAAACAGACTTCATCACTATAGACATTGTTAGCACTCATCATGGACTGGACAAAACTCAGCTTAAAAATGAGAAGCATATTTTTCTGAAAGCCAAAGTTTACATCAGAAAAATACATAAACCAGCATTAGAACACCTACACAACAAGCAATGGCGTTTGTAAAAGGTTTACTGGGATTCACATATCTCTAATAACTACCATCACAAATGGGAATAAGACTTTGGGAGATTCTGGTCTCCATTTCAAGTATAAATTTCTTTATCCGTGAACTGCAAACTGATCTAGCATGCATCTGGTTATTTTAGGGCAAGAGGAGCTCTTTTGGTGTACTATATAGTAAGATAAGATGAAGAGAAATAACACCATAAGCTGCAAGACCTCTATTCTTATTGATCGGTCCTGGAATACGGCTATTGCATTTCAGATTTACCAGAGTGATGCAACAAGCATGTGCCTATGGGATTCTTAGCTTTCTATTAAGCACGTTTACTTCCAAGCTCTGGTTTCATCTTCTATTTTGCCCCTGAACAACATTTCCTTTTTGGTTTGCTTCTGATGGGAGAGACAGACAAGGAGCGTATCTTCTGCCGGGGTCAGGTTTAATGTTTTAACTTTATGGCATCTGCTACTAGTGTGTTCATGGCATAGACTAGGCTGCTAATTTTGAAATCTCTTTTATGAAGGGGATGAGCATATGAGAAAATACTATAGTATTCCCTATAGGCCAACAGATTTGTACCTGAGCCACCACTCCAAGGGTAGAGTAGTGAACACTGAGAATCCTCTAAGGGGATCACTTGCCTTATGAATAGGCTGTGATTGTGGGGGGTGGGGAATACATGAAGAATAAATGCTCTCTACATATTGACAATGTATCTTTTGACCAATTGTTTTTCTCCAATACACATAATTTATTGAAGTTTAAATACAATGCACTGTCATCAAAAGACTAAGGACAGCATAGAGGGGGAAAAGGCAGCTTCCTATTGGTGCTTTTGTGTCAGGCAAAGCATCTCAAATTTTAAAGGTCATAAGTCAATAAGAAACAAGGAATAGACCCTTGGGTCTTCCTTTGTACAATTTCTGAAAACAGAGACAATGTTTCTTTTATTGAATTCCATTCTGATCCCCTGATCCAAAGATACAAAGCAGCTATGGTAGTGTTACTGGTTAGAAAACAATGATGTTCAATTAAAAAAGCAGTTGTGTTGAACATAAGAAGAACATAATAGAAGCTCATTCATTTGGAAGACGATGTTCCATGAAAGCAACTTTAAAATGAGTAAGAATGGCCATTTGTGTGACAGGAAGCTCATCAAGACACACTGGAGATTGCTTCCAGGGATATGTAAGCAATTTGGGGGACGCAGGCATATGCCCAAAGTTCCATGGGCTACGTACTCTATTCCCTTCACGCCGACTGTATCACTCATGTATGTTAGCAAAACATAGCAGCTAGCTTTGAGATATTTTCCTTGAGAAGGAAAAGAGGCAAATATATTTGAATAACCACTCTGATTTTACTTAAAGTTGTTGGGGATATAAAATCATTACTTATAGGTTAGGGAGAAGTAGCAGTATATGACAATGTCCAGCCACTGAAAAATAAGCAATCAAAGCTTAAGAAATAATTCAAGAGTGTACTTAGAGACTAACAAGAATCACTATTGCCTTCAGTAAGGAGAAAAATGATTACTGGGGAAAGAGTGAATGGAAAATTCTCCTAATGAATGAAATGGCTGTGGATGTTACAGAGCTGCTGCTGCTACTTATTATTACTATTAGAATAAAAGGACTTTATTAATCATTGGATTACTAAAACAAATACAGACTGAATAGGAATGAAAGAGGAAATACTGAAGAGAATTATCTGCAACAATATTCACAACCCTTTTTATATACATTTCTGCATAAAAGTGTGGTGCTAGTTTGAATTAAAAAAAACTTGCTGAAACTTGTTCAAGAAGTTTGAATATTTCTATTCTTTTGCATATTTTTAATTATGGATTTTTATTACAACAATAAAAACTAATACAAACTAAACTTAAAGAAAGAAAAAAGAATAGTAAGAAAGAATAAAAGTGCAAGAAAAAAGAATACAATAAAAAAAAGAAAATAAATATATAAAGAATATACTTCCAACCTTCCTTACAAGTATAGACAAACGTAGTAACTCTTCACCCCTTATAAGGTTACAAACAGGTATCTCTTCATCCCATATTCCTTCCCTTACCTATAAGCAAATCCATAAAATGACAACTTTTCAATCCTGGTGTCAGCAAAAAGTCCACTAAGGTTGCCAAAACTTTGCAAATAAATGTCTTATTTTACCCTGATCAAATAAACCAACTATATATTCCTTCCTTTTACTTCTAACAGTCTTAATCTTTAGTTCACTTAAATATTGTCATAGGATTTGATTTCTCTTCAATTCTTCCATCACACAGACTTCTTCAAGGGTTCAACAAGCCTCTTTTGTAGATCCAATAAGAAAACATTTTCCAGGTCATTCTCGTTGTTTGTCCTTTGTACTTCCCTTTTAATTTTTAAAAATTCAGCCAGTTTCTTTTGTATATCCAATAAAGTGTCCTTTTCCAAATCATTCTCTTGGCCTGTCATTTGTAGTTCCACTTTCGGTACTTTCTCTGTCTTGTAAGACAAAATTTGTTCCATATCTGTCATTCCCTCATTGACATCTTTTAGGCATAGTCTACACATAGAAGCAGACATCATTACTGACAATGTTGATATTGCAGCTACTAATTTCTTCAAAGATCTCCTTTAATATTTCCAATGTTATGATGCTTTGTGTCATTTTGTAAGTCCCAGGTAACCTACAACAGCCTTTCTCTGCTTTTTGACCCTGGAGGAACCCTTGAAATATTTTTCAGGCCTTGGGGAACCCCTGCACATTCAGGCTCAAATATAGCCCTGTATACATGCATTAACAGTGTTCTTAAACTAAAAATAAAGAATGAAACTTATCTCTTTAATGTGAAGTTGCCTGAATTTGAAATAATTGTGATCTCCCAGGGAACCCCTAGTGACTTATCACAGAACCCTAGGATTCCACGGAACCCTGGTTGAGAAACCCTGACCTACACTAACAGCTGACTTGTATTTTTTTCCCCTTCTACTTAGAATCTTCAGTCCCCTCTAGTGTCCATAAAGTTGCTTATCTTTGTTATGAACTGAGAGCCAAAATAACTTTGATTCCCATGAGAAGCTATTTATTTTTTTATAGTTAATTCCAAAACCTTATAATAAAAGTCAATGTTCAAAATTTAATTGGACCCTTAATCTATTTGTAACTTTCTTTGATCAAAATCTTATTTAGCTTTTTTCTGTTTATTTCAAATTCTTTAAGTTCTTAAGCTTGTAATTAATTTTTATTTTGTTCAGAGTTGAAGCTAAACACACCCAGCAACTCTTCAAACTTGTCATTCCAAAGGTGTCTAATTGCTTTAATATGGTTAATAGGCAATTATCCAAAGTGATTAGAAAGCGAGGCTTGCAAACGTAGTATCCTTTACAAGGCTCCACCGTGGTTGCGAGCAAGATGGCTAATACCTTTGTCTCCTGGCGCTCACACCCACAGAAGACCACTGTCCTGTGGTCTTCTTACAAGGAGTATCTATCTGGAGCACATGTGGGTGATCTCCTGTCCTCTCCTTATCTGGAGAGGTTCCGAAGAACCAGTCTATTCACCTGTTTTTTGGTCTTTGCCATGGTCATCAGCACCACTTTTGCGGAGAAGTCATCAGTTCACCATGCCTCCCCCCAGAAGTCAGTTTGAATATTTCTATCCAAGGATGCAATCTCCTAGAAAGATGTATCTAAAGAAACCCCTCTGCGTTTCAGAAATATTTGATATTTCCCAACTTATTTTCTTCATTCTCAAACTGATAGTGTTCAGGTTTACTGCAGTTGTAATTTAGGGCCTGAGAAGTCTACAGTGGAAGGCTATATCAAACTCAATTTTTTTCTTGTATCATCAGTGCCCCACTTACTAAATCACCAGCCATTCAAGCAGAGAGCCAGACATGGTGGCACCACCACTTCTGTTTACAAGAATGTTAACTCAGTAAAGACAGATTTTTCAGCTTCTCTGCCTGAAACCTGCTTTTTCACTTAGATTCCCAATAGTTTTATTCTTTCCAACATTATATTGGGAATTACTGTTTTTCCTGCTTGCTGAATAAGCATGCTGTCTCTCCTTGTTCTCGTAAGGAAATTTCATTTTACTGTGCAGGAAAGCTGTTAGAATGAGGAACATTGAATGGGGCTGATTGTTCTGTTTTATTCTATTTCCAGTAAATTAAGACATTTTCTGACCTTGTGTTTGGTCAGTTTTCACTCCTCATTCTGACATATACAGTACATGTCTATACAACTTCTTCTTTCCTTTCATATTTAGAAAATGATCATTTCCATTCCTAGTACATGGAAGCACTTCAGGAGTACGGTACCTTTACTTTTCCTACCATCATCACTGTATCTGGGTTAATTTGTAGTTTAACCACCTTTGACTGACAGCTGAACGATTTCCTTAGACTACACCTTCCCCTGACCAAGGGACGACCAAGGGCAAGGTGGATGGATGATATTCTAGAGGTGACGGACTCGTCCCTGGGGGAGCTGGGGGTGGTGACGACTGACAGGAAGCTCTGGCGTGGGCTGGTCCATGAAGTCACAAAGAGTCGGAAGCGACTGAACGAATAAACAACAAACACCTTCCCCCAAGGTGTGACCATTGGTCGTAAGCCTCCTGAATTAGAAGCAAAATATATTCTACTTTTTACATGGCAAGTGAAAAATGGTCATGTTTGGAAACTGTCTTTGGAAATGCTGTTTCCTGATGGAAGAAAATATTGAGCTGGAGATTTTAATTCTTTGTTTTCAGAAAAATCAATTGGAGGATTTTGGACAGCTGACTACCGAGAAACCAAAACTGTTCATAATTTTATTAAGATTTCCAGCAGTATTAAAGCCCTTCTTACTTCACAGCACATTTTAGCTTTCCTTGAGAATATGATCATTTAGCAAACTATCATATAGCAAAATAAGCTAAAGAGTTATCACAGGATAATCACAGGAATATCACAGAGACATCAAATCTCTGCCCCTGTGATTCTGGAGAGGTGGAAACCACTGAACACGTTCTTCTTTGTTGCAGAGACATTCAAACCACATTTATCTTCCTTCTGATCAGCAGATATCCTGATGGCTCTGATTCAGCCTATACCCAGATGTTGCTTACAGACGAATTGCCATTTATCACAGTGTACGTGGCTAGGTTTTACACAGCAACATGTTAGATCCACCAGACCTTGATAGGTCACACTCTTGCTACATAGACGTATTTTATGTAATTTCATATATTATTAAATTTTGTGTAATTTTAGATATCATCACTCTCTGTAAATTTTAGATATTATCACTCTCTGTAAATTTTAGATGCTACCTCACTTATAACCTAGACATAGATTGCTCCTTTTGGACTTTACTCACAGGTTCTAGTCAGGTTGTTTTAGAGATATTTTAATTTTGTCTCAAATTTTATTTACTGATTTCTTAAGACAGATTTATAAGTGCTCACAGATCACTCATTGACACACTTCTTATACTGGCCTAAGACTGTAATAAACTGATTGAACTTGACATCAACTTAATTACTGCACAATCTTTGATTGGGTGGGACTCTTCATATTAATAAGTAAAGAAAGAGAATCTAAACAGGAATGTGTTCACAAGTTAGACACAAAGGAGAAACACTACACAAAATGAAATTTCACATGCTTTTCAAGGAAAAAATGTCTTCTTAAAATGAAGCCATTTCTACTGAAAACAATATGGATTACGTACTGAATTATAGATATTGAGGCATATTAACCAATTGTCTAGCTAAATAGAAAGAAGTATCAAAGTAACTCACTCCTGAGTTTTAAGGCTATATACCAGAGATAGGTTTTCTTGTTTTCAGAGGACCAAGCTGTTTAGGAAGCCATCTTAGACACATTTAGGCTGAATGAAAAAGAGCAGCATAAAAAATGCTTACCTTATAATATCACTGTCAATGAAAAACTTCCAGAGTTTTAAAAAAAGAAAATTAGATATGGACTCAAAATTAGGATTGGTATCCCTTCTTACCTTGATCTTCCAGTGGTGGCAGAGTAGGGTGAAGATCTTTATTGCAGAAATCCTGATCCGTGCAGCATGCAATTAATCTTCTTGGTTGAGACAGTGGAGTGTCCTGTAATAGTTATATGTAACTTTTATATAAAACAGCTATAAAACAGCACATTACAAATTTAAACTATAAGGAGAGACATAAAGAAAATGTGTACACATGCAAACAGTTCAAGGTATGCATTTAAAAAAATAAATAAGAGTGCAACTATTCCAACATAGATGTAATCTATAATTCAGGTTGCTTATCTTTACCAAGCCTCTTTTGGATCTTTTTATGTTTGTAGTTTAATTCCAAAACGTAAGAGAAAAAGTGAAAAAAAAAAACCACATTAGGATTTGCGTATCTTTGAGTGAGATGGGCAATGACAAAATTTGAAATATAAATAAATAAAGTATGCATTAAATACCATTGGCCCCAATTTAGCTGAAACCTTATTAGTGACAGTAGCTATGAATAGTTCTCAGCTTGTGAAAGGGCTACCAATGAAGAACGGCCACAGTTCAGTGGCAGAGCAGATGTTTTGCATGTAAGTAGTCAAGGTCTAATCCTTGATATCTTTAGGTTGTGTCAAGAAAGCCTATCTGAACTACTCCTATGGTTTAGTCTTAGTTGATAAACACAGATTCTAATCTTCCTATGTCATCTTTCTGAGCAAGCTTAGTTAACCTGGTACTTACAGGCATCTTTAACTATTGCTAGACCTTGTTTTCAAGCTTTAAGAAGTATACAGTGTTGTACTAAAGCACACACAGTATATACAAGGCATTTGTATTTGAGATCAAGTGATAAGCAATGTGATTATCTCTGCTGCAAACCCTGGAACACCTCTATCACTCAGAACAAACATACTAGGTGGGATGGACACATCTTGAAATGGGGAGAATGCAACAAGGGGCTCCAGTACATGCAGGGCCAAAAAGACATGAACAGCAACTGGATCAGGTCCGTTCCTGACTATTTTGTGTTTCTCTCCAATCTATAACATTATGGTTGTAATATTAAACACCTTACTAAGAAGTTTTAAATAATACAGTGGAATTTATTTCTGAGCTCTTGAGATAGGATAGGATGAGCATTTAAAACCAACAATCAAAATCACATGTTTAAGAGTAACAGGGAGCACAGCAGGAAATTCAATATTCAGCTTTCTTAACAGTTACTACTCTTACAATTCTGATCCAGCCCTTTCTTTGCGTTATTGATCAAACACAACAGGATATTTCTGCTGTTTGTATTAATGGCAATTATATTCACAGTTAGGCCCATATGTTGGCTTCTTTACAGAAGATAAAAAGACCTTGTAAAAGAAATGTAGAACATTGGTGTTTTAATTCCTGGCAATATTCAGACTGATTCTGAAAGTTCAGATTGAATTCACAACATCTCCTTACTCGACACTGGAAGTCAGAACCTTCTAAACCTATGCAGCCTGTGGTAAAAGTCTGTCCTCCAGAGTCTTCTTCTTCCACCATTGCAAAACAGTAGCCATCAGTGCTGAATGCAAGGAAAAGAGAAAGATATTTCATTTAGCCTGTAATACTTATAATTCTCATAAATGTCATTCATAATCCATGGAGCATCTAAATCTGGAAATCATTAAATTAAGAGCAGTAAACATTAAATCCAAATGGTATGCACGTTTTGTGGCTAGCCATTTTTTTTTGCAGAAACTCCCTCTTTCTCCAGAACTCTGGTACTTCTGGTGTTTGGGAGTTATTTTCCACTGATGTTTGACTGGAAAAGAATAAGCAAGACTTGTGTGGCATTTATTGACTCCAATGTGCATTACTGCACTCAATTATTTGCCAAACTGCTATTATGAACTTTCTAATAGTGACTTCTCCTCACTCCTGCTTTGGAGACTGCCAGGAAAAGGGATCAGAAAGAGGGTGGGGGAATGCATGAGCTGGGTTTTGCTGTGCTTTGTTCACATCCTTCTTAACTATGGTTTAGCATATTGCAAAAGCACAGCCAGTGTGTCAGAGCAAGGAAAATCAGCTTTCAAATCTCAATTATGGATTCAATTTGCTATGAAACAATTGATATGTAACAAACAACAAAGCACTTCTCCACCCAGTTCTGCCTACAAACAAAAAAAACGGCTGCTGAGCCTTGAAATCCTTGGTCTTTCCTTCATCATGGGCAACACTGTTAAACTGCCTTGGAAAGTTGCACAGGAGGTGCTTTTGTATGCATTTTATCCAGCTAGTTTTCTTCTTCAACTTACATTATGAACCATGCGCTCTGCAGTGTAGGAACAGAAATTATAATCTCTACTTCAAGAGAGAAAAAAGGGGAGTGAAGCAACATTATATGTTACACTCAGTGTAAGATAAATTATTCCATAAAATAAACCATACTATTTTCTCTCTTACCCTTCAGTTGGATACCAGAGTTAGATTTATTCATTTATCTATTTTTCAAATTTGTTATCACCGCCCATCTCCCCCAAAAAGGGGACCCTGGGCAGTTTACAATAAAATTGACATTAAAACTATAAACATACAGTATAAAAATACAAATATATATAATCAATATAAATAGATGATAAAAATAGATATAAAATCCAAGTAGATATATTTGGGATATATCTCCCAAAAATATACTGGGAAGCTTGGGAGATCCTTGGATCAGTCTGGAAGTGGCTGCTACAGGAAGAAGGAATTAGTAAAATCAACTCCACCTTCAAGCTGGAATTTTATGATGGCTCTATTCTGTGAATGGAAGAAAGGTTTCCATTTGCAGAACTGCAACTCTGGATCCAAGCCACAATGATTTTTGTTATTAAAAAAAAATAATTGCAGTATCCCACAAGCATAATTGTGTGCAAATCTCAATGAATTCAATTAGATAATATTTTTAAATAAGCATGCAGATACCCTATAAGAGTATAAACCATTATTAATTAGACTGATTTTAATCAACTAATTTTAAAAAAATATTCCAAAATATCAAAAAAATAGATTTAATTTATTTTCTAACTTGTGGACTAAGCAAAAATCTTAATTATTGTAAGAAATAAAGTACACATTTGTAGCCAAAAAGAACTTTCATATTAATCAAGTATATAATCCAAAAATTTACTATAAGCATATTATTAAACAATTATACATTGTGTGGAAGAAAAATTATGAAATTACACATTCAGTAAGGGACTGAACAAGATTAATCTTACTATGGTGTGAACATGATTTGGACTGCCTGTCTAGCCCTTTGCAGTGTGACCATTCATTTTCAGCTACTTGCAGATTATTATGCTCCAACCTAGACAACTCTGGTTAGTCTTAACAAGGGGTTTTCAAACTTTTTCAGGCCATGGAATCTGTTGGTTAAAAAAAACAATTTCTAATATGTTGTTATTACTGTCCTGGAATGCAGGATGAAAGGTAGCATATAGGTTATTTAACTACTTTAGCAAAAAGGTTTTACTGAGCCAGCTCAGGTGTTAATCAGGGATCACTGAGCCAAAAACAAATAAATACCCACCCAAGCACTTTCTCTCCCCAGGAGCCTAACTTATTAAACTACGATATTCTATAAGATCAAAATAAGGAAAGTGAGATTTAAAAGTTTCCAACAATCCACAATGTGAAAATAGGATAAGATAGGTAGAATAGGCAAAAGAAGAGAAACTTAATCATGACTTACAGATGAATTCAAACGTGCCTGATTTTTTAAAACACTGTCATATTTTAGCATTGATATATACATGTCAATACACACACAATCAACTGAATCCAATTATTTATTATTACCCTACAGCCTTGCATGGATAATTAATAAAGCAGAAATGTGGTGTGTCGTGTTCTATTATCAACAGTGATTTTTTATAGCCAAAGTAAACATCTGAAAATAATAATAATCATAATACAGCATGTAATAGAAATACTGACAGACCCTGAAAGTAGAAGGCAATGTTTTAATTAAAGATTACCTAGTCCAGGGGGCAATTTCAACTGATGTGTTTACTAAACGTCAAAAAAGGGACACAGCCTAGAAGCTTTGCAGCTGCTTAAGCAGATATCATTACTAGAGAAGAACCCTGTTTCCTTCCCTCAAGTTGTAGCATCTTAAATATTGATCATGATTAAAGAATTTTGAAGATAATTTTAAACTCCCCAAAGGCATTTCCCTTGCTCCTCCTAAAGGACAAGATATATGGTTGTCCTCCACACTGATGCAGGAAAGAAAACCTTTTTAATGAAATCAATTTGGGCAAGATTGAGAACCCTGTAACAATAGAATTACTGTCACTTCTCTATATTTAAACCACCTTTTCTCTCTTGTTCCTGCCTTCCTCTCTCTGCCATCTGTTTTTGCTCTTTCTTCTTCTCTCCCCCCCCCCTCTCCAGTGCCTTTACTCCTTTTTTCACCAACTGGTTTCCACTCCAAGCAGAGACTTTCAAAGCACACTGTTCTTTTTGTACAGACTGAGTCAAGCGAATTGAAATTTCATCCTCCTGCAGACGCATTCTGAAAACTGTGCAGACTCTTTTTCATGGGAATCTTTGGGATTGACAAAGGCAGAACCTTCAGAGTGTATAGCTGCCGCAAGCTACTGAAATTTTAGCCACATGCAACAGATACACCACTGCTGATATAGACTTTAAATACAATATATTTCAATATACAGGTATATGTACTCTACAAGCATACCATATAACTCCTGGATATGGTATATAGTTAGTAACTATCCAGATACTAAACACCCTTGTTTTAATTTTCAGAATGACATATATTCCCTCAGGTGAAGGAAGTTTAATTTGTCAGTGATTACTTTTAATCTGAACTATGCCCTGAATAAATGTTTATACCATTTATCACAGAAGGTTTTGTGTAACATCTAAATTAAGTATAAAACTTGTTTTGGATTAAGCAAATCCAAAAACTGAACAGCCTTTACAAATCTATCCACATATTTATTTGGGGAGAGGAATTACTCTCTTAAAGTGCAATAAATTTACTAAATCAATAAAACCAAGTTAGAATAGTAAATTGAATTGAAATCTATGATGGTAAATGACTATTTTGAAGTCTGCAAAATCCATACGAAAGAAAGCACATTGTGTCAAAGGTCCCTTGCCCATGAAATATCTTACATTTACTACTGAATCAGATGTCTTCTGCATAGCATAGACAAAAAAACCTTCTCCATTCTGGACATATAAGAATCTGAAAGTGGACTTATACAGTCCTGGTCACGCTGGAGGTAGTAATTTATTTATCTATCTACCTATCTACCTATCTATCTATCCATCCAATTTATATAGCCATCCATCTCAAACCAGCGTCTCTGGGCAGCAAACAATAATAAAACAATAAAAACAATACCAAAAAATTAAATAGAGATAACAATAAAACAATAAGAACAATATCAAAAAAATAAATATAGATATAAATACAAATACAAATACAAATATAGCCAAGAGATCTTAAAAGCCATTGGTGTTAGCACAGCCATGAAACGGGGCCCTTCGCACTCTTGGGGACCCCGGGCACAAAGCCAGGTCTTCAAGGCCTTCTGAAAAGCCAAACCTAATCTCAGGAGGGGCCAACCTAATCTCAGGAGGAAGAATGTTCCAGAGGCCAGACGACACAGCAGAAAAGGCACGTCTCTTGGTCCCCACCAGCCAACATTCCTTGGCTGATGGGACCTGGAGCATGGCCATCCTGCTGGACCGGATTGGATGGGTAGAACCAACTGGGAAAAGACGGTCCCTCAGGTAACCTGGTCCCAATCCACGAAGAGCTTTAAAGGTGACAACCAGCACCTTGAATTGCACCCAGAAACACAGGCTCAGACCCAGTGCCCAGACCTGGAACAAGATTTTGAAAAATAGAGCTCTGTAGTCTAGAACTGGAAAAACATAAATGGTTGTAGAATGATTTTCAGGCAACTAGAGCCTTATTAAAAAATAAAGTTAAGAAAGAGGTATAGCATTTTCAAGCGATATTCCTTTAATTTTGTTTTAAATGCCTGCACGTTTGGTGGTGTTAGGACTGAATGTGATCAAATTTGTAGTGCTAATAGCCTCTTATGTGGGGAATACCTATGCCAAATTTCAGACAAACAACCAGAGGTTTTCTATGCAAACAGAAGGGGCATTCGAAAGGTATGAAGATGCTCATAAAATCATGCATTCAAAATCAATCACTAAGCCAGATCATCTAGCTAAAGCAGGTCAGAAAAGACTGACATTACTGGAAGTAAGAAACTGGAGGTAGGGAACCACAGCCACATCAGAGCACTTTCTGCATTCCAGCCCCTGGGTCTCAGCCCCAAGGTCAGCAGACTTTCAGAGGCTCTGACCTTCAGCTCCTGCTGCTAAACATCAGGTCAGTCTGTAATAAGGCCTCCCTTATCTGTGATCTAATCACAGATGAAAGGGCCAACCTGGCATGTACTATTGAGACCTGGCTGGGTTTGGGGACGGGGTGTTCCCCTCTCGAAAATGTGGCCAGCTGGATTTCGGGGGTGGCATCAGCCTAGGCTCCAAGCAGGGGAGGAGTTGTGGTGGTTGTCATCGGGGAGTCTCTTATGGCTTTCAGGGGCACTGCTCCACAAGTTGTCAGATATGAGGCCCTGTTCCTTAAGTTGGGCTCTAGGATTGTTATTGTTCCCTCCCTGCTGCGTAGCAACTTCCCTGTCTGAACTCCTTGATTCCATCTCAGGGTTGGTGGTGGAGCTCCCTAGACTTATGGTCTTGGGGGTCTTCAACCTGCCTTCCCTGGAGGTGGGATCTGAGGTGGCTCAGGAGCTCATGGCCACCATGACGGCCAAGGGCCTATCCGAGGTCATCCAGGGTCTGATACAGACAGTGGTCACACCGTGGATCTGGTTTTCTTGCTGGAGCAGTGACATTGTGATCTGTCACTGAGGGAGCTTTCAGTGTCTCCTCTGTGATGGTCAGACCATGCCCTGGTAGCCATGAGATTCTGCCATACCCTGGTAGCTATGAGATTCTACAACCATTGTAGCATCCCACAGTCACATGATCACCAGTTGCATGCTTCGCAGCCAGCTTCTGACAAGCAGAGTCAACGGAGAAGCCAGCAGTAGAAAGATTATGGGTGATTCACTTAATGACTGCAGCAGAAGTGAGATCATAAAGACAATTTAATGCCAGGCTTCTTATATTTTGATTTTTTTAAAAAAACAATAGCAACTAAAACATTTTTGACAGAAATAAATAACACAACTGCTCTTTTTTACAATGAGGATAAAACTTGCCAAATTTTAAAATTGACAGGCATCATTTTTTTCTGCTCAACAGTGCCTTTATAGTTACGGGGTTGCTTAAAAATTTCCTAAATTCCCTCTCCTGTCAATTATTTCATGGACATTTTTTATAAAGGTATTGTAGAGCTGCTTTATGATGAAAAGGACCCTTAATTATATGAGGTCATTTGCTGGCTATCTTTTTATAAACATCACATTTGGCCTTAAAGAAGATGTCTGAAATTCAGCATTTCAGGTAAGTGTTGTTGTAAAAATGGTCAGCTCCCTCAAATGAGCATTCACTTGGCTGGAATTGTTCATAATTCAGTGCTTTTAAAGAGATGTGTGAATGCTTGGAAAACACCAAAGTTTTATTACAGAAAGATGTTCCTAAAGGACTAGCAAATAAATGTGTGTTTGAAACTTCCCAGGTGCAGGACGTTTACATGGTGATGGTTAGTGTTTCAAAAGGCTGAAGGTTAACATAACCTTTACAAGCCCAGGTTTAGGAAACCCTTTCAATAGCTTTCACCTCTCCCAGAAAAAGGTCCTTGTTAATCAATCCATCCTGCAAGCACCTGTGCACTCAGCCATCTCCTCCTGCCGGTAGGTTGACAGTATTTACATATTCTTTGTGGTGATGTAAGGTAACAATGAAACCCAACACCACAACCTTGAAAAGGTACCAGAGTCTGTGGGTTTCCTTCTGAGCCCAAACTAAATGTTTTAAACAAATCTCCTCCCCCTTCTTGTGAAATTTTCCATGCAGGGTACAAATTGCCAGCTGCCCATTTTGTGGCACTTGGACAGACAGTGAGGTGTATTATGTAGTCAAGTAAATATTTGCAGTAAGACGTCTCATGTTTGCATCCTATACCGCTTATCTGTCTGAAGTGGCACAAAAGGAATAGCTAAAGTTACACTTTCTATTACACAAAGACTAGCAACTTCTTAGAGAGCTAGAAACAGCATGGAACACTTCTTTAAAAGTTGCTTAAAATGTATAATGTTTATAAAATCAATTGTCACATCCACCAGTACAGGCACCCTAATGTGTTCTGAAAGGCCTGAGTATGTTTACATGTACAAACATATATTCTATAAAAAGAGCCACATCTTATAAGTTTTAAATACTGTCTGTATAGAATATTCAATAAACTGGATTTGCAAATGATGAAGTTTATTCCTTGATTTAATTCTAATAATGGATTTTTTTAACCCAAAGAATTAGGATTTTTTTTTAAGTAACACAAGGCAGCAATTCTACTGTTAAGAAAGGACAACTTGAAAGCCATTCAAACCATCATCTTAACTGAGCGAAAAAACATTTATAATTGTATGGATCTAAGATGGCCCTGTACATTTTCTGGATCTTCAAAAATGTAGAAAGAGAGAACACACCAGATTTCATGGACACTTTGCATTCTTACTGTCAAGAACCTTTCTCTTACAACCAGGGTATACTATATGTACGGCTTAGGTTTGTCTATGAAATAATAAGCACTGATAATAATAAGCACTGATAAATCATGCCTATAGCTTGTAGGCAAATGTGTTGGCACAGAACAAATATACTCAATAATATTTTGTCTTGTGTCAATCATTATGAATTCCAAACACCAAGTTAGGAATCAACACCATTGAATATATTTATCTTCTTTTTTCCTACCATGATTATATTGCTCCATATCCATTGGTTGTTCTTTGGCAGAGAGAAATTATCACCAGTCTAATAGCAGGGGAACATTTTTCATTAGTACTAGAAAAAAGTATAAATCTCCTGCCTACTAACTCAATTTGTGACCTCCTTGGCCTAAGGAGCTACTGTTTAATACTAAAAATAGTCCACAATCCATACTACATGTTATATGTGTAGTTCAGCCTCAAGCAGGGCTATGTGGGGAAAAATGGAATACAAAATATTTCTGATCATTGCCCCAGCTGTCTAGGACTAATGGATGTAACCGTCCAACAAAATCTGCATTACCCTGAGCAGGAATAGAACGGTATCAAAAGAGCTGTCAATTTAACATCAGCGTACAATTAAAGAAAGATATGGAATGCCACAGCAGGAAAATCAATTTAGTAGGAGAAAAAGGAACCTGCGTGAAGTCCACCATCAAGTAGATAAGCTAATGAGGAGCACAAATTAGACAATACTGCAGTGCCTTTTCCTTACCAGTTGATCCCTTTCCCTAGCAACTGATACTTACTTTTCTAAAATCTCAAGATTTGGGTAGCATCATTAACAATCATTCACAGATGTATTTCTCATTATTTTGTTTAATCTATGGAAAGCATTTAAGTCAAATAACACTGAATGGGCATGATAACAATGCAGCAAATGATGTAAATTACACATTGTATAGTAAGTTTTCCCACCATTGTATAGTAAGATTTCCCACCAACCTGCAGGTGTTGTTTTTTGAATTTTCAGGACAGTAGTGATGACAGTGACACCACAGTTTCTTCTGGGGAGGAGCAGCTGCTGTGCTCCCCCCATCTTCTTTCCTGGCATCAATGTTCCCTTTCCCAGAATTCCTCAAGGGCCTGCTGTCTAGGAAGTTTGCTACACAGGAAAATTAAAAAAAATGTAAATAAGGCTAAGAATTTTGGGTCTGCAGTCCACACTGTTCTGGAGGATGTCAAGATTTGGATCATAAAGGACTCACACAGACAAATGACAGATGTATTCACTGATGAAACACTTTTGTAACCTTTCCTAATTCATAGCAACTTAATTATTTTAAATCTAAATTTTCTTTAATATTAATTACATAAAAAATTACCACCCATCATTACAGATTATGCATCTGTATTTGATAAACATTCCTATTAAAGGTCCCTCCCCACTTTTGAATCTGGGATCCTTGATATTTATGATGTTAAGGGCTTTTCCATACAGCACTGTTTCCACTACCCAAAGTTTCAAAGCTGAGTGCAGAGATATTTCCAGCTATGTAGAATCAAAATCTGTTTGCCGCAGGAAAGGGAACTAAATTTAAATGCTTATTCCCTCCAATAGACTATCTGATCAGTTGCTATAAACGGGAAGCTGCAAAGCTTCCAAGTTTGCATTTCAAAGCCTACGGCTACCTCTGGAAGTGAAAGGATAGTGTTCTGACAATTTTGCAACCAGGAACTTCAGTATGATCTACCAAAATATAGTAGAAACTATAAAGCAACATTAAACATAAAGTAGATGAACATACCATTTTTTCTAGACTGAAGGCAGTGGTTGGCTGCATATATTAATACTCTTCAGATACAAATATCTTAAATGTAAAGTACAGATAGTCCTAGTTTAGCAACTGCCTTGTTTAGTGACCGTTTGCAGTTATAATGGTGATGAAAAAGTAAGTTTATGACCAATCCTTGTATCTACAACCTTTGCAGGTCTGTAAAGCAAAGGAAAGCTGAACTGATTGTAAGCACAATCTCGGTTTCGCTTAGCAATCACTTCAGTTAATGACCAAGTTGCTGGTCCCAACTGTGGTCATCAAATGAGGGCTACCTGTACTAGCCTGTCCACCTTTAGCCTTCCTCCAAACAACTAGTTAGAAAACTAATTCTTGACTGGTGGTGAAATGTTTTGCTTCCAATGCAGTCTTTAGACAGAAACTTTCTAAATATTTCAGCATATTCCATGCTAGGAATTTTCCCCCCAGTCTCACATCAATGCATTGTAACAGATGATTTTTTTTTTTATTTTGTTGGCACAGCAGAGTACAGAACATATTAATAATTACAAATCTGAGATCTGAACTTATTTTATACACTGAAAATGTATTTACTTAACAACTTACATGTTGTCTTAACCAGAAAGTAACTCTAGGTGGCTTGCAAATTAGGACAGGCAGCTTTCTTAGGATAAGTAACTTCAGTCTATAAGAAAAAGCCATAATGTGGCTCTAAGGATTTTTTATATAGTACTTCTTTTAGAAAACCACTCTCTCACACAATACCCCTCAATGAATTATTTTTTGCATTAGGGCATTTAAAATTCCAACCTACAAAGAGCAATTTAAAATTAACAGATGTTCGCTTTTTGGGTCAATGGAACACAGCCTTTTAAAACTAAATCTCAATTTTCAGCAAATAAGCACAAAACTGGGACCGTGACTAACATTGTTATTCATGGAAAGAAGACTGACTTTTAAAAATATTCTAGGCAGAGGTTTCAGACATCTGGCAAAGTGAAATGAAAAATATTAAAAATTAATAGTAATAAAGAATAAAAATACCAGGGTCTGTTTTCATCTGCCATGTAGATGTCTTTTTTTAAAGATGTAACTATTTTTTCCCATTTTCTGAAGCTTACAGAAGAAGCTAATTCAATCTCTCTATCTCATATATAGCTGTCACATACACACAACCACCAAAAACAAAACAACAGCAAACATTTAGGAACCCAAACTAGTCCAAGTTAAGCACTTTTTAAAGTCCGATAGGTTTAAAGCAGAGATGTTTAATGGAAAGAACTTCAATCTATTATGTAACTCTCCCTTAAACTTTTTGCACTGCTGTATATAACCACAGGTCCTATTCTAAGCAGCTCAGTTTCAATCCATTTATAAAATAACATCAGGAAATGCACCTTAGCAGTGATGAATTTCACAAAGGCACCATCAACTGACTGATTTCATCTGAACAAACCAAATTGCATTCTAAAATGGGTGCTTTTATGGAAAAGGGAAATATCAACAGTTTTTAACATCCTATTATTTTGCAGGCATCATATTAAAAAAAAAAACTTCTACAGGATATTTTCAGCAACTAACCAGTGATGGAACAGCAGCACTAAAAGGACAACAAATCATGTCTCTCAAACAGCCCAGACTACTGTTCAGAGTAGGATGGTAAAAGCAGAGTTTTGCTGATAAGACTTTATTAGCAATGATCACAAACTCTATGAAACACAGCCTGTGTACAGTCCATTTAATTATACAACTGGAAAAGGTCTTTTGAATGGTTGTTATTCAAAGTTTTTGAGGAACAGGTAAAAAGTCTCTCAATAGGGCAAGTGGAATCCTAATAAGGAAGTAGATAAAGTTCTCCTTGCATCTTTTTTTTTTTTTTTTTGGCTAGGAAAAGCCTTAATTACAATTCTACAGAACAAATACACAAAGACAATAAAACAAACTACAAAAGTGAAAACAGATGTGATTGAAAGTGTTCTTTACTCTTTCGGAAGTGACTTCCAAGAGCAACGATATTGACTCAAAACTGGTAGAAACTTCGTAAGTACAAAGTTGAGGTTGTTTTAAATACTTGATTTAAAATCCCAGTTAACAGGGAATCCTAATTTATTTGATTATTTATTTACCAAGTTTATTAAATAGCCACCCTCTCAAAAGTAACTGTGGGTGACGAGTAATAAAAACAACAAACACTGCAAAGTGAAATATAAATAAAATACAAGATAAGATAAAACAAAATTCTGCAAACAATTTAACTAGTGGAACAATCATAGTGGATAGGTTCACAGATCCTCCTTACCCAATGCCTATGGGGGGAAAAAAACAGATTATCAAAGCCTTATGAAAGGCAGACAGGACATTGCTTAAGAGACAGGATCCACACTTGTCAACTCCCTCAGTTCTAATTGAATAGGCAAAGATAACTGGAGACAGGCAGTCCCGCAAATAACCTGTAAACTGAAGGTCTTTAAAGGTAACAACCAGAACTTTGAATTACACCTGGAAGTCCACTGGCATCCAGTGCAGTTCACCAACTAGCAGTATTAGATGGGATCACTGAGGTGCACCCATAATTACCCACAGCACTGAATTCTGGGCCAGCTGTAGCCTCCAGGGCAGTCCTACATAGAGTGCATTGCAGTAATCCATACAAGAGGTGACCCAGGAAATGCATGGCTGTGATTACAATTATTTTCAGTATTTAATAGCTTTGTTGAAGTAACCCTTAAAGGTTTAGATGGGATAAGAGGAATTATCATTTACAGCTCACCAACTATCTTATTAGTGTGGTTAAAATCTACTGCAAAGTTACATCTACAGTACACCGATCTAATATGAACGCTTTTGCAATCACCAGCATACTGTAGGGAAATGCAAAATGAGAAAACTTGATACTCTTCTGATTAAAATAAATGGGATCTTCTGAACATCTAAGAGTAACTTGGAAACAATTGAATGATTGGGCAGATTAGGAAAATAATTTCAGAGCAAATAATATGTGGAATTTCCAAACTTTATTTTCAAGAAGGTACAAGTGCGTGTGTTAGAATGTTCTTAACCTAAGATGCATTTAATGAACATAAAATGCACAGCATTAAAAAAAATCATTACAACACTTTAATTATGAGTGTATTAATTTGCTGTAATTCTCACAAACTTGTAAAGTAGATGAATGTCAACACTGTAAATTACTACTTTGTAGAAACTAATGCTATACATGTAATCCTCATTTAACAATGGCAATTGGCACCTGCAACTCCACTGTTAATCAACATAGTTGTAAGTCAAACAACCATGTGATTACACCACCTAGCGACAGCAGTTCCTGTTGTCCCACTTGCCATAGTTAAACTGGACCTCACATGACTGTGACTTCCAACTTCCTGCTGGCTTCCTCACTGACGCTGCTCGTGGGAAGCCAGCAGGGAAGTTCACATATCGTGATCGTGGGAACACTTCAATAGTCATACATTATTGAGGTCTGGTCATAACTACCATTCTTTTAGCACCCTCGTAATTTTGAACGGTCATTGAACCAGTGGTAATTAAATGAGGACCACCTGTAATTTAGTATGGACTGGTCATTAACTGTAATAAATAATCTCTCTATATATAATTCAGTCTCTTAGCTACTAAACTAAAACAGCTCTTGTAATAAACAAAGACACCATCTACAATCTAGAGATGAGTAGCTACTAGAGAAATATATTCTGAGTTTTCTTTGCTAAGGCAATTTGTCTGGGAATTCCTTCCCAATGGAGTTCCACTGGTGTTCCTCCATCCTTATCTTCAAGAGACAGTTATAAGCTTATATGAGTAATATTCCAGCTGATTAATTTAATAACAGGGCCCTTATTGTGTTAATATTTTACCGTGTGATACAGTATGTTGCATTGATTTTGATGGTTTGCTTTAGCATGGTCCCCAGTTTTCTGTTTTAATGTATTTGTGAGGACCCTTTTCTCAACAGCACAACAGGCTATCAGTTTCAATAAAAGGAAACAGGATGTGTAATTTCTTGACAGGGCAGAGAAGCAGGCATCAGGAGCAAAGTACCTAAATCCACCAGCTTAATGTGGAGCCTGTTGCAATGGCAGAGAATGTTTCTTCTGCAAACCTTAATGACTATCATACAAGAAATAACAATAATGAGCTTTCGCCCAATGTAATCTGCCAAATCCACTCCCAAACTGTACAAATATTTCTGCTTTTCAGAAATTCAGAGCAGCTGTTAAGTTTAGTTATGGTGGCAGCACCCTGGCTTCTGAATATTCTAACAGGAATACAGAGGAATCTGTTTGCTCTTTTGGCAGACAGCCACAAGTTCAAGAAGGGGGTGGTTGTAAGAAGAACTCTAAGGCTGTACAAAAAAAGTGCTGTGTCAACTAACTACTTCATACTTAGCTGTAGATGGAAGGGAAAGTAACATATGTAAGATTTTTTAATTTGCTTTTCAATCTACAAAGCCGTATCTGTTTGCATGTATGTGTGTAAACCTTTATAAAGAGACTTTGGAGAAAGAAATCTCAGAAATGGGATTTAAAATCAGCCTAAAATATAAACATAAATGCTAATCTATAAAACATGGCTGTTTAACTGAAGCTAGATCGCAAGGACAGTTCAGACATAATGTAACCAAGCACAAAGATGTAGAGGAGGCCTTTCTTATTACTTTTGCACTTTTCTCTCCCATTTCCACATTGTGAGGAGAAAGAAACAACTGGAATCAGACACCCTACATTTATCTAAACACAGGATCTCATCAATTCCGTACCAAAATTAAGCGACATCAGGTTTCCTGTCTTCTAAGTACTTAGTTTATTTTATCCACAGAAAACCACCAGCCCTGTTTTTGCCTGCTGGAGACACCTGACTACTGTAAACGAACAATGTTTTAATTTCTTCTAGAGACCACTGTGTCTAAAAGGCAAATCTTAGGGGATGGGGGGATGAGTGGGTTTAGTGGATACAGTTCTGAGCATCAGATTTTAGGAAGGATATTGACAAACTAGAACATGTTTAGAGGAGTGCAACCAAGATAATCAAGGACCAAGAAAGAAAAAAATTAGAAGGTATGGTTGGAGACATTGGTTATGTTTAGCCTGGAGAACAGAAAGCTGGGAGAGATATGAGAGCTGTTTTCAATTATCTAAAGAACTGGCACATACAAGAAAAGGCAGAAATGTTCAGTGGTTCAAGAAAGATAAGAAACACTGCACTTAAATTAAGAGGCAATAAACGTTGGTTGGACATCAGGAAAATTTTCCTAATGGTAAAACATGTTCAACCATGGAACGGGTTACCTCAGGAGGTGAGGGGCTCTTTCATTGGAGGTGTTGCAACTGAGGCTTAATGTCAGCTGTACTGTAATAACAAATTCCTGTCCTGGGCAGGAGGTTGGACAAGATGATCTCCAAGACCCATTCCAACTGTTGCATGATCAACAAATCAGGACAGCTGAAATATACTTAGAACAGGAAGGGAATCTAAATATACTTCAGATGAATGGCAAGAATCTTGTGAGTGGCAGCTCACTATGTTTATTCTTGATTTTTTTTTTAAACTTTGACCTCTGACCAACTTATCTTGTAACGTTGTTGATTCCTCTCACTCCTATATGTCCTGCTGTTTGTGTGATTTATTATGGCTTTGGCCCCAGACTGGCTTACTTACTACTTGTGTTGTCTACTGCCTGGCTTCTGCAATGAATACAACTTTTGACTGGAGCCCGACTTTCTCAACTAATTACTTGCAGCCTTGAACAGGAAGTAAATCATCAAAAAATCAGCATTCTGCCACCAATCGTTACACTTCACCAAGCACAGCAATGGACAGCCTTTCTACAGAAACTCATCCCACACATTCATTCATAGCAGAAGTTTCACGGGCTCAACACAACTAGAAAAGTTGCTTTCCTGGAAACAGGAAAGTCATTTATACAATGGAGATGTGCCTACTGCAGAACACGGCAATCAAGCCAACTGGCCCCCAGCTATCCTAGGGATTTAAATTATAGGCTTTCTTTCCCCAGATAAATTTGTCGGTCTTTTCCTGGCCTTGAAAATCAGAGAAACATGTGGTTTCTAATGGTTCTGTCTTGCCTGAGAACTATTGGTTTATTTATTTTATTTTCTATCCTGTCTTTATTATTTTTATAAATAACTCAAGGTGGAGAACATACCAAATACTCCTTCCTTCTCCTATTTTCCCCACAACAGCAACCCTGTGAGGTGAGTTGGGCTGAGAGAGAGTGACTGGCCCAAGTTCACCCAGCCGGCTTTCATGCCTAAGGTGGGACTAGAACTCTCAGTCTCCTGGTTTCTAGCCCAGCATGTCCCTCCTTCCCAGTTTCAGCCGTTATAGTGGATTTCAGAATCACGGTTAGGATCTATTTCAATTCTATGAGTAGCTTGGGGAACACAAGATAGAAGTAAAACTACTTTAATGGCAAGGTATATTTTTAAAATGACTGAAATTTTCCTTGGACATTTAAATTAATGTAGAAGAAGAATAAATTATGAGGCAGCGGTTGGGGAGAAAGATTCAGAGTTTGTGTTCCTTGGTACCAATCTTCTATGGAAATTTTATACCAGGTAACCTCTGAAGATCTGAAACAAGTAAGAAAGTTTCCTTTAAAAATATAACAAACACAAATGTTATACATATTTACTTACATAGATCAGGATGTTCTTCCTTACACAGTTATAGGACAATCTCAGTCTATGATGCATCAGGTCATTACAACTTGCCTTACAAAAGCAAGTAATGAATTAAATTATCATAAGCAGCCTGGCTCATTATGATTGTGTTTATGTTTATATATAAAAAACCATCCTCTCCAATTCATAATACAAAACCACTTGATTTTATACTGCTTTTATCCTCTTACAAGAGAGAGTCTTGAAAGCGGCTCTGAGACTGCATGGATCAGAACAGGCTGTAAGCCTCAGTACATTTTTTTAAAGAAAGAGAAATTTTTCATAAGTTGTATGTTGTCTATGTTTATCTCCAAAATAACAAAAGAACTGAAAACCCCATAAACCAATCAAACTGCCTTATATACAACTTCCCTGGTGTTTGTTACGCATATTATTTATTTATTAGAATACTTTTTATTGTACTGTTTTATTGTATTTATTGTATTTTAATTAATGTTTTATTCCTATTTTATGTAAACCGCCCAGAGTCGCTCTCTGAGTGAGATACATGGGGAATAAATTTGATATACAAACAAACAAACAAACAAACAAACAAGGAAATCTTTCACCAACAGAAAGTGATACTCTTTTTTTCCAAATTTAACCATCAAAGGAATGAAAAAGAAACATTAGTATTTAAAAATTAGTTTTTAAATGCACCCCATGATTCTAAGGACACTTACTTCAAAGGAGATTGCATTTCTAAATGGATATGGTCAGAATTAGGCTTATTACCTGGAGTAATGGGGAAGCATAGAAAATATTTCTCGTAGCTACAAAAGTGACAGAAAGCATATACATTGGGAAAAAAACTTACACTAAAAGCACCCCCAAGTGAAACTCAGCTCTTGGTGACTATATCCATGCAATTTTCCTAGCAATGTTATGGACTTATTTTTAAAATGTCCCAGCTTTAACTTTACAGCCCTAGAATTTCCAGGCAGTCCCCATCCAATTACTATCCTTAGCCAATTCCGCTTAGCTTCTGAAAACAGCCAAGGTCAGCTGGGTGCTGCAAAAGCTTGCTTCAAGTTAAAGAACTTTTCTCCAATCATAATGCCACCATGTCTGTCTGTCTGTCTATCTACTTATTTTGTAAAGTGTTGTTGAGCTTCTTCCTCCTTTACAAAAAAGAATATACTCTGCTTCATTCTTCCTTTTTAAAAACTCTTCCCTTGTATATTTTTAAGGAAAAAACAACTATAATGCTGGCCTTGCCTTTTTACATTCATTTTCCATTGGCTTCTTATGTTTTTGCTGTTTATTCGTTCAGTCACTTCCGACTCTTCATGACTTCATGGATCAGCCCATGCCAGAGCCTCCTGTTGGTTGTCACCACCCCCAGCTCCCCCAAGGTCAAGTCCATAACCTCTAGAATATCATCCATCCATCTTGCCCTTGGTCGGCCCCTCTTCCTTTTGCCTTCCACTTTCCCTAGTATCAGCATCTTCTCCAGGGTGTCCTGTCTTCTCATTATGTGGCCAAAGTATTTCAGTTTTGCCTTTAATATCATTCCCTCAAGTGAGCAGTCTGGCTTGATTTCCTGGAGGATGGACTGGTTTGATCTTCTTGCAGTCCAAGGCACTCTCAGAATTTTCCTCCAACACCACAGTCCCAAAGCATCGATCTTCCTTCTCTCAGCCTTCCTTATGGTCCAGCTCTCACAGCCATATGTTACTAAGGGGAACACCACTGCTTTAACTAGGCAGACCTTTGTTGTCAGTGTGATGTCTCTGCCCTTAACTATTTTATCATGATTTGTTATTGCTCTTCTCCCAAGAATTAAATGTCTTCTGAATTCCTGGCTGCAGTCAGCATCTGCAATAATCTTCGCACCTACAAATGCAAAGCCTGTCACTACCTCTACGTTTTCTCCCTCCGTCTGCCAGTTATCAATCAAGCTGGTTGCCATAATCTTGGTTTTTTTGAGGTTTAACTGCAACCCAACTTTTGCACTTTCTTCTTTCACCTTCATCATAAGGCTCCTCAGTTCCTCCTCGCTTTCAGCCATCGAAGTGGTGTCATCTGCATATCTGAAATTGTTAATGTTTCTTCCAGTGATCTTAACCCCAGCCTTGGATTCCTCAAGCCCAGCATGTCGCATGGTGTGTTCTGCATACAAGTTGAATAGGTAGGGTGAGAGTATACAGCCCTGCCGTACTCCTTTCCCAATCTTAAACCAGTCTGTTTATCCGTGGTCTGTTCTTACTGTTGCTACTTGGTCGTTATACAGATTCCTCAGGAGGCAGACAAGATGACTTGGTATCCCCATACCACTAAGAACTTGCCACAATTTGTTATGGTCCACACAGTCAAAGGCTTTAGAATAGTCCATAAGACAGAAATAGATGTTTTTTCTGAAACTCCCTGGCTTTTTTCATTATCCAGTGGATATTGGCAATTTGGTCCCTAGCTCCTCTGCCTTTTCTAAACCCAGCTTGTACATCTGACAATTCTCGCTCCATTAATTGTTGGAGTCTACAGGACCTTGAGCATTACCTTACTGGCATGTGAAATAAGTACCATTGTTCAGTAATTTGAGCATTCTTCAGTGTTTCCTTTTTTTGGTATGGGGATATAAGTTGATTTTTTCCAATCTGATAGCCATTCTTGTGTTTTCCAAATTTCTTATACCATTGCCAAATCTCCACCCCAGATGAAAATCATGTGACCAGGCAGTAAAACTACTGCTAAGGGATTTCCATTAACCAAACAGAGCACCATATGTTGGGTTAAGCCTGCACCTGTGATCAGTTATTCACCAGTTAAGAAATGCAGCTCAGGCTACAGTCGCTTAATCCATCTCAGCTGTTCTCTCCCCAGCCTGTATTCTCTTTGATTGCAGAGCTGGCAAGCAGAAACCTGTCTAACTAGGCAAAGAGCCACATGTGTGACACTGAGCACATGACAACAGAATGGTGAAAGAAAGAGAGCATGCTGGGGGAAAATACGGAGGGATCACAAATTGCCTACAAAACCCCTGTGTGGAATTTTATACAGCAACTGCAATATCCAGGAATATTTTAAAAGAGTAAGATTGATTAGATAGGTAGCCTATGTTTCTAATACTCTTGCACATGCAATGCACACAAAAAATCAGCACAGCTTCAATCATACGATTGTGGCCACTATCTTGACTTTTTTTAATCAAACCCTGTGGGAACCCCTGAGAAATATTAACTAAAAACATAAGCCATCTATCGGTATATATTTCTATTGGGCCTAGAAGCAAATATAATGCAACCATATACAAGGCAATTTTCATTCTGTGTTATTATAAATTTTGAAATCACCTATTTACAAGAAGGTTATTTTAATTATCACCTGAATCCAGGATTAAATAATATCAGAACTACTCAGAAGAAAAGAATAAATCCAGGCTTTGGACACATTGCCACTCATATTTTCCTGCTTTGCCAATGAGACCCTTTAGCCCAAAGTTAAGAATTACTGTATTGTAAACATACTTTTTTTCAGTCTGGTTTAGGACCAATGCCCATTTCTTATCGTCTTGTCTTTCTCTGAGCCTTATCCAGAATTGAATGAGAGACATTGACTTTAACCATGGACCTTGCTCCCAGCTGTTTCATAGCATGTTTATTTAAAAAAAAAACAGAATTGTAAAGTTTAAATAAAATCAGGCAATAATTAAAGCAATACAACTGTGTATAGTTGACCCTATATAAAATGTGAACAATGATAAGCTGCTTAGATCAAGTGTGAGATACATGCATACCCAGCTGCATATAAAAATATTCCTGTAGACAAATAAACAATAAACATTCAGGTGTATGAATAAGGAGTACCTGTGTGAACTGCCTGCTTTAGCCCTCTTAGGATAGAATCACTAGTCAAGGAAAGCTTGAAGGGAAAATTGTATATCTCTGCCAATAATGATAAGACTTTATTCCCTTGGATAAGGCAAAATGAATTCATAAATATGCATAGCTAAACAGTAAGTAAATGAGGTATCAATTCCTTGAGTTTTGGCTTTTGGTTTTATTTGCTTTGCTCCTACAGGCCTCCAGTGGGAACACATGGCTGGCCTGTCTAGGTTCAAAAGCTATGCAAGGTCAGCATGGGGATGGAAGGCTACAAAAGGATTTTAGGCCTGTCGGCTGTCTGGGAAATAACATTTGAAAGAGTTCAGGCAGATGCCTCCCTAATTCACCGGAGCATAAGGAGAGGGTACAGCACAATCAGACATGCAAGATTCTGTTATTATAGCCAATCTCATTAAAAGTAATTTTAGCTTTACTCTGGAGTTGATTTCCTGGTCTGATCTACCTGGCAGGGCTGACAGTAGATGAAGAAGTAATCTTCTATGTAACGTGGTTCTACTGTCTGGTCACATGATTCTCTTCTGGCCTGGGGATGCTGCAAGGCCCTATAAAAATCTAGTGAAACAGAATGTAAGTGGATGAAGTATGGAAAAATGGGGAAGAATGAATTTGAGCTTATCCTCATGCAAGAGAGGAGGAAGAAACTCAATGGCTCTTTGCAAAAAGTCAGACTTGGAAATGTGAGTGAAGAAATGCATATAATTTGAGATAATCCTCTGCAACACCCAGATGACCTTGGCTATTTTCAGAAGGTGAGCAGAATCAAGCTCAGAATCAGATTAATATTTCTATCAACCATTAAATCACAACTGAATTGGTGTTTTATTAGTGTTATAGCAGAGGAATACTGCTGAAACAGGTTCAACTTCTCTGAAAGATCAGCTGCCTTTTTATTAGTAAGAACAGTGCAAACTTAACAATGAGGACAGTTCACTGTAATATGAGAGGCACAAATGGGCTTATGATTTAAGAATTTAATTAAGAAAGAATATACATGAGTGATTTTAACTAGACAGCCGATTATGTATCACTCCATATTTAGAAATCATGAAACCTGAATGCTAAAAATTGACACTTTTAAGTATATCCCCCACCATAAACAACCACTAGATCCAAAGATTAGAATGTACATGTAAAACTCTAATACTGTTTCTATTATATTTCTTTGATTCTTGGGGAATCTTCCTATGTGCAATGAAGATATTTTCAATGTCAAGGTGGACCATGTTTTTCTTTGATAGACGACTAATATCCACAAACAGCTACAACCATTCTGGCAGGCTGCAGCAGAGGGTGGAAAGGATGGAGGGATTTGGATCTTCCTTGTCCACCTGAAGCAGGCATTCCAACTTGCTACAGCAGAGGAATAGTGCTGAAACAAGTTCAACTTCTCTGGAAGATAGCTGCCTTTGGCTTTTCTCCCTCTCTTGTTGCCGAGCTGCAGCTCCTTCAGTTTGAATCTTGTCTTCCAATCTGCATTCTGTTGCTCCCACACTGTCTTCTCCTGAAAATGTGACGTTTGGTTTTCTTTCTCAAATTTATTGGGGCAGTGGTTTCATACATAGATCCAATGATCCTGTAGGCTTCTTGGCTTATTCTCCGTCCTGACCTAAAAACATGCCCTAGAGGATGTTATAACTTACCCATTATATCTTCTCTGGGGATTAGATGAGGCACAGAAAAGGAGGGTTGTAAAATGAAAGCAAAGACATTCATCCACAATCATAGGAGTCTGCAGCAACAGACATGATTACAGTAAAATGACAACACCCACGTGGTGATGTCAGGGCACAAAGCCTGCCCTTATATTTCGCTCCTGATGTCTGATGCTAGTAGTTAAGCTGGGGTTTGGTGTTATGATCCATGTTTCATCATTTGCCCTTCTTGGCCCACCTCCACAGATACCCAACCCACAGTCCTATCCTGCAAGCACCATGCAAACTATCCTCAATAATTTCAGTGTGGGTTTTTGCCTTTAAAAAAAAAAGTTTCCAACACAAAATTTTATTGCAGTCCTAATTTGATCCATATCTGTACTAGCTAATCATTATACCACTTATATATTTTAGAATGGATTATTTGCTTTCTTCCATTTTATTTATTAAATTTAAATGCCACCCAACTGCCAGCAACTCTTCACAAATTGTTAAAACATTTAAAAACAAGAAAGCAACACAAAACAAAAAGGAACAAAGATGGCAGGGATAACAAGCCCAGAGGGGAATAATGATGATGATGATGATAATTTATTAAATTTATATGCCACCTGGTGACTCTGAAAAAGAAGGAAAGAGGGCTTCAATCATGCTCACCAAAGGCCTGGGCAAAAAGTCACACCTTCAGGGCCCTTCAAAACACCAGTAGGGTGGGGACTATTTGAATCTTCTGGGGAACCTCATTCCAGAAGGCAGGCACTGCTAAAGGGAAGGTGTGCTTCTAGGGTCCTGATAGATGGCATTGTTTAATTGAAGGAACCTGGAGTATGTCAGTCCTCCCAGATCAGATCAGCCAAGCAGATATTACTTGGTCCTTCAAGTAATATCTTGTGGTCCTTCAAGTAACCAGGCCCTATGCCAAGTAGGGCATTATGGGTAGTAAACAGTACCTTGAATCCCACCCAAAAGCAAACTGGCAACCAGTGCAGCTCACAAAGAAGAGGTGTTACATGGGCATACAAAGGCATGCCCATCACTGCCCACACCGCTGCATTCTGGGCAGTTGAAGCTTCTAGGTGGTCTTCAAGGGGAGCCCCATATACAGCTTCCTCCTCCCTCTTTCCTTTTTATGCTGTGGCAAAAGCTTGTTATAGTCATCCAGAAGCCATTTTTGGAGTTTTTCTGGCTAAAGAGTGAGATAAAAATACTAAGAGCAATTATTTGGATTACACATAATAAAGAATCTGTCTCCAAGGGCCTTCCTCTGAAGGCATCGTAAATAACACCTTCTATAATGGTGTGCCATCTCTAGAATGCTTGCCTTATGTTATAAATCTTTTCACACCAAGCACAATATTTTTAAAATGTTAGGCAAACCTTCTTTTCATTCTGAGGTTCTCTTTAACATTTTACAGCATATGCTGTTATGCTTAACTTTATGGTACATAAAGTTGTTATATAGCTGCATTTAGTTGTTATATAGCTGCCTGCAATTAGGTTCCCAATATACTTCATTTTATAAAAATGTCAGCAGTAAATGAATGTTCGAATGTATAACCTCTTTACAAATGATGCATAGATGTTCTACACAGATTCCATAATAAATGTTGGCTCTCTATTTCCTTAGAAAAGTAAAATAAACACATGTTTAAAACCCCAACTGACACCTGAAATCTGAAACATTTAGAAAGATTGGCCCAGTTATGTAGAAGACATTTTTTTTCTTAAATTACATCTATATTTTAATTGTTTTTAGAACTTAATTACAAATCATTTACATAATTATGATGAATTGTGCCTCACTTTATTTTTAATAATGAATAGGGAGAATAGAAATTTTACAGAACCAGTAAAGGAAAGACATTTTGGAACATATGGGCTAACAAATCAATATAATTATTTTGTTGGTGCATTTTTTTAAGCAACATTGCCTTGAGCAGTCTTTCTTTTATAGCAAATTGTTCAGTTACAGTAAGTTAGAGGTGAAGGAGTATCACATTCTGTTCTAATAAATGCAAACAAAACAGTGAAACTCCTAACAGGCGCCACTGTTTCAAACTCCCCACGTACTGTATGGAGGCACCATTCTGATTTCTTCTGAGCTGCAAGCCAACAGGTCGTTAGTTATGACTAGCAGAGGCTCAAAGATAAGATGTTGACTCTTGCCTCAGGAATGATTTTACTGCAAACAATGTTCTGAAAGCTACTTATCTACATTTTTAGCATAAACAGGAGGAGTCATTCAGTTTAAAAGTGCAAAAAATAGACTGAGTGTTGTCATTTTAGAGTATTTAGTTTAAAAGAGAGTGCAAATAATGTGTTTTTAACTAATGCACTCTCACCCTAAGATAAATAAATAGTAGGAAAATAAATAAAAAATCTGCAATATCCACCAAAGGTACATTTGTCATGACAATTCAGTTAGAATATCTGTAATGGAAAGTACAATTCAAAAGACCAAATCACAAAATAAGTATTAAGTAACAAGATATGCCAAGGACACTTAAAATGTGCCAGAATCAGATATGCATATCTGAGCTTGCAAATGTTAAAATGTAAATTTTCTGGATATTATGGCTTTGCTTGAAACCAGGGTCTAGATATGGCACTGTAAAATAAAAATAGCAAAGCTTTTGTTTTCAAAAATCTTGCTCTCTTAACAGTTGGACATACTATATTCTGGAAAGATGATCATTGATTTTTCAGTGCACCTAATTATTTTGAAACTCAAAAAAACCTTTCATTCTGTGATAAAGAAGTTAATTGGAGTGATCAAAGAAAGGAGCAGATTAAACCTGCTCTTTGTCCTGTCACCCATTTCTCTCAACTCTCTGACCATGCCACGCACAGACTTATCTTTCCACACTATGTTGTTTCAATGATGTTTCTAAGATGGTGCTATATTCATAGTCTGCAGCTATTTTAAAGTAACTGCACTTTCATATAGACATGATAATATTTCCCCAAATGGAATATATAGACCCAATGGAATATTTTCAGTTAATGGCCGAACTGTACATTTATTTATGAACACCAACCCCAAATAGGGGAATTTAGAGAATATAGATCACAGAGTCAAGATGCTGAAAAAACTGGATAACAGAACTTCCACTTCACTGAAATTTCAGCTCGCTCTCTGTCAGATTTCTCATCCCACTCATCTAGCACATGTGAATACTCACTCAATGGAGTGTTTTCTTTTCTGGGAGGAGGGTGTGGAGATTACCACACATGGAGAGTGTGTGAAAATCTCTAAACCCAGGGGTAGAAGTAAATGAATAATGTCCCCTTTCCCAACTGAGCTTGTGATCCCAACTGAGATGCCCCCGTCTTTTTACAGCACCATGTATCTTTTTTCTATGACTGTCTTTCTGAAGGTTCAATGTAGTTCTTCCTTATCGAGAATAAATATGATATATAATCTTTCATTATAAAAAAGCATCCCATATAAAATATTTTATATTCAAAATAGGAAAACCATTTATTTACTGTATTTTTTATTTTATTTGTATCCAACCTTTTCTCTCTGAGGTCAAAATGAGGGTTTCACCTAACTTTATTCCCATAACAACAACTCTGTGAAGTAGGCTGGACTGAGACACAGTGACAGCTCCAAAGCACCCAGGGATCTGCTTGACTAAGTGAGGATTTTGATTCCATTCAATTACCTTCATATTTATTATTTTTTCTAATAGCAATTCATTTTCTTGTAGGGAAGTAGTCCTGATCATTTTGATTGGCTTCTTTTCAATCTTTCCTAGGAGTAAAGTAATCTTTTAGAGACTGAATACATACCTTCAAGTCAGTGTTGACTCTTAGCAACTACACTATTAGAGCTTCTCCAGGCTGACCTATTCTCAACCTCACCTTTCAGATCTTCCATGCTGCATCCATTGCTGCTATAATTGAATTCACCTACCTTCCTGTTAGTTATCTTCTTCTCTCTTCTTCCACCTTTCCAACATCACAGATTTCTCAGGGGATCTAGATCCTCACACAATGTGTCCAAATTAAGCTAATTTGAGTCTGGATAGTTTGGAGATGGATTATTATAATACTACCACAAGGGTTCTGTGTAAAAGAATTAGAATATGGGCAGTCATATTTTCAATGCTTTTCCTCTCTTTCAGCTGCCATGCACTGAATTGATGTGGCCGCTAAGGATCACATTCCAAGTTAGTCATCACCAGTTCAGATATTATCAATTACGTATGCTTTAATTTAAAATGTTGTGACCCCTGCATGCATCACTTTGCACTTCCCTACAATGAATTTCAGATACACCCAGTTTGAAGATATCTTTTTTATAGTTTGTCACAGTCTGTCTGGATTCTACTTTTGAACATGTTGTTTGCTACTGCTTCTGAAGCTAGTCAATCCATATGCACACAAATAAGCATTTTAAATTACAACGTGAATCACGCTCACTGGAATTATTTGTGCCCAGCATTTAGAGATCCATGAGTTGTATAACCTGCAAAATTGCAGCAAATGTTGGACTAATGTCCCAATTTATCTTCTCATTAAATCCTTTGTCATCCCAACTGGCTGTCTCAAGGTGATTATTTTCTGCTTCCTTCTCCTCTGGTGGGAGAAGATGGGCAGCGACAAATTTGATAAATAAATATAAATAAATAAATAAATCCAAACTGGAAATAGATTACAGCTAAAATTAGATTTCTTCTGTTGGTTGGTTATGTCCTCAACCTCACTTTGGGTAGAAACTCTGGGAGCTGAGATTGCAATTAATTTGGAAGACCCTAGCTTGAAAAAGGCTGCAAGATCATCAGCTGAAATATACTAAACTATAATTCCTATTCATCCATCAACAAACAAAGAACCCAAAGCTTGCACAAGGCTTGCTTTCCCATTGCAAGTGCAGGGTTTTTTTTATAATGGCAGGTCAGAAGTGAGAATGCCCAGGTGTGCATTATGTCACTAACTGAAAACAACTCAGGTTGTCTGGAATCTGATCCCACTACCCACACATTCCTCTGGGTATTACAAAACCCTCCCTAAAGGAATATTACACTAATGCTGCTGACTTCTTACAAACATCTTTATAAACCACCCCTCCTCCTTTCCCTGGGCTGTGCAAAGCTGGTTTGCCTGGAAACGTGGAGACTGTTCACATAAAGGGTTTTTATGTTCCTTCAGGTCACTTCTTCTGGACATGCAACAATCTCCTTTAAAAATATTTCCTTACTGTTCCATTTATTGTTTCAATTTATATTACGATTATCTTCATAGTGTCTTGAGATTTTGTTGTTGTTTATTTGTTCAGTCGCTTCCGACTCTTCGTGACTTCATGGACCAGCCCACGCCAGAGATTCCTGTCGGTCGTCAACACCCCCAGCTCCCCCAGGGACAAGTCCGTCACCTCTAGAATATCATCCATCCACCTTGCCCTTGGTCGGCCCCTCTTCCTTTTGCCTTCCACTCTCCCTAGCATCCAGCATCTTCTCCAGGGTGTCCTGTCTTCTCATTATGTGGCCAAAGTATTTCAGTTTGGCCTTTAATATCATTCCCTCAAGTGAGCAGTCTGGCTTGATTTCCTGGAGGATGGACTGGTTTGATCTTCTTGCAGCCCAAGGCACTCTCAGAATATAAATCACACATGTATCTGAAGTCCTACTGTCCCCTTATAATGACGTAGGATAGTGGCCTCTTTTCCTAAACAAATGCTGCAAACACATATATTTGCTAAAAGGACGCAAATGCAATCCTGGCTTGTGAAACTGGAGTCCCTGGCAGTAAACCCCAGCCTGTTGCCCTTTATGCACATAAAGGGTGCATAAAGTTGGTGATGATAAAAATTATACTCTAATGCACCTGGAGGGAACCAGTTTGAGAACTCTCATCTATGGTATTTTGACTACAAAAGCTTTGTAAAACCAAGTCCAAAGTGGCAACAACAACAACAACAACAGCGCTCAAGTCATATATCACAAAGAAGATACGGAAAAAGAAGAAATCCACAAATCCTAACCAAGTCACTCTACTTATTTCTGTCATTCCACAATCATTTTATTACATCACTGCATGTAATCCACAGAGCTAATGAATATTTCCTTTTGTCTGTCTTCAATTATTTGCCCACTTATGAATGCCTGAGGCATCGACATATACACAAACGCCAGAGGTAATTCCTTCCCTTGAGAACAAATGAATTTCCTTTCTGTATGGTGGAAAGAGAGTACTAGTATTGCCTTTCTATTTATCACCTTCTTTTTGTTTCCCAGAAAAATGAATTGAGCAGAAACAAGGATCAGTATTAAGCAGCTATAGGAAAACAATCTTAGATGAATCCGGTGAGCCTCATTTAGTGCCCACAAATGAGAAGGTAGGTGGGAAGAAGAGAGCTATATTCTTACTAGCTGAGATAATGTAGTTAGCAAAAATAAGTGTATATCCTAATAAAACAGTATGCTTAGTACCTTCCAACCCACTCTTACGTGTCTTATTTACATTAACTGTTCTTCCTTCAAACATAAATAAATAAAAGTTTAGGGATTTTCACTTTCCTTTACATTTTTTTCCTGCAGGGACAGAAACAAGTTTTCTTCACACACTACACCTATTTGGCAGTGCAGATGTATCAGTAGCCCTGTATCTCCTTTCTTAGAACTTGCCCCTTGCCATTCTTGTACTGCAGAAAGATCTGGTAGCTCCACTTTATACTATTTTCTACCAACCTATTTCCCACTGGGTAAGTAAATCAGCATAGAAACATAGTACCCATTTTCACTGTGAGAATCATTCCTCAATTTTCTAGCCAGTGTGGCCCTTAGCCATGTCTAAGAGTTATGATGTACCAAACGATTCCCCTAAATCAATATAAGGGTCACAATTTTTTTCAGGAATTATGAGCAAGAATGGGAAATGCTAAGATTTTTATCAAGGATATAGGTATGTGCAATATTTCAGAACAAGTTATATGTAGTATTTAGGTATGCAGGAATGTTGTCTTTTCTACCATGTGCCTATACAGCTATCCTTTTCTAACTTAGTTTGTATACTTTTTGTTCTAAAGAAAGAAGTATTGGAAGAAACAGTAGGCGAGCTGAGAACTTATTATTAAATGAGGTTGTTAATTTTTCCTTTCTCTTTGATTATTTGCAGGTTCATTTTATGGTTCATTATCATTATAATCCACTCCAATTTTCAATCAGTGAGCAAACAGGCATGGTGACAGCTTTCTTTTTGATGTTCTCCAGCAAATATTTGGAATACTACAGGCAGGAGTTCTCAAATTTTGTAGTGCCGAATAAACACATTCGTATAAACCCTAGCCCCAAGACCAAGGCTATTTCAAGTTACAGTTGGGCAACAAATTTGAGCACCATTTACTCTTAATTTTTTCTCATCAATGTTTCTAACAATTCATAGAACCTTGCAGCTTTATAAAATAAAAACTTTCCCTGGAAACAGTAAAACAATCAGCTTCAAACTGTTATTTTTAATGGGAAGTATGAGCTTCCCAAAAGGAAGGATGGGTTTTATTTTGCAATGGTCCCTTGAATTTCCCATTTTATATTTATTTTGGATCAATATTTTATTTTATAGCAGCAACTGCAGAAAATCCTGACTCTGTTGCCCGTTTGTCCAGGAAGAAGAAGAGTGAAGTTGATGTGATCCATGTTTGCCTGCATCAGTTGGCATTTTCATTTCTAATTTGCTTGGACAAGCTGGCAGCAGAATGGAAGCACTTTCTGACAACAACCTGGTTTGGGATGTTCAAGCAACACCAGAATCTTATTAGAACTCACTCCAATCTTTGGTTAGACAAGCTAGCTTCTGGCTTCACCAGGAAGAGTAAGGCAAGCTCTGACAATGATCAAGTTGCACACACAAAACCTAACCACATGCCAGACTTTCCTCTTTGCTTTACCTGTCCAAGCAGAGCAGGGGCAACAGTGATCCCACTTTGCATGTGCAACCCCCCCCCCCCCGCAATTGAGACCTACCTCTAATTTGCTCACAAACCCCAAATGGATTCAATACAATTTGAGAACATCTGCTGTAGGAATACAGCCTCATTATCCACATCCCACCGTTCATAAACATATCCCAAGATAAGCTTAGTATCAGAAAAAAATTAATTGGAGGAATGAATATTCTGGGGAAAAAAAATCATTTGGTTGCAAAAACGGTTCTATCAGGAAGTTCTTTTGTAAAGACTCTACAGAATATTGGAAGCTAAGAGCAATAAAGTGGAGGGTAGATTGTGAAATTTCAAAGGAAGAATGTATTAAAAATAATATAAAGGAACACTGTATTCTCAGGGCTTTTTTGTGAGTTGGCAAAAGGTACAAGACACATTACCACTGTGTACCTTTCCCTTTGACATCTATTTATGATCATCTAAAAATACAAATTAAAACACATACACACTCACATGAATAAACAGTGGATTTGCAAGAATTCAAGTTTTTTTAAAAAACTAGCATATGAAGAAGAGAAGGAAAGAGCATGAAAACTGAAAGCCCCAGACTTTGATAAATTCTATTATTAAAGAAGAAACAGGAAAAAAAAGGAGGACTAGAGCCATGCAATGCTTCAGAAAAGTTGTTTTAGAACACATAGGAACATGAATACAGTAGCTGTCAGTGACTCCTTAAAGCAACTGGCTTTGTTTCCAGAGTTGCTGGATGTTTCATCAAGCTCCTGGGAGGTGCAGTGTTTGAGTTCTGCATAATCCTAAACATTTTTTTTCCTGAATTTTATCTGGAGCATTACACAGCTCTTACAGCACCAAAAGTGATCTCTAAATATGAACTATGCAATTTCAAGCTAACATACTCTCCACAGTAATTATGCAAAGAACTCTGAAAGTGAAGATTAATTGACTACTAGGCTGTGTAGACTAAGTTCAGAGGAAGAAAGCAGAAGAGTACTAAGATAAGGACCTAACAGTAACATATCCCTCCATTTTTTTTACCCAAATGTATTTGAACTCTTTTAATGAACTCGGTAAAAAGAAACAGATATCTGAATACTGATACTCATTCACTACAATAAAAGGGTGTCTTGTTCAAATGAAGTAAGTGCGCTAAAGATTGGTACCATTTAGGTTTACCTAAATGATAACAGTTTTTATTGGAGCTGATGGATTTAAAGAAATGGATGGAGCTGATATTTCCATTTCTGTCTTTCTCCTGGCAGAAGAACGAATGCTAACACTTATACTGTACATTTAAGTTATTCCTTAGCAAATGGGCAAATCAGTTACACTTACCAAGATTCATTCTAATAAAGTTTGTGAAATCAAAAACAAAAAGTTCCTTTTATAAAATATGTTTGTCTGCAGGTTATGAGCATTTCTGGTATTTGCATCTAAATATTTTCAAGTATTATATAAAAATGTCTGAAGTAACAGGCATGACAATTCAAAAAATGTGTGGAAAGCACGACTGATCCTTACTAAAATGTATGGGATTCTGGAATCTTTTAAAGAGAGACTGTGACAAACATCAAAGAAATTCGTTCTATTGAACTACAGTGAAAAACACTGTATCATCATAACTTTGAACAGCCGTTAAATGAGGTAGTCTGTAATTCCCACTATACTCCATTATAACTGATAACAGGTTTAGAATCACCATAAATATGAAACTAGGTTTCACAAATTTATTTAACCAATCAATGAATATTAAAAGGTAAACTCATTTCAGTCAATGTGCCTGTTATAGAATATGTTAAGGAAAGCAGATAGAGAAAACAGAAGCTCAACATTATTTGGTTTTAAAATCTTACTGCACATATTAGGGATTACTAAATCTGAACTCTTCCTGTCCTATACAGTACCTTTCATGGAAAAAGAAAACAATTTCAAACCTTCATAACAAGCAATACAGGTAGTCCTTGCTTAGCGACCACAGTTGAGACTGCTAATTCCATCACTAAGTGCTGCAATTGCTAGGTGAAACATCACATGACTACAATGGGCTTACAACCTCACTTTCCTTTTGGTCATTAACTGAAACATCATGTGACCACGACTTTTGATTTTACTTCCACCTTCTCTAACAACTCTGCTGGTCGCAAGCCAGTTGCAAAGCATGCGAATGGTGATCACAGGACCGTGGGATGCAGCAATGGTTGTAAATGCGTCAATTGGTTGTAAAGCTTTTTTTCTTTCTACACCATCATAACTTTGAACAGTCGTTAAATGAGGTAGTCTGTAAGCAAGGAGTACCTGAATATAGAAAAAATGGGAAGCACCAACTTCATCTGACTCTCTCTCTTATTTTATGGAGTAACAATGAGATGCTACTTAAAGACGAAGGAATCCTTGGCTCAGTGCAGAACAACTTTTCTTTCTTTTTTGACATGCATGCATGCAGAAGGTCCCAGCTTCAATCCTCACATCTCCAGAGACAGCCCCCAAAATCCTGCTTGACACCATTAAAAGACACAAACAGTAACAACTATATTCAGCTTGATGGATCAGTGATACGCATTAATAGAAAGCAGCTTCCTCTGTTCCTGTGTAACCTGTGAATGATCCTTCTCTAGCAAAATTACATTATATATTGAAAGATTTGAGCATGCCATTCTAAAGCTTGTTTGTATGGTAAACAACCAATCAGGATTGCCTACCTCAACTTGGTGTTCCTCTATGTGTTGAGCAACTCCCAGAATTCCCAGTCATTGGTCATGCCTGATGGGAATTCTGAGAGCTGAAAACTGAAATTCAACATGGAAGAAACATTCTCTTCTCTTTCCCCATGTTAAAGAAAGCGAGGTGAGCAGAAAACTGCTCTTCGCATGCATGAAACGTGTTTCTATAAAAGCCCCCCCAAAAGATTTTGCTTAAAAGAAAAAGAGGTCTCCATTTGGTTTTCAAACACAGCATGCTCTTTGTGACACATAAAAAGAAGAATACTGAGTTATTTGATTAGTTTTTAATGCTTTTATAATAACATGCTTCCCGTAAGGCAGCATTTTGGATACTCATAAGTAAAAACAAAATAATAACAGGAAACAAAAGAATTTGGTCACACTCAGAACAAACTGAGCAGAAAGCAGAATATTTGCAGATGCCTTTGCTTCCAGCCAAAATAATCAAATAATAAATGATAATAAAAAACCCTTTATAAAAGCAAATGTGTTGTCCCAGAAAGAAGGCTGAGGGATTATTATTTTTGCTGTTGTAGCATGCTTCATTTTTCCCAGCTTCTGGTGCCATGGTTCAATCCAGCATTCTAAAGAGAAGTAAACTACAGGAGCTATTGCTGTAAATTTCTTTTTCTGACTAGATTCCAGAACCCTTCCTGCACTTTGTTTTGTTTATAATTCAAATATTCTAGCACTCCCACAGAAGAAACGCTCAGGAAAGGCAGCTGAATGTTTCTATCTGAGGAGTATCTCTGTTGGATTTATATTGTCAGAGAGGGAAAAGTCTGGTGAGATGAATACTGTTGGTGTCTGGCTAGTTCCCCCCTTTCTCAAGAACATGTAAGTATATCAAAGAGAGGAAGTTCAAGATTCTACTGTGCCATCCACTTAAAACAATGCGGGCTTACCAAGAATAACTCCTGTAGGAATTGTGCCCATTTAAGAAAATTGCCACCAAAGAAGATTGCTAATATATGTCCTCCTTTCTCTCCATACCTAAGTAGCTCTTGCATAAGTGGCATGCTAGACAAGAGGCAGAAGATATTGAAGTGGATGCACTATATTTCAAGTATAACCAACTAGTAATTCAGCATTAGATTTGGATAGTGGGACTGGGAAATAAATATTAAGCTATCTGGGGAGATCTTTTTTTCTGATCGGAAACTTAAACATATACCCGCTATTGCTCTTTGGCAAAAACTTGAAAGGAAATAATGCAGAGAAAAATGCAGCACTGAAGCATATGGCCCCAGTCTGAGAGAGAGGCAGAGAGGGAGGAAGTCTTAAGAATTCTGATCATACTTTCCCTGATTAATTTTATCTTACTACAGTACATCACATGGTGAGCATCTTGAACTTCAACTTTATGATAAATCAGATGTTATGCACCCCCTTTCTCAATGTGATCACCTAAAGAAGTTATAATGGTACAAAGCAGCAGAAAGTCCTTCCGACTCACCTATATATGGTGTGTTACATGATACAGCCCATCAGCCAATCCTCTATTTCCAGGAAAATAGGCCTCTGTTATAATATATGAGAACCTGAATATAATCAAGTTGGAATACATAACTGGGTTTATACACAGTTCATCTCTAGATAATAATACTGAGGTTAGTAAAGTTCACTTTCATGACCAAAACTGGAATTCCAAGGGGCATTAAGACAGGTGTACAGTTATTGCAAAAGCCATATAGTGGTTTCAGGGAAGCATGTATTATATCCCCATCATAGCAGACAGTCTGGCATAGAACAGCACACTATTTAGAGATAACATGTGAGTGTTGTCACCAGTTATAAAAATTAAGGGGGTGAAATTGAAAGATTTCTGTCATCACAATGTTCTCAAGAGAAGCATTTTACAAATTCTAGATACATAGAAAGAGGTAGCTACTGAAGCCCATAAGTCCAGCAGTCTCTCCCCCCAGAAAAGTCTTGGGAATGTTATGAATAATTATGTATGCCATAATGCTGCTATTATCCTTAGTAGGCATTCTGTAGAAGTCTGGAAGCTCTTCAGACATTTTTACATTTGCTGTCTTACTTTGAAAAAGAAAATGACCAAAGAATGGAAGAGGTTTAAGTTAACGTGGTTAAAAGGACAGCAGCTAAAAGACCAATATACATTTTTTTCTTATTTACATCACCAATGTTGTTATGAAACTGGTTTTAATTACAGGGCAAACTAGGGAAACATCTTTCCCTTTCTCATGCTGTATTTTAAAAACAACAACAACATAAAACAGCTCTGGATAGCTCCTGAGCACAACTATTTATCCATCCTCATACAAGTATTAGGTTTTGCTCTTTTAATTAAACAAACGTCATTATTCTTACAGTCCGTACTGAGTAACTGGATTTGCATGAAATTGCATTTATTGGCCACCATTGTAATCTTCTGTGATTAATCATGTTCACCATGGAAATAGTTTCCTCTTTACAAAATAGCTATGAGTGATTCTATTTGTTAAATGCTATTATTGTACTGTGCACATGGGTAATGACTAAAAGTTAAAAGGTAAAGAAAGATGTAGCTAGAATTAAAGGATTTGGTGTTATGGCAAAGAGATGAGTTGGGTGGAGGGGAGACATTTCCAAATATTATTTATGGGAGAGGTTAATTAGATGACACAAACTGTTTATTCTTTTTTCTTCACACTGCTTTTAAACTTCTGGGGATTTTGCACTCATATGTACAAGGCTAAAAAGAAGTACAAATGATTCACACATATGAGGGGAAAACATACCATAGCAACCAAATTCCTTACTGTGACGGTTTATTTAAACATGTATTGTACATAATAGCATTAGATCAAGCACCACATAAGCAAATTCTATTTTAATTTCATTTCCAGCTAATAATAAAAAACAATGCTTCAGCAGTGATAAGAAACCTAAATGTGGATGTTGCTCTTCTTCAACGATACTGTAGCATTTTTGTATTCATCTGGATACCTGAAACTTCCAAAAAGTTCCAGATGCTCCTTAGTAATTATCTAAATAATAAAGGTGGGATAGAAAATAAACAAACAAACAAACTTGGGAAACTCAGTGCTATACCAGGTATTTGTTACCTTTGGGCTGGAAATTCCAGCCTACTTCCTCTGGTGGTGTCACTGTGGACATTGGATGCCATCCATTTTGGTTCAGTAGGTATATCTGGATTTTTAGAATGTCCAAGCGGTTTTCCCATCCCACATAGAAAAAAATGTGTCTCCTTACCCCTACACACATATGTGCACAAGCACACAACACATTGTGGTTATTTTTTGCTTTTCTATGGGTTCTCATTTTTAGAAGACATTCCTTCCCAACATTGCTGCCAAATTAAGCTTATATTTGTGTCTATAAACTGCCTAAGAAAAATGCAGATCTACTTACCAATCATTCTCCTTACCTGCCTAATAAAAAATGCAGATCTACTTACCAATCATTCTCTTTACCATTTTTAATGTATTTAGATTTAGTGCACATATTTGTAGCACAATTATTAGCATGATCAAGTTTCTCAACTTTATTTCTGCTGCAAACAGTACTTCAGAAGATGGAGATTGTTAATTTGGCTGGCAAAGTCAGTAGATCCTCTACCACCCATATACTGATTCCAGTGAATCATAAGGCATGATAAAGAATTGTGCAATTTAATTTTATTAACTGTCACTCAAATCCATTTTACTTATCACTGTCCGGGCAAACTCTGGAACATTTTGTATTTCTATATTCTCACAAGAGCTGAAATTGTAGATTATCAACTCCCCACTCTCTCAAGGAGGAAAGCTAGAAGATATTATCTCAAAATGCTTCCGGGCAAAATAAAGTTGAGTCTCTTCTTTGACTCAAAAAAGCTTCCTAAGAAGTCAAGTGCAGAAGAACTAAAATAAAGCCAGAGATTTAAGATACTGACAATATCTTTAACCATATAGTACATCTGAAATATTCCACTATTCTCAGGAGAGCAACCAAAATGAGCAAATGCATTTTCTGTATAGCAGCAAACTGCCATCTTAGTATATTAGAAACTACCAACATGTAGTAATTGATTTTTTTTCTCAGAAATAGATTTTCAAAGTGTTTTTGATTCCTTGTTTATTGCATATTTTTCATCCAAGAAATTCAAACAGCTCTCCCAAACTACAAACTCTTAGCTAGAAAGAGAACTGCAACTGGTTTATCACAACACAGTGAATTGATTCAGACAAAACACCTATTGTTTGTACCTGTGTTCGTAACTGTGTTTACCCTATTTCCTCCTGCACTCAGATTCTACGCTCAGAATACACATTCACAACTGTAAAAAGGAAAACTTATACAAGCACATGGTCTTTAAGCTTACAGCTGATCTTTCTTTTATTCAAGAACAAAGGTAAACTCACCAGGTGGCTTTTCAAACTTGTAGTTTTCAAGATCTTTATCATCCTTAAGTTAGTTGAATAATTTCCGAAAGTGAGTTAGCGAACTCAGTGTCTTTTAAAAGGCTCTGCTGCAGTTGAGAACAAAATGGTTCTCTTTGTCCTCCAGCGCTCAAACCCACTGTCCTGCAGTCTCCTTGCATGGAGTAGCAATCCAGATCACAAGTGGGTGATCTCCTGTCCTCTCCTTATCTGAAAAGGTTCTGTGGGACCAATCTACTCATCAGTCCTTCAGTCTTCAGTGGTCATTGTCTCTGCTCATTCAGAGATGTCTTAGCTCACCATTCCTCACCCGGAAGCTCCTACAAGCACATGGTCTTTACGTAATAGCAAACAATGGCTACAACAACATTTGGCAGAGAGATGTTAAAATTTTGGAAGATTTTTGTGTTAGATGCAAAATTTAAAGAGATTCAGCATTCTTGTGAGATCTCAGATGAGACTGACAAAATCTTGCTGGATTTTGTGATCTTGTGAAATTTCAGGGGAAAATGTTTTATCTTCCTTGGAGAGGGCCTTGTGGGGCAGGCATCATGTTCCCTCTCTTGGTATAAGTTCTATAAGCTTCTTGCCTGTGTTATAGATTAATAGATATTCTATAATCTCTTAATCAGTGAAGCAGAAACATTTTGAGGACAGAAGTAAGCAAGCACAAAAGAATGTGACTGTCATTTTCCAATGCCATATTTTATTGTTGCATTCTAGTACCCATTTCTTGCCAAAGACAAAAATTTGACAACCCAAAATGCCTCCCAACATTCAGAAATTTTCTATTTTATCATAATAAAACAAAGTAAACTTAAAGGGGGAAAAAAATAAATGCGTGAAGCCAAAGTCCTTCCAACTATTCTTTAACAGAAGTTTTATTTAAACTTTCTTTTAAAGATTCAATACCAAACAAGTAAAATTAAGAGAAAACATCATATCCAAAAATTGCAATATTCAGCCTGCCTGCATAAAAATATAACTGAATGGCTTGGACCTTCTCCAAAGGTAATTTATTGCACATCTAAATATAAAGTAGGTTCCCTTGACACAGGACTGTGTAATGTCTACAAGACAAAAACCAGCACACACTGTTAGACAGACAAGGGGATGGACAGAAACAGCTATTCAGAGCTTTGCTGGCTGGCTGCCATTCTGCAAATGGTACAATTATGAAATATTTGAGATCATGACTTTTTATAAGATTAAATGCTGAGCTGTGTGTGATCAACACACAAGCTTAACAATAACCCACCTTGGATACCAAAACCATGGCCTCAGAATGATAAATTGCACGTCCCTTGCATGCACAAAACGGTCCTACTCTAGGGATAGATAATGCACAGTAATAAGCTGCATCCTATCCCAGAAAGCTGTCATATGAGAACTAAGCCAGGGGCTCTTGATTTAAGATAAACTATTTTAACCATGACAAAAAATGGATCTATAGCAGGTGACTTGCTGTATCTCTGTATGCGGATAAAGAGAACATGACACCACAGTATCATGATTATAAACAGCTATGAGGATAAGTTTTGCTTAAGGCCACAGACAATGCCTGTTGGAAGGACAATAGGCTTAAGAGTAACTAAAATGTACCTAAGTAGTTTGTGATTACATCAGAATCTGGATGCAAATTCATTACCATAATGGCTATAAATATAAGCTCAAAGAGAATGAATCACTGTATATACGGAGGAAAAAGAGCTCATTAAAACAGATAGAAACATATTGTCTTTCTATGGGATCTGCCCATCACTAATACTTGCCATTGTAATAGATCAAAATAGGATGCCCATTAACAAACCATTCCCGTTAGACCAATGTACAGGAACAGATCTTTCTAGTTCTCTAAGGAATCAGAGCGTTGTCATTTTGGGGTTAATGATTGTGCTCATCAGATGATAGCCTGATGATCTAAAACTCACATTACAAGGCAATTCACCATAATATATTTATGTCTATGTCCAAGATTGCAAAGGGACGCGGTGGCGCTGCGGGTTAAACCGCTGAGCTGTCGATCGGAAGGTCGGCGGTTCGAAACCGCGTGGCAGGGTGAGCTCCCGTTGTTAATCCCAGCTCCTGCTCACCTAGCAGTTCGAAAACATGCCAATGTGAGTAGATCAATAGGTACCGCTTCGGCAGGAAGGTAACGGCGTTCCGAGTCGTCATGCTGGCCACATGACCCGGAAGTGTCTCCGGACAATGCTGGCTCTAAGGCTTAGAAATGGAGATGAGCACCGCCCCTTAGAGTCGGACACGACTGGACTTTACGTCAAGGGAAACCTTTACCTTTACCAAGATCGCAGCAATGAAAAAAAAAATTGGGGGGGGGGTGTTACATGGAACCAATGTCACTATAATTCCAGAGAATTCTGGAAGAAAAACTATAAAATATTGCAAAGCATCTTTCTCTAATCTTGTGCCTTCCTGAAATGTGGGCCTAAAACTTCCAGAACTCTGGGGGAGGCTAATTAGAGCAAGCTGCATCCTAAAAGAAAGATGGGGGAGCAGGGAGAAGGGTACTCAGGTATGGCAAATTACACACAGCTCTAAATTTCATGAGCATCCCAATGGAGGAATGGAAAAGGCAAAGCAGACATAAGGAAACACTACACTGCAAATAAAATATACCCCAAAGAATGTCTACTCAAATTTCAATCTTATTATTATGACAGGCTTTTCCATTCCAAGATATTCTTTTTTTCCAAATGTGGGATGGGATGAGAAACGAATGCTATGCATTCTAAGCATTGCTAAAATGCTTTGAATGTTACATGGTCTGTGTCAAAAAGAATTTCAGTGACAACAATCCTAACAAACATAGTTTTAATAATCATTTTGCGTATTTCCAAAGATGACACTGCATTCAGCATTATTCTTTGGGAAGGATGTGGATGTGTTTGAAACAAACAACTCATCTCAGCTTGGCACTAAGATGCTGCTGCTAGTTTTGGAAATGTTTTCAAGAAGCTTCAACACTGTTTACACATTTTGATCCACATTCTCTATCCCAAGCTGCTGACTGAAAGAGTCCATGTTATGCTTAACTTTAAATTACTGTAAAGGTGTAGTAATTTAGCGAACAGTGAATTGAGAAGAAGAACAAAGGATACATATATTGAGAAGGGGGGATGGGCAAGATTTTACAAAATCTGTTTATGCAGATAGGCAGGATAGTCTTAATCCCTATTTCCTTATCATACATTATCCTGTGCTGGTGAAATAAAACAACTTTCCAGTTCTGCTGCATACATCAGAGCAAGCAATTCTAATATAATCATGGAATGTACATCCACATAACAACCTGTTCCTCTGCAAATCCTCTTCATAAGAATAAAAACATAAATAGAAAGGAATAATTCTGTAAGAATTGGAATAAATGTAAATCTTTAGAGTATTCAGTCCAAGAACCTATATCAAAATAATTGCAGTGATAAACTAGGAGAGGTCTGATCAGTAGACATTTTATAAAAGGTATGGTCTTTGCAACACTGCCAGTCTTATGAATAGCCTTACTGGGGTAGTTTCCAGGTATGTCCCTCTCAAGACCTTTCTGCAAGAAGATGATTTCTATCAAAAGCATCAATGAAAACTGAAGAACTAAAGCCTAAGATGTCATGTCTCTATTACCTGTAAAGAAGTCACAAAGTACACACTGCATCTCTCTATAAATTGTCTTTTGATTCCCCAAATGTAGTCATTAAATTGTACATCTGCTTTTCTCCAAAATTGTAAAGTCACAATAATCAGTAATTCAGAAAACGTCAGATTTTAAGCTACCTACCATTTTTGTCCAAATGCTTATACAGCCATGCAGTGCTTTGGATTTGATCTCCAAGACAAGCTTTGGAGCATGTGGGATAACAGGTATACAGTTGGAGGACCCAGATTGCATATGATCAAAAAACTTTTAATTTGGCCATTGGAAGTCCTCTAGAAATTTCAGAGACTGCATTCTAATTACTGATGTAGAAAATTAATTGCATGGGGAATAATTATATTAAGTTTATGTTAAAGAATTTAATTGTAATGATATTTAAACTGAATGAAAACAAATTTAATTGCATGTTGATCTTCTTCTTTGTCCTGGCCCCACTTTCTGTAATGTGGATCCTAGCAGGTCATCCAAACACCAAGTAGCGCCTTCGGCTGAAAAAAGACAGTGTATCCGATGCACTTACTGAAAATGAAAACAGTCCCGTATAGAATAGAGCAGGTTGACAGGAAATCTTATGTAATTAAGGTACCTGGAGTATTTTGCTCCTTCCTTTTTCCTTCTCTGTTGCACTGCTTAGCAATACATTCAAATCCACAGAGACTGTTTTCCAACACACTCACACTTCTATACAGAAGACAGAGATACTAGAAGTGAAAGGTAAATCTTGTCATTTTCACTAATAGCCTTGTAAGGACAAATTGCTCTACCAACTGTACCGCATCTTTAATTAGCTCTTTAAAACCCTTCACTTATCGAACATGGGAGTTAAAAGCTCAACCACAAAGCCAAAGTGCATATTCATCCAAAAGCTGCAGCTAAGATGTATACTGCCACTAGAAGTCAAAGAACGTAATTGGAAAGGAGATATGCAAGCTCTAGGGGAAAAGATTTACTTTTTAAAAAGATGTGTCAATATGCACAAGTGTATATATTTCATAGAAAAGGGGAACTAATTATACTTAGGCTATTAAGTGTGATGTAATTAATACTGCAATTTTAGAATTCAATCTAAGTAATATCTAATAGACAGAATTAGACTTTAGTAACAAAGGGGAAGAAAACATTTCCTGGAGTTTTACAAATTAGGTGGGAAGATGTACATATAAACTACCTATTTTGATGAAACTACAAAAAAGGGGGGGAAAAGTTATACAAACAGATTAAACAAGTTAACAAAAAGAGAACAAAATCATTTTTTATAGAGATATTACTTTCTATTTGTATTGTTCTATTTGAAGTTATGCATATATTGCAACACTGGCATAGAATGTAACATCCTGCTCCTACTAAAACTATGTTTAAAGTAATTTTAAAGTTTGAGTTGTTCTGATTCAGGTCAATCTGTTTTCCCCAGATAACTTCCACGGCTAGTTCTAAAAGGGCCAGAGACTCCCTGTAATAATCAGTCATGGATGAAGAGGTTATTCCTCTGTAGATGTTTCTTGTTTCATCCTAGGCTATGGAAGCTGGGCTGTAGCTATGCTGTTCTCTGAGAAAAAGCAAGAAGTACGCAGTGTGTCCAGGAACGAATGCTTAGGCAATCTCAAGAATCAAAGCATGAACTAAAAGCTGAGCGGCCCCAGGTTTCCCCGAACTGTAGGTGGGAAACGAACTTACGTCTTTGTGGAAAAGGGAATTTAATATTTCATAGCTGACCCACAATAATATAGTCTTGGCTTTCAAACAACCTAAGCTTAATTAAGTTGACTCTACTGAAGATACATCTATAACACTTACAAGACTATCCTGAATATTGTCTCTTTTCTCCCCTGTGTGTTAATGGAATGAGCACATATCTTTGCATGTGGGTTACATGCCATGTTCGGGGAGCGAATTACCGAGATAACAAATCAAAAAATTCATTTTGGTAGAGCCCCTTTTCATCTTTATTTGGAGGAGGGGGGAATACTTCCTGGTGAATCAAATTTTCAGTTTGTTCTAGTTATTTATTTATTTGATAGATTTATATGGCCTCCCAACTCACACACAGTGACTCTGGGCAGCTTACACAATTAAAATCCACAATATAAAAAAACCTATCGACTCCCCATCCTCCACAGCAGCTACAAACACAATCAAATCAGCCACTTGATCGGCTCCGTCTCAACCTGGGGTCCCCAGGCCCGCTGACAGAACCACGTCTTCAGGGCCTTTCGAAAAGTATCAAGGTGGGGGCCAGTCTAATCTCCAGGGGGAATGATGTTCCAAAGAGAGGGAACCACCACAGATAAGGTCCTTTTTCATGGTCCCACTAGATTAACTTCCCTCATAGAAGGGACCTGTAACATACCCTGCCTCCCTGCTCTGGTGGGCCAGGTAGATATAACTGGGGAAAGGCAGTCCTTCAAATATTTCTGTAGTTTCTCTGGAGATTGTGCTTTCTGTGCATTCGCCATTGACTGCTACTGTATGTCAGAAATGGTCGGAGACAACTTGAAATTCTAAAAGACTGAGATTTACAAAGATCCACTTATAAAAGTTTTGTCTCTATGTATCTTATTGTATGACATGAGTATGTTAGGAGGCTCATCATGAACTCCGTCAGTGTTACCAAGGTAGGAATTGGGGTCGTTATGATATTGGCTTTATTTCTGTTCTTATTGTTGTACACAACAAACAGGATAAAGAAATTCACAGACCTGTCTTGAATTTCATCACATGGTATGCAAGGTATGGCACATACCTTGAAATATATACTGCAAGTGTATTTCAACCACCTAGATCTACCCAGGGCTCTGCTTCTAAAGTTTCACTCTTCTGACCAGATGACTTCCTTCTTTAATTCAGTTCATTAATTGTGCCCTATTCATTTATTGTGTGTGAATAAATCAATTCATTTATTTCCCCCCTCCAAACACACACATTATTTTTCTCTGTATCTTTAGATTGCAGGCCCTTGAGGTTGGTGCATGTCATACATGTTCTCTGTAGAATACCATTTCCATAGCTCATGCTAATCAACTGATAAATAACCAACAAATTATAATCATAATAATAACAGTCCATTTATTTGCTGCTTCTATTGGCCATACAAAATAAAGATGGCATTCAGATTGGATTATGCCAAATTAAAGGAATTGCCAGTTATATCTAGATGTATCTGTGTTTTTTTGCTTTGCTTTGCTTTGCTTTTCAGAAGTATTGCAAAGCCACCCCAACAATGAACTACAGCTGTTTTGCTAACAAGAAACAGACATTTGCTCAGAGTAAACCTATCTAAACAAAACCCAGCTGGTTTGGCTAAAATATCAGATTTGCACAGTGCATGGTTTTGGTAGGCTAAATGAGGTAGAAGAAGGAGATACATAGAAAAAAATAGTTTTGCAGGAAGAGTTTTTAAGCTCTTTTAAGCTTGCACAGAAACATGTAACTGCCTTTTCTGCATTCAAATACACTGAATTATAACGGAGATATTCACAGATTTCCCACGGTTTCACACAACTAGTTTACCATTTAAATCACTTACGCATTTCAAAAATTACAATCACTGGTATAATCCCAACTTGTGCTATAAACACCATCCGCTAAAAATATTGAATAGATTACCTTTTTGCTCAACTATTCATTTTTTTAGCAAAATCTGGCCTAATGCATAAAGTGTATGCATTATGGAATCTTAAAAAAGAGTCTTAAAATCTAATTGCCAAAGTAACTTTACCTTTTCTACTTCCAAGAAAACAAGCACATCTCCGTGAAGAGCACAAAAGCTGCAAGTGGTCCAGAATGCAGCAGTGGGGGCAGTTTTGGGTGTTCCATGATGCACTGATGTAACACCTGTATCCCACAAGCTGCACTAGCTCCCAGTGGGCCTTCAGGTGTAATTCAAGGTGTTGGTTATCACCTATACAGCCCCGCATAATGCAGAGTAAGCTACTTGTGGAACCACCTGTCTCCGACTGTCTCTGTTCATCCCACCAGAAATGTTCCAGGATCCATCTATTAAACAGTGTCATCTTATGCAATCTAGGAGTTGTGCTTTCTCTGTCACTCACCCTGCCCTGTGGAACAGCATTTTCCACAGACCAAGATGGCCTCAACCCTGTTGGCTTTTTGCTAGCAATTAAAGATCTGGATGTTCCCACAGGTTTTTGGGCTAGTAGGCTAAGCAAGCCCTGTTGTTTGATTGCTTTGTTTTAGTGACAAGAAGAGGATATAATCAAGCTTCTTCAAGCCATAGCTATTCTAAGAAACTTGGCAATCTTTGTACTAATTGTCCAAGTTAGGTCTTGAAGAAGGGGAGTTGTAATTTCTTGATCAGAAAGACAATTCTATATATTGACATCACTGCATCTCTTTTTTTAATACAGAAAGAGCAAGCAAACAATAGTAAATAAAGCACAAGCTAGAAATAGCTGATGAAAGAAACATCCAGTGAACCCCTTGATTTTTCTTATGAAACAATGTAGTTCTATTATTAAGTTAAAATTAAGATTTTAAATACAAATGCATATTCAGTGAAGCATATTCTCACAAGAAAGCCAGAGAACCTTTTCACAGAAAATTGGAAGTGATATCCTGACCTATTCTAAAAATTAATCAGCTCAATCAGTCAAATAGCCAATCATACAGCTCCAGTTGCCTCTTTCCAAAGCCCAACTGATTCCTTTTCACCCACCACCTCCCACTTACATAGAAGCAAGCTCCAATAGGACATATGCCCAGATAAGTAAGTTTAAGTTAACCAGAAAATCTAAAAAACTGAAATATTGGGTATATTTCAGCTTTGCTATGGGTTCCCCAGCCTTCAGAAGTCCAATGGGCAGTGATTTTTTTTTAATGCAGTGGTTGATTGGATCGGTAATGTTCTCTGCAATGTGCATCTGTTTTTTATTTGAAACGAGTAATAATTCTGACAAGATTAGGACCAAAGACTGGAACATTAAGTTCTGTGATTACAAATTAAATAAATATATTTGCAAAATGCACTAGAGTGGTATTATCTCATACTCCAGAACTGAGCTGCATCACACTTGCCAAGAAAGACAGGCCATGAGAAACAAATTCAAGTGCAGTAAATGTAATAACACATTTTAACCAGTGTAGAAGAGTGATTTGAGGGTGAAAGCAGGCTGACATGTACAGGTGAGCAAAAAAGGATAGTGCACAAGATCCTGATTTCCTTCCTTCCCAATGATGTGCTCTGTTCCCTAAGAAGGAAGCTACCTATCTTGCAAAAGTACAGCTTGGAGAAATTAAGTTCAAGGAAAATAATGGGTTGAGAAATATCTGACTGTAGTTACACTACCTTGGAACATGCCCTTCAAATGCTACTGATTTTTCTCCACTCTGCTGACCCTAAAACTCCTTTGATTATTGTCTCCATGAGTTGAGATATGCAAAACATATCACAGCTTTAACCTTCTAAATATTTTCTCCACAGGATATGCAATAACTGCCAAATACAGAAAGGTGTGACCACAGTGTTAGTTCCCCCAGCCCCCAAGAAAGTTACATGCTTGGGGTTTTAAGCTAATTTACATTCTTTTCAATTGATACATCATTATATCAATCTTATAGAAAACAACATATTTATTGGAGTTTTCTGGAACACCATTAAAAAAATGAAAGTGAGAAAGATAAGCTTTTTAGATAATGTAATGAGAGACCATATTTAAATAACCCATTCAACTCTAAATACGTCAATTTAAAGTATCCACTTAATGCAATCCATATGAACTGATTATAACAATATGGAGAAGTAATAAGCTTGTCAAATATTTCCAGGCAGCCTGCAATATTAGATTCTAAATTTGCAATTAGGGACCTGTTACCTTAATTTTTGTACACTACCTAGTTATGGGTAGTATTCTGTAAATTATATACTGTACATACTTATTATAAAATATGAATACCTCTGCCCTAAAGCAAAATTTGAAAAACCACATCCTAATTACGAAGTTGTGTTGGAATACTACATCCTTTTTGCTGCAAAAAGGGAGAAGCAATGTACAACAATGACATTTTTTTTGTAAATTTCTCCAAGGGCCCATAGAACAGATACATTTGCCAGCTTTTATCATGCTGAGCTTTAACTGTTATATTTACTGAATTTACAGTTGAGAATAAAACCAGAAGTGCTGTGGAATAAATTTCATATTACCCTTTGGGGAGCCTGTTCTTAAATCAATAGAGCCAAATCCATTATCTTTCCAAGACCAAAATTACCCCATCCTAAACTTAAAACACATGCACTTAACCCAACTCTGGGCTAACCTGTCTGTCCCAACTAATGAGACTTCCACTACATTTTGCAATTCGATACTCGGGATCATTTTACACTGAATCAAAGTATTATTTAAGAATGTGCCATAAAGCAACAAAATATTAGTCTGATTTGGGCCATTGTTCGAAGCTTAAGGTATCAGGAGTTACAGAGCCACAAATGAGTACTAAAACAAAACATTCCTCTTTAGCCTCCCCCACTTTTTTCCCTTGAATACTGCTAGGGATTTTTATTTCCAATCTGTATTAAGGAAAGATTCCTTGTGGATAAATAAGGAAACTCTGGATTCATACCAGGGAAACAAACCAGATTAATTAGTAAACCCAAGTGAGATAGCCTAAGTTTTATTTTCCAGTACTTGCACTGAGTTTAACTGGACAAAATTAAGAACTATATTTTGCTTAAACAGTTCTTGAACTTTATGTAGTTGAAAAATAAGCGAAGAGAGTGAGCAGAGAGAATTTTAGAACTATTTCATAAGTCAAATGAGCTCTTGTCATACTCAGAATAATTTATGGTTGCTTCTGAACAGAGATGAGCAGCTTCCATTGGCTCAAGGGCAAAATCAGGTTTACACGGCATAGTGACAGATGCCTTCTAAAAGTGGGTGGGACAAGAACCCAACTTTTTAGATGCTTTTAGGCCCCCATAAAGGGTGAAATAGCATCTTAATCTCTTCCAAGATCCATTTTGACCCTTACCATACCCCAAACCCCAACAGTCTTAATTCATTTAAGTTTTCTCTTCCTCACAACATGTATTTATTTAATTTTACAGAGCATATAGGTTTTCTCTTTTAATATATATTTTAAAAATAACAATGATCTGTTCTTTTAATTATGTGACCTATTTGGGGGTGGTTTAAAAAATGGGTAAAATAGATGTCCAATCTAAATCCTCTGACCCCTTTACTAGCACCAAACCAAATTGTCTTTGTTTTGTAGAAAAGGGTCTGGGTAAACATAATAAAGAGTGAGATAAAATGGAGCAACTGTGAACAATAAAAAAGGTACAACCTGAATTATTCAAAAGAGAGTGCTACCAAGCACCCACTCACAAACTCACTTCAAAAGTGAGTTTGTGTGAGGCTTAAAAGGAACTGAAATAGTAAACTTTCTCTTAACACTTCTTCAGCTTAATCAGTTTCTTCCCACTCTCTTTGAACTTAAGTTATATGACTATATATGACTTCCCCAGCTCAGACTAAATTAAATAGCTTATCCACAAGTTGATCATTCTGCTCTCAGAGTCTCTTTCCAAAGCAGTTACAGTCAGTTCTGACCGCATAATCTGAAACTGAGGTGTTTTTTCCCCCATCCCCAGGGACAGTAAGTTGCATTTACCTATAAGCCCCTCTTCATATATTATTTCTGTGAATTAATCAGTGCATCAAAAGAAGTTGCATGCCTAATTCTAACTACAAATTATGTTGTCCAAGTCTGCCGTTCCAGGCATTATCTCATTCATGAAGCTCCTCACCGATTTAGAACTGTTATTGATTAGTGTTCTAGGTGATTCAAGAATTTTCAAGGCTTTTTCTTCAAAAGTTACACTGAAAATGGCAACATTAGGGGAAACAAGGCAACCTTTGAGTAAGGGCAAATTCTCATCACCTACACTGAAACTGATAGGGACACGGTGGCGCTGTGGGTTAAACCGCTGAGCTTGCCGATCAGAAGGTCGGCGGTTCGAATCTGCGTGATGGGGTGAGCTCCCGTTGCTAGTCCCAGTTCCTGCCAACCTAGCAGTTCGAAAACATGCAAATGTGAGTAGATTAATAGGTACCGCTTCAGCGGGCAGGTAACGGCGTTCCGTGTAGTCATGCCGGCCACATGACCACGGAACTGTCTACAGACAAACGCCGGCTCTTCGGCTTTGAAACGGAGATGAGCACTGCCCCCTAGAGTCGGACACGACTGGACTTAATGTCAAGGGAAACCTTTACCTTTACCTACACTGAAACTGAGCTACCATACCTTTGTATTATTCAAATATCTGATATTTTAGCTACCTGCAATGTACAAAGATGGTTTCCTCATTCTTTGCTTAACTCTAAATCTCTTATGAATAAGTTAAAGAAACAGGACTTCCACAAAGCATATTTTTCATCCTAAAATGGAGAGAATTTCAAGAAATCCATGTGTGTTTGGGGCTGCTTCAGCCAAATATGTTTTAGTTTTTAGAGTGACTCATAAGATAGCTTTTGAGAGCTATCCATAGTTTAAACTATTTCAGTAATACAGGAGGTATTTTGCTAAACTACTAAGATGCTCAAGATACATGAACAGATCTCCTAAACATTTTAGGTCCAAGAAGAAGCTTGAATCATAATTGGATTAGAACCTATTAGGCTCCCTCCTCCATTACTTTCCCAATCTAAATAAAACTCAACAAAATTGTTACTTGATCTATTAGAGAAAAGTTACAAGTATACATATTTTCTCCATTTCAGTTGAGAAAATGCTGTGAAGGATAGACATCATCAGACAATCCAAGTCCCATGTCCTAGAAAATCCATACACATTTAGTATCTTGTTTAGTTTGGCCCTTGGGCAATGAGTACACCAAGTGAAATTTTTTATCTTGTTTGAGATAACCTAACCCATTTTGAGATGCAAACCAATGTCCTGTTGTAGGAAAAGATATACAAATAACTGTGCAATAAGATTTTTCTAAACATAATCATTTGGGGTATGTAAGTGCCAAATGGCATATTTCTGCATAGGATAAAGTATGGTTTGAATAAACATGGAAAGAGAACAACCTTTCTACTTTTATTTTTAAACCTGGAAACAGTTATCTCCATATAAAAAGATGTAGAAATGTCCTGCTCTCTGGATATTCGAGATAATGGATATACTGAATTTCATAGCCTTACTTCCCTGTAAAATACCTGGATAATATTAATAATTGAAGTGAGAAGAAAGTAAGATCTGCATATATGCTTTATGCACACACACATGAAAAGGAAAGGAAAGATACCATTTTTACTTCAGATTCTGTATTCATATTTGTTTTAGTTTTACTCATGTTTCCCATTTTTAATATTCTAATCAAAAAACAATATTCAGTTCCTTTGGATAGAAACATTGTCAGTATTAGTCTTTCAGCAGATCACTGCAGGTTTCCTGCATAAATCTCTCCACACCCTTACAGATGTTCGTATCTCAGTACAGATCTATTTCCCTTGAGAGTCAGCCAAACCATTAAGAATCTGCATTTTAAGGTGGGAAGGGCTGCATGGCATCTGGGAATGGAATATAATCTATCTATCTGAAACCTGTTTAAGTCTTTAATTCTTCAAAAGTCACCCTTGAACTTCCTCAATAACATGGGAAAATTTTCTTCCTAAGGGGACTTCAAAATATTGTTGTTGTTTTTTAAATAAGCACCTCTATTTCAATAGCTACATTTTCATGAAGAATATAATCTACATTACACCTATTTGGAAGGAAGTTTTTTAAATGGGATAATAGCCAGGGTATGGCTGCTAGCATCAGGTTGTATAAGGCCATTTGCCGCAAATCTATTTGGCAGGGCTGGTCTACCAGACAACATGGGTGAGGGGACTGGTCACATGGGTTAGACTGAAATATTCTCAACTGAGGGCCATATGGTCCTGGGGCCATAGGATATTTCAAGGGGGTCACAAGTGAAAAACATGTAATGGGGCCACAACATGTGCCAAGGGGGCCACCAAAAAGCAAAGTGTATTATACTGCAAAATACTGTCCTGTTGATGTCAGAAAACACACCAGTTACTGTCCCAAGGGTCACATTAATCAACTAATAAATTATGTTAAGAGTAAAATTTTGTATGTAATTATCTACTGTAAACAGCATCACTAAAATTATTACAAAAAAAAACATATATTCTGTTTAGAAGACAAGTGTGTAAGTGCCAATCTTTTTCACTGGTTATGGAACCTGGACAAGGGGCCACAGGAGAAAAACAAGGTCAGAAGGGGGTCATGTATGAAAAAAGTTTGAGAAACACTGGGTTAGAGGACCAAGAATGGACCAAAAGAACTGACTCATCTATGCAAGGCTGAATTTATCGTCCATGAGCAATTCCTTGGATTGTTTTTATCTATGTGAGCATAGAAAATTCTTCCTCCCTGTGTGGGATTGTGCCTTGGATACCAGCCAGGTATCCCTGAAAGTAAAATATGAGTTGTTCAATTCATTAAGGTACTCCTGAAGCTCTTAGTTTCAGGGTCTATTACTGTTACTGCTGCAGGTGGGACAGGAGGACAAATGTGGTCCAGCTAAAACTTAAGGGGATGTTCCTGAACTTGTGGCCACACCTAGTGAAGGATATGCATATGCCTGAAGCTCATGTCACCATGTCTTAGTGTTATGTATAAATACAGGCAATATATCTCAAAGAGGATGTAATGTAAGCCTTCATTATCTGAAGTGGCACAATTAAGACACTAGTTTGCTACCAGACAACTGTGAGAGCTAAGTCAGAGCTGGGTATGTTCAAATTCATTGATTTCAATAGGCCAAAGAGTGTATGCCACTGGATTGGACTGTGATTAACGGGTAATATATCACTACATGAAACAGCAATGAAAATGAAGGTTAGTTACCTAAACCTTAGAAAAAGGAATTCTCAGCAACCAGCTAACCTTAGCTAAACCACATTGTTCAAATTAACAGAAAGGTTCTATTTTTGGCCAGAGTATCTTCACAACTTTACATATATCCTGACTTCACGGAGATGTACTAGTTACCAATATAATATATTTAAATCAGTCTGTATTATTTCCTCTGCTATATATCAGTTTCTAGATTTTTGAAGCACATCAAACATTTGATCCCAGAGCAGGTCATTAATTTCTCTTTCTCTTTCTTCCCTTTCAGTAGTTTTTCAGTGCTTCTAAGAAAGAAAGAAAAAGGTTTCCTGTTCAAAATTGCAACATCAAGCATCACTTGCTACTGATTTTTGAACATGCTCTCTTGAGCACTGCATTATTCCATTTGAAGCATTATTCAAAGAACCACACAGCAGTATTTTTAAAAGGGAGAAAAACAAAGGAGTGGCCTGCCAGTATAACATGCATCTGTGTCTAAATTAAGCCTTTCCACGTGCAACATTATAAACCATTTACCTTGTGGAACCTTGAACACAAACCTTTACTTTAAAAATTCACAAAGTCCAGAGATTCTGCCTAAGCTGCACATTTTTGTAGCAAGAGCAAAGATGCTCAGCATCCTCTCGGAGACATACGGTGTAGCATTTTATCTACTTACCCTTCGTGTGAATGGAGAGCAGCACAAGGAAGGAAATGTGAAGTTGCCAGTTTGGTTCGTCCAGCCAGTTCATTGCAGCAGCAACAGCAGCAGCTCGTAGTTCAAACCTCCTCTTCCTTCCCCTTCCTTAGTTCGCTGAGTGCTCTTATGCTCCCGCCTCTCAGCAGTTCAGAGGAGTTTTGCCAGCAGAGCCTAAAGAAGAGAAGTTGAAAGACAAGCCTGTTACAAACTGGTTCTGTCACCACATAGTCCTCAACTGATCACCCTTGTAGGAAGCACAACAAAAGGGCAGCAGGACTCCAAGCAGGACTGGATTCCTGAGACAGGAGCATGGACTGATTGCTGCCCACACAGGGAATTCATGTAAACTTAGAAGTTGCAGCAAAACAGGAGGGGAGAGAGAAACAGACAGAATGATGAGAGAGAATTTCAGCTCCCTCGTCGATTTCACACTTACGTTCGCAAAACAAAGCCATGCTGTTCCAAAAATCTAACAGGTAGTTTCTAACAGGATACATAAATCTGCCAAGCATTATCCAGAAACAAAAATAAGTCTATTTTACTCACCTCCCAAAGTGTAACTGTGATTTTTTTGTTTGCACTGAACATCATGCCCATTAATATTGTTTCACTGAATGCATGATTCTTTTAATTGCCCATTTCTAACACCTCCCAATGATAAATAAATCAAATCAAACAATTCTATATAGGTTTACCCAGATTTAAGCCCACTGAGGTCAACAGGCTGCCTACTCCCCTGTATATAGTACAGTCTCACCACCAACTGTGTATGTATTTACTTAGAAGCAAGTCCATTTTGTCAGTAGGAGTTTATCCTCTGGTAGGAATCAGTGGTTAGTGTTGGACAGGAAGACCCAGATTCAAATCCACCCTTATCCAAGGATATTCACTGGAACTCTGGGCCAGTCTCCCTCTCTTGTTCAGCCCAACAAAGCTTATATGCATAAATATCTACAGGATCAAATGTTTTTCTTTAAATGACAGAAACAGCAGCACCATCCCAATGCAAACCCACCCCATCTGTACAGGTGACATTGCCCTGTTGCTGCTTTTGTCACTTGCACTCCTACAATTCCCATGACCCCACCTGCAGACATGTCCATTTACAGGGTTGCTGCTGTGGAGATAACAAGAAGAAAGATATTACTTGAGCTCTTGGAGAGTTATATAAGCAATAAATAAATGAAATTGAATCTTTCATCTAGGTTCATTAGTGATCTAAACACTATCCTGCACTATATTAAAATATGAAACTTCTCATCTATTTCTGTGGTGTACTAACACAGCATTGTTAGAGTGACATAACAGTGCTGCTTTGGTTAAGGATTACAAGAGAAAAAGGCCTTACTATTCTACTGCTTGTAAAAATGAAACACCAAGAAAATAACTTGGAATTTAGCACATAGTCTCCAGTTAAGGTGGTCCATAATTGTTCCAAACTTCAATTCAATCATATAAAAGGAGTCATTTGTTTAAACCTCCTCTCAAAAAGAAAACAAAACACCACAATACTGAAGATTTGGCATTCTTATGCTTTTTATTATAATTTTAGAAAAGTGTATCTTTCTGTTTAATTTTGGGAAAAATAACTAATCATCTTCTTCGGGCTTGTTGAAAAAGGCAGATCTTCACTGCTTTGATGAAGTTCTGTCCAGCATTTAAATTGCTATAAAGGCTTTTTTTTTTTTGCCTTCTTACATTTAAAGGCAGTGAAGTTCTTTTGACCATACTACATGTCATCCTAAACTAGACCCCTGCCAACATCACTCCAGTGTTTTCAGGGAAATTCCATATTGCAAAAAGAAGCCAGTGAATTATATATGTGATGTCTGTTCATTTAGTTATAGAATACTATCTTAAAACTTAAATTATATGTTACTGCACATACTGAGAACATCAGGCATAAATATTATGTCATCAGTTTCCTTTAAAAATATATATATATTTGTGTTATGGTATGGGGATGGAATTCAACGGAGAAAGTAAATCCCACTGGCCCAAACCTTGAGTATGTTGTTGGTTTTGATGCCAATCATAAGCTATTGAATATTATATGGATATAATAAACTAGGAACAGAATTTTGTAATCATTAATTACATTTGTTCATTCATTCAAAGCTCAGCTCATACGGTCAGGACTCATGTAGTCTAAACATGGTAAGGAAAATTCCCACAATAATGACTTTCTGGAAAGACTATATATACTTGATTCTATAAAGGTCATGCAAATTTTAAATTGAAAATTTGGAACAAACTAGACAAGTTGATAAATTGCATACATACAGCTATTCCTCAAGCTGATCCTTTTTATTTTTGAACAGGTGTGATTTCATCTGGAGGTACTAGAAAACTGTTTTCTCAATCACCTTCCACAAATCTGTGTCCCATCTTACAACATTTTTCATGTCACACAACTGATTCTATTACAGTTCTTAATGTATCTTGAATGTGTCTGCTTTGTTTCAAAACCACTTTGAATGTTTTTCAAAAGTACTTGTCATTGTGGAAAGTTCGCAAGAAGGTGGTTTTTATCAACCACTGACATAGCATGTTGAAAGAGGAAAGGGGCAAGACATCCATATGGATGTCTTATGCATTTGTTTATCCATAAGTTTATGCATAAGTTTATGCATAAGACATAATGTCTTATGCATTTGTTTCTACCGTTCAACTTACTTAGCAGCTTACTCTGATAAACATTGGTGACCTAAAGTTTAAGGCACAACATTGGGAGGAAATCCCATTTAAGTAGGCAACATCTCTTATGGTAATGAGCTTCACATTTAAGGGATTTTAACCATTTGCAAAATGATAATGATGCTGCTGAACAAGATGCCTCTAGCAAAAATTATGCTCACATCACATATGACTCCACCCTTTATCTGAAATAATATATACAGATAGTTCTGACATGCCTCCTTGGCAGGGAAAATGAGGTGGATGAACTGTAAGAAGCTTAAGGAATTCTATAGGGACGATCTGATTTTATTTCATTTTATTTTTGTTTTGTTCTCATAGTCCTGAGGCAATTAAGAAGTCAGACTGTATACTGTATCTAAAGGGATACTGTATAGGGCCCTGTATGTGATAACAGCAGCACAATTCAAAATAAATAAAGTGTGAAACTTCTATAATTATACCAGATTAATAAGAAGACGTCTATGCTTTTAGATGTTTTCATTTGATGTAATATTTTGTTGTTTATTCATTTAGTCGCTTCCGACTCTTCGTGACTTCATGGACCAGCCCACGCCAGAGCTTCCTGTCGGTTGTCAACAACCCCAGCTCCCCCAGGGACAAGTCCGTCACCTCTAGAATATCATCCATCCATCTTGCCCTTGGTCGGCCCCTCTTCCTTTTGCCTTCCACTCTCCCTAGCATCAGCATCTTCTCCAGGGTGTCCTGTCTTCTCATTATGTGGCCAAAGTATTTCAGTTTTGCCTTTTTGATGTAATATATATTACATTATTCAATTATATATTGCTAGGACAAATATTATTAAATTCTGTATGGGGGGTTTCATCAATAAAAGTCTTTAAAATTATACATAAATGAAAAATGAGATCATTGTTAACCCTATCAATGGTGTAACTATACCTTTCTATTTCTAATTATACAATTGTGTATTTTTTTTTTGTATTGGAAAGCTCTGAACCCATTAAATAACAGCTTAACTAAGAGCAGAATATTACTGTTCTTTCACTGAGATGGAAGCAACTACCTTATATGAAATTTTGTACAGGTTAATGATTCTCATCTTTCAAAAACAGTTACTTCGTTTCATAAAAAAGGTTTTGTTGTTTATAGAAAGAGCCAGAGTGGTGCAGAAGTGAGAGTGCTAGACCAGGAGTGGGGAGATCCAGTTTCTAGTCCGCCTTGAGCTGCAGAGGCTCACTGGATGACCCTCAGCCCAACCTACCTCGCAGGGTTATTGTCATGGGGAATATGGGGAAAGGGGACATTACCTATACTGCCTTTTGCTCCTGAACGCAAACTAAGATAAGAAAGAAAATGGTTAGAAATTAGCAATTACAAAATATTTCAGTTAACACCTAGCTTTCTTAGATGACAATTGTCAAATGGCTGACCATTAATTTTTAAAAAATGCATACATCTGCAGTCTTATGTTTCCTGGCTTTGAATATGCATATTGAAAAGAGAAAAACCAAGTGAAATGAGACCCTGTATAGATAGAAAATTTAAGTTTACCTGACCTTGTCTGTGCACCAACACATTATGGTCTTAATATGGTTTGTTTGATTTGACTTCAGATGTTGTGCAAACCCAACCAAGTGTGACTCATTCCATAAAGTATGATTCAACAAACCATGGCTTAATGTAGTACAAACCCAACAACAATGTCCCAAACATTGCACTTAAACTTTGTTTGCCTTATCTGAACATAAAACATTAGTAAAACACAGGAACTTTACCCACTTCAAATTTAAATCACTTTATTTCAGTCAGTGACCAGATCACCCATGTTCTAAAAGGGGATATAAAAATGGTTGACTCACTATTTTGTATGTAAACTTGGGTGTGGGGATGCCAGGAGAGTTTTCCTCCCCTTACCCATACCTGGTGTTGCTTTAAAGTCAGGCTAGGTTCCATGGAAATGATTTTTTTCCCCAAGATGTATTGTATAGGATCACAAAGTAAGTATTCAAAAGCTTAGCCATCTGTTGATTGTAAAACCAAAACAACAACAACCCACCCAGTTCTTTCTCAATTATTTTCAAAGAAAATTCAATTAGCTTTTCTTTCTCCTCCTCTAAATCAAATACTCCTTTTCCCCACTCCATTCCCAATTTGCAATATTCCATGTCACTAGCCAGGAACAACCCAAAACAGAAAAGTTCCTTGAACCTTCCAGTGAAAAGACCAATACTTCCTTTCCCCCCCAAAAAAGACACCCCTCCCATTCCCCCAGAGCAGCCTTGAATGAGCAGTATTACATTCCAAGCATGTATTCCCTTTCCTTTCAGAACAATGTTGGGTCACTTCCCTCCCACCCCTCTCCAACATGGAAGGAGAAGAAAAAAATCCCACTTTTCCAAAGCCTGTAAAGGATGATTTGTGTTTTCACTTATGGGGTATGACTGTCACTCTTGATCTGCTTTCAGGCCTAGATTACATGGGATAAGCGCTGACCTTATTTGAGTATTCACACATTATGCACTCATGAAGAGCAAGCAGGGAAACAAAAGTCCCTCAGATGTTCTCTGCATCAATCAAGCTCACAGCAGGGAGACTGCCAGACCTTTCTTCCCTTTAACTTTGGAGAGGGAAGGAGAGTCCAAGACAGACTTAATAAAGTTTAAAGCTGTGTCACGGTAGACTTGGGTCCAATTGTCTCCCCCCCCGCCCAAAAAAAGTGTGTTTTTTAACAAATTCTCAGCAGTTGCTGTTGGCAACAAATGTCTTAAGACAGTTAGCTAAGAAAAAGTCAAAGAACAGATCAGCAGAAAGAGGCTTTAGTACTGTTCTCATGACTTTCAGTAGTAAGCAGCCAGTTTTCCATTAAAGAAAAAAAAAGAACAGAATTATTTCTCTTCATCAGGAAACTCAAAAAAAAGAATAACAGTAAGTGTTCCACCACTAGAATGCTTTATATTTCAGAGAATGCAGAAAGTCCTATACATGCCATTGAGTAATAGCAGTAGCTTTTTAAAACAGTGTAAGGCAGCCTTCTGCAGTCTGATGTCCTCCATACGTTTTGGGGCAAAACTGCCAGCACTGAGAATTTAGATAAATGGAAATTCCACACAATAGCTGAAAAAAATGCCAATTTAGCACCCATATTAGGAATCAACCTGCTATGATTTGCATGACTGCAGAAGTCTTTCTTCAAATTCCATAATGCCAGATCAAAGGCCACTGCCTACCCTGCACTTTCCCAGATGTCTCTGTGAGGATTAGCACATGCAACAAGCCATCTAGAGAATCCAAAACTGAACCCAATTATCCACTGCATTAATATTTTGAGACAGGGATTTAGAAAAAGAGGAGGGATGAAGGAATCCACTGCAAGAGGCAGAGAAGTTCAGGGATCTTAAGCCAGATAGCTAGGAAGATGAAACTTTTTTAGTCCAAGGACCATGTTCTTTGTAAACACTTGCATACACAGCAAACAAGCATAGCCAAAGCAAAGAGTAGGCCAGGTCATCTGCACTTTTGCACACATTCATCCCAAATTCATACATACATACTCTCAGATTCACTCCAAACTAAGCCAACTGGAGACTTTTTCAAAACTAATGGTCTTGCATAGCGCAATCCCAGTGAACTTCGCCTTATACATACAGTGTATACAGTATTTTTTAAAAAACTGTTATTGTTTCCAATTCAAAACAAAACTGTTTCCAATACAGTTTTACTTCCTGTTGTCCCATTTTTCCTTAAACAGTACAGCTACCTGGTTCACAGGAATGTAGAAAATGTGTGGTGTTTTTGTGTACAACCATCTACAATAATCTCCTTAAATCCTTCCTAGCCCTTTCTAATTCACACAGGATCTTCTTCAGCTCTGTGTCTTCAAAAAGTATTCTAAGAGGAAAAAGAGAGGGACAAAAGTATAACAGATAAAATGTGGAGAAAAAAAATTATTGGGGAATGTTGGAAGGAAATCTTACCAGGGTCCCTTTTGAGCTGGGAACGAAGATACACAGACAGTTGCTTGAACAGAGGTGATAGCTTTATTGTCCAAGGGCGCGAAATACAGAGAAGTCAGCTGTTGGAGGTGGCCACCCTTCTACTCCCCACACAAACTCTTTATGTGGGAGAGCTTGACTGTTGTTATGCAAAGGTGTTCCCGCCCTCTAGGAACTTCAGAAAAGTGCAGTTTACGGGATTGCGGAGGGGGGGTGCTCTGTGGTCAGGCCCCCTGCTGTTTATGTTCCCTGTTCTGATGGTCTGGGTTCCCTGCAGGGCTGTGGCTTTGTCTACTAGCCTGGACTGTCCACCTTAGAAGTAATCTTTTGTTATGATTATGGAGATCTGTTTGGCTGTTCACCCGAATAGGCTCTGCTAAATTCTGTGAATGAGTGACCTTTTGTTTTCCAAGGTTTCTGATTAAATCAGAAGGGAATCCTTTGTGTAAATAGTCAGGCTTCCTTTTACATTTTAATCTTTGGCAGCCCCTTTTGCATCAAGCCCATTCTATTTTGTAACTTTTAACCTTTTACCTTGCTCAAGGGGAAGGCAATATTGCAGGAAGACTGTGTTCTGGGGGGAGACAACATGGTGGGCAGGGAGAGATCTTAATTTCTTCCAACAGGAAAAAATAAGATTAGGAGAATCTATAAAATATAAGTATATACAGAAAATGCTTCAGACATGATTTTCACCGATCCAAGTTATAATAGAGCATATTAGATACTTAATAATATCGAAATGCATTTATAAAAATACATATCAGGAATTGAGTAAATCTGCATAGAATTACTTTTTGCTCGAGACGCACTATCAAAATCACTCAACATGCATTAGCTCCATTTTCACTGCATTTGCCCTGAAAAAAAAAAAAAACAACTACAGCATTTTACAAAATCACAAAACAGAAACATAAAAAAACTTTTTCAACATCTATTCAATCTGCCGTTTACATGTATGATGAGGATATAACCCTATTTGTGCTTGGGAAGGCAAAGCCCCAGGTTCCAATATAATTCCATTACTTGGCAATGAATATCAGCACGTTAGAAGTGATTATTCCAAAGGAGGTTTATCTAAGACAGCAAATGTAATTGAGAAATCAGTTGGAATTTTGCCTGTTATACTGGTAAGACAAGAAAAAATACAGAAGGAGTAAGAACATGCATTTATTCTCCAGAATGTGTGGCTGCAAACTTTTCTTTAATGATATACTGGTGTAGGCTTTCAAGACAGTATCTGTTGCACAGTGTTGGGCATCAGGGTTTAGAGACTGTGGTCTAAAGAACAGATTTCCTGATATTCTGTTGGCATCTTCAGAGGCAAGGTAATCTGCTGGGCAGACCACAGGCAACTCAGCAGGGACTGCCTGGGCACCTGACTTTATAGCCAGGTGTCCTGACTTCTCGTTGTCTTCAGCTGAGCTGGTTTCTGATTGGTGCAGGTTGGTGAGGGCTGACCTATGACTGGTTCTTTGTTTGTGCCCAATCCTGATCAGCCATTTTGGTGGTATTGGTACCTGATTGTTCATGCCAGCTTCTGATTGGTCATATTTAGAGTGCTGATTCCTGATTGGTTCTTTGTTTGTGCTGGGTTCTGGTTGGTTAGTCTGAGCAGCTGAGTCTTGATTTTCTTTAATAATATTTATATTCCATCTTCCAAAAATTTCAAGACATGTATCCTATTTCTATTCTATCCTCATAATTCTATGAATTAGTGTATAGCAGCCTTCCACCATCGTGGGGTCCTCCAGATTCTAATTCACAGAATTTCCAGCCACAATTGGGTGGCTTCCTAACCCATAAACAAAGATTTATAAACAAAAAGTGAAGTCAGGTTCAGACAGTTTAGTACAAGGGTCCCCAATCTTTTTGATCAATAGACAAATCTGAAGTTTTGGGAATACACTGTGGGCTCCAGCATTGCTATGGGAGATTGCCATTTGCCAAATGGCTGCCATGGAGACATGGCCAGTCACAAAATTTAAAAATGGAGCAAATGGAACCCAGAGGATGCCAAAAGAGACAGGTATCCATGGTATTCATGGATACCTCCCCATGAGCAGTACATGTGGATCCAATTTAGTGCAATATGTGAACCCAGCCTCTATCTAGGAAGATAGAAGATCAGGAGTACAGCATAAATTAAGAAGGTTGCACTTCTTCCATCCATAGACCAAAAAAACAGTTTCTGATCTAATTCCAGCGTAAATGAATCTAAAAAATCAATTTCATCAAGGAATGCTTGCAATTCTGTGACAGGCAACTGCTCAAACACTTTCCCCAGGTGTTTGTTTTTCATGAGAGAAGTATTATGTGAATGTCTCTCCTCTATAAAAATTAAGTTACATTGCTTACAAAACCATACAAAGGTGGCCAGCCAGCTTAAAAAGGCAAAATAAATAAAATAGCTAATTAGAGGGCAAATATGTGGAGAATATACTTTTGGCAGCTGTATATATACAATCTCTTTATAACATGTGTACATATTTAAAATATGAACCCAAGTCAAAACAAGATCCAGTAAAATCCTTTATCCTGTTATGTCCCAATGTGGTTTTGGTATTAGTTAAATGCACCACAATCTAACTATTCAAGGGTAGATTATTTACTATTCAAATAGAAACAGAGCCCCAGATCATCTGGTCTCTTTTCAGCTGGGTTTCAGGCCTGAGCTCAAAACTAAGACTACACTGATTGCTTTGCAGATGACACGTGGGGAAACCAGAAAGAGGAGTGCCTCCTCCTGATCTTGCTAGTCCTCTCCCAGTAGCTTCATGTAGATATTAAATAAAACTGGACAGAGGGTCAAGTTTCAAGGTACCCCAAACAGTAGGGCCTGTGGACTCAATCTCTCACTCCACACTACCATCAAGAAGGAGTGATGGAACAAGGAGAACCACTGCAAGACAATGCTGTCACTATAAACCTGGAAGCACCCCAAAAGATACCATAATTAATGGCACCAAATGCCACTGAGAGATCCTGCAAGATTCGGAGGATTATACTCCTGTCACAAAGTCATCTACAAGAGCAATCAGCGTGGTTTTAGTTTTGGTCAAGCCTGAAACTATACTGAAAAGAGTCCAGATAATCCACAGCTCTCTGCAACTATAATCCCACCAACAGTCTTCCCTAAGGAGGAGAGATTAGGAACAACCATGAGTTGTTCAAAAGAGCTGTTTTGACTGATGGCTTCTTGAGGAGAGGGTAAACCATCATCTCCTTCAAGGTAGGTGGCAGAAATCCCTCACCCCAAGGATCATTAATCACTGCCTGCTTTCAAGGATCATAGTGCACTGTGACCCTCAAAAGTTGATGCAGTAACAAGCTGGTTAGTCCTTCAGATGTCACTAGATTCTTAATTGGTCTTGCTATAAAAAAACGAACACAGCTGTAACATTGTTTTTTACAAAATTGATCCACAATATCTTGTCCAGTATTTTTTTTAAGTGAAGTCTTCTACTAGGATTCCATTAATATGTTGCAAATTAAAATTTAACATCACCAGTTACAAATTTGAACTTATTCATTTATGGAGATGCCTATTTATTTTTTCCATTCCTAATTGAAGGTTGAGACAAGGACAACCTTAATTTTATAGGTACAACAGCTGAATGCTCCAAAGTTGCCATTCTCCTTTCAGCGAGTGCCTCTCAGTGGGCACTTAATTTTGATCAGATCGTACTCTTAAAATTAAATAGAGCTGACTGAACATATTAAAGTGCTTACAATTTTTGCTTATTTAGGTCTGACGTCTTCAAATATTTTGATTTATTTTTAATACCTTGCTGGATTTCCAGAAGGCCACGAAAACCTGGCGTTTTTCCTCAGATGTTAGGGTCAGGCTGCTAGTACAGTCTGAAATGCATGTTTCGGAGCATATGAGTTGCTTATGAGATGCTTCAGCTCTCGTACACTGCTACGATCACTTTTAATTGTATTTTTATGTTTTCTTTTTATATTGACATTTGTATTCTTGTTAGCAGTTATTTCCTTCTTGTGTGGCCATATACGTTTTCTAAATAATACGTTTTCTAAACTGATCTATACATTGTGAAAATCTAAATCATCAGCTAACTTTTAGAGAGATTATAAATGTCCATAGGCTGGCCTGGATCAGAACATTTTTAGAGCAAATATAAACCATAAAATATGTCAAAGTACTGGGTGCCCCAAACAATAAGTGTGTTCAAATATTTAAAAGCATTTACAGTTAAGTGTGAATGTTGAAAGAATGATGTACAAACCACAATGGTTGGATACTACTACATGATAAGCTAAGCCAAACTATATTATGAAGCAGACATTGTCTTCCTGAATACTGTAAATAATCAAAAACTTGAGAGACCATTGGTGTATCTTGGGATTCAATAGCTCTTGAGGTCCTTGCATATGTTTTGTTGTAAAGCGCTCAGAGTCCCTCCTTGTGGGAGGAAATGGGCGGTGATAAAATTTGATAAATAAATAAATAAAATAAAAATATGCCTTGGCGTGTAAGCTTGTACCACAGGAACACAATCAAGAATCTGTTCTGATACTTTACAGATTGTTTTCAACTGAAATATTTTTTTTAAAAAAAATCATTAATCGCTAAGTTTACCAGAGGATCCTATAGCATTAGTAAAGCTACTACTTTGCATTCCTGCTACTTCTGTGAATCTCACAATCATTTGATTTGCCCTCAGATGAAAGTAATGAGATGCAATGTCTTACCCAATTGTTTGATACATTCATGGATGTATGAAAGTTTTGTTGATACATGGAAAGTCCTACAAGACTAGTTCTTCTCAAATTAGACTATTTCTGAGATGTGCAATTATATTAAAACTGGAAAATCGATATGCCCTAAATATACAAAATGTCTAAAAGCTGTGTCAAACCAAAGGAATCTTTATCAGAGTTACTGAAATGAAAACTCTTATAAAAGTTGTAAAATAGGAGTTAAAATACATGTAGAAGGACAGATTTGCAGCTCTTGCCAAATCTGGTGCTGTATTAAAATATTCCATTTATACTTTCCTGTTGCTGTAATTATAGAATTTAAAGTTCTGAACAAGGAACACTTAGAAATAAATGGAAAACGATGGATTATTGGCTTCTTATTATAAAAATGAGCTTTTATTACCCTTGTGAAAAATAATGAACTCCATTTTAGATAATGGAAAGATACTAGACAGGGGCACATATATTCCTAAAGGACAGGATTTGACTTTGCCAAAGAATTATAGGCCAATATCATTACTGAATAATGATTATAAGATATTTATGATGATTTTAGCTGAAAGGCTGAAAAATGTTTATCCATGACAATGTTTTTTTTTTTCTTTAACCTAAGAGACAATTAAGAGATAATGTTAGAAATGTTCTTAATGTATTAGTGTGTGGAACAACACAATGGAAAACAAGCTGTCTCAATGTTTCTTGATGCAGAGAAAGCTTTTGATAATTTAAACTGGACTTTTCTATTTAAACTTTTGGGGATTGAAAAGAACTTTATTACACGGGTGAAATCAATATATACTTCACAAAAGGCACAAATAATTGTGAATGGGGAATTGACCAAGCCCTGAGACATACAGAAAGAAACACAGCAGTGATTTCTCCATTGTTATTCATTCTGGCTCCTGAAGTTTTGAATAGAGACGTAAGACAATATGAGAGAATTTCCAGAATGAAAGTTTAAAAGTAAGTTTATAAACGAAGGGATGATTTGGTGTTAATTATGGAGAACCCTTTAGGAGGGATAGATGTATTAATGGAAAAACTAAGAGAATTTGGCTGGATTTAAAATTAATAAGGAAAAAACAAAGATGTTGACAAAGAATATAAAGATGGAAGACCAAAAGAATTGTCTATAAAAACTGGTTTTCAGATTGAGAAAAAAGTGAAATATTGGGGTATCAATATAGCAGAAATGCCATGCTGCAAATATGGAATCGATACAAACCCAGGCTATGTTCAAAAATACCTCTGTTGGCCTCAGCTCAAGAAGCATTTTATAGAAAAGAAACAGCGGGCAAAGACAAATAGTTAACATATAAAGACCTGCTAGCACAGGAAAATCGGGAGCTTAAGAAGAAATCAAGAGAAAAATTGACTGCAGCGGGATTTAGTTTTCAATGGCTCTCATACGCACAATTAAGAGAAAGGTTTAATATAGATAAAAAGTACAATAAAAAGTATAGATAAAAATGTGATAAAACAGAATTTGAAAATGGATTATGTACAAACTGTCATGAGTAAGGATGGCGAGCAGGGGGCTCCCATCCAGGCTGTAAAGCGCATGCGTAGCACTGAGGAATTGGGTAGCCATTCCAAGAGACACCGATCGGGCCCGCCTTAACCTTTGGGGTTTATATGTCTGGGTTTTTCCCACGCTTCTTCAGTTTGTTAGGATTCCCCTGTTATGTAGCAACAATAAAACACTAGAGACCTGTTCCTTGTCTCAGCGTGGTTCCTGGCTGTTAGGACACAAACAATGAACATGTGATTGCTAAAATGTATAAACGTCTGTTGAGATTTGAAACAGAGGAAGAACAAGTTAAAGAATGTATGGTAAAATGGGCCAAGAATTTTGATTATAATATTCAAATAGATCAGTGGGAGACAATGTGGTTAAAAGCTCTGAAATTCACAATTTTTATAATTTAAAAGGAAACTTTTTAAAAATAATATACTGTTGGAATATGGCCCAGCAATGTACAAAGGTACTTATAATCACTGTTGGAAATGTGAAAAACATGAAGGACATTTTATCATGCATGGTAGACTTGTGAAAGAACAGAAAGATACTGGACACAAATACTGTGCATATGATGATGCAGACAGTTTTAATTAACATTCAGATGAAACTGGAACTTTTCTAATCAGGAGTTTTGGACACTCAGCCAGAAAAGGGTGGTGGATTATTGGTTTTATAATATAGTAACTGCAGCAAGGCTGTTATATGCACAAATATGGAAGACTACGGAAACACTAATAATGGAGGAATGGATTGAAGATGGCAGAGTTTGTGGGAATAGCTAAACTTGTCTGATTAAGGAGGGGACTACAAATACTTTTATAACAGACTGGAAATCATTTTTAGACTTTTTGCTGGAAATGGATAAAAATGAACTGCTGGTTTTGGGAGTGGCTGAGTGGCTTAGGCTCCTTCCAATTCATTTTTAAATATTTGATACTTTTACAAACCCTGAGTTTCCCTCAAGTCTTCTGCTTACACAGCTCCTCAGTGCATCATGTTGGCTACAATGCCGTCAGCTGTGCTCACCAATCTGAACTCATTAACAGAAAAAAGTTAATACAAATCTATTAAATGGACTGAAAAGCCATCTCAGATTAATTAGAAAGTGTGTTTAAAATGATACTTGTATCCAATTGTGTAAGCTATTTTATTTAATAACATTTTTAGCATACTATCCTGGAAAAAAGTCTCACTGAACAAGGGGTGGGTCTCTTCCAACAGGAAAGAAGTGTAAGAACTCTAATTCACAGGGCCGCATACACCACATGACAAGAGGTGAATCTTGTCACCTTTCCATCCAATCTAGTTAACTGTTGGTATCCTAATCATGGAAACCAGCCATTCCTAACTTGCTGCCATCAAACTGAATTGGAGTACAGCTCCCATATTTCTCAGCCAACTCTGCAAAGAATGTCCACATAGCCTTTATAAACTTTACACGTATAGTCTCCTTGGCCACATAAGCAAATGTGCAACGGAGCTGAAAAGTACTCCGCATCCATTGCTTTCATTCTTAGGCATAGAAAGATTAAAACAATTTAATTTTAACATGTATACATTGCCAAGCAGGAACCACAGCCACATTATATAGCACAGAAGTATTACTGTCCCTGTTTTCTAATAAGAGGGTTAAGAGAAAGTGGCTTATGAATTCATGTCTGATATGAAACCTGAATTACAAGCTCAAAGCCCACACAATTAGGTACAACCTAATGTATGTTTATTCAGAGGCAACATCATTTAATAGTTAACAGAAGTCAGCCATGTTTCTGGGATCTGAGCATAGTAAAGGTTTCCCTTGACGTAAAGTCCAGTCGTGTCCGACTCTAGGGGGCGGTGCTCATCTCCGTTTCAAAGCCTTGGAGCCGGCGTTGTCATAGACACTTCCGGGTCATGTGGCCAGCATGACGACTCGGAACGCCGTTACCTTCCCGCCGAAGCGGTACCTATTGATCTACTCACATTTGCATGTTTTCGAACTGCTAGGTGAGCAGGAGCTGGGACGAGCAACGGGAGCTCACCCCGCCGCGCGGTTTCGAACCACCGACCTTCCGATCGACAGCTCAGTGGTTTAACCCGCAGCGCCACCGCGTCCCTCTGGGGATCTGAGCATACATGCATATATAACCGCCCAGAGTCCCTCTTTTGGGGGAGATGGGCAGTGGCTAAATTTGATTAATAAATAAATAAATATATACATTATCCATCATTATTAGCCTAAATCAGTCCTCTGAAGGACGAAAGCTTCTTTGGTGATGGTTATGGGCCCTATCTATCACACTAATCCAGTGCAATTTGGTGGATAGTTGTTGCTGTTGTTTTACTTCCCAGTCTAGACTTGAAAGACAGTGACTGGCCAAAAGTCACCCAGCCAGCTTCCATGCCTAAGGCAGGAGTAGTCCCAGCATTTCAGTTTTCTTGTCTGAAATCTTGCCTGAGATCTTATTCAAAAAGCTGAAAGCTTTCAAGATTTGACAATCACATGAGATATAGGCCATTTAAAATAGTAATAATAACCTGGGGGGCTTAAAGCTGTGTTGCCAGCAAATATGCTAGCATTCCCCTGACTGATCCTCCAGCATTATACTATAGTTTCAAAGTACCTTCTTCCAATATCTTGCTCATATTCAAAATAAGACTCTCTACTTCCAAATGAGTGGAATTTGGTCAGAAGTGTTTGGAATTTGAAATAGAGGTGCTAATAAATTTCATTCCATGAAGGAATCAACTTGAATGAACTTCGAGGTCTAAAGAGAAGTTTTAAAGCAAAGTTCACTATTCAGAACTATTAACAGCAACCTAACAAATACTTGGTCAACAGTTGTCAAGGATAAACACTTAACAAACATCATTGCTACAGGCATTACACAACAAGCAGTTCAGGTTCAAGGGGTCACATGATGAGCCATCAGTAACCAGTGACATGCTTCCTAACAACCTCATGATTTATGTAGCAACTTACATAGACCATTAACATAATAAGAGGTCATAAAGATTCTAAAGCAAGGCTTATTTATTTAAAAAGTAGTCCGCTAATACAACTCAAATGATGTATTTCACTTTTCCAGATTTTCGGAAATGCAATTAGAAAGTATGATAGTCCATTTTGGAAATATTGCAAAAAGTACAACAGTTCTATGTAATAAAAATAACCCAACAATCTTTATTTTGCTCAGAGACTAACATAAAATAGAGAGCTATAACAACTGCAGCCATTACAGCAGTAAATAACCCTTAGTTTTACTGACTTAATAATATAAAACTACAGTTCCAAATTCTATGGTGTTGCTCCAGTGCTGCTAAGCTATATAAGTGATAGAATACAGTCTATAAAAGATAATATAAAATAGTTAATAAAAATCAAAATTGATTTTTATTAATTGAATAGTAGAAAAGACAGAATTACAGACTGATTAGCTTTCTTTCAGGAGCTAACAGCAGTTGTTAAATGTGTCTCAAGATTACAGCTAACTTTTAATAATACATTTTCACATAACATGTGTAATCAAAAGTAGTAGGTAATGGTCAACTGCAGAATCTTCCAGGTTTAACTACAGATTATTCTGATGAACAGAACCAAATGCTGACTTAAAATCAATACATGCTGCAAACAGTGAGCTGATGGGTCGTGGAAACTGTTTCTCTGCTACCTGCTGTGAACCAAATATCGATCTATAGTGTCCCTCCCTAAAACCTGCCTATTCCTCTGCCAGAATAATATGCACCCCAGTCCTTCACTTTCTAATACCGGTAGTCCTTGCTTAACGACCACCCATTTAATGACAGTGTGAAGTTATGATGGTCTAAGAAAAAGTGCTTCATGACCTGTACCCACACTTATGACTGTTGCAACATGTTGCACCAAGGAATCGCTGCCATAATGAATTTACAGATAATTTTGGTGCAAAAGTGAATTTATGTAACCTAATTCTATTTTCCATTCAATAAATCTGGTTAAAGTAGAATGTGAGACTCTTGTCTTTTGGTTGTAAGCAGCTACTAGTTGATTTTATAATTTGTGAAAAGTGCTATTTTGGCTTGAACCATGGCTTTGAACAGTCTGGTGACAGGTCTATCAGTCATCATTCATGTAAGTTAGCTATTTTTGTAATTCTTGCACTAATGTATTTTAAGGATCGAATGGATACTTCTGATACAAAGGAAAAACTCCTGTGTTAGATCACACTCATGCTCCTTTATTACTTGCTGTAACTGAAAGCACTAATCACTATGATAAGCTGTTTAGCAATAAGACTCTTCCCAAAACTGGTCTAGTACTGAGTTTAAACATAGCAAAATTGAACTATGGTCATTTATGAATTATAGGATAATCTCACATTTACAGCAGAATAGGTTTCTATGACAATTTTGTAATCAATAATGTCTTTTTTTGGTCTTCTGGAAGTTTCAGCTTCCAGTGATAATTAGCTGAATCCATTTACCACTACCTATTAGTGGGCTAAGTTTTATGGATCTGTATGATATTGTATTTAGATGTAAAATCAACAATGGAAACATTCCTGCAGCTAGAATGCTACCCTGCAACATTCTAGCTCAAGGAGTAGAAGACATTCTTACGCTCATCTTAATCAGTGATTGTATTCATGGTAGCTAGGGTAGTTTCTTCATGTTGTATTCTGCAACATGAACTAGGGGCCAAGAACTAGGGGCAGTTGAAGGGAAGGAATGTAGTGATCAAAAATAACTGTGGATGGAATAAAAATAACTCTGAATCTTTTAGTTGAAATATAAATCATCATTGAAAGTTCTAATCAAAATATGTGTGGGCCACACCATCAGAGTAATATTTGCTTTAGTATCTTTTTAAATATTCTTCAAATATCTCCTTTAAAAGCTTTCATTTCTTTCTTTGAAAATTCATGTAAATTTGTTTTGTAGTTGTGTTTTATAAGCTTCATCTAGAGTTATACGCTGGAGGATACTTTTACAGAATCAGGATAAATAATAATGTGTGAGTACAATGCTATTTTAGCAACATACTGTAGTTGGAAAGCAGAAGATGACTCTGAAAGGGAAGCCTCACAATTTGTACATTTTAGCAGACTATTTCAAATTATGAACATGTGACGAATAAGCAAAACACACCCTTCCATTTAAAAATCTCCAGGGGCTATACTCTCAGCTGTGTATAAGTTTCCAGCTTTTTCTACCCACCACACCTGGAACTGGTTCCTCAAATTACATACTCCCACACGATTTTTATTTACTTTAATCTCATACTAAGAGGTCACACTGAACTATCTTCTTGATAAGTCCCAGGAGTTCAAGCTATTTCCTAGGATAACTCTGAGTGAATATCTTGCTCCTCTTTAAATCTTGAAATACGTTGATTTTCCTTTTCTAGATTTCCAGTGAAGTAAAAACAGACAATGAACAGTTAACTATTTCAATCTTCAGAATGAGGCCATAAACAAATACAGATGCAAGATTCATAATATTCCAGAATTAGAAGACAATTTTATTATCACACCTTGTATACATGGGAGGACAGGAATATCTGTAACTGTTACATATCAAATCAGAACATTGATCCACCTAATAGAGACTCACAACTACTCTCTAGGGTTTCTGACTGGAGTCCTTCCTAGCCCTGTTTTGATAGCCAGAACTTCTGCATGCAAAACAAGTATTTATCCCCTCCATTTACCACAGTTAATGAAACAAGCCAAGACAAGAGATGTCTTTGCTTGTACTAGGCACTATGATGCCAGAAATTTATTCTTCCTTTAAAACAACATTCAGCTTCAATGTGTTGGAAATAAAATTACTTGTACTTTTTTGAGGAAGAGAAAACACAGCAACATTTTCTTGGCTGGAGTATAGAGCTCATGCACATATGAAGACACTGCTTATATTATTCAGTATATCATCACTGGTCCAGCAGACTATAACTTCCCTGGCTTCCCATATTTCAATCAAATCTCAAGGATTGAAGATTGTCATGGGCATTTTCAGATCAGGAAGGAAGAGCAGCCGGTGGGACTGCTGTATGATTTATCAATTTATTAATCAGTTTGTATGTTAAGGTGACTCTAAGCAGCTTACCCAACAGGATTTAAACATCAATTAAAAATAACAAATACCAATAACAAAACAAGCATCTATGTACTATGTACATAGTACTATGTAAATAGTAAATAGCAAGCATCTATGTACTATTTACATGTACTATGTAAATAGTACAATACATAGCAAGCATCAGGGAAGTTAACTAAACAAATATTTTACAACCAACTACTACCTGGGAGTCCTACCTCAGAGACTATTGGAGAAATGGGGGACGGGTGGGTATGGCTTTATAACAGGGTTGGAGCCCTGTAGACCTTAAACACTGTTCTACATGGCAGGCACAGCTACCAAGGATGTGAGTCTCTAAGTTCCCACATGACAACAATGCTTTATTTTTGGGACCAGAAACGTGCCAAGTTATATATAAATCTTACTGGTTGGGCTTCAGCAAATGATCGTTACCTTGTCGTGGTGCTGGAGCTTGAGCACCTCAATGATACCATGAGCTAAACTGTGAAGGGCCACCCAAGACGGGAAGGTCATGACAGAGAGGTCAGACTAAATGCGATCCCTGGCGAAGGTAATGGCAACCCACCCCAGTATTCTTGCCGTGAAAACTCAATGGATCAGTACAACCAGAGATATGTCGGTATACCATTGGAAGATGAGACCCCCAGGTCGGAAAATGGTCAAAATGCTACTGGGGAGGAACAGAGGATGAGCTCAACTAGCCCCAGACGTGATGACGCAGCTAGCTCAAAGCCGAAAGGACGGCTAGCTGCCGACGGTGCTGGTGGTGAAAGGCGAATCCGATGTTCTCAGGATCAACACACCATGGGAACCTGGAATGTAAGATCTATGAGCCAGGGCAAATTGGATGTGGTTATTGGTGAGATGTCAAGAGTAAAGCTCGACATTTTGGGCGTCAGTGAACTGAAATGGACTGGAATGGGCCACTTCACATCAAATGACCACCACATCTACTACTGTGGACAAGAGGAACACAGAAGAAATGGAGTAGCCTTCATAATTAATAGTAAAGTGGCTAAAGCAGTGCTTGGATACAATCCAAAAAAAACAATAGAATGATCTCAATTCTAATTCAGGGCAAGCCATCTAACATCACAGTGATCCAAATATACGACCCAACTACAGATGCTGAAGAAGCTGAAGTAGAGCAGTTCTATGAGGATCTGCAGCACCTACTGGACAACAGGCCTAAAAGAGATGTTATTTTCATCACAGGAGACTGGAATGCTAAGGTGGGCAGTCAAATGACACCTGGAACTACAGGTAAGCGTGGCCTGGGAGAACAAAACGAAGCAGGACATAGGCTGATAGAATTTTGCCAAGACAACTCACTCTGCATAACAAACACTCTCTTCCAGCAAACTAAGAGACGGCTTTATACATGGACTTCCCCAGATGGACAACACCGAAACCAGATTGACTACATCCTTTGCAGCCAAAGGTGGCGGACATCTATACAGTCGGTAAAAACAAGACCTGGAGCTGACTGTAGTTAAGATCACGAACTTCTTCTTGCACAATTTAGGATCAGACTCAAGAGATTAGGGAAGACCCACAGATCAGCTAGATATGAGCTCACTAATATTCCTAAGGAATATGCAGTGGAGGTGAAGAATAGATTTAAGGGACTGGACTTAGTAGATAGGGTCCCGGAAGAACTCTGGACAGAAGTTCGCAACATTGTTCAGGAGGCGGCAACAAAATACATCCCAAAGAAAGAGAAAACCAAGAAGGCAAAATGGCTGTCTGCTGAGACACTAGAAGTAGCCCAAGAAAGAAGGAAAGCAAAAGGCAACAGTGATAGGGGGAGATATGCCCAATTAAATGCAAAATTCCAGAGGTTAGCCAGAAGAGATAAGGAATTATTTGTAAACAAGCAATGCGTGGAAGTGGAAGAATACAATAGAATAGGAAGGACAAGAGACCTCTTCCAGAAAATTAGAAACATCGGAAGTAAATTCCAGGCAAAAATGGGTATGATCAAAAACAAAGATGGCAAGGACCTAACAGAAGAAGAAGAGATCAAGAAAAGGTGGCAAGAATATACAGAAGACCTGTATGGGAAGGATAACAATATCGGGGATAGCTTTGACGGTGTGGTCAGTGAGCTAGAGCCAGACATCCTGAAGAGTGAGGTTGAATGGGCCTTAAGAAGCATTGCTAATAACAAGGCAGCAGGAGACGACGGCATCTCAGCTGAACTGTTCAAAATCTTGCAAGATGATGCTGTCAAGGTAGGTAAAGGTAAAGGTTTCCCTTGACGTAAAGTCCAGTCGAATCCGACTCTAGGGGGCGGTGCTCATCTCCGTTTCTAAGCCTTGGAGCCGGCGTTGTCATAGACACTTCCGGGTCATGTGGCCAGCATGACGACTCGGAACGCCGTTACCTTCCCGCCGAAGCGGTACCTATTGATCTACTCACATTTGCATGTTTTCGAACTGCTAGGTGAGCAGGAGCTGGGATTAACAACGGGAGCTCACCCCGCCGCGCGGTTTCGAACCGCCGACCTTCCGATCGACAGCTCAGCGGTTTAACCCGCAGCGCCACCGCGTCCCTGCTGTCAAGGTAATGCATGCTATATGCCAGCAAATTTGGAAAACACAAGAATGGCCGTCAGATTGGAAAAAATCAACTTATATCCCCATACCAAAAAAGGGAAACACTAAAGAATGTTCAAACTATCGAACAGTGGCACTCATTTCACATGCCAGTAAGGTGATGCTCAAGATCCTGCAAGGTAGACTTCAGCAATTTATGGAGCGAGAATTGCCAGATATACAAGCTGGGTTAGAAAAGGCAGAGGAACTAGGGACCAAATTGCCAATATCCGCTGGATAATGGAAAAAGCCAGGGATTTTCAGAAAAACATCTATTTTTGTTTTATTGACTGTTCTATAGCCTTTGACTGTGTGGACCATAACAAACTGTGGCAAGCTCTTAGTGGTATGGGGATACCAAGTCATCTTGTCTGCCTCCTGAAGAATCTGTATAACGACCAAGTAGCAACAGTAAGAACAGACCACGGAACAACGGACTGGTTTAAGATTGGGAAAGGAGTATGGCAGGGCTGTATACTCTCAGCCTACCTATTCAACTTGTATGCAGAACACATCATGCGACAAGCTGGGCTTGAGGAATCCAAGGCTGGAGTTAAAATTGCTGGAAGAAACATTAACAATCTCAGATATGCAGATGATACCACTTTGATGGCTGAAAGTGAAGAGGAACTGAGGAGCCTTATGATGAAGGTGAAAGAAGAAAGTGCAAAAGCTGGCCTGCAACTAAACCTCAAAAAAACCAAGATTATGGCAACCAGCTTGATTGATAACTGGCAAATAGAGAGAGAAAATGTAGAAGCAGTGAAAGACTTTGTATTTCTAGGTGCGAAGATTACTGCAGATGCTGACTGCAGCCAGGAAATCAGAAGACGCTTAATCCTTGGGAGAAGAGCAATGACAAATCTCAATAAAATAGTTAAGAGCAGAGACATCACACTGACAACAAAGGTCCTCATAGTTAAAGCAATGGTGTTCCCTGTAGCAACATATGGCTGCGAGAGCTGGACCATAAGGAAGGCTGAGAGAAGGAAGATCAATGCTTTTGAGCTGTGGTGTTGGAGGAAAATTCTGAGAGTGCCTCGGACTGCAAGAAGATCAAACCAGTCCATCCTCCAGGAAATCAAGCCAGACTGCTCACTTGAGGGAATGATATTAAAGGCAAAACTGAAATACTTTGGCCACATAATGAGAAGACAGGACACCCTGGAGAAGATGCTGATGCTAGGGAGAGTGGAAGGCAAAAGGAAGATGGGCCGACCAAGGGCAAGATGGATGGATGATATTCTAGAGGTGATGGACTCATCCCTGGGGGGGCTGGGGGTGTTGACGACCAACAGGAATCTCTGGCGTGGGCTGGTCCATGAAGTCACGAAGAGTCGGAAGCAACTAAATGAATGAACAACAAACTGGTTGGGTAGAAACAGCAGATGAATGATGATAGATATCCAGATCCTAGGCCATGAAAGGCTTTATAGATGTCAACCAAACCCTTGCATTCTACCTGAAGGCCTACTGGTAACCAGTGCAGCTCATGAAGCATTGTGTTCCAACTACTTATACAATCACTGACTTGATGTCAGCCCTTCAAGGTACACCAGACTAGGAAGCCAGAGTTATGAATGCTAATACTACTTTTATTATAAGTTTACAGTAACAAAATCTTGCAAGTCTGAATGCCCTTTTCCCCTCCCTTTATCTTCATGAGAACTAGGGAGAGTCATGCCTGAGATGCTTTCTTAAATTACATTTCTGCCCCAGACTCAGATTTCTTTTATTTGACCATTGTCTTGGTTGCAGCTCTTCCTCCTGTTCCTCGAGGTTTTTCCTATTTTCCATTACATGTTATCAGTTGGAGGTTCTAGGTGGTCTTCAAGGGTAGCTCCATGTGGAGTGCAATGTAATAATCTATCCTACATGTATAGAATAAGGGAAGGAAATACCTTGCATTATCTTTCAAAAGTACTGAAAGTTAATGACTAAAGTCATTTCCACATGAGTGTAATAAAGCATACTCATTGCACCTCTCACTGATATTTTGGCATAGCAATGATTGGGTGATTCTAGAAGTTGTTACAAATCATTAAGGTGGAGGTTACTGCGGTTTGAAAAACAGAAAACTTTTTTCCTGGAAACTGGAAAACAGATTTCAGCACAATCTGAAATCCCTCCAGATGTGTGGAATCTCTGCCCACCAAGAAGATCAGACAGGACTAGCATACCACTAGGTCCCATCTGTTAAATAATATGATCTGGCGAGACTCAGGAAGTAAGCCTTTTCTGTTGGTGTGTCTGCCCTGTATAAACAGCACCTCCCTCCCATCATCCAGCCATTCTGGATGGCTCCAACCTGCTAGCCCTAAAGACTTGGCCCTTTCCTCAGATGTTTGGGGCAGAACATTGTATGTATGAGGTGAATTTTGATGCAAGCACTTTAAGCATTTCTATGGCTTGTGTGTGTGTGCATGTGATTTGCTTTTCTTCTGGGATTTCTATCATTGATATTTCCTTGGCTGTTTTTAACACAGTCAGCTGCCCAGAGTCACATGAGAAGTGGGTGGCCATATAAACTGAAAGAAATGTGTAATAAAATTTAAAAGAGAAACAACCAATAAAGCATAAAAGATTTTTCAGAATTTTTCAACAATTCTTCTCAACGACTTCCTGTTGGAAATGAAAACTGGCATCCCAGATAAGTTCAGTCATTGGGAAGTTGCATGCCAGCTCAACATCTTCATAAGGGAGAGGTGCCTTCTCTGTCACATAGGCAGGTAGAGATGAAAACTATTTCTCCCCCAATTATACATCTGAAATTTGAGGCCTTTGAAACCAAGGGAGAAACCCAAAAGGGACAGAAGAAGAAGGTGCATATTAGGGCTAAGAAAAGGAGTGAGCTAAGAGTGGTTTCCTCCAGCCTCTCATTAAAGTGGTCTTTAATGTGACTTGAAGCAGAAGGAATGTCTCTTCCAAGGGTCTCCTACTTTCATAAAACTAGGTAAATGTCTGGCTAGAAACTGCAACTAGGATTCCTTGATTTCTTTTTCTTTGCATTGCTAAGTACCTCTATTTTGCTGTTTTTCAGGAACTTGTTAGCTTTTATTCATCCATGCTTCAGCATGGGCATATTATTAATTTCATTTGAAATATGTTGTAATCTGTATGATTAAATAAAAGCAACTTCACTTCCCCAAAGGAGACTGTGATACTTGCAGCAGACTAGCATCATCTGGCCATCTGCTAGGAACCCTACATGTTCTTTCATAATTTCTCACAAAGTAACTAACACTTTTTAATTTTTTTCAAAAAAGGAAAGTTTGCGTTTATCTCTTGTGAGATTTGGCCATATCCCAAGGAAGGGCTAAAACCTCTAGTGACATACCCAAATTATGCAGTCAAGAAGTTACATTACTGAAATTATTTCATTTTTTCCATTTTCTATTTTTAATTGCCAGGAAAACAATACAGGTCACTATATCATGCATCTGGGTTAAAGAGAAGACACCAGGTGAGCACCCTGTGGAAAATAGGAAGTGACAGCAGAAAATACCACGGTAAGATCTATTCCAAAAGGCAGGAGGCAGAGCCAGGGTGTGAAGTTCAAGAGGGTTTCTGGAAAGAAAGTTTGAGACTTCGATCCTAAGGGTTCAAGTGGTGCCACTACACTTCCTTTAATGCATATAGAAAATATAATTTTGAAGCCCTCTATAGAATGGACAACAATGTAGTACATGGTAAACTATTTCTATTTATGTGAACATGTTCACTCTACTCTTGTAATTTTATATTTTGTTTCCAAAATATACCCTGGAAGGCAATATTTTAGTCTAAGGTGAAGGCTTTGTCATTATCAAGAGTAACATTTGTCTATCATCTGCAGAGATAAACAGCCTTTTATTATTCCTCTACTTGTATATGGAGAAACACAACCTGATTTTAGCCTTTGCTCTCTGCAGTTCCAAGGTGAATCGTGTCTGGAATGAAAACCCACAATACCAGTTGAGTTGTTCCATTTCTTTTCTTGGCCTTGGCTAAGATCAAATACAGTGCAGAATGAAACTGAATGGATATGAGTTAAGGAGAAGAGATAATTGAATGACAAGAAATAGAATTTCCATCCATACACAATGCAAAACCCATGCCTACAGGCATTTGCATCTTTTGCTCACCTCTTCGTTTTCAATGACTTCTATTTTTATCTGTGAATGTGACAAGACATCTCCCCTCTCTATACACAGGAAATTGTTTGGAGGAAAAAAACCTCTGTTGTCCTAATCAGTAAATAGGGTACATTGGCAATGACCAGTTTGAATGGATAGCAGAATAAGATGTCCAGTGCTCTTAAAAAAGGTGAGCACCAGGAAAATATATTTCCCATGGTTCCCAGAGTCCAGCTTACCTCCACAAAATTACCAATAAATGTCAAGAAATGTAGGGAAAGAAAAAAAAAAAATTTCCATAAATTCAGAAGCAGAAAAATGATCAATAGCCCTGCAGACTGAAAGGCAGGGGAGTTAGTGGCAAGAACAGATGATGTTGGATATGCATAGACCAGTTTGCCCAATATGATGCCACTGGCAATGCTTTCTAGGGAACTGAACTCCTACATATTTAGAGGCATCAAATACAGAAAGCTTGTCATACATAGATTTACTTATTTTATTTATGTAAGAAAAGAGGAAATTCCCCTGTTCTCCCAATATATCTCTGAAAGAACAATACAGTCAAATCTGATTGAAATTTCAATACTTAATATTCAATTTAAAAAGAAATAGCTTGCCAACAGGGCTAGTGGGTGTTCATTACTAAACCAGAATGCTGACATTTGAAATTGTCACCAAATCCAAAAACATCCAGCAAAAACCTGGGGGGGGGGGGAGGAAACATACAGTAATTTTACATTTCTGGCTGCACACTTTGTATGTTATAATTAGATATTTTAAAAAGTAAAGCATCAATGCATCAAACTTTGTATCACGTATATATTTCCAAGGGAAATGACAAACTGGCTGTACATTTAGTGGCCGATCCTCATGTACTTACTATGCAATGTTTGAAAGATTAAGCTTCCTCAAGTAATGAAATCTTTTACTCGTTTGGCATTTGTTTAAATAAAACCAATTACAATACCAGTTTCAAGCTTTCCCATCTTTGTATTATCTACATTCAGCATACCCCAATGCTGGATTTGTATTTTCAGAGAGGAAATCTAAAACAGAGAATGAGAGGTCAGATGAGGAAATTTAAATTCAGTCACTAATCCTTTGAGACATGTATCTTTTGCCAGTATCAATTTGGAGGATATCTTCAAGTAATGCATTTGAGACAGGAAGGTGAACAAAAGGTCACTGTCCTTTGATTCTCTAGAAGAGTTTGCCAGCTGAATGAATGTCTTCCAAGGACTTATAGAATAAGTTCTTATGGCTGGAAATGCTGCCAGAAACTACATCCCCTGAAACGTTTATGTTTTTGCTGTTTGCAGTTGTGGTGGTGGTGGTGGTAGGCTGGTATCAATTGATTTGCAATCAAAAGGGCACAGAAGAATGATTCTTTAAAAGACAGTATAGCTGGTTCTGGCATATGGCGAACAAAATATCCCATATCATGGAGAACTCTACATACGATCCCTCCACCCAAATTATCTATAAGAAAGCAGCTATTCCATTGGCACAGTGGGGGAAGAGGAAACCAAGAGATCTACAGCATACAAACAAAAGTTATTAATATTCCAGTTTAGCTGTCTTTGCTTTTACATTTTTATAAGACGGGAATGCCATCTTTTCCTATTCCTCTCTGATTTGCTGAAGTGACAGGAAACACACATCCTTTTGCCTATCAAGACTCAAAGACCTTTTCTTGCTGTCAACCTTACCCACCAAAGCTTTGTTTTAGAGGCGGTAGGACCTCGCATGAGCCCTTTTCAGGAGTGTGAGCTGCACTTGTGGGTGCTGTCTGAAGGCAATTAGATTTTAAATGTTCTATCCCGTTCCACAAAGTGGAAAATTATGGAATGGAAGCCAGCAGCAATGATTGTGACGTTCTCCGTGAAGGAGAAACCAAGCAGCCATTACTTTCTGTCTCTTATATGGAGGAAAATTCCACAGGGACTGTCTAGTTTAAATAATGATTCAGACCACTATCCTGATACAAATGTTCTACTTTTGATGCTACCAGACAAGAAAGGCAACTGAAAAACTCAAGCCAGCAAGGAATATTAGTATAGCTCTCATGTGCACTGTCACAATACAGTGGAGGTTAAGATTGCCCAGTGATTTTCCTATATTTCTATGCATTCCACATTATTATTTTTCAGAATCTCAAGAGGGTTCATAAAAGAGTCTCTTGAAGAATTTTAAGCACCCAAACGAAAGACCCATTCCTAATGTAAATTATGTATATTAGGGAGTGAATATTTTCATACAGACCTGGGATACTAAAACAGCAGCAATAACCTATCAAAGTTCATGAGCCCACATTTGTTTTAATTAAACAAAGAGATTATATAGATGCTGCTGACAAGGATTATCAAAACACAATGGCAGCACCTGCCCCTTGCAACCTCACTAATTAGTACTGAATCTGAGGTACCAATTAAGAGAAAAAGCAGGGAGGGGTCAACAAACATAGTTCAAGGCCAACAATGTCATGCTGAGCACAAAAGGCATTTGCTGCATTATTTCAGGAGAGGGGCTCTAAATAAAGGTTTCAGGGTTTCAGAGTTTTGAAAGTATCTTTTGTGGTGTGACATATTTTCAATGTCAGTTTTGTCTTTCTTGCTTGCATTCCAAGCTGGACAAAAGACAAACTTCTGTGTGGTTTGGGTAAAAAGAAAAGACATCTTCCAAAGGCTTCTCAGCTAAAGAAAGGGAGAGAAAAATCACATGCACTGTGCATTTGAACTGGAAGAGAACACTTTTTCTAGCCTTTGAGTGGCATGACAGAAATGAGGGCTCCAAAGTAATGGGCAAGAGTAGGATAGAAACTAAACGTTACTGAATGTAATTTAACTGTAATTAACAACATTCATCCAAGGCAATTAACTTCCTTTGCATATAATAATTTCACCTTCTCTCTTTCCCTTTCTTTTAAACTAGTTCCTCAGATAAGAATTCCACTAAGCTCTTGGCACACAAACCCTGTTCCAGTGTGTTTTGAATGCATAAAGGGACAGTGCCTTATCAGCTTCACACAAATGGCATCCATACATTCACTGAACACACAATCATTTGCAGGTTACCAGCATCCCATCCAAATGTGAAAACCAACAATTGATGGGCAAAATGTATGATATAAGTCTTCCTGTATAATCCACTCATTGGACCAGATCTAAAAGAGGGGAAGCAACACAGAGGTTTACAGCAGTACAAAACCTGTGGCCTATATTATCTGAACAAATCTGGATTTATTCCTGTTCAATATTCCTGTTGCACTTTTCAATTACTGGGCTCACTAAATCCATTGGGTCAAAGGAGTAGTTAGGAGGAGTATTTAGCCTTTGGAAGTGTTGCATGTTAGAAAAGGCAAGAATGGAGACAGCTGCTTAATATTATATTTACATGGATAAATTTTCCTAAATATCTCTGAAGGGAGTTTTACTGATAAGGACAGAAATGGAAATGGCTGCACTTGTGAGGATGCAAAGTATGAGTAAGTCCATCCATCCATCCCTCCCTGCTCAGTTATCCTTTCTTTTACCTCCTCTCCATTAAACATTTTACCCTGTTCCTTTTCTCTTCCCAGTAAAGCTATCCTTTACCCTTGCTCTGTATCCTTCTACTGGAAAGAAAGAGGGGAGAGTGTGTGTCTGTGCACGTGTGCATGCGCGTGCACATGTGTCCCATCCTTGAGCTTCTGTATGAGAGGGGTTCGTATCTCAGAAAGACTGACTGGTATATAGACATTTAATCATTTTTTTTAAAGGCAGGACCTTATTTTACAAATTAATTTAGATTGGCAATTATAACTTCTTTTTTTAATATACACTGGGCCTGTAATTTTTTGAGACTACATATATGCACATACAAGTGTGATACATTAACACATTTACTAGGGGAATGGGAAATCACCAGGATTAATCTCAGAGTAGGCATCCATAGGTTGAAACAGTGGAGATGGAAGGAACAGCACACATTTTTTTACTGGGTTTATAAGATCCTTCTAGTTGTGTTCCTCTCAGGTAAATACCATATATAAGTTTCAATACTTTCTAGCTTGATTTATTTGTCTTTCAAATGAGAATTAACAGAACAATTACAGGACACAGTTATTCTCCTTGCCCTCTGGCATCTATGGGACCCATCGAATAATGACTGATTAACTCATTAGTACTTCAGATTCAACTGGCCATTTCACACTCTAGTCATGTCCTGTACCATAAATATTTTCTCTTTTCCCAAGGCTATATAAAACACCAAAGAAACATTTGTCTTTGGTGATATATTTATTTATTCAGCCATTCTCTGCATTTAATGGGCTTGTCAGGTTACAAATTGCACATGGGATGTTGATCTCCAAACACAGAATAGTATGATGAGAGAGCAAAGGAAGTCAAAAAGGGATGCCAATGAAGTTCCAGTGACATGCCACCCTAACTCTATTCCATAGTATAGGGTTTACCTTTCCCCCAAAATACACATATGCCAAATACAGTAATATAAAATACAGATACGTATTTCAATTACACACTATTTTAAAATAAATTTTAGATGATATTCCCAAATAAACTAACTTTCAGTATGCCTTTTACTGCATTGTTTGTTTATTTAGGAAATGTATATGGCTGCCCAACTTGCATAAATGCAACACTGTGCAGTATACATCATTAAAATATGTAAAAGTTCTATTAAAATTAACACTGCTACATCCAGAATTAATACACTATAAGGATCCCGCAGTATACACTATATCTCACAAGGTGGGATCTCCTAGCATTCTGACCCCAATGCCAGGGGAAGAACCAAGTTCTTAATGCCCTTTTAAAAGCCAACAGTGCAGGCCCAACAGGAGAGAAGATCACTGGTCCCCTTTCAGTCTGGATTCAGGCCAGAACATAGTACTGACACTGCCCGGATTGGTTACACTTGTTGATAACTTTGGTGGGCTCCCCTTTATCACTATCCAGGTATTATCCAGACACACAGTATTTAGATTCAGCCAGGCTGCTGATTCATATGCCATAAACTAAAAATGTAGTTTCCTTGACAACTGGGAGCAATAATTCTTACTTACTTTATATTATATATTCATGGTGTTGAACCATAGTAATAACAGTAGTAAACAACAGTAACAATGAATAATATAAATCACAAGAAGTACTTAGTTATATATCTAAAGCACATTGTAGCTTTTATTTATAATCTCCCTTCGGATCGCTCTGTAACTACATTCATGTACATCTTGAATCAGGGTCAGGGTCCGGGATTGCATAACTTTAGGGGGACTGGGCCTTGGACTTCATGAGCTGGGCCACATTCCAGAAAGCTGGTAGAAATAAAACAAAGTCTTTAGGGTCAGTATAAAACTAACTTAATATGAATTTAAACTTAAATCAGATATAAAGCATGTAAATGTCTTCATGTAAATAATGCACGCCTTAGAAATCAGCAGGATGTAAAACTCTGGCACAAAGCAGATTTGCCCTAGAAACTTTCTGACTACAAGCCCCAAGCAGCATGAGCAAAGGTGGAAGATCGCCACCAGTATCGCAGGACAAAAACTGGATATTATTCTTCTGGACCACAAATGGTCAATCCTTGGCTATTTCCTCTGTAATCCCTCAAATCCTGCTCCTATGTTCACTGCCTACTACACAGCCTTTCTGCTGGTTATTTAATTATTTATTGCTTGTACAGTTCTGAGGCCATTTAACTCCAGATGATTCTGTGCAGCTGATTTAAAAAGCAAGAAGCCATAAAAGAAAAACAGAAGGAAAATCATACATAGCAAGCAAAAGAAGAAAACCTACAGGGGCTCAACAATCCCCCCCTGCAAGATTTGAGAGAACTGCCATGTGTTCAGAACTTTGTCAGGGTGGGAGCCATATGGATCTCTGGGAAATGCTATTCTAGAGACCAGGCAGCATGACAGAGAAGGCGCAGAGATATCTATAAGAGATGGGCAGGGGCCTTTGCTTGCTGAGTCCAATTTTCTAGTCAGAATATCACCTCACAGCACCCAGCCTTTACAGACTAAAGGTTGCCTACCTCTGTTCTAGAGGCTGAGGAGCTGATTTCCCAAAGTGTGACTCTTTAATCTCAGCATCACCTTACAATATATATTATATTTTCCTATATAATTTCAGGAGCCCATTGTGTCACATGCTATTTGAAGCAGGCAGCATTCAAGTTGCAGCCAGCCATATAAAGAAGTCTTCTTACATCCTCCCCCACCCATGTCCACAAGAGAGATACTTCATTAGTCAGTATGGTGTAAAAACCATGAGGCTTAAATAACTGTTAACCTCTGGATGAAACATGCTCTCAAATTCCTATGGACTGCTTTATTGTAAGACATACATTTGCTGATGCAGCCATGAAACACAAAACTTCTTTCAAGGATAATTATTAGCATGATTTGAACAACCTTCCAGCCAAACTTCAACTCACCTCATCACTTCCTGAAGGTCATGCAACAGATGTTAAGGAAAGCCAAGTCCTGCTTACATTTGCCTAGTTAAGAACAGAGTTAACGTCTGCCTTTTCCTCCTGAAAAGTTAATAACCACTGCCCCAAAGGTGACTTATTCTACAGAAGGTCAGTTAAAGAACTGTTCACTGACTATCTAGCATATGTGCATAGAACCAATATTCCCATTATTTCTGAACAATAAAAAGGAAGTTAACATCATCATTTTAAGCATTACAGACTGGCTACATTTAAACTCATTTTCAGTGCAGTCCAACTGTTCTCAAAGCTCATTTGCATCAGAAGACCTGTTACAAACATGTAGAAAGAGCTTAATTTATAAAATTAACTTTTCTTTTAGGTCAATTTATTTCTGTAATTGATTGTAATTCTCTTTACAAATGAGAATGGACAGAACACTGAGCTGCAGCAATATATTGTGGCAATTAGGTGTGTGTATGTATATATGTATATAGGCTTTTGTGTATATGTGTATACAAATATACATTAACAAAAATAATACTTGCAGCAACAAAAGTCATAATAAGAGATTATTATCTGTCACAGGCACATGTTATGTTACAGGCACATGTCAAATAAACATGGTAATAAAATATGACATTTATACATTTAGAAAAGATTATGGTAGATTAATGTCTTAAAATGCAATTCTACACCAAGCTGCAGTACATATGCAATGAATGGGCATAAGCAGATGAATGCGTAATCAGGTAACATGGCTTTACAGTATACTGAACAATAAAACCAATGCTTTTGCAATATTGTTGAATGATAATTTCAACCTCCATTTATACCTAATGGCCCAATTTTGACAATCATCCCAATGATTATTGACAATTTGGACAATAATCCATTATATCTGAAGTTGCAAACAAGTATCATGGTCATTCCAACATTCCTGTTGATCTTCCTTCCTGCAGCTGGGCTCACATATGATATTAAGTCTTTCCTTGCTTTAACCATGGTTTGTAAAATGCAAATGATCTGGTTTACTAACAAACCATATTATGATTTCAGCATTGAGTTCCCAGATACATGAAGTGGGGGATTCTGTTAGTAAAGATGCTACAATATCCTTGGCATTTAAAAGACACAATGGAAAATGCCACCTCACTGTGATACTTCAAAGAAGCCTCCCCAACTATGTCCTCTCCAGATTTCTTGGGATTATACTGCTAACTGGAAAAACAGACAACTATAATCCAAATACAATTGGTTAGAGGAAACTATTCCTCAGGCTTAAAAGCTAAGAGTTGTATGACGTTAGGACTTAAAGCATATAGTATACTATCTTGAACAAGATACTAAAGGGGGACTAGAACTCATGGTCTCCCAGTTTCTAGCCCAATGCCCTAACCACTACACCAAACTGGCTCTCATTCTTGAACAGGGTTGCCTCTTGTTTGTTTGTTTGTTTGTTTGCTTGACTAATGAAGAAATAGCAGTGGGTGTGTTCCAGAATACAAAACGTCTTGTCTTACATTAAACGTCATGTGAGAAGAAACAGGAAGAGAAAAATAATACATGAATCATTCTCCAGGTACTGAGAACCTCTTCCAGCTTTGTCTTCACAGTGCCCTGTTGACAGAGAAATGGTCTCCTAGTGAGCAAAACACATTATTATCTTAACAAATTAACTTCCCCAAATTAATTTGACTGACACTTACATTGTTATCTCTAGTAGATAGATTATATGTATCTTTCTCAGGGGCTCTGTTTGATTTCTGTTTGAAAGCCTGAGTATGCTGCATGTTTTTCAACCACTGCTTTACTATCATGGTGTTCATCTCATGCTGATATTACTTTGATTTAATTACATGTGTTTTATTCATTACTGTTTTTATTGTTTTATTTTTCAGCTGTTTTAAGAACTGTTACGGGAAAGAATGCTGTTCTTGGTATAGAATAAATGGAATGGTTTTTTAAACAAAATCATAGAATAAACATATTTTGGCTCAATCTTTTAGAAATACTGAAAGTGGTAAAATAAAATTAGTCCCAAACATTGGTTAGTTGTCACAGAACAAGGGAGGGTTCATTGTATGAAATGTATCTTTGAATGGATTACCAACGTTTTCAGTCAGAAATGATAACCACAGTTAAGTATTTAACTAAATGTATTTTGCAAGAAAACTGCAAGGACTTGCCCAAGCAGTCACCAGGACCAAGAATAACTTGAAGGCAGAAGGGGGGGGGGAATGGTGTATGCTCCAACAATTACATAAATTTGCAATCACTAATTTCCTTCTAAATAAAATAAAACTCTTAATTAGATTTGTGCTATGATATTCTTCCCAGATTATTGTTCTTTTCCTTCAGAAATGAGGAGAAAATTATTAAAGTTCATTTGCACATGGCCTAACTCTTCTGTGGCTTAACGGAATTTCAAACTGTACTTTGATCTCTAAAATGCATGAATGCCATAGACCAGACTTTTTTTTTGAACTGTGTTCCATGGAAAATGATGGGGTTTTGTGAGAGACTAAGAGCAAAAAAGAAAAAAAGTCATTCAAAACAGCCAACTTTCTGTAAGTTCTATCATTAGAACTTTGCTTTTTGAATGTGGTTCTGGGAAATAACAATGATGACAACAACAATGTTCTACAGTCTGAAAAAGTTTAAAATCCCTCCCCTTAGACCATCAGATTCCAGTATTTTCATTATGTGGATCAATAAATGATAGTCAAAAACACTGGAGGATCACAGCATAAGCCAAAACAGAATATTAAAAATTTAAAGTGTAGATTAAAATTAACACTGAAATAAATACTCCAATCATCTAGCAGGTAGAAAGGCTGGCAAAAAAGATGTGTCTTTATAGTTTTCTTAACACTGATAGAGTGGGAACCAAACAGAACTGCTTAAGTTATCCTGACAGCAATGCAGATCAGTAGCTCCACGGTAGTAATGAAGATGGCATATGTTCAAGATACAACCAAGGTGTGTATAAACATCTAACTGGCTCAAGAAGGGGCATAGTCGGGGCACTTGCTGAAATTATGTATTTAATTATGTAAACTATGTAAAGGTGCTTCTCACCACAGCTTCCACCTGCAAACCCAATATACAGGAGAGAGTAAGGAAGATAACCCTTGATAGAAATAAGCAAGAACCACTGCCTAGGCAAAAGGGACTGAAACACCGTAAGCCCAGAAAAACGAGGTAACATCTGGAAGTGACTCAGGCAGACACCTTCCTAATTCCCTGGAGTATAAGAAAGGAGGAGAGCCAGTCTGCTCTAGTGGTTAAGGCTCCAGGCTAGAAACCAGGAGACTTGAGAGTTCTAGTTCATCCTTAGGAATTAAAGCCAGCTGGGTGACCTTGGGCCAGTCACTCTCTCTCAGTCCACAATGTCAGGATCAGGCGACAAGCCAGTAGGTTAATACCTGTCGCAACCAACACATCACCATGTGGTTGATCCAAAAAAAGTGGACCCTGCACTTGCTGGAAAAATGCTAGGAAGAAAAAAGAGGGGAGGAGGAGGTACAGCCCAATCAGACTGGTGAGATTCCATTATTATAGTCTTCCTGTAGAGCTGATTTCCTGGTCTGGTCTATTTAGTGGTGCTGACCTCCAATGACAACTGAGGACAAAAAAAAAATATTCTCACACTGCAAATCTACCGTTTCATGGGGAAAGCAGCCCTACCTGTTATCCTTGGAATGCTAGAGATTTGTGTCTAGATCACTTATGTTGCACCAGATCAAATGGTTAAGTATCATGGGTGTGGTTGTCATGAGCACTGATGGTGAGCAGGAGAGGGCCCCTATCCAGGGGGGAAAACGCATGCGTAGTAGCGAGAATTTGAGCTGTCATTCAAAGAGACACAGAACAGACCCACCTTGACTTTTGGGGTTTATCTGTATGGGTTTTCTCACGCTTCTTCAGTTTGTTAGGATTTTCTGTCTGCTATTGCAGTAATAAAACACTAGAGAGCTATTCCTCATCTCGGCCTCGTGGTTCCTGCTTGTCAGAACAGTGGTAGAACACAGCTCATAATTTAGGTCTTCAGTTTAATTTTGGTGACTGAAATATATGAATTAAAGCACAATTAAAAATCTCTGACACCCTTAAGAACTATCAGAGCAAATAGTATTAGTTCAGATGGAACTAATGATGTCCTTGTGTCAGAGAGATATTTATATCCATCATCATCATCATGATATATTGTTCAGTCAAGTAAGTGCCAAGTACAACTGGCTCCTCTTACCACCTGCTCAGTTCAATCTATGATCCAAATCTGGGGCTTTCCCCTATACAATAATATTCATTTTCATATAGGCTTGTTTTTGGCAAGATGAAAAGCCCTACTAAATGGGCTGCATATTTATAGGAGTTACACAGTAAATGACCCATATCATAAGTACTCACATTTTCCTCTCTTCTCATAGAAACATCTCAGTTAAGTTTGGGGGATTTTCTTTATTCACAATAGAAGAGCCAGCATCTTTCTATAAGCGGCAATTTCATCCACATTATTCTGAAACTTATTTAAAATGTTTGAAATGGGGGCTGAGGGTTTGAAATATTATTTCTGTCAGAAAAATGATAGGTGTGGTGTTTCCAAGAAGCATCTTTTCAAAACTATATAAATAGTCACTGTCTCTGCTCTAGTAGTATTATAAAAACCAATCAAATAAATTTCTTAAAATAGATTCAAAGCTTTCAACAATTGGATAGCGCATATGCTCAAGAGTAATCAAAATCAGCCCAGCTAAATATGTTCCAAGCACTGAACAGCTGAACATTATAGAGATCCTTGTGTAATCTCTTGTACAAGTGAAGCAAAATCTTGGAATCTAATTTCATTTTTATCATGTAATTCTCTAATGTAAGACAACAAAACTACTTTTCCAGCACTTATCAAAATTGTTTTTCAGTGCATGTGATAGAACAGGCATTTAGGTGTTTTACAAGTGCCGTTTTATATAGTTATGTGAACTAAGTTGCCTGTTATAAAAGTCATTACTACCGAATTATAATAATTGAGGCAGACTGAAGCATTAAAAATTAATGCAAAAATCTAACAGCACAAAAGCATAATCCCATTCATCCCAATGGGACTCCTCTAGAGGAATTCCCCTGGAACTATGTCAAAAAGAAACATGTAAAGTAATGGAATGTTTTCCTGATCATAGAAGATGTACCTGGACCACCTCCCCAACCAGATGCCATTCAACAGGAAATCCACCCAGAAATCCATTGTTGGTTTCGGCAGTAATACAGAAAACAGTGAGAAAAAAAGTTTCAATACTTGAGGTGTCATTTTATCATTCCTCTGTATAGCATATTACCAAGTAGCCATGTAAGTTACCAAGAAATTGATTTAATCCTTTAAGCATTTATTAACCCTGATTTATGACAGTCTTGATTTAAAAAGAAGAATACTGTATTGCACTTCCAGCATAAATAGCTATTGGCAGGCAAGCAGAAAAAATATATCTTATACCTCTGAAAGTTCATGGTATCTAATTTAAGTTCCAACTGGAACTGCAGCCTTTCCTGCCCTAGTGTATTAACACCTGTGTGTGATTATGTGGTAAACACATCACAGTTTGTAACTGGCATGGAATTCCTGAATATTTTCAAATATATCCTAGAGATTTATTGGCACAGACTATATATCCCTGAAAACTAAAAGCACTGTATTTATATTGGGAGTAGTAGTTTGGGAGCTTTATTCAACCAGGTGGAAAAGAACCCAGGGCAGGTATAAAGAAAGCAACATTTTGGCAGACAGCAACAAACAGGTTTGATGTTTCTTAAGGATTTGAATACAGACTTTCCAAACTGAATATTACGTATTGTAAAAGGAAATTTATTTTTTGCTCCCACATGTCTGCCTCTGCTGGCTGCTTTAAACCATCCAGTTTTTTTAACTGATTCTACCAAGGCATCTTTACTATTAGAAAGGCATTTCTGGGAATATCTACAGATAAAAATACTTAAACTCTTAATCATACCCCATCTTTTCAGTAAAGATTTATACTTAATCCCTTAGAATACTCAGCAGTGGCCCTGCTGGCTAGACAATTCTGTGCATAAAGTCCACGTACGCAACCAAATTGGGAAGGATGCACAAAGTCCTACCTGTTAAACTCCACAGATATTCAGAGTCTAGATCAGGGACAAAACAGAAATGGAGGCAAAAGACATGGTCAGGATGAGACTAAAATTCAAGCACCAAGTCAGGTAAATGAGAATCAAAACTGCAGACTCACAGTGGGGCAAAAGGATAATCTTAAGGTAACCATAAAAAGCTGAAGAGTCAAAAAGAAGATACAAGAAAAAAAACAAGCATGGTTTGAAAGCCAAGGCAGCAGTCAGGAAAAAGGAAGCTGACCACCTGTAAAAGTAGCTTTGAATGATAATTATGTTTGACCGCAAGAACATAATAAGAATTTAGAGAATTAGCTGATAAGTGGATTGATTCTCCTCAGATGAGAATTGCACTCTTTCCCAAAAAGACCATTTGTCTGGACTCCTGAGGACCCAGAAGGCTGACAGAACAAGGGACCAATTATTATATGACCATGAGGTGACCATTCTCCTTCTTTGGGACCAATTTTCATATACCTCCAAGAATGTTGCAAATTTTTTATCAATACAGTAGCTATGGCTCACAGAAGCCATTTGATGCCTTATTCATATTACGAATTGTTTCAGGTCTAATTTAGAGCTTTTTAATATAACTATGTTTTTTTTTCCTGCTGTATTTGATATAGCATTGATGATTGGTCTTGGATTGTAAATAAACTTCTACCATTCTTGATGAAGCAGGACACTGTAACAATAACAATATTATTTATGTGAGGCAGCGGCAAGACTTTCAACAGTAGGGAAATGGGAAAATTGACAAAGGTAGCGCAGCTGCCGAAATAGGGAGTGAGAAGCAGAGGAGGCTAGGAGGACATTATCTCCTCATTCTGGTCACTGCTTGCATACTTGGGAAGGGTGCCTAGACAGGTTACACTAACAAGGAGCAAGAACAAACACCACAGTCACGAGATTCCAGTAGTAAGTAAAGGGATCCCCTACAGCTGCCCAAACTTTGGCAGGTATCCACAATGCCAATTCTCCTTCACTTTTTCTCTGCATCAATAGAAAGTTGAAGAATTACATATAAAGAATATGCTCATACAAACAAATATTACACCTCAAAATCTCCATCTAGCAAAGGAGTGCACAAGCTGGGAGATAGTAAACTAGGAAAGTTTATCCAGGCAAATTTAATTCGCAACTTTTTCAAACATGAAAAATTGAGTCATAAATAAGAAAGGCATCAACAGGGACATGTCTGAGCTTCTCACATATACCAGGAAAGCTAGCATGAATGTGCTGTTCCCTTGTAGTTAGATACGCAGCTATTAAATCATGGATCAATATGACATCGAAGAATTTGTTTACACATTAACCTAAAAGGGCGGCATACCATATGAGAGATGCAGTGCAATATACAGTTCTTGATATAATCTCCTCCACCAGTGCTAACACCCTGCCAAATAAATCAAAGCTCATAATATATTTGATCATGTAAATTAACAGTCTTGCATACAACGTGCATGATGTACAAGAGGCATATTCACACATCCTTCACTCCATTCCCCACTGACATTACCCTCGTGACACTGGCTTCCTTTCAGGCAGTCACAACACAAAAGAGAAGCTGGGTTAGCTTCCAGGACATGAACCATGTTGACCTTGTCAATGCTATGGGGAAGGCAAAATTTTAAGGGTGCCAGCAGGATTGGAACTCATGTTTCTAACAGATTTTTGACAGTGGGACATACATACATACACACATTGGCCTTTGAAAGAAGGATGGTCAGAAACTCACTGAATGGAAGTCAGAATTCCACAGACGCTAGGGCAGAGTCACAAAAGGGTTTGACACACTCTTCCCAAAGACTATCTGGCATCAGGAGTTTCTCATATTGGATACACTAGCAGAACTTACTCCACTTTAATTTATTATTCAAGTACAAGTCTTGGTAAAATGGCATTCTTAAAAGGACCCAAAATTTAACTGTTACTAACAGCAAAATAAACTTTCATAATTAAAAACTGCTGGACCTGCAATTCTGCTTACTGAAGCATGAGCCAAAATCAATCTGTGTACGTTTTCTGGATCACACAACTTGAATTACATTAATTTTAAAAGTGGAGAACCTGGACTATGGATAAAATGTGGGCTGCTTTCCTACCCCACTACATGGAAAATATAGTAGCCGTTAACATTTACTTAAAGCAAAACAATCAACTTTGATTAAAAAGAGACAATGAGGCAGAGAAATTAAGGGAATGTTGCTTTCCTATATACAGTTTACTGCCAGTCTGTACTGGCATAATCTCAGAAATATATGGAGAAATCACATTATTTCCAAGGCATAAGAACAAAATATCTGAGTGTATCATTAATTCAACTTACAACTGGTATAAGTTGATTATATACATTAAAAATTAATTTCTTATACATTAAGGAATGAATTATACACATTAAGAAATGAAAATGAAATAATGTGATATCTCAAACACATTGAAATAACTAAACGTACTAAAACTTGTCTTTCTGAAGTTCATCCCCTCACCCCAATATATGCAATATTCATTTTAAACCTCTAGGTGTAACAGAATGTTATACACACAGAGTAAAAAGCCAAGACTACAGGAAAAAGAATTCTATGACTGAATCTGTCTTTTTATCTAATTATTTTTGACTACCTATCTAATTCTAGCCACTAGGTGGTGCATGTACAATTTACTTAGGTCACAAATAGACTGCTTAAACATAATGTCTGTATGTGTAAGTGGATGGTAAATATAAAAAAGAGGCTCAAATAACTAGCACTAATTCAAAATCACTGCTTTTGTCTTAAGCATACGTGGTATCTTTGTAATGTGATTAGCTCACAATTCCCAGAATTCTCAGGGAGCAAAATACTTCTCAGAGATGGAGATGGCATCTAGAGGACACCCAAAACTTACACTTTAAAATTATAGCACCTCGCAAGGCAGACTTGGAAGCTGATGCTGAATGGTAAAAGGTAAAAGGAAAAGTTAAAGCCCATAAAGCCTATTCAGGGTTATGAAGAAGCTTTATCAGTTACCATCAAAGTTTGTAGGATCAAGATATAAAGGGTCTGAGTTTTCAGCACTTGGATCTGACTTCTGCTGACAGCCTGGACTTCTGAACCACTGTTAGTACTAACTTAGAAGCCACTAGGGGTGAATTAGGAGGCAGGCTCAATTAGAAAGAGAGAACATGCCAAAAATAGCTTCCTTTCTTCCAAAACCTATGATCAGGGTGGATGGTATGTCACAAAATTTATCCTTGTTTAACTGTAAAAGATTGTAGAAGGCTTTCCTAGTTATGCTGTATATGATCCTTTTTTTATTTTTTAATTGTATGGCATAGCAGTTCAGTGTTCATGCTGCTTTTTCTTGCTGGGAAATCCTTGTGAGGTCCAGCAGCCAGATGTGTAGACGTTGTTGTTTATTCGTTCGGTCGCTTCCGACTCTTCATGACTTCATGGATCAGCCCACACCAGAGCTTCCTGTCGGTTGTCACCACCCCCAGCTCCCCCAAGGTTGAATCCGTCACCTCTAGAATATCATCCATCCATCTTGTCCTTGGTTGGCCCCTCTTCCTTTTGCCTTCCACTCTCCCTAGCATCAGCATCTTCTCCAGAGTATCCCGGAGATTTTTTTTTAATCGTATGGCATAGCAGTTCAGTGTTCATGGTGCTTTTTCTTGCTGGGAAATCCTTGTGAGGTCCAGCAGCCAGATGTTTAGACTAGATCCTATTAAAGGATGTTATCAGAACTTGGTCCCGTTACCAAAAATGATGACTTTGAAATTTATTGAGATATTGCTGTCACTCTTGAATTATTGAGTCCTTAGGACTGATTGGCCTAGTCCTCCATGTGTCTTCCTATAGATTAGTTCTACCTAATCTACACCCGGCACCTTCCTGACATTGGGACTGTATCACTTAGAATTATTAACAAATACAATTATGTGAGAGCCAGTTTGGTCTACTGGATAAAGGTGCTGGACTAAAAGTGGGGAAATCATGAGGTTTACTTCTGTCTTAGGGATGGAAGCCAACTTAATGACTTTGGGCCAGTCACTTTCTCTCAGCCCTAGGAAGATGGCAAGGGCAAACCAATTCCCAAAAAGTTGCCAAGAAAACAGCATGGATTTGTCCATGTAGCTACCAAGAGTCCTTGAAGGAATGCCCCCCACCCCACCCCCCAAAATGTATAGGAATCTTAGCTCATCTGGAAGGCAGTAGATTTTCTCTAGTCTAATCTACAACCAATAGCTCCAGACATCACCAGGATAGACTTTCAGTATGTTGCACTTGGTTATCTTTCTCATATTGAATCTTGTTGGTAGCATTCATTGAGTGTTATTTCTCTGGAATTTAACTAACATAGACTTAAAAAAGAATGGCATTAACTCCACCTAAACACCTTATTTTAATTCTTTACATGCTTGTACTTCCATATTTCTTCCTTGCCCCTGCCTGTCTTCCCATCTTAATTTAGTCATTAGTAGCTACCATATTTCTTAAGCTGGCACCAATAAAAAGCTTAGAAGCCACAATTCCTCAAAGGTTTGCTATTAATAATTAGCTAGATTTTTTCATTATAATGAATCTCATTACAAAGTGAGGCAGCCTTCAACAGCTTGTAACAGAACTCTCTCCCAGGTCACTTTGCTTTCTCCAACCTACTCGACTTTGCCAACATATCTGACTTGCCAAACTTGATTTACCAGCAAAATACCAAGAATGAACATGGAAATGGCATTTCAAAAGATTAGCCAACATCAATGGCCAGGCAAATGATTGCAGTGCAATAGCATGGGATGGAATATGGTTACTCCTTGCACACAATCATCTTCAGTCATTTGTTATAGTTTGCTAATTAACAATGCAGTGTGAAAAGCCAGAAAACAAATGATGGAAAACAAAGAAAGTGATTATATATTGTCACCGGGAATGAAAGCATAGTCAGCTAACCAATACAGAAACTGATATATAATTTTCCACGTCAAGGCACAGGGACAATGTGCTTATTAATTAAAAGCCATACTTTATACTTTACACTTTACACTCCTGGAAGCCAGGAGATATGTAATAAATAACCACAACTCACTGGTTTATTTCAGTTTTCAACAAAAGCAGGTCCTGCTTCAATGCTTTGGCGCTAAGCAAAGGATATGCTGACCTTCAGGGTGGGGAAAAAAGTTTTTAAACATATGGGTTTATGGTAACATGATCTGGACCATGAAGGATATAGAAACATAAGGATAACTGGACCCCAGCTGAGTGAAAAGGCTATTCTCAAGGGGCAATTTATCTTCACAAATCAAAGTGCCTGCCTCAAAAGGGTATTCACACCACCAATTTTTATCTTCCTGATTTCTGTATGACTGGGATGCCTTATGAACAGAATAATTCTTCTACATTCTCACATATATTCTTGGCATTTTAACAAAATAGTCATTTGGATATATTTTAAAATTACACTTCAAATTTTTAAAAGTTTCGCTTTTACATATGCTTTTTCACTTTTAAGTATGTTTTTAAAATTCCACCTTTAAATATCTTTAAAAAAAATCCCCAAATGCTTGTCAGTTACTAGTGGATATTTGGAGATTTTTTTAAAATATATAAATCCAAAGCAGGAAAGTTAAGAATTTTGACTCTTTCACTATTTTAATTCAGTTGGATCTGAAAGCTATGGGGAAGAGACTCCCCAGAAAATTCAAATGGTTGTTGCTATGTGTGAGCCCAACTAAAGTTTCAACCAATATTTGAATTGATTTAACCATGCAGGGAAGACAAGAGTCTCTTTGTAACAAGTACAATGTGAATAGTCATTTCTTTCCAACCCCAGTACTATGCATTTATGACAGGTCCTGGATGAAACTCATCAACTTTTAAATCTGTTCTGTCAAGAATTATCTCAACTTTTACATAGTTCCAAGGTGGAGCAAGGCTTCATTTCCTTTATGTTCTGCCCCTTGGGCCCATACAAAAAGAAAACCAGTCCAATTAGTTGGGAGGAAGGTGGTCACATGTTTTGCACAAAGCTCTGTCAGGGGGGTGCCAACATATCACTCTTGACTCCTGGCGACTGCCTGGTCAGGTCCATGCAGTTTTCTCGGCAACGTTTTCAGAAGTGGTTTGCTGCTATCTTCTTCCTATGGGCTGAGAGATAAGGCTGGCGGAAACTCACCCAGATGGCTTTATGCCTAACGCAGGATCAGAACTCAACAGCTCTCCCGTTTGTAGCCTGGTACCTAAAACCACTATACCAAGGAGTCCTTTTAAAATACTGCACTACTTTTGCAGGTAATATTTAGTAGGTAATCAGATGCACTAAAATATTGGGAAAGAAAGGCATACATTAATATCACGCAATCTGACACAATTCGATGAACCTCTGTTGGGTTTATCTTTGTTTCAAAGTATGCATTACAAAGGGAACAGGATTGCTAAAAAGGATATTCCCCTGGGGTGATAATTCCAGTATTTATCTTATGAAGGCACCTGATATAATGTTCTCCTGTCCCTGCTTTCCTTTTTACATCTTAAGCGCTTTGTATTCAGTTAGATTGAAGCCAGTTATGACCCAATCTAGAAATGATAGCTCTTGACTTGTTTATTAATATGCTGCTATATCCAGGTAATACTGATAGAAATATATAACATCATGACATTATATAAAAAATAAATACTACTATATGTTACAGTTTGTGATGTTAATATACTGTTGTCTGAAGCAGTCCCAATTTGTGAGATAAAAGACAACTTTGTCTTCAAGTTCCATAACACCTTGAGAAGAAAAATCTGGAATGTGAAAAGCTTTTAAAACTTCTTTTAATTGCAGTTAAAATTTGTCTTCTGTAGAGAGTTTTATTTCAGAAAGCTGTTGTACACCTTTAAAATATATTACAATCCTTCTGACTTATCACTGACAAATTGTCACTCATGACATTTTAAGATGCTGCATCACAGCTATTAATGGTGTTAACTTCTTGTTTAAGTTTGGAGGCAGGTTTTGTTCTTCACTTTATCTTATGTAAGAGCCTTAAATTTACAAAACATAATAGCAGCTAAGAAAAAATGTGAGAAACACAGTGATTTATTCAACTGATGGAAAATCAATATGCACTCAATTGGAAACGAGAATAGCATCAGCATCATAAAAATACTAGAGGTACTAAGAAAAAAAAATCTTTTGAAATGAATTCCTCAGCATTAGAACCCAGCAGAGATTTTGTGTAGAATCAAGGACAAATACAATGAACATATGTGTTGAGCAGCTGGAGGGAACTAGTAGCTCCCAATCGGCTTTGGGGCATTTAGGGCATTTACAGGGTTTACGTGCAACTGCACTCTATACAAATCTGAGTTAAGGGCATAAGTGAGATTTAAAGAAGTAATTCCCCAGCTCCTATGTTTGACCACTACACAACACCACTTTTCAATGATAAAAATACATCATCTGATGTTGTATGTGATGAAGATTGGCTTCATTTCTGTGCATTCTCTCTTTATGCAGCTTGGCCCTAAGACAGTACGTATAACCACAATCAGCTGAGAGAAAAGGAAAAAAAATCCCATAACAGCCTCACTCTTCCTTGCTAACAAGAATACAGTAATATAACTAACAATAAGTCACAATGACATGCTTTCCAAATAGATAGTCTAAAACACTTGCACAATTCAGAGATGTTAAGTGGCTTCTCTCCCACTGTGATACATATACATGAGTTTCCTGAGCCTTGTCTTTTGGCATAAGCCTTCCTATAGAAAGTATATTCCTTGCAATACCCTATAAAATGAAGTCAGATTTTTTTCCCCTCCAAAATCACTATAACTGCACTGTTCTTCCAATCCTTTAGAGTCAATTTATATTAGCAAGCCAAGACCCACAAATGATCCAAGACATGCAGACTCATTTGTTTAAACCCAGTTTAGTCTTAATCAGATATGAAACATACTAGCAAGTCGGTAAGTCAAGCAAGAGAAGGACACATGCAAGGGAATGATAGAATCCTTACAGTCATCACTTATTCTCTTCTGAAGATTATTTTTTCCTGCCAAGCTTGCTGGCATTTGCGTGAAAAGAAAAGAATATAGCTTGAGAGGAAATAAACTAACGGCACTTCAGACATTATCCCCAGCTGCGTAACATTTGATTTTTTTTAAAAAAAATGGTAACTGATTTGGGTAAATCTGGGATGCTGTATGGCCATATACTGTTATGACATCACATATATATTGGGTTCAGTAATTGTGTTCAGCGGTGGTTTACTGTATAAGCCACAAACTGTCAGAGAACCATAGTTTACATAGTATGATGGCTGGTTGTACTCTAAAGCTAAACCAAACAAAACCATACCATATGGCTTAATATACAAATACAGCCATAGTTCAAGCAAAACACCATAAGGAGTATTACTGTCTCTCTCCACAATATATAAATAGGCTAAGATTTATTTTAATTCAATCCTACACTGTTTAAAAGGATAAGGCTACTATATCCAGGTTGCAAAATTCCAAATGAAAACAAGGTGGCTGAAAAGTCTTTTTTTATATATCTTTGCTGCCATCTAGCTGCTGCCCGGATTTTTCCAGCCCAGATATGGTGGCCTTTTACAAGAGTCCGGATGCATCAGCACATACGCAGAAGAATGACTATCTCAACAAATACCCGAAAGCAGAAACTACAAAGTGGTAGGCATAAGACAATACTTTTCAACCAACAGAGCTTTCACATAGTAATTCCATGAATGGAAACCACTGCAGTACACAACAAACCCACAAAGGCAGCTCTGCTCACACCAATAGTGGCAAGCAAACAGAATGCTAGCTACCAATTGCAAAAATAGCTTATTGTAGCAAAGCTTTCTGTGCGCAATCACTCAGAGCATCTCACTGTAGCTGAAGAGGTGAAAACAACAACAGAAAGAGTACATACCTTCACAATCTTTTCTTTAGCCAATTCCCACTGTGCTGGTAGAAGATTGTTCTCCTTAACCATAAGAAGCCCTTTAAACCTAATAGATGAAAAAACATACGCTTAAGCACAAATAAATAGAAGAAATGCAAAGTATTGCTCCAAATCCAAGTTGAACTTCAGTCCATGACTGCTTTTGATTCTGTTTCTTCCTATATGTGTGTCTCTCCTCTTTTCTAGAACTGCTACATATTGTACTGGTCTATAAATATTAGCTCTAGGCACTTGCTCACTCACTTCACTTCCTGCCCAAGGGATTGGTCTGTGTTGTTGTATACTTTGGTATTACTTGGTGGCCAAGGCTTTCAGCTGCTCAGACAAAGGCCTGAATTGGCTCCCTACCTGCCACTTTCTGCCAGGCTGGAAATACCATTTTGCTGCCAGTTTTACAGAGGCTGTAGGCCTTTTCCTGAAGACTCAGATGTAAAGGCACAGAAGACTAATTATAAGGCTCCTCTGAAGAAAGACAGCCTCTGTGGGGGAATAGGGGAAAAAAGAAAGCAGAGGAGGTGGAGGAAACTAGCTATTCTCCAATTCTCTTTGCAGCTTTACTTATATAAATATTATTCAATCAGGCTTGTAAAATCTAATTGATGCATACTGTCACTGTCAACATGGCTAAGATGTCAAGATAGAGTGAGAGAGAGAGAGAGAGAGAGGCGTATGTGTGTAAAATTTTCCATCTTTGCTTCCTCTGTTTTTTAAAATACCTCACCAACTGAGAACTCAAAAGCTTACACCATCTTTTCTGCCTTAAGGATTGATCCTTGTAAAAGTATTAATCAGCTATGAACTCAGCATGTTTTCCTCTAAGGACCATCATAGTCTTATGATTCCTTTTTACTTTCCAAAGGTATTTGGAAAAGACCTTCTATTCACGCTTTCTAAATATCAACAAGATGTAGCGATCTCAAACATTCCTTTCAGATTATATGAAATCTAGTGCAATGGATCTATATTGGCCACTCAGCACCAAAGATTCCAAAGATTTTATCCGTGAAATAATGGATAATTGCAGATGTTCCTATTGTATTCCAAGTCTATACTGCAAGACAACTTTTCTCAAACAGATGCCTTCCAGATGCACCAGACTACAACCACCATTATCCCCAACCAATATATCTTCTTTGGTCATGACTGTCAGCCCATAGAGGTCAAGAAACAGGCATGCCAAGGATTCCAGGAAAGTTCTGTGGCAAAGGAGAATAACCAAATCTTGAAAGCCCATCCAAGTTTCTCTTTGTCACATTTTATCTTAAACAAAATCGAGGAGGCTTATTCAGAGTTTCTTTCTCAAACCTCCCTCTTGCTCAGGACTGTGAAATCTTTTCTGCAAGTTCCCCCTCAACTCATTCCTTCTCTATTCCTGAGGTTAGCTCTACATTCCTTTAAAATGTACAATTTCTTCCTAGAAATCACATACATTGCATCCAAAACATTCGCAAGACACCAAATTAGGGGGGAAATCTGCACCTGACAGTGGCTCCTTAAAGAAGACACACCATGTCCTCGTTCAAAAGGTGACTTTATAGATAATGTTATTATGAATTTTGATTATAATAGTAAAATCTGATACAAACCAAACTTAAAGAAATGAAAGAGAATAGAAAGAAGTAGTAAAAAGTGCAAAAAAAAAAAAACAATGAGAAAGACAGAAGAAAGAGAAAAGTAGGAATATAGTAAGAGAAAAGAAATATATGAAGTGACTTCCAACCTTCATCACAACAAGTATAAACAAATTTAGAGACTCTTTAGGTTACAAACATTTATCTCTTCATCCCATATCCCATCTCTTAGCTATAAATAAATACATAAAACATCATATTTTCAGTCCTGGTGTCAGCAGAAAGTTCATAAGTGTTGCCGGAGCTAACAACATAATAGTGTTTTAATCTTGATCAAATAAACCAACTTTATATTCCTTCTTTTTACTTCTAACAGTCTTAATCTTTAGCTCATTCAAACACTGTCGTAGGATTTGATTTCTCTTCACTTCTTCTTTGTCCCATTGCACAGAATTCTTCAAGAATTTTATTCAGGTCACTCTCTTGGTTTGTCATTTGTATTTGTCTTTTAAACTATAAAGCCTCAGCCAATTTCTTTTGTAGAGCCAGTGAAATATCCTTTTCTAAGTCATTCTCTTGGCCTGTCTACTTTCAATACCATCTCTATCTTGTCAGGTGAAATTTGTTCTACATCTGTCATCTCTTCAATAACATCCTTTGGACATAGTCTATCCATAGAAGCAGACATCATTACTGACATTGTTGATTTTATGGCCACTATTTTCTAATTGTGGAGTCCTTGGTGCTCTCTGAGCCTTGTTGTTTCTTGAAGACGTTTCATTGCCAGACTAGGCAACATCTTCAGTGAGAGCAATTCCATTCCATTATTCAAAAGTCTCCTTCAGTATTTTCATTGTTAGAATGTTTTGCAACATTTTGCAGGTTTGTAAATCTGTCTTCTACCTAAAAACTTTAGTCCCTCTAGTGTCCAGTTTTTGAAATTCCTTATCTTTGTTTTTGTTTTGTAAAAACCAAAACAGAATCTATTTCCCACAAGAAACTGTTTGTTCTTTATAACTAATTCCAAAATCTTATTGCTCACAAGGTGAGTTTACAGTCCAAGGTAGAGCCAGTTGGGCCTAGTGGTTAAGGCTCCGGGCTAGAAACCAGGAGACTGAGCTCTAGTCCTGCTTTAGGCATGAAAACAGGCTAGATGACTTTGGGCCAGTCACTCTCTCTCAGCCCAACTCACCTCACAGGGTTGTTGTGGGGTAAATAGGAGGAGGAAGGAGTATTAGGTATGTTTGCCACCTTGAGTTATTTATAAAAATAATAAAGGCAGGATAATTAATTAATTAAAGTTTGAGTTAACCCCTCAAAGTGTTCACTCCTTTGGAAAGAAATGGATGTAGAAGAAAAGAAGCAGAAGTGTCGCTGCAGGAAGAATTTAAGCATGACTTCTGTATTTAGTGTATTAAAAACTAGATGAATCTCCCAACAGAATGAATGGAAAGTAGATATTTAAAAAGAGGATGTCAAAGCTGCTTGGAACAGAATGAAAAGCATTATGCTACCAGGTATCACAAAAGTGTGTGCAGTTATGCTAATAGGGGATATGAAATTGGGTGCCCAATGGAATGATATAATGAAAGGGGTTTGACCAAGAAAAAAAAAGAATTTTTTTCTGCATGGAGCTAATTTTTATTATTTTTACTTATTTGTATGTTTGTTTGTATGCCAACAAGTGCAGACACAGATGAAGATAAAACCCCACCTGGGTGAGCTTATGATAAAAGAGTTATGCAAGTAAAAATGAGAAAAGAATAAAGCTTCTCTCATCAGTACAGGTCCTGGATGTGACTGAATGAGTTTTCAAGGGTGTGTCAACATTCATATACCAGTTCCAACAACTTTGTTGTCCCCAAAATATTCCACCTCATGTTGACCTGTCTCAAATAATAATCAATAGTTCTTCAAAGCACAGCCCTGATCCTGTTGACCTCCTTTCCTCCTCCACTGACATCACATGCTCAAAGTACGTGAGTTTCTGATTGTTGATCATTATCTCAAGGGAACCGCTGATTGGAAATATAAATTGCATGTACTTTTATGCAGATAATGCCATGTTGTTGGCAGACAACTCAAATGAGGTGTTGTGGACTTAGATTGTATAATGTAACAGAAAACTAGCAAGTACATTGGAAGAATGTTGCTAAAGATGGGGAAATGGATAAACAAATTTTATGAATTGTGACTGCTGGTAGAAAAGTATTGGTTATTATGTGGCTTGTTGCATACAATAATTGCTAAAAGAACTGAAAATGGCTGGTTATAACAGCAGTCAATTGCACACTTTATAATGTAGAAGTGAGCATTGTATACATGAGGGGAAATAGTTGAATGCAGTGGGAATGTATAAAATGAAGAGAGAGATGCTCATGAGCATATGGGTGCTGAATCAATGTGGATTGAATACCAAAGTGAGTCATCAGTACAAAAGCAGCATGTTAAGTGGTTTTGTCATATAGAGAGAATGAATGAAAATTGAATTGCAAAACAAGAATGTGAAGGAAGACTGATGGGTTGAAAAGATGGGGGAAAACAAGAAAAAGTTGTGGTTGAATAGAGTTGATGAGATGCCCTAAAAGAGAGAGTTGAGAACAAAAGAACAAAAGGCAACGTATAAATTGTTGCATAGGCTGAATTTCAGGAGCACAAGAGATTTATAGCCAACCTGGCCTCAAATTCTGACAGGCATGGAAAGGTACAGTGGTGTTAGTGGTGTTAGTGAGACAGCAAAGTGTTGACTAATCAAAATTCCATTTAGCAAACTCTGGATGCAGGAGACAAAATTTTACTTCAGACTTCACCCCAAATGAGAGTCCATTGTTTCCAAAGTAGTCTAACAATTGGTGTAATTTACATCACTTATGTAATTATGTAATTGTCTTTTCCCTTATTTCATGCCTTTCCTTTAATTTCTTCTAAGTTTTTTTCTTTTTTCTTTTTCTCTGCTTTGCATTAACATTGCTCACCCATAAGGAACAGCATGATTGCTATGTATGTATATACAACCTGAAATAAAATTTTGATTGCATGGAGAATTAGTGTAATGGTTTGGCAATCTGCACATTTCTTCAATCATTCTTCAGGACAGGTATATATTCCAGCCGAATTATTGCAAGATAAATGTTTGAAAATAATTGAAATAGCAAATAATGCTACTAACATAACATATTACATTGAAAAAGTTGTCCATTTCCAAAAAAATAATACCCTGAGTCTTAAGTGAATTAAGCTGACACCATTTCTATTTGCTTCTCTAATAAAACTGTATACTTTATACTATTTGGCAAAGTTGTGATATAGCCTTCTCCTATCATGTTTCCTCCAGGTTTGTTGGACTTCAACTTCCATAATCTCCTGTCAAGATCTTTACTGTTCGTCATTCTTTTTCTTATTCTGTGTGTATTATAAAACCAAATAATTTTAATTTTAAAAAACAAGCTGGTTTCTATTGGTTTGGTAACTGCCATGTTACCTGTTTAATAGTCATTTATGGTAGCATTTCTTGATTTTGTTCATATCCAAACATGTTCAGCTGCAAACTACCAATCCAAACGTTGCATAATGAGCCCTCATTCATGAGATACACAGTAAAATACTCAGTACTTATTTCTAATAAAATGCAGGAAAACATGCCATTGAAAATTTACTGATAAGTTTGTATCCTAACTTTTCCTTAACCATAATAAAACCCTAATCAGCAAAAATTAATCACAATATAACAAAATCTAAAAGACATCAATGTTTATGTGCTTCTTGTGAAAGAAATTAATTCACTGTGTAAAATTGAATAAAGTATTCAATATTCTAACTCTCCACAGGTATAATCACACAGCAAAAGAAAATATGCTCAGTTAAGCCTTAAAATTTGTGTTAGGGAATAAAGACAACATGGCATCTTACACAAATTCACACTAATATTGAATTTTTGCTTACAAGATCAATTAAAAAGAGCCACAAAACAAAACACCACCCTTTTATCCTGTGATCTCTCAAAGTTTCTCATTTAAACCACAGCAATTCTATGATGTTGCTATTTCACAGATTCCTTAATGGCTCCACCTTATTATTATTATACCCTTTTTTGAAACATGATGTACCTGGCAACAAAAGAAGAACAGGTATCTATTGGTATCAGTGTATTTCCTGATGTCACATCTGATATAACCAATAACCAGGCTGATCTAAGCTTTGGGATTTTATTTAGGGAGGAGAAAACAACTTCTGCAAAATGATTTACAATTCTGTAGGAAAAGCCTTGGTTCTGTGATGTACCTAAATCCGACTGCATGCCATGACATCATCTTCTGGATATCTGCTTCATAATTGGTTGGACCATGAAGTTAGCAAAAAAAAGATACCTTTAAAAGGAATCCTAAATCAGCTGCTGAATATGGAGAGTTGATCAGGAGAGAAACATTATTTTTTTAAACCAAGAAGATGTGCCTTTGAAATAATATTTTGGAAGCCCAACTTTACCACACATTGAAATTTTTGTCCATGAAAAAATTAGGCCATAATACAGATAAACTGTAAAGACTTTCACTTTTCTTTTCTTTTTTAGTAATACAGAGAAGTCGTAGAGTAGGTTACTAGTCTCTGTTGTCCATATCCCACTAACTAGGACTATATAACATATATTCATGATACCTTAAACAAAAGGTGATATAAGGACTTGGCAATGTATGAACTTGGTAGGGGCAAGGATGGTTTGCCAGGAATAGAAATACTTTGAAAGATACAGTGTATGGTATTGATATAAACTAGATTTAGTTACATTTCCTTTTCTTCTCTCATGCTTTTAATTTCTTTGGCTATTTCTTACAGTATTTCCTTTCCAAGCTTTTGCATAACTTTGTTTACCCCAAAAGGGAATGGTGAGATGGATATGTATGTGTGTAAACTAAAAAAATCATACATTTTAAGTAATCTTACAGTTTGTTTGGGACGCGATGGCGCTGCGGGTTAAACCGCTGAGCTGCTGAGCTTGCCGATCGGAAGGTCGGCGGTTCGAATCCGTGTGACGGGGTGAGCTCCCATTGCTAGTCCCAGCTCCTGCCAACCTAGCAGTTCGAAAACATGCAAATGTGAGTAGATTAATAGGTACCGCTTCGGCGGGCAGGTAATGGCGTTCCATTTAGTCATGCCAGCCACATGACCACAGAACTGTCTACGGACAAACGCAGGCTCTTCGGCTTTGAAACGGAGATGAGCACCGCCCCCTAGAGTCGGACAAGACTGGACTTAATGTCAAGGGAAACCTTTACCTTTACCTTACAGTTTGTTTATAGACCAGAAACAAAACAAAAACAAAATTGTTATGCACTGTACTCAATGGAGAAAAGGGGCAAGAAGCTTCACCAAGTGACAATCCCATTGTGTCTTTTGTACATAATGTATGCAGACAATCACAAGTGCCCTTTGAAACAACCTTCAAGCATACACATTTTTTCAAGTACATCAAATATCTCACAAATTCCTTAATGGCTCCACCTTATTATTATTATACTTTTTTTTTGAAACGATGTTTCAAATCAAATACTGGATTTGCTTTCACCAAACAGTTCACAGAACCTTAGTATATACATTTACACACACAAAAACAGACACACACATTTGTATACACCATCTTTGGAGTGAAAACTGCAGCCTGAAAGACGTTTAGTTCATTTTTAAAAGAGAAAAAGTATAGAGTTCTTCTCAGTGGTTTGCTTTAAAAATTATTTTTATCTGCTGAGAGAATGTTGGCTACTGGCATCTTGGAAATAAAAGAAATAAACAATTCCCTTGACTGAACTCAGAAAAGTAATCTGTTTCCAAGAAGATCTGTGATACATATAATGAAGCATCAAAAGGAAAACATGTAATGGAGGTGGGGGGGGCAGGGGAGCTTAAAATGTTCTCCAGACTAAAAAGAAGCCAACGATTGGTAAAATATTCTGTAGAATATACACTGGAATTTACTTTTCTCCTTCAAGCTTTTCTTTTGCCAGCTAAAACAAATTAGGGACACAAACTTAAAAATTCTTACTGATAGGTCCAAACACAAGATGTGTGAATGAGCTGCACCCCCGTACATATTATTAACAACCCAAAAGGCTCTTAAGATCAAATGCTGAAATGTAGAATTCTTTGCTTGGAAAAAAAATTGCCTGCAGTAATGTTACATTTTTCACAAATAATCAAGGAGTAAAAAAGACGAGTGATGTGTCTTAATGAATAAAGTTATAAGCCAGTGAGGGTTTCAGTGAAAAGGGATTACAGGGTAGCATCTGGGAAAAAATCTTATACAGTACAAATGTAGCCTATTGAAGGACTATTACTATTTGGCTGTTGCTTTCGAAGAATCAGGTTGCCTGTTGTTGACTCTAAGAATCTTTAATTTCACACAGTAATATTTTCACAACTGGAGAGAGACTTAGGACTCTACAGTAAGCTTATACAGGGTTCCAGTGTTTAACTCTAAACAAATAATTGTAGGTGGTGATTTATTATTAGCCACAAAACTGTTGTCTGAACACTTAAGAACACTGAACATTTTAATCACGGCATGACTAAAAGGGGAGGTACAAAGCTGAGTATTAGCCTGCCTCTTCATGCACATGGATTTCACAAAATTAGAAGAATGCATTCTGAATTCTCAGTTTAAAAGGCCATTGGACTTTCAAGAAATTCTGAATCAAAAGTACTTCAAGCCCCCTTGTGTTATATTAAACAATGAAACCTATGATCCTTCCAGCAGCGCAAGAGAGTATACACATGTTGCTCTTTCTCCACAAATCATTCCCCACCCAATGATCCTGTGAGGTAGCTTGGGTTAAGACAGAGTGATTGGCTTATTAGCTTATTACTAACATAGCCCAACTAGCTTCCACAGCTAAGGCTTGACTTGAATTTGGGTCCCCCAGTTCCAGTCCAACATCCCTGTACCATACATTAGCATCATGTATGGCTGTGCAAAGCATTTGGAAGGAGGGCACTACACAATAGCAACCTTTCCTGAAGAGTTAAAGCTACCAACTTCCTTAAAAGGCCAATGCTCTGGTTCAAAGCTTTTCTTGGCTACCTGCATATGAGTGTACACATACAACTGCTCTCCTGGGGTCCCTAGAAGTGTTGTCTGTGCATCCACATGCAAACCACTGTGGGAAGGTTTTGAAAGTGCCACACAGAGCCTCCCAGAGGATGTAGCTGCTTTAACACATGTAGACTTTGCTTGCACTGCTTCTCAAAGCACTCCTTTTAAATGTTTGGCATGTCCCCGTTGCTTACACAGATGGCTATATAGGTTGGCTTACTGCAAATTAACGTGAGTTGAGCTTTCCAGATGTCACAATGGAGGGAAGGTCATCTATAAGTACAGTGACCATGTTTCCTTGAAAAAACAGAGTCCCCCTTTCTTGGGAGAGATGGGCGGTAATAGAAGTTTGAAGAATAAATAAATAAATAAAAACTAAAGGACCAAGCTGGAAGAGGGGCAAATCTGAAAGGGGTTCATAATACTTGTTTATGTTTATAACTTGGCTTTACAAAGAAAAATTCAAGTGCAAAACCAAGAAAATAAATAATTAAATTAAATAAATCTAGACAACAACTTTCTGAAATAAAGGACTCTCCTTTATAATGAAGGGAGTATGGTCACCACATCTATAAGATATCATCACTTTCATGAATCAGACTAGGAACGTTGGCAAGATTTCTCAAGCTGGAATCAGGTCACCACTCTTCGAAAAAGGCCTGATGTAACATGGTATACCAGTGAGCCTGTTGCAAGCAAAACAACAGACAGCAGCTAATGGTGCTGGGAGAGAGCTCACTGACACAACGGGGCAGCTCAAAAGGAGTTTATGAGAAGATGAATGATAATTAGAATTCATTGACACAAAATGTGATGACTGTCACTATCATCTGGCTGGCTGTCAGTTGGACTGAGATAGGCCTTCATCCAATCCATCAATACTATTCTTATGTTATGTTTTTACATGACTTTCATAGACTGGGTTCGCATAGCCCATTTAGCTATGGCTTATTTAAACATAGTGTACAAAATATACTATAACATTAAGCTCCCACTCTCCTACACAGTGAAAAAGAACATTGTTCAAGAAACCACAATTGCTGGTTTTCCACAATGAGTTAAGCTATATTTAAACAAACCGCATTATGGCCTAGTGTAATGATTGGTCAGTGTTGTGTAGAAGAGATTTTCATGCATCTATCAAGGCTCACAAGTTTTTCCCATCTTTGTGCATCACAATTTGACCGTTAGTAACATTTAAAACATAAAACAACTATCTCCACAGCAATAATGTGCTACTTCATTCAATGAAAATCTGGAAGGAATCAACAGTGTCTCTAACCCAAGAACAAATTGTGTTTCTCAGTTCCTACAGCCCATGTTTTCTGGTCATCATTCATGGAACAGAATTGATACTGGTAGGAATTACATTAGTTAGGCAGTAATAATGAACTGCCAGATTATTCTGTCGGTTCATAAACTAGAAATCATAATAATGGGAAACCTTTAGCAATACTGGCTGCAAAGCACAATCATCGCTTTTACTATCGTCAGTGCCATATGATAGCATCTTTCCAAGCTGAGTGAATTTTTCTGCCAATAAAACTCAGAGAGCACAGTTCTTCCAAATCTTTATAATCCTAGTATTCGGGAGCTTAGTTTGTACTTTCCCATTAGCCTTTATGGTCCTCTTAGGTCCTTCAGACAAACACTCCCAGGCAGCCTTCAGTATCATCTCTTTTGTGAAAAGGAGGTAAACTAACAGGGTAATTCAGAAAAAGTATGGATAAATGCACCTACCTATTCCATACAATGTGGTTTTCATTCTCCAGGCAGCCTATCTGACAATGTACAGTGTCTCTTACAATCCAGGCAGAGATACTTTAACACACTTTGTCAGATAAGTCAATTGATATAACTTGATTCCCAGAAACTTTTTTTTAAAGAAAATCCAACTAGTAGGTGGATGATGATGATGATGATGATGATGATGATGATGATGATGATGATGATTTGACTGCTGGCAAAACAAAACAAAAACAGGCCAACAGCAGAAAACAAGTTGGGTTGGTTGGCCTGTTTTTTGCCAGCAAGCTGGAAAGCTGATAAGAGCTAGCTTTTTCTCCAAGCACTGGGATAGCAAGTTTGGAGCCCAGGAGCCTGTATAGTTGCATAGATGCTGTTGATTTGGTGCCAGTTTTTTCCTTGTTTATTGAATTGTTTTATTGTTGTGTTTTTATTATAATGTTGGACACTCAAAGTTGTATCTCACAAGGTGCGTAGCTATATAAATCAAATAAATAAATAAAGATGTGTTTCTGTGGCATCTGAGCACACAGAGTGAGGTAACTAGGCAAGCCCGCCTGCTGCGCATCACAACAGAGGGATGTAAAGGAGAGTTTGCACAATAAAATGTCAGTGTGAGGCAGGCTTGCTGTAACTTGTCCCATTTTGCTACAGACATCCTCTTGCAGGACAAACTAGCCAAACTGCATCATGGTAGTGGTCAACATTCCTAATAAAGAGGAAATGCTAAAGGTGTTTTATAATTGGTTTATTTATTTATTTCAAGACATTTGCCTTCCACTTTCAAATAAATAGAGGAAAACAGAGAACAAGAAAAAGAGGAAAAATTAAAAAAGGGGGAAAACAAGAAACAAAGAGGAACACAGATTCTCAATTTAATAAAGTAAAAAAAAAAATCTCATTTTTGCCATGATGTGACTATGCTTAACCCTGGTAGTTAGCATGTGCAAGGGTGTGGTTAAAGTAGCTGTTATGAAATATGAAACTAGGAAAACCATAAAGGAACAGAGGAGATTAAATGATACTCATAGTAGATATAGGGCTTGTTAATACGAGTTCTCCTCTTCCAGGAAAAGGTCTCCATCTTAGAAAACCACTGGTTTTACCAATGCAGAAGCTGCAGATACATGGAAATTATTATTGTAACTCACTGTATATTGCCATGGCATTATAGATACTTTGTTCCATGTGTGCATGATAAACTATAATCAGGAAGCTCCCAGGTTGGTTAGGTGACCAAATATGGAATAATTCATGTATTAGCCAATGCAATTGTACCACCTGTAACTTTTTGTACGAAAATGATTATAAAAGCTTCCTTGCATGTGTGCTCAGGGTCTTGCCCAAGGAACATTACCAAACATATTTTTGTTTCTTCAGACTCTGAGTAAATGTGTTTTGGAGATGTTCGAATTGTGCCTGACTGAATAGGGAAATGGTCCCGAACCTCATCAGTCATGTGACTGACAAGGGAGAAAATTACTGGGGGGTATCCCAGGATTTTTTATCCAATTGCAGCCAGTGATGAAGATCAAGCAGGAAATTTCACAATGTAATAACAGTTCACTAAGTGGTGACTGCTATTTGGTATGTAATTATAATTCCATTTGTTTTATTTTCATTATATTATAAATTCTATTTTGGTTTCTTAGGAAGTTGGTTAGTTGATTATGGCTGTTTCATGAACATGCATTCCATTTTATGTTTTTGCTGCCATGAGTCTTTAGGGATTCAGCAGCATAAAGATTTCATTTGTATTCTTAGCTTCTTAAAATCATACAAATGCCTGTAAATAATAAATATAATTAATAATAACCACAAAGCAGGAAGGAGAGGACAAGGCATAACAATGTCATTTTGGTGACTTTCAGAATACATATTTTCATCTCTACCTCTTCAAGACAATTGCTGTCCATCACCCCCACTATCTATTTCCTACTGGCTCTAGATGAAGGATTTCCTTCTCATAAAATTAGGAGCTGAAAATCAAAGCCCAAATACATCATTTTAAAAAAATGAAGACTCTATAGAACAAGTACTACATGACAGGCACAAAATGTATTTGCATCTAACACACTATCCATAAGAGAGACCCAGCTTTAAATATGCTCTCAGTCACAGAAGCACAGAGTGATTTTGGGGCAGTCATTTATCTCTTAGCACAATCTATTTCACAGGGTTTATGTTAAGGGGATAAAATTGAAAAAGGGAATACTATGTACATTGTATGGACCTCACAGGGCAAACCAGGATATAAATCAAATCAGATCAAATCAATCAATGCTACTTTCTACTTTATGTCTTATTTACCCATGGGTTCAACTCCAAGTAAACGGAAGCATGCCCTAAAAATAGCAAGACCCAGGACCAAGCCAATGATGAAAGTTTAAATTGGAGCAATCATAAAATAATAAAATACCTTTACCCACCCCCTGCAAAATACATAAGACTGATTTGTTTCATAAGAACCTGTTGTTGAACCTGTACAAATTGTCCTCTGCAAAAAAGAAATTACTTAACTGTTTCTCCTTTAATCAGAACTAGCAAAACTGTCTAGCACTATAAACATTTTCCATCTTTGACTCCAAGGTATTTAGAAGCTTTGTTTTGCTCTTATAAGTTTCAGTAGACCCTTTCAGCTCCTTTTACCACCTTATTCAAAATAACTTTTATATTCTTTTTAACAATTTTATGACAGAACTCTGAAAGCAATTCAAGAGAAGTGAATGTGAATACTATGGCAAGTTTTTGCAATCTGTCAAGGCAACAAGATGACACCATTAAAAAGTTCTATTTAGAAATCTATCTTCCCACTGTATTGTGAAATATTAATGTGGAAACAATAATTTGTTGCTATTGTGATAGGGCTTCTATATTTTGCACTGACCAACCTGACAGCTTTTCAAGCATGGATAATTTATAAAAGTATTTTCAGGCATAAATTATCTCCTGCATTCCTTGTGCACCTAATATCCTTCTTAAACAGATGGCTCTTAAAGTAAAGATAGATTTTATCTGCTGCATTTGCCATAAAAATATCTGCTAAAGTAACATTGTAAGTGATTTTTCTTTTTCTTTTCTTTTATCCTTTTGCCTCTTCTCCTCCTTTCTACATATGTGAAAGGTCCCCTGTGCAAGCACCAAGTTATGACTGACCCTTTGGGGGGACACCACTTTCGTGACATTTTCTTGGCAGACTATAGCGGGGTGGTTTGCCATTGCCTTCCCCAGTTGTCACCTTCCCCAGCAAGCTGGGTGCTCATTTTACCAACCTTGGAAGGATGGAAGGCTGAGTCGACCAGAGCCGGCTACCCAAGAATCCAGCTTCCGCTGGGATCGAACTCGGGTCACGGAGAGAGTTTCAGTTGCAATACTGCCGCCTACCACTCCGTGCCACACGAGTCTACCTTTTCTACATATAACATAATAAAAAATAAAATAAGTATAAAATAAAATAAGTATTGGAGTGGAATTAACAATATAATAATATGTAATGTGATTTCAGAATTAAGGGAATTCAATTCCAACAAACTGGTTTTACCATTAACTGTCATGGAATCAGTTATCCTGAATTCAGAACATCTATTCACTCTTAATGGAAATGGTTAAACAAAAAGAGGATTCATATAGAGAAATTTTAACATTTTGGTGAGATCCCCAGTGGTACTTCCATTGCTCCCTGCCCCTGCCGATATATTTTAAGGTTTTGATAATTTAACAAATAATTAAATGGAAAGCAGCATGACATAAATGAAAAGCAAACACATAAACATAAAATAAAAGCCTGCTAAAGTATTCAACTTGTAAATAATTTGATTTCAACAATATTTTGAATTATCAAAAAAACCTTGCTGAGATATAACTATTATAGCACTGAAACTGTGATGTCTGACAATTATATAGACAAAATGGAAAATCTTTAAGCTCAAGGAACTTAGTCTGAACAAGAATGCATCTTAAAAAACAGCAAAAGGAGACATAAATGTAGCAGCTGTGTATTCTTTACATACATCTAAAGCTTAGTTGTTGTAGGGACTGAAGATTAAGAGGTAAGTCAAAATACAATGCCACTGATATTCAAATGTCAAATTTATTTTTAGGAGGTGGAGTTGTAAAAGAAATATACATATATTGTATATACACATATACACACACATCAACACACTGGCAAGTCAGGCTAAAATGTTATAAGCATTATAAAAGTCTTAAAACAGAGCCAACTGATGTAATGGTTAAAGGCACTGAATTAGAAGACAAGAGATTGTGAGTTCTAGTCCTGCCTTAAGCATGAAAACCAGCTGGGTGGCCTTGGGCCAGTCACTTTCTTAGCAATAGGAAGAAAATAGTGGCAATCCACTTCTGCCAAGAAACTGCATGGACTTGGTCCTGTAGTCATCAGGAGTCAGGGTGGACTTGATGGGCCATTACAATAAAAGTGTAAACAAAACACATGACTTAAATTAGATCAAAGGTCCTGGCCCATTTCTGATATAGTTCTGCTTGTACGAAACACAACCTTCTTCCAAGTTGTATTTAATTTTGAAAACAGTTAATGGCCAATGCTGAATAAGTTTAATATGTCAGTTGAACCTGCAATTTATTAACCCATAATCCACTTGGAAATACTCTTTACAGTGATATCTTTTTTTAAAATTACAGAACCTGTGTAAAGTATTCTGACTCATCATTTCGCCTGAGTTAAAAGCTAGGCTTCCATGATCTCACTGTCAGAAAAGCTGCCACATTCTGTAACAGAAAACATCCAACAAGTACACAGCAGCTGTTCATACTTGCAAGGAAAGTATGTTATAGCAATGATGTCATGGAAAACAATCTGGAATTGATTAAAAGGTATCAGACAGTCAAGCCATTCAATCTCTTGAACAATACGTGTTCACATATTCTACCATCTGCATTACAGCACAGGGCAATGAAGAATAGATTCCTTTAAAACGTTATTATTTGAGAGAGGGCTAATGTCATGCTTTAGTAGGTTTATTTAATAAAACTCTGGTTGTAACTAGATAGTAATAAATATGCAAAGCTAGAAGACTCCTAACTGTTAAACGACTGGCTTGACATTCATCACCCAATCAGGAAAATAAGGTCAACCTTTCAACTTTTAACAATACATGCATGTATTATGTGTTCAGAGTAATGTATGAAGCTTCTAAGGAGGTGTTTTAGTTGGCTTATGCACTCCACCCCACCTTACAAGTGAAAGGTGGTGAAACACTGGGAATAAAAATGTTTAGAATCCAGACAGAATTAATTGGCTTGCCGGGTTCAAAAATGCTAACCACTGAATTTCTGTTCCTGCTTATTTATTATACAAATGTACTGTTTCAATTTGTGAAAGAAGCAAGTTTAGCACTTAGCTTTCCTTGAGTCAAGCAAGAGCCCAAGGTTGGTTTGTAAAGCAATCATATTTATCATTTTTTAAAATAATTTTTATTATTTTTAGACTATTAAATAAATCTTTGTGCTTTTGCGAATATATTGAAGAATCTTCTCCTTTCCAAGCTCTTTTTAGTCTACATATGTTCAAAACTAAGGGGAAAAAGATGACAAACATAAACATCTGGTGAGCATATAGATTACATGAGAGGGAAAAAATGACCTCTTTTTTATTTTTTAATATATAATTTTTATTAAAGCTTTTAAACAAGAAGATAAAAATAACACAAACTAATATAAAGTAAGAAAGAAAAAGGAAAAATCAAAATCAAAGAAAAAGCAGAAATTGCAAGAAAAGAAAAGTTAAGGAAAAATAAAAAAGTAAAAAAGATATGAGAAAGTGGCTTCTGATATTCTTCACAGCAGTTATAAGCACAATATATTTCAACCTCTCCCTCTAACAATACATCATATTACTCTTCTTTCTATAATCTATCCTGTCTAATCATCAAAATGATAAATCACAAGTTCATTTTTTTTTCATTTTTACCCCAAAGTCCATAAGAGGCTTCCAGTCACCAATAAATGTAGATAGTATCTTTTATCTAATCAAAGAAGTTAATTCATCCATTCCAGCAAAATCTGTCAACTTCACCAACCATTCCTCCATAGTGGGCAGCATCAAATCTTTCCATTTCTGTGTATATAATCATATATTGAAACAATCTCCCATGGCTTTTTTCTGTTTGTCCATTAATCCTAAAAGGAAAAGTTCTGGTTTCAACTGAATATTGTTCTTTAAAATCCTCTGTATCAAAGTATGTATCTGAATCCAGAATTTTTTAGAATTTTTACATGTCCACCAAGCATGATAAAACATCCCTTCATGCTGTTCACATTTCCAACATACATTTGAAGTGCCTTTATACACTCTAGACAATTTCTCTGGTGTCACGTACCAGAGACATTATTAGCCAAAGTATTAGAAATTCAAATTATATCTATTCTTGAAAAAGATCTATACATTTCAGAAAATTAAGTATATTCTTTTGAACCTCCATTTTTAAATCTCCATGCATCAACAAACTCCAAATTATCCATTAAACCAAAAAAATTCTTCGGTAATTTACCCTGTGTTATTTTGATATATTTCTCAGAAGTTCTACCTTTTTGTGAGGAAACCACTCCATTCCAATACCCCGGGAGACACCAATTTTCATACATAAAATCCAAAAGTTTATCCATAAGTCCTTACCCCAAATGAGGAGTAACTTCCACCCCAACTTATCCGCCATAACCATCAGTAAATATAAGTTTTGGATATAGATGGGGCTTTATATACAAAACAGCTGTTTTTTTTAATCCTGCTGGCATAAATTCCTCTCCCAAATTTTTGTGACTTAGATATTTTACATCTAAATGGACTCTCTTGAAGCTAAACTTGCATCTCAGTTCTTTAAGCGTTAGGACTCTGTAAGACTCAATTCTCTCCACTATCTTCTTGTTAATAATATTGCTGATGGGTTTTTTTTTAATTAGAGTTTTCAACATTAGGATTTTCTGGTTGTTTTTATTGTAAACCGCCTAGAGTCACTTTATTGTGAGATGGGTGGCCATCTAGACATGAGAAATAAATAAATAAATAAATACTACCACCAATAGCCAGAGATAATATTTGTTGCGGCATTTATAGTAACTCTCAGGATTTGGGGAAAAGCTCTTTTTCATTTGGAAAGCTTATATATGCTTATGCTTTGCAATAGTGTATATTCTTAAGTAATTTTTCTACAACATAAATTGTTTTATATATTTATGTACTGGATTTGTGAGGCTGTCCAATTCTGGACAGTGTACAATACAGTGTGCAACAAATAAAAACAGCAATTAACAAAATATGATAGTGACACAGAACATTTTCAGTACATTTCAGCCAATGAATTACCTTGATCCTTGCTTTTTTTTTGTTTTTTTTCACTCATAAAGCATCCGCATTTTTTTTTCAGACTTACCTGGAAAAAGAGAGGTCTCCATTAATGAGCACCGAAGAGGCGCTATATTCAAACAAACCACAAAAGCATTACTTCCAAGCCATTTGCAAAGCACGCAGATCTCTAGAAATAGCTTCCCTATAGCAAAATGCGACTCTGCTTTGATAAGCATTTGAGTAATGTGATCATCTAAGCAGGCCCAATTTAATAGGCCCATTTCTTATAATCCTGGGAATTTGCAGGCTTTGACGTACTTCTATTTCACATACTCATTTCTGCTATTAAAACCCAAGGGGAGATTTTTGGAGGGCACTCTTTTCATGGGGATTTTTCAAACAGGAAATCTCAATATGAAAAGCAGAACATCTGTTACAAAAAGGTTCCGAAGAAATTCTCCATCGCGCTGAGAAATAAGAGAGGAAGACACATATCTTTGTTGGGGGAGAAGTTTTCAAGACACATTTAAGCACACCATGAAGCAAAATAGTTGCAGGGTCCTGATTAAGACAGGTGCTGTGAAAGCAAGCTTACAAATGTTTTTGTCTCATTTTCCTGCTTAGACAAAGATCTGAATGTTTCTATGCTTCATACAGAGAAAAGCACAGACATCTGTGTTATCAGGAATATAGAATAATGTGAATGGGTAAAACAGCCCATCTCATACAGAAAATCCAATTGCTAGAACGTTGACGTGGGTTTACAATAAGGGACGATAAGTTATGCCACAATCAGAATTACTAAGCAAACCACTTAGAACATCAAACCTGCCTTCATTTTGCAGATGCAACATTTTTTTCTTCTGCTAAATGGAATTCATGTAAATCAGGTTTCTTCAACCAGGCATCTTCAGACACTGACTACGTTACTCATGATCTCCAACCAATGTTATCACCAGAGCTGTTGACTGAAAATTAAGGGAGATGTCATACAGCCATCCGCAAATGCAAGGTTGCAAAAGAGATCAGCAGGGGAGATTTTTACAAGTTTACGAGAACTTTAAAGAACGCTGAGTGAGCCAACTCACCTTGTTCCTATTCCAAAAGTAAAATAATGTAGTATTTTCTAATCGTAAAGTATAGAAGAATGAAATGTGTTTTCAAGGTGTCCAATACATCTTCAAAACATTTTCAGCAATAAATAGTAAAGCTTGGTTAAACTATTTCTATAAATTCTTTGAATGGGATCTCAGTGTGGCAATGCAGCATTCTTTTGCTGCCATGTTCACCGTTCCAATGTTATCATTACATCGTAACGTTTCGCATGTCATTTGGCTGATGCGTGTTTCATCTGGGAGGGGATGAGGATTACATCTCGTGGGATTGTTATGTGTTAGCAGCTGGATTGGAATGTGTTTGGGTTATCTCCTGTGTTCAAGGTTCCTTTCCCAGGACATCAGCGGAAACGGTTACCAGCACCTGGGGGGGAGGAGTTTGCAACGGCAGGGCGAGGGGAGGGATTACGTTTGAGCCGAGGGTTTTTAGTTTGTATTTGGTGCGCTTTTGCTCATTCTCAGCTTTCTCTGTATTTGCATACTATTCTTTAATAAATCAGATATTGTTAAGTTCCTGCTTGTGAGTCTGAGTCTATTAAGGTAGGCAATCCTTAAATAAAGCTGAGAATCTTAAAAACATTTCCGTTAGCACCTTTCCAGATTTATTTTGTGAGGGAGAAGTGCTAGCGATGAGCAAATCAAATCCCCAAACCACGGAAAGCAAGGAATCGAGTGAGGGGGAACCCGACTCCACGGTGAGAAGAACGGAGAGGGCCCCTACTCGGGAGCTCTCAGAAATTTGGGAGGTGTCGAACTCCAGCCTGGGAGGCTGGAGGCAAAAGAGCCCCTGAATCGACCGGCGAGTCGCCAGGCGAACTGGTCACCTGGGATTAATCACAGGGACCCCTACCAGGGACGTCCAAAGCGTCTTGGAAACAGCGGTACCCGAGTTCCCCAATTGTGGTGAGGCAGGAGGGAAAGGATTCCCAAACCCCTGACCATATAAGACTGGTGGAGGCTAAATTGGAGTCACTAGAATTTTTGTTTCAGAAAATGTCAAGGGACTCGGGTCCCCAAGAGAGGAGGAGAGAGGAGTCTAGTAATAGGCATTCGCCTCCTTCTTCGCCCCCACTTTCTTTGGAGGAAAGGAGTAGGACCCGGCGCAGAGAGGAGGCAAGGGCGCCGAGAGTGAGAATTTCAAGGTCCCCCCCTCGAGAGCGGAGATCCCTGGGAGCAAAAAGAAAGTCAGATCGCCCAGCTGTGGCGAAGGGACCGCCCGGAGTGGGCGTTAAGGACTTTACCGTCAAATTTGATGGAGATCCAACTAAGCTATCGTTCTTCCTTACTAATGCAAGGAGTTATATGGATGAATGGGAACTGTATTTTCATTCAGAAAGAGCCAAGATTAATGCCATTGCCACTAAGCTCAAGGGGCGGGCTGCTGATTGGTATGTGCAGTTATGTCAAACAGATGCCCCTGAGCTGGAGGAGTTCGAAGAATTCCTGTGTGTGTTGAAGCTACACTTTGAAGATCCATTAGCTAAAGAAAGGGCAAAACGGGTGCTGAGGGAGCTTAGCCAGGGGCCACGATCAGTGGCAGACTATGCTCTGGAATTTAAGGCTCTGGCTGGGAAGGTTGAGGATTGGTCCCAATCTATCTTAATAGAACTTTTTAAGGACGGTCTGAACACGGAGGTCCTGAGGTGGTCGCTCGGTAGGGACGACCCAGATACCCTGTATGAATGGATACAGTTGGCAGGGAAGGCTGAGCATGCCCATGAAACCTTCGCTCACAGGAAGGGGATGAGATATTCTGGGCTCAGCAAGGGTTCCCGCCCTGCGGCGCCTACTGGAAAGTCCGGTCAACATGCCTGGGAGGAGGAGAAGCGCCGCTATGTGAAAGGGCAGTGCCTCCGATGTGGAAAGGAAGGTCACCGAGCGGCGGCATGCCAGAAGGGCAAGACCGATGATCGTTCAGGAAAGCCGACGGGGAAATCTCCCTCCCTACCCAGGAAAATGAAGGCAGCCATGGCTGAAACTGAAGTGGAGGAGGTTCCTTACTTCGGGGGCGAGGGGGAGCCTGAGCTACACCAGCCGGCGGGAAATGCCAGCCACCTGCTCTAAGGAGCGCCTGTGGGCAGGTGGTGGAGGATGAGCGCGAACATGTTTCGGTGAGTGCCAACTATCCCACACTGAATGTGAAAGTGAAGTTAGGCTCCCGCACAAGAACCGTTGAAGTTTGGGCATTGATTGATTCGGGGTGTTCGCGGTGCTTGATGCACCCTGACGTGGTGGCTGCTTTGGAGTTGCCCAGCTTTCCACTGCAACGTCCCATGATTTTCACCCAGCTGGATGGTTCTACGGCGGGGGGGGAAAACGGTCACCCACTACACGGGCATGGTGGCATTGCAAATGGGCAGCTACCGTGAGGGGCTGCCATTTGTGGTGGCGCCTGTGGGGCATCCTTTAGTCATTCTGGGGATTCCTTGGTTGGTCCAGCAAAACCCCTACATAAATTGGGTACACAGGACTTTGACTTTTGGGGATGGTTTCTATCAAGCCCCTGGGGAGGACGACGCTCCGGAGGCTGCAGTGGGGAGGGCAGAGCAGCAACCCCGCATTTCGCTGTCACCCCACTGGAGGGCTTGCCAGAGCAATACCAGGGCTTTGCGGATGTATTTGGTGAGAAAGAAGCGGACCAACTCCCACCCCATTGAAAAACTGTGCGATAGAGTTGGTCCCCGACGCTCAACTGCCTAAACCAAAGATTTATGCAATGACTCAAAAGGAACTGGCAGCATTGAGGGAGTTTGTGGACAAAAACTTGGCCAGGGGTTTTATTGAACCAGCAAATTCACCAGTGGGCGCCCGCGTCTTGTTTCGAGCGAAGAAGGATGGGACATTGAGACTTTGTACAGATTACTGTGGATTAAATGCGGTCTTGATATTGAACAAATATCCTCTGCCATTAATAAAAGACATGTTAGCACATCTGGCTAAGGGGAAAATCTTCTCTAAGCTGGATTTGTGGGAAGCCTATTTCCACATCTGCATACGGGAGGGGATGAATGGAAGACTGCTTTCAATTGTCCACTTGGTTCTTTTCAGTATAAAGTTTTGCCTTTTGGATTGGCGGGGGCACCAGGGGTGTTCATGAAATTGATCAACGAAGTGTTACATGAACGTTTGTTCAAGGGTGTACTGGTCTATTTGGATGATGTTTTGATTTATATTGAAACGGAAGAGGAACATGAGCGCTTGGTGAAACAGGTGCTTAGCAAATTGCAAAAGGCTGAGCTCTATGCTAAGCTTTCTAAGTGTGAATTTCATCAGACTCAGCTTGACTACCTGGGGTACAGGATCTCTGACAAGGGCATTGAGATGGATCCTGTGAAGATTCAAGCCATTTTGGGGTGGGAGCGCCCACGCACCCGCAGGCAGCTCCAAAGTTTTCTGGGATTTTCCAACTATTACCGCCAATTCATCCAGGGGTTCGCAGAAATTGCGTTGCCTCTCACTGACTTGTTACGTACAAAGGGGTCGGGGGACACACGTAAGGTAAAGAACTCAGGGGCATTGCTCAGTTGGACACCTGACTGCCAGTTGGCTTTCAACAAACTTAAAAGCCTGTTCACTGCTGAACCCATTCTTCAGCACCCTGATCCCACTAAACCTTTTGTGGTTCAAGTGGATGCTTCCGATTTCTCAATTGGAGCGCTCTTACTGCAAGCGGATGCTGACAACCGCCTGAAGCTGTGTGCGTATCTGTCCCGGAAATTTTCCGAGACGGAAAGGTGGTGGCATGTTTGGGAGAAAGAAGCTTTTGCACTCAAGGCTGCTTTGGAGGCATGGCGCCACCTCTTAGAGGGGGCTAAATGTCCTTTTGAGGTTTGGACTGACCATAAAAATTTGGAAGCGCTCAGCACGCCCCGTAAGCTCAGTCCTCAATTTTTCAGTCGCTTTGACTTTAAGTTGAAATTCATTCCGGGCAAGAAAAACTTCCTAGCTGATGTGCTTTCCCGCCCGCCCCAAGATTCGGTCCAGGCACCTGACATTGTGGGTCCGGTGTGGACAGAACCCCAATTGGGGTTGCAAGCTGTCACACGCAGTCAGACTCGTGCACAGCTGCCCCCAGCTTCGGTTTCACCGGCTGGGGGAAGAACGCTAATTCCCTTGCAATTGCAACAACAGTTTCTACTAGAGGTGAAATCTGATACTTGGTTGTATTTGCATACTATTCTTTAATACATCAGATATCATTAAGTTCCTGCTTGTGAGTCTGAGTCTATTAAGGTAGGCAATCCTTACATTTCTATTGAAGCTATCATAAAACACTGAACAGCTGCTAAAACCCTTCAAAGCAAAGTTTAGCCTGAATAAAATGAAGTTTATAACCAACCGAAGAAGGCATGTAGATACTGAGTCTTACCTACCACAGAAGGCCATCTTAAGATCTCTGGCTCTCACATGCATGCACAGAGCCTCTCTTATTTTGCAAATCATAGACATATCTAAAAGCACATCAAATATATTTAGTGTCCATAACGAAGCATATTAACATCTACTGCACTTCATTTTTTATTTTCACTTAGTAACTACAGGTCACATTTTCAGAAATACAGAAAGTATTTGTTTGTATAAACATTTATGTCACCCTTTTGGTGTTTCTGCATAATTCATCATGGTAAACAAAATTAAATCTAACTCAATGTAATACTACTTTTTAAAAAGCAATTATAGAAAAGAGTTCTATTTAAAAAGTGGTCAGTTGTAGTCCTTAAAACATCAGACAGAATTTAAGTTTCCTACAGAAATTGCTAAGATATTACCCAAGCATCAACATTTGTAAGAGGACACTAAATCTTGCCTGGTAAAGTTTAAACTCTTCCATTTTAAGTGCAATCACTGGTAAACTCTTCTGTTATCCCAACCACCGCACATCCATCACAGATGGGGCATCCAAAAGTAAGTCCTTCATCCAAATGTAGTGCACAATCATGTTAGTATGGAAGGATACAATAGAGTATAGGTGTGCAAATCAGGCTCTGAATTGATTACTGATTTAATCTAGAAAATTAGTCTGCTGAGTCAAATCAATTCAGAAAATTGATCCAATTTGGATGTCTGAATTGAACTGTCAGATTGGGCTGATTTGATTCCAAATTGGTTAACACAAAAACATTTTTGCACATCTGCAGGAGAGGTGCCATAAGAATACGGTCAAGAACTGTTTTCCACAGCCAGAAGAACAAGGACCAGATATAACATGTGTAAGATGCAGCAACCTTTATGTCATTTAAGCGTCAAGAAAAATTTCCGAACAATTAGATCTGTACAACAGTGGAACAATCTACCTACAGAGATTGTTCCACTGTTCTGTACAACAGATCTGTACAACAACAGAGATTGTGTGTTCTCTCTTCTCTGGAGGTCTAGACAGCAACCTTTGAGGATAGTTTAACTGGTTTCCTGCACACTGCAGAAGGTTCGACTAGATTATCCTGTTGTACCTTCCAATTCTATAATTCTTAGATTCTATGATAATCTTAGTAGCAATAGAAAAGCAGTGAACATTCATTCTACCTTCATCAGCAAGTTCCAGTTAAATGTCAGGCTCCCTACAGCAAAAACATGATATAAAGAAAGGTGTTTTATATTCTTGGCACCAGCAGCATTGCAATAGATTAATTTTTAAAAATGAAACAGTTGATTTGGAACTGAACATCACTTCTACATCAAAACCGATCTCTTAAACTTTCGCTCAAATACCCATTTATCTAAGGCATGTGAAGCTACAAAATCACTTTCTCTTATGCCAGCTGAATAATGCGGTATGAAACACTAAGTACTAAAGCAAGCTAATATTTTAAAATGTTCAAAATATGCTCTTTATAAACCAAAATGTGTATAAATCACATGTGCTTTTACATTTCAATTTCCATGCCTTAAATAGTGGCAGAGCTAGAGTCCCATCTGATATCCATACTTCTAGTGCTTCTGAGCTTTCTCAGCAACCAACATAATGTCATGTTCAGGCCATGTTAATCAATGTAGTTTACCATTTTATTTAATTTTTATACTAGTGCTTCAGTGTTAACACAGTCCATTAATTTTATACTGAACTAATTCTAGAGCATTGGACTGATGATATCTTTAGTGCAGTTTTACTGGCCTATTTCTTTGCTCACCCTTCCCAGTTTGGTGTCCTGCACTGAGCTGAGAAAACTAACTTTTAAGAAAGGAAGGAAGGAGGCTTGGGAAATTATCTCAGAAGCCTGCCCAAGGCTTTCAGACTCTTCAGAAAAGTTGCTACCAGAAGGAGGAGAAGAAATCCTCAGTATCAGCTGGGCTCCTAATGCTTATCAGACAGAATTTCAGCTCATGGTAATACTCTGAATAAACCTTAGTAAATGGGTAACTTATAGTCAGACTCAACCTTTTGAAAAGATTATCATATGCCCATACAAAGTATTTCATATGCTGTGAGTTAAAAAAGGCCAAAAGCAGTTACACATTTAATAACAGCAGCTCTGTAGACAGGGTTGCATACAGAACAGGGTAAGTTCTTATCTGAAATGATGCTCACCATTTCATGGACAATGTGATTTACACTCATTTTTAAACACTCTTCTCCAATACTGTCTGAAAATTATGGGAGTTCCAGCTCACCTGGAGGTTGGAGAAGACTGTTTAATGGCGTATACATTACCCTACTCTGACAATTTGTACATCATAAGTATACAAAGGTAGGGAAGTCCTTCACTACAACAGGCTTATAATGCCATTACAGTGTGAATCTGTATTGTTCTCTACACTGTTTAACTACAACACCTGTTTGAATCAATATAAGACAATATGTCAAAGAAGCCTTTAAAAAACCCTCAGCTGAATGCTTCCAGGAAAAATGCATCTCACAACTTTTATGCAAAAAAAAATTAGAAGTAATTTACCAGTATGTCCCATGAGAGTGAATACATTATTTTCTGCATTAAAAAACAGAATCCCACATTGTACAGTAATGTATGGGATTAAACTAATCATAATTGAAAAGGAAAATTTATACTAAGATTGAAATACACAAACAGAGAGAGACAAATAAATAAATAAATGAGAGAGAATATTAAAAGTAAATGTCTCTGTTTCTCATTCTGTCTCTCTCCCCTGCAGAGCAAAGTGTGAGCTTCAATATTCAGGCCAATTTTTTGCTTAGGTAATTACTCTTACATACATCTAAGCTTCTTTTACACTTGCAATTGGATCTGTTATTATCTATTTCCTGAAACTAATTACAACATGCTATCAGTACTATATGTATAAGATTAGCAACAGTATCCTCTTAAAAAGATGTTTTGCATTTGAGGCTATTCCAAACTTCTGTCCCAAACTATTCTAACCAAAAAAATGTATAACAACAGTTAGCTGATTTCTAATTATTCTGGTCTGACCAGAATAGGGGCATCCATCGGATCCAGCACTTTAATTAAAATAATAAAAGCAGCATTGCGCAATTGCAACACACACAGTACCACACATCCAGATCATATTTTGAAGAATGTCCCTGTACATTTCTAACACAGAGGAATTTTGTATTCAAAATATTACATGTGTGGGTTACAGACAAACTTCCATCATGAGCAACAGCAAACATAAGGTTCAATTAAAGAACCTTACAGCAAAAAGAGATGCAACTTATTCAGATCAGTCTTCTCCAGACTCAGTCTTCCAGATGTTTTGAAACTGCAGTTTCCAGAAGACCTAGGCACCTTGAAAGATGCTAGATTAAGGAATAGGTCCTACTTGTAGTGATAAATAAACAACAAACATGCTATTTTATATGAAGCTATTAGAAGTTTATCAAACTAATTTTAAAATGCACAATTAACTTCTATTTATGAGACTGTTATATTATTTAATTGGTTCATAACATTTCTAGGCAGTATTCTCATCTGGAATTTTAAGACCATGATATGCACTTTCTCACAAAATGGCAGCCATGATCAGAGTTAACTGATGGTAAAGACGTTTTTTCCCTTGCCAGCCCTCCCAGACCCCTGGTCAAGGCTTCAAGCCCTCCTGGAAACTCTCTAGCCCTGTCAGTTTATATCAGTCATTTTCAGAGGAAGAAAGGATTTATTTCTAAACCCAGCACTTGGATGCAACCAGCTGCAATGCCCATGACATTCAGATGCGACAGAGAGAAACTGAAATAAAAATTCTGCTGGATACTAATAACCTTGCCTTGTAGCACTCCACCATCTTATGCACTTTGTGTTTTGTTTTTTTTTATGAAAATACATTTTTGAGGGGGATACAGCAGGATGTTATGGGCAGTAACTTGGACAACCCAACTACTGTATATTAAAAATCACCCTGAATTCTTTCATTTTTTTTAAGGTAGCAAAACAGGATATAAGTACCCTAGGAAACCAAGAAAATTAACCCAGCTGCATGTGCACATCATATTGTTCCTTGCACAAAGGGCAGATTGATTTTTTCAAACTAAAGAGCCCAACATAAAGGAACAAATGTCTGATCTTGTCACAACATTTCCTGCAGCAGGAGCCCTCTTCATACGCTAACAAAAAATGCTTTGAAAACCAGAGTCCCTGAACCCCAAAGTTGATGCTTTCCATCTTGAATGTCAAACGCTCCAACGAGCAAAAGAGTTCCCAATTAAATTGTCATGAGTACTGATGGTGAGCAGGAGGGAAAAACGTATGTGTAGTTTAGAGGCCTTGAACTGTCCTTCAATGAAACTCAAAGCAGACCCGCCTTGAGTTTTGGGTTTATCTGTGTGGGTTTCCCATGCTCTTTCAGTTTGGCAGGATTCTTACTTTCTGAGCCTTCAATAAACACTAGAGACCTACTCATTGTCTCAGTGTGGTACTTCACTCTAAGTTAGGACATAAATGACTACCCCCCAAAAAAGATTTAGGGATGTCATGGGCCTTTGTGTAACCAATGACACAGTGCATATTACAAGCAAGACAGTCACTTAGAGGTCAAAATCTAACTCTCATTTCTTGACTAAGTAATACATATTTAAAAATGCTGAAATTTTGAGGTTGGGATCTGGTAACTAAAAAGCATAGAAACTATACTGTTTTAAAGTGTTTCCTTTTGCCCACTTTAATGAAAAGTTAAAAGTCCCTTCATAACTTTCCAAGTTAGCTTGTTTTGTTTCTGTGGGTTCCCACATTAAATTTATTAAGAAAGTAAGTAAGCAAAATATGGAGAAATATTAAATGCAAACATAAAGCACAAACTGACTTACAAAACCAAGAACTGCTTCCATCAACCCAAAGCCCTCCAGGTTAATGTTATCAAAAATTCCAGTCTGTTCAAGATATTGGTTGATGCAATCCAACACATCCAGAAGGTATCACATTGGCAAAAGATGCTTTAGAATAATTTGAAAAAGTATTTTGTACACCATTTTTTGAACAACTGGGTACCACTTCTTGGTGCACATAGAAAACGTTTTGAAATTTCCTTTTAGTTTCACAAGCTGTGGGCCAAATGCATGCATTATAGACGTCCTCTGGGAATCATAGCTCTCTTCATCCTGAACTTATACCTTAAAAATCATATCTGGAATCCTAACAGTTAATTAAAGTGTATTCACACGCCCTCTTAGCCCATGAAATCGTTGGAAGGGCAAGTGCTTAAAACCTGGGGAGATCCATTCAGTTCTCAGCAAATTCTTTTCTCCTTCAAGAGCACCTTCTACCACAGTTGACACTGATGCTTCAGACAGGCTTTTCAGAGACTGTAGCTCCAAAAGTGATTAATCTAACCTGTGAATTCTTCAAAATTAACCTAAATGCTTGGCCATTATCTATAAGGGGTTTCTTTGTTTACAACAGCATTTTCATGCTGCCCTACTTCTAAGAACTCAAGGCAGTTACAAAATAGAAATAATTAAACATTCCAAGTCAACATAATACAAATTTAGCCTATTTCCACCACCTGCATTAAAAAACCTGTTAGAACAAAATGGATTTCACTGCTTTTGAAATACAAGTAATCTGGGGACTTCCCATACTTTAGGGGGCGAAGGGCCTCCATAATATTGAAGCAACTGCTAGGCAAGTTTCACACTGTCTGTGTTAACTTGATAAAGAAGATGACCGTCTTTCTACATTACACTTTGAAAATGATATGATAAACCTATACAATTGAGCCCCATACAGCAAATTAAACTCTCAGGAATCTACTTTCTTTTGTAGATTCCTCTCCTCTGTAAAAATTATCTGTTGTCAGGTGTGACAGACGGCTTTCTCAAGTTTGAGACACTGACCAGTGTATCTATCTTAAAACATTCCTGCAGTGTGAGGTTAATAGTGATTTTCCACATGCGCCTGTAAGAGTCAACAAGATTTCACAGCATCATAATGACAAATCTAGAACTTCATTATTTTTGGGTGGGGCACATAAGGTAATTCTCAACTCTCATTTACATATAAGAAGGCAAAGTGGGTGGGAAGGCTATCTCTTAATCTCTCTTATATCAAGAAAAAATAAAAATAAGATTTATCTCTATACTCTGCAGTATGATTTATATCTATACTTGGCATTTTATCTCTACATTTGGCAATTTATCCCTATATTCTGCAATAAAACTACATTTTAAAATAGCAGTGTATAAGGTATAATGTATTAAATGTTATTAAATATTATTGAACACTGATACGGTTTTATTCAAACAAAAAGCAAAGGTGCTAAAGATTTCATTAAATCTAACATCAATTTATGTACAAATACATCAAGACAGCAGTGCTGCATAATAAATATATAAAAATTCCATACACAACTTTATGCCTTTTAGCCCTTTATAATTATTCTAGCTTTCTATAATGCATATTTTGGAATGTGCCTGACCAAATTGCCTTTTAAAATTACATTCCTTGGTTTAACAAGCATAAAACTCATTGTGATGTCAGAACTGCAGCAGAAAATCTGTATATTTCTCTTAGCTCTAGCTTAAAGACAACACTTGATTGTGAAGATTTTGAAATGGCAATATTTATTTTCTTTAGTGACAAACATAGAAATTGTCCTTGAGGGAAAAATGGACTGAGCTGCCCCATAACCTATTCTTCAAAATATCATGAGATGAAATAATGTGGGCTGGAAAGTTAGGTATTCTTTCCACTCTTTTATGAGCCAAGGGAATAAATAGTATGTGCCAATATGGTGGAGTCAGCTGGGATGGTACTAACAAGCTTTTCTTTGCCATCTTTGTTCTTTTGTCTTGTCCTGTTTTGTCTTTTTGTATTGTTCTTTGTCTTTAAATGTTAACAACTGTAAACCAGAGTTGAGTAGAAAACTCTCCCTAACAGGAAAATTGGAAGTCTAATTAAATCAATTTGCAAGGGATCTTAAGATCAAATTTAAAAGGATCTAAAAGCAGACCTCATGGCTGCAACATCTGGATTTTTACTTATTCTGAATATTTGTCTCTTTGCCCTTACCCCTTGCATTTCATACTAGTATCCACCCTGACAGAGCACTAGAGACTGTGAAATCTTGCAAATGAATTCATGACAGTTTAGTTTGCCCAAGAAATGTTTTGCCCAGTTTTAGCTTCCTTATCATTTTAGCTTCCTTATCATCCAACATTCCCAGTAGTAACATATGGCTGCGAGAGCTGGACCATAAGGAAGGCTGAGAGAAGGAAGACAGATGCTTTGGAACTGTGGTGTTGGAGGAAAATACTGAGAGTGCCTTGGACTGCAAGAAGATCAAACCAGTCCATCCTCCAGGAAATAAAGCCAGACTGCTCACTTGAGGGAATGATATTAAAGGCAAAACTGAAATACTTTGGCCACATAATGGGAAGACAGGACAGCCTGGAGAAGATGCTGGTGCTAGGGAGAGTGGAAGGCAAAAGGAAGAGGGGCCGACCAAGGGCAAGGTGGATGGATGATATTCTAGAGGTGATGGACTCATCCCTGGGGGAGCTGGGAGTGTTGACGACCAACAGGAAGCTCTGGCGTGGGCTGGTCCATGAAGTCACGAAGAGTGAGAAGAGACTGAATGAATGAACAACATCATCATCCAACATTGCTAGCTTTGTTTTATATGCAGAATGTTATACACAAATGTGGATTTATATAAATGATTATCGCCTTATAATAATTTTGGGGATGGATAAAAACCGTCCGTTCAGATTAGTCTTGAGAAGGGGAAGCTTTACATCGTATAAAATTATTGGTTTTTTCTCCTCTCCATACTTCCATTTTCTGACATAGAACAAAAATATTACACAGTTAACTGATTCTGGATGATACATCTACATCTGAATATAAGTCTGCTCTGACAGAAGGGTGTTATCTTCAGCGTGGGCCACTTATTTTTGAGCCAAGGTAGTCCTACATAATGGTTGCTACAATGGTCATGGCCATTCCCAAAACACCCATTTTCAAGAAATCAAATGAGGAGGTTGTACTGTGTCTCCCCCACCACCCAGATTCCTAGGATGTTTTCTACCACCCTTAGACATTTCTTTGTCTTGTTTTGGGCAGAAGGCACACTCTCAAACAAAGCATCAAGATGCACCCAACCACCACTGTTATTTTCAAGAAACAGTATTTGCTGTAAACCACCCAGAGTTCCTCTAGTGGGAGGAGATGGGCGGTAACAAATTCGATAAATAAATATAGCATATTTATTTATTATTTATATTTCAAATTTCATCACCGCCCATCTCCCTCAAAGACTGACTTTGGGCAGTTACAATAAAACTAAAAATAAATACAGATTAAAACTAATGCCAGAGGCTGATGCTTTTAGCAATACTATCTTACTTTTAAAATCAAAGAACCCAATGAAAAACAAAGCAAGAATAATCAGGGAAAGTGGTGGGCACCACAGAAGGCATCTGTGGATATATGAGGGTCAGTTCACATACAGTCAGTGAAAAAGAATACAGCAAATCTAACTGTTGCAAAGAAATGGAGAGATGGAAACCAGTTCTGTCACACAAAAGAGGGAGACAGTCTTACTCAGGAGAGGAAGGAGAAAGAGGTACAAAGCGTTTGAGGATTGTTTCTATAAGTAGAGAAAGAAAGCTAACCGTACATAATTTCCACTACAACTCAGTCTGACAAATGTAGTTAATGTGTCAACATTAATTTTCTGAAGAAAGAAGAAAAAGGCCTACTCCAGTTTAAGTATAAGAAATCTTTGTAATAAATTGATTTATAATTGTTTCCCTGGATCCAATATAGATAACTGAACTTAACCCAATGTTCTCTTTCAAATCACTGTGAAATATTTAATGAGTAAACCATTCTTCTTGTTGCTTTCTAATGCTGGTTTTCAAAGAGTTTGTTTCTGGTATTTTAATCTTTGAATGTAACACAGCATGTATATGGGAATAAACAATAAGTGAACATTTCTCTGGAAAAAAGAGAAGTAGGAAACTGGAGATATTGTAGTTCTTTTTTAAAGTTTGCTTTTGGTACCTTGAAAAGCTTTCAAAGCTACTTTCTACTCCAACTAACCCAATCAAGGTAGAGTTATTTTGATTTTTTTTTATACTTTCCCAAGACTCAAATATATTTTCTGTAATGGCCTCATATTCTCCTCCCTATTCTCTGAGACCAACCCACATTCCATCACAAGAGTTACTGATTTCCACAGAAAGAACCATCGTAAAGAAAGTTCTTTTTTTGATATTCCATATTCTCCATGTCAGGGACTATATACTGAACATCTGACCCCAGGCAATGAGAAGATTTCAGGTCCAAACATGCTGCTAAAGAAAAATTGTGTTTTGCAGAAATATGCAGGTGGTCTTTTTTCAATTAAGACTCCAGACTACAATGCATGAGCTCAGTTCAGTTCAAAAGGAAATATATATTTTCTACTACTAATCAATCACGAGTAGATGACTTTCAGTGTTCACTGGTAAATTTCTAAAGCTTTGCAAAATGTGTCTGGAATTCTCATCAGTGAGCAGGAAAATTTAAACCATTCTTTGTTTCCAGCTTTCCATTATATAGTAAATGTGCAAGGTTTCTTTTAGGTTCTCATTATCTTAAATATCAGCCCATATGTATATCACCTACGTTATAGAAGAAATTTCACCATTGATTTCAATGGTGGCTCTAAACTGTACATTGAAATATTACACTGATAAGAAATCAGCTTTCCATTCCCCCAAAAGGCCTCTGTATCTTTCAAAACAGCCAGTCAAGGAAAATGCTAGATCAAGCCAAGGTCATTTATTACAGAGAATTTTGTTGTATTTTTAATTGTGCCCCAAAAGACTTACATTGCAAGAAGGTCTATTGCTAAGAAGCCACAACTGCATCATTGGCATTATCCAAAGTCCTCCTTTGAAGCCCCCAAAATACATAACTGTGCTGATGCTGCACAAATTACCAAACATTTGGAGATTGGTTCAAATCAATATTCAAATTCTTAGCAATATTCTTATCTTAGCCCTGGTTTATTAAGTAAATCAAAACTGGTTGTGTTCACACATACTACATTTTCAATTCATACAAACTATGGTTGAATCATGTGAGAACCCAATCTTAAAGATGGTGAAGCTTGATTTCTGTAGTGTAAGGATCTATGACAGGAAGAACCAATACTTTCAATCTACCCTCAACAATTAGATTATACAGATTTTCCATAAAATACTCTCCTCCCGGGGCATTTAGAAACTAAATTGGAGTTGATAAAGTTCACTTAGGCTGATTCACATGTCATACTAATTCATAATCGATTGTAATTTACTGATTCAGTCATAAGTAGCTTAATCCATACATAAATCATATGTTAAACTACATTGATTAATTCATTCAATATGCTAAGGGCTCATCTATATATCCTACTTGCCTGGCATGAGAAAGGCCCACTTACCAATTCTTGAGAACAGGAATGCACTTCATCTCAACCTCCCCTAGCACCACCATCTGTGCATCATATTTTGCTGGGTCACAATAAGAGTTTTCCAATTTCTGCCAGCACAAGTTGTGTTGTGCAGTCTGCCTGCTGTGCTTCATTCTATTGTAGGCAATGCCCCATTGCAACTGGCTAATACATGCTGTGGCAAGCACAATCTCTCTGCCCTGATCACTGTCTGCCATGGCCATTTCATTCTGGACTCCTGGAAAGTTGAAATAGTGAACTTTGTTTTCTTGCTCTGTGTGTGTGTGTGTGTTTAACCAGTCAACTCCTATCACACTTTACCAGTAGACCTTTGTTTTTTGCTTTTTCAGACATTCCCCTGGTAAACCAGTAAACTGATTTACCTTTCCTTTTCTGCTTTCTTTTTAAATGAGTCCAATGCAAAGGATCTAAAATCAGGGAAACAGCAGTAGCCTGTGGAGTAGTATTTTTCCCCCAAATCAGACTCCAGGTGGAATGTTCACTGTGTTCAAGCTATTCCTGCACCAAGATTGGGATTGGATTGGATGATCTCAAAAGATCTTTCCAATTGTACAATTCTATGATTCTTTTGAATCCTGGGTGTTTTTTGCTCACAAATAGAAACCACAACTCTTCACAAACCCATCCATGGAAAGAAAAATGATTGGTACTTCTTTCCCAGCAGAAGTGGAACAGGGAAGAAAATTAGGGAAATACACCCAGTCAGAGGACACGGAAACAGCCATCAGGGCAGAATATCTGGCCAGCATCATTGCCAAAGCTAGAAACCTGGAGAGCAATTTATTAAGACAGTTTCATTTCTAGCTGGTAACAGCTTGAAAAGGTTGGGCAGAATTGCAGATAGCTAGATAGTTAGACAGACAGACAAACATGATAGAGGATAGAGATGGAGAGATGGATATAGAGGCTTAATGCTGCACCTTTTCTTTGGCTCAAGAAACTGATCCCACAGATCTCCCGAGAGCCCAGAAAAAGGAGCAGCTCTTTAAGATGACAGGTAGAGAGAGGGTGCTCATAAAGAACATCCTTTTCCATTTTGAATCTGAATCCTGCACCTTTCTGTCATAAGAAATCAAGGGAAAAATCCTTTGGGGAGAAAAATCGGGCTCCTATTTTACCCCGGTACCTCAAAACAGGGTTTAAAATACTTATTTGTGTGAATATTGCCTTCCTGGGAAATCCCAGAATTGACTCACCCATAAAATACCTGATTTTATTACTTCCTTGATCTAGCATATAAATCATTATTTCCATGATTCTTGATACAGTGGTTTAATTGGTTCCCCCTCAGTAACCTACACCTCTGAGTATCATATTTCCTCCAGATTTCAACAGTAGCCTGAGACAAATTGCACCTGAGGTAGTTTACTGCACATATCTTTGGCTTTCACATATGGATTCCTAATAGCTTTAGCCTGTAGTTGCTGATGACAAGGGGGATATACCTGAAAAATGTTTCTCAGAGGCCAGACAGGGTTTTTTTTTTGGCATAATACAAGTGATGGGAAGGGTTTAAAGGAAAGGTGCAGGTGCATTACCAAGTCATAATGTGAACTCTACAAAAATCTCTTTGTTGTTGAACAATTTATTAAATATTTGTTACTGAACAACAAAAGCATTCAAATTAGAAAACGTATAATCAGCCAACTAAGAGTAAGGAGGAACAGGTAAGGTAACAGGTAATAACCGGTAAGGCTGTCTGAGAAATGGCTCTTCCTGGGGTGCCAATATATGAATCTGAAGCCTTTTAAGGAACTTTACAATGAGTATTTGTAGAAAGGCCACCTGATGCTATTGTACATGGCTGTAATTCCCTGGCAGCCCACTTGTACAACCAGTCACTAAGTATGTTGGACTTTCTGATAGAAATCTTCATTACTTAGTACCAATTAGTGGCAATCAGTATCTGTCTCTTGCTTTCCAGCCTTGCTACCAAACTCCAGTTCAATAAGCACCAGTCCCATTGCTTCCAAAAATATCAGGGTAGCTTATGTAGATTTCACATTATTTTATTTATGACTGGCAAGCACAACATGTAGTCAAGAGGTGTTCCAACAGAGATCCATGGCAGAAGCAAGAGTCTAAAATCCTTAGTGTCGGATGATCTTCATTCATTTTCTGGTCAATCACTGTTACCCCAAGTGCTAATTTGTACATGTATTTAGATTTATATTCCACCTTTCCTTCAGGAGCTCAAGGCAGCATGTACAGCACATTCTCCTTCAATTTTTTCCCCAGAACAGCAATCCTGTGAGGGGTTAGACTGAGAGAGACTGACTGGCCTAGATCAACTAGTGAGTTTTTCTTGCTGAGGGTGGACTAAAACCTGGGTCTCACCAGTCCCAGTCCAACAACATAACCATTCTACCATCCTGGCACACATATACATGCATGCCCACTTACAAAGGTTTCTGCATATTATCACTAGACTGTGGACTAGTGGTACTGATCATAGGTTATGTTCCAGCAAAATATGAAATAACTATTTCAGTATAGAGAAAATATTTCTGAGAACTCTTAGGCAAAACATTACAGTTCCCATGTTAATGCACATTATAAAAGAGAAGAATACTAAGTTACTATACTAATGCATTAGTATTAGCATTAGGAACTAGTATGTAAAGATACTAATTTGCCATGGCCAGGTAAACATTTGATCCATGTGCACAAACATGCCAATTGCTCATAGAGGTGCTATTTGTAAAATACTATAGGTAGTATTTTTTCCCTTAAAGGAGAAATTGAGAAAGATGAGAGAAAGTATAATTATTGTATTTTGAAACAGATGATGGCAGGATAGGGCAGGATAGGGCACATGAAAAGCCTCAACTGGACCATCCTTGAGTAGAAAGGAGAATACCTGTTCATTATTCCAGGACTATGGTGTGAGAAATGACCATTACCTTGTCCTCATTCCTTTGCACCCCTTCTCTCTGCTAACACATACAGTAGCCAGTTCTGGACCCTGCAACTTGTTGTTGAGCTGGTCAAGACACAAGCCATAATTAGTGCTGCCACTAAGAATGAATCACCAGTTCCAGGTCCAACCTGGAAAACTCCCAAATTCAGTACCAAGATCCAGTTTCCCTCCCTCCTCTTTTCCCATTCCTGTCCTAGAGCCCTTTGAAGCACTAAAGAAGATGCAGTGGTCCCAATCTTGAGCTTAAATTAAAATAAATCTAAATCACAAGCATCAGGCTTCACACACAGGGTACATCTGTAAATCTTGAATCTCCAGATACTTCGGGGCTTGATTTATGTGGTAGTAGACTTGACTGGTCAAGATAAATGTCTTTATGGTAGACAAGAAGCCATATACACAAAGATAACTTGTCTACTGCAATATACTGAAGTCAAACATAAGCCTCAGTGTAAGTCTATATTCCTTTCCAAGCTAACAGATACTCCTGATGGCTTTCAGGAGCACCTGATCTATGCTGACATACTGGTTCTCTTTGCCCTAGGGTTACACTAACAAAATCTTGCACATCTGAAAGCACCTCCCCATCCTTGCCTTTATCTACAAGAGAACTAGGGAGGGTCAAGTCTGAGACATTTTCTTAAATTAAATTTCTGCTTTGGACTCAAGTTTCTTTTATCTGACCACTGTCCTGGTTGCAACTCTTTCTCTTGTTCCTCAAAATTATTGTCACAGCCCAATACGTAGGGGGTACACTTGAAATGTAATATTACCCTCAAAGATGAACATGCAGACCACTTTTGTTGTCAGACAGCAAGACTCAACAAGAGTTTTATCAATACCCTTGCAAAGAGCGATGAGAAGCTGGTAGCCAGTACTACTATGTTGTCTTACTAGTCACCGCAAAATTTCTTGCAAAAGTATCATTTTCAATAATAAGTAAATCACAAAACAATCGAATAAGTTTTAAAACCCCTAACACATTTTAACAAGCATTTGCTGTTTTCCCCATTAAAAAGATGTTTGATTTCTTTTTTATTTATCAAATTTGTCACCACCCATCTCCTCCCACAATAACTGAAACACTGGAATCATTTTAATTATGCATCTGATTCAGGAGCATCTGGGGAGGGATCACAAAGGCAAGATGGCAGTTACAGCACTGTGACTGAAGCCCCATTCCTTTGTATATAGGTTGATGCACATATAAAAGGTGTGGGGCTTCTACTACAATGCTGACTGCATCTTGCTTGTTTTGACCTCCCCTGCAGATACTGCTGGTCTCAGTAAGCGTCTGTTACAGAATCAGTGTGTGTCGAAGGAGTAAATCAAGAACTGCTCAACAATATGTTGATTTATAGGATCTGTGGGAGAAGTCAACACTTTTACTAGAAGTCACTGTTAGTAACAAAAAAACAAGCAGTCCTTTTAAGGAATTTACTAGCAATCACCATACAGCCATTCTCCTACACAAAAGCTCTTTCAGTGATGTCAGACAAAATACTCATAGCATTTGTCACCTCCACATTCTGAATTTTCAGCACACTCCTTGTCACACATAATTAGCTTGGTGCCAGGATTTGCTACGTTTCATAATAAATCCTTGACCACGTTCACTGCAGGCTTGGCTGCTTTGGAAAGACCCTATTCATCAAATCAGAAAATGTGTGTGCACATGCACACATGCACACACACACACACAAATGGACACACAGTCACCAGACAGAACACTTACTTGCTTTTACTCCAATCATACTACACGTTGAGGCCACCATCACTTCTCTCCAACTGCTTAAAGAATCCTATCATATTGCTACAATTAACAAGGAAACAAGAATGATCTAAGCTGTCCAATTTTTCATCCTTTGCCTCTTCCTTTTCACTTCCCCCCTTCCCTTCCTCCCTGATTTTTGTATATGTGAGGTAAGGACTGGGCTACTCATGCATTTCAACAGTAACCATCTGTTACTTTAGGAAACTTCTATCCCCTTCTCATATTTCTTTAGAGTTTTTTTGTTTCTGACTTTTTTGCTGCAGCCACCTTTCAGCTTGCTATGAAGCAATTCAGACAAAAATATTTTCAAGGCACACGTAAAAGAGCACTGCAAACTGCCAAAGTAGCAGGACTGCATGCTCCACCCCCACCTTGGCCATGTATTCAAACATAAGGCAAAACAGAAAAACCTTCCATTTTTCCAGCTTCTACTTTCCACTATCCAAAAGCTGTAACTACCCACGTGCAACACACCATTTCTAGGGGGAAGGCATAAATACCCTTTCTAAATTCTTATCCCATCACTGAAATTAGAATCACAGAGATACAGCTGGATCTGTAATGAAATTCCCAAATCAGTGATAATATGACCTCAGTTGGCAGTTTCCTTATGAAAGTCCTACAAAAAGCAAAATCTGGCATCTTGTATACCACCACTTTGACTCACTTTCCCTAGAATGGAAATGACCTTTGAGTTAGAAAATAATATCCTTTATTTATGCTTAAGATCTTCTTGATCCCTATGTATTTAAACATCTAGGAACTGTAAGCAACTTCAAGAAATAAATGTGTTCAAATTCCTGCTTTAACGTTCAATTCGAATATCACTATTTCCACTAGCTTAAAGAAGGGATCAAATATTGGCACCATTTCCACATTTGTTTCAGAAATCAATATTGGATGAACTACAGTACTATGCAAAGTAATTCTAACGTTGGTGAAAAACTCTAGTAAGATCCAGTTCTGCTCCGTCTCTACTGCCTTCTCAAGTTATTTGTAGAAGACAGTCTTCAGAAGGACAAAAAAACCTATGGCATCACACCAGACTGCCTAGATCTTTACAGGATATTTGCAAAGAGACATCTATGAGCATAAATCTCTGTACATTTCAGCCTCCAGGAAAAACAGAACCATAATCATGCAGGTTTCCAAATTACAGAAAAGACTCTATGTTCATATCCATTCTAACTCAGCATGATGTGGTGCAGTAAATGTTTTATAATCGTCTGAAGCACTTTTTCTCTTAGAATATGAAGCACTATAAGGCACTAAGCAGCCTTAGAGGTATCTGTAACTATAAAATATGTATATCTCAAAGAAACCCCATGTTACTTTACATTCTACTATGCCTTCCTGCTAATTCTCCTTGGTAGTTTAAAAAAAAAATTAAAGCAGGCATGAAAAGGTTGCAGATATTTTACTACCAGCAATGACACTCATCTATTAATTGGCCTCCAAATAGGAAATTTTCAAATTAGGAAACAACTGGTTAAATGTCAATTAAATTTCTGATGAACTTACCTGAGGAAGAAAGCACATCAAGGGATGAGTAATGTGAAGCAATAGGTCACTAATGTTTCTACAGTAAGCAAAATAATCTGATACCTGACATAAGATTACGATGACTTTGTGTTTCTGTTACGTTCCTTTGAACATAAAGCAGTCATAGATTTTGAAGTGCCTGTATGATACTGAACAGCTGGATTCTCCTAAACAACCTAGACATTTTTTGTGACCTAGAAGCCCTTCAACAATTTCTCCATCAGGGTTGCTCTTGCTCGCTGATGTATTATTTACATAATCCTTCATACTCACTGCCTGAGCACTGGAAACAGTTTGTTGAAACCATTTCATTACTCTATCTCAGCCAACTTTACAGAGGTTTTGTTGTGGGGGAAAATAGGAGGAAGGAGTATTATGTACTCCTTGAGCTCCTGAACAAATGGAGGGATAAAAATTTAAAAAAAAAATAGAGTCTAACAGAGAGGCAACTGAATCTCTGTTCAATAATGGAACAGCATCTTTTACTATATTTGATGTCAGCAAAATAGCTAGTTTAGGGGCAGAAGGCTAGAGTATTTAGAGTATTCAGTATCTTATGATATCTACCACTTCTATCCAATGCCTCTACTGAGTCACTCACTGAATCTATTGAAAAGACTGGTCCTTCCAGAAATAAATACTAAGGAACACCCGTATCACATAATTTTAAATACGCTGACAGAATCCAATGCATTGTTCTCCTGCTTGATATGCGCAAAACATGCTGAGAAGTACAGGATTAGGTTGCGCATCTGGAAGACATCAAATTGGGGAAGAATGATCTAGTATTTTATTAAAATCTGTGTTTATGTTGAGCATTTGTGGTCTATATACAAGAAATAGTCTTGTTTTTGAAATATCTGCTGTTCTACATTTTAGCACCACACTATGATTTGTGGTATCCAACATACCCATATAAGCCATCAGTCATTCACTACAGTCCCGGATACACATGTCCAGTTAATGTTTTGTCCTAAGATATGTTAGATTTTCACCAGGGTCCTGGCAGCTTCATAATGTTTTACTCCCCCACTGGTCATCTGTAGCATGTACTATATACTTGGAACCACTGAAGCCGCAGTGAAAATTCTCCATCTCTGTCAATGGCCACCAGTACAGAAGTTATGCAGGCTGAAATCAGGAAAATTATCTACAGAGAAAAGTCCTTAAATAGAAGAAAACTGCAGGTATAATAGAATATGCCTGTAACTCTCCCTTCAAAGGATCTAGAGCTAAGAACATGCTAAACTAGACAAAGCATGAAGCAGTCCTTCCATACTATGTATAAAGAAATAATAATTTATATTAGAATGGATAGCAGAATCAGACTTGCATTTACAGCACAGAAACATATTGACAACCATCCAAAGAGGCATTAACAGGTGAGCTCCAGGAAGGAATACAAACCTTCCAGATGACAGACTTTAAATGAATGAATGAATGAATGAATGGTCTTACATCATAGCTGAGGTCCTTATTAATGTTCCTGTTAGTCAAGTTTCAAAGGAAGGAAGGACTCAATTGCCACATCCAATGAAACCTAAGTTGAAGAAACCAATTATCAGACTTTGTCACAATTTTTAAAACAACTTCAGTGGGTGGCAACTATAAGTAGAATTTTGAGCTTTATTAGCCAGTTTGCTTGCATAGTGTGTTTATATAGTGTTTTGTTCATTCTCTAATTACATATTGTATGTAATGAATTTGCCCAACAGAAGAGAGTAGGGAGACAAGGAAAAAAAAATCAGAAGACAGAGTTGTCGTTATTAAAATCCTATGCCCTAAAAGAAAATAAAAACATAATTTGGTGTTATTTGCAAACGTCTATAACTATTCCACATGTAAGTCGAAAAATGGGCAACAAATCTTTTTACAACTTTCAAGAACCTATATAGTTAGAGCACACTATTTCTGAAAAAGCCACTGAAAATGTTATCTTGATGAGTTATTACCAAACAGGAAAAAATGTTCCATAACACATTACAAAAGCTTAGAGCAGGGTAGATAAACAAGGTGCCCAAGTCCCCATTTATTTATTTACTGAAAGTCAAGAAAGGAAAAGATAAAGTAAAACTTCTATTCTTTTTACATAAATCACTGTTGTTTCTTTCTCTTTTTCTTTCCTTTTCCTTTTTCCATAGACCATTTGGAAGGACAGTGGGAAATGGTAAATGAAAAGAAGAGGTGACACAGAACAAAAAAAAAGTTAATGCCATATATTCCCAAACCCAGTAAAATTATTTCATCACAAGAGGAATCTAGAGTAAAAATCATACTGTTTAGAATTCTATATTCGTTTTTTATTCTTCCTTCTGGCATTGTATTTTTTGAACAAAAGTTTACATCCATTTTCCCCCCAACATTAGAGGTTGGTATTATTTTGTTCAATTTTTTTTTTTTAAATAATCTATCCCTAGCAAAGTAATCAATTCCTTCATTGTTACAACAAATTAGGTTTGCAAGGAAAATGGGGTGCTCAAATATCAAACTAGGGATCAGGCATGAATTTATAAATTAAAACAATTATCATGTTAAGCACTCAAATGGCTTGACCCTTTCCACTAGGGTTATAAAGATTCAGGGAAAGGGGGGAAAAAAAACAGAAAGGTTTTTTTTCCCAACATCTTTTTTTCTCCATCCCCCTCTCCCTCCCAAAAGTGGAACATGATAAATTTTTAGAAACAGTTGTAAAGAACTATTCCCCAGATGAAATCTTTTGTTTTAAAACAGTGAATCCAGTACAACAGATATTGTGTCTGTGTGCATGAGTGTTTATTCCCCCCAACATTTTAGTAACTTGTAATAAGTTTTTTTTATCAGAGTACTATAGTTCCTGTACCCAAAGAACTTATATGTCAACAAGTAGAGAAGTTAGTCTCAATCCAAGTGAATTTTCTGCTCTCAGAATCAGAATTCTATCAAGAGATAAAAAAAGAAAATTCAGTCTTAAAAGAAGAAATAGCTGACAGGTCAAATAACTCAAAGAATGAGACTTGAATAGACAACATAAAAAAAAACTTATGCAATTAACTCCTCTTGGTTTTTTTCCCCCTATTTTTCAATACATGGGAACATGTGGAAGAGTCCAAGACCAAAATATATAGCTGTTTATTATAATGTTGATGGTTTCTTCTGTCTTCAATGTTATATATTGCCAACTTGTCAAACTGATAAAACTAAGAGATACTAGGTTCTTTAAAGTTCTGCAAAGTTTCTTACAACTTCTGCAAAGGAATGGAAAAAATAGGATGGAGGAGGTAATAAAAGTAATATAATCAGGATATGGCAGACTGGCTGGGTCCACATAGCACACTAAATTCTAAACATGAATTAACAAATTACAGCTGCTAGGTTCACACAGCATGCTGTGCTCAGATAAATAAGCCACGTTATAGCTTAACGAGGCTACCATATTTGGGTTGAGGGGAGGAGAGTCAACCTTTAGATGGCAGAACAGATACAGAAATCTGTAACTCTTTGCTGCCATCCAGTGGTCATCTCAATTTTTGCAGCCTCAATCTGGCAGCATTAGGCTTAACATGATTATTTGGTCCCTATAACATGCTAAGACAGTGGCTTCACAACATAACTGAAGTACAAATTATCCAACTCCAGGTTAAACTAAAATGGCTTATGGTGCAGCCTAATTTATGGGGTGTAATTCTTCTCTTGCCTCTGTCATCCAATCATCCAATCTCCCCTATACAGGTATTTGCTCTTCACACGTATAAGGAAAACCAGTAAATTGTTTTTTTCTTTGGGCGTTCCCTTGGAAATACCATGCTTCCCACTCAGACATCTTACTTTCCACTACAAGCACCCACCTACTCCACAATCTGCATTCCTCCTCTTTGTGTCACAATAATGGACATTTCACTGGTTGACCAAATACATTTCAGTTATAAATTATACATCATTGAAGTCCCAACCCAATTTTTGCAACACCCCACTCATTCCCCATCCAAGAATGCCCAGGGAAGTTTTCTGACAAATAGTTGATTTTTGGCATTGGTTTTTTTTTTTTGCTTATCCAAAACAAAATAACACTCAGAAAAGGTGTGGTAAGATTCTGGAATAATGATCAACAATATTGTGTGCACTCACACCTAGCAACTTCTGTGTGAAGCACCAAACATTCCTTGGACCAGAAACAGTGAAGCCCAGAAGGGAAAAAAACATTTTCTCTATTTTCCCTATTTAAAGTACGTTATAAATATGCATTCCATGTTATTACTCTGAGTCCAGAAATTCAACAATATATTTCAAAGCTTCATACAGAGAGACACAGTGAAACTACTTAATAGTAAATATTTGTATGCTTAAACTAACATTCTAACAATGAGACTCCAATGTGACGGTCAAGGAAAAAACACAAGCGTTCCGCAAAATTCATCTCCTCTTGGTTAGTGGCAAGCAGGCAACCAAACCACTTTATTCTGGGGAATAATAAAGGGTCTTTCTTGTTCTTCTTTTGTCCCACATCAGCTTTAACAAAGTTAACAACTTGTGAAAACCAGAGATAAAGGGACAAAGAATATATCCCAAGAGCTAGTGTGAAAACTTGAATGAATATGTAAACAAAGCACATGCTGAAGCATCAAAGCATGAATGCTACTTCCATATGGTGTTCATTTGGAGCACCAAATGGGAAGCAATTACTGTTTGTTATTCCAGCACCTTATATCCCTCAGTCAGTTTCTGAAAAATGGTCTTCCAGCCCTGAGGGCACTCTTATTTCTGCTATTTCTCATTCCAATGGTCTCTTGATGTAATAATAAGGGTTACTATGCCTATATGAATGCAGCTTGTCCCCATTCTAGCAGCAACCAGGTAGCCTCGTTTAGCAACCACAATTGGGACCCCCAACTTGGTCATTAAGTGAAGTAGTCGCTAAGTGAAACTGCGACTGTGCTTATGATCTTACTTCAGCTTTTCATTGCTTTACAGACCTGCAAAGCTGACAATTTATTTCCATAAGCCGACCAGAGTCTTCATGAGTTGGGCAGCCATATATTTTTTTTAAAAATAAATAAATAATAAATAAAGACCATAAATGTGAGGATTGGCCATAAAGTTACTTTTTCATCACTGTCGTAAATGCGAATGGGTGCTGTATGAGGCAGTCACTGAGCAAGGACTCCTGTAAAGAGTTGCACCTCCTTTCATTGCAAAATCCTATTCTATCTCATTTATACATCTTTATATTTATATTTAGTTTTACACTAGTCTTACTGCATTGATTCCAGGATTTTTCCTAGTCTGTGATATGGGAACTTCTTAAAAGATTGGGGAGCAACTAATACTACTTTCATCTTATCCTAGGATTAATCGGATGAAAGCAATGTTGGGTGCCCCCCAATCTTTCAAGAAGTTCCCATATCACAAACTAGGATACCACCACCATGAAGCTTCTCTGAATGCCGATTTCCTTTGCTCTGGAAGAGTATTATTTGTTTTCTTTATTGAGATTTGTGCAAATAACAATATGTTTATTTGGAGTAAGATTTGTTTGCTTAGGTTTTTCAGGAGGTTTTGCCTCTATTTGTTGGGGAAAAGCTAGAACTGGGCGGCAGCAATATGGATGACCACCAAAAGGCAGGGAAGAGTAAAGGTTTTCTGTAAGTCTTTACTGCCATCAAGTGGCAGTCTGCATTTTTGCAGATCAGATCTGATAGTCCAAACAGCTTCTAGAAGGAAAAAAAAATCTGAACACTACTTTAGATAGAATCCAAAGAATTTTAAGTAGGCAGATATTCTGGTATTTTGTCAAAACGGCAGAACTTCAAGAGCTTATGCTGACATTTGACAAAATTCTGAAACAGCTATTTGTTTTCTGCTCAACTTCTTCATCTATTAACTTTCTTGAGAAAACCAGTCATTTTTATTTTACTAAGGCATTGACAATACCACATCTCATCCTATTTTAAGTGCCTCATAAATAACAAATATGTTTAACATGCTCCCCATACAAATGTCGGATAAGGCCAATATTTGAAATTAAACAGAACGGGGAAATGTCCAGAAGTGACTGTGTGCCAAATTATCATTCATTCAACTTTAATAAATACAGCCACTCACTTACTTATCTCAAAAGTTACCTCTGAAAGAATTACACCCTCTACTGATTGTACAAATAATGTTGCGATATATGTAATGTACAACCAAGGTAGTTTTAAAAGACTGCTGATAAACCTACAATAAACTCTTATTCACACAAAAAGAGACTTGCCTTTTTAAACAAACATGGAAATGGTTTTTCTCTTTTTCTGTGTTTTATAGTAAAGAAATTAATATTTTCCCAATGTTTTAAAAAAAAAGGAATACTACACAGTCAATCACATGCCAGACTCCAATGTCACAGTCTTAACTTTTGAGCCAAAGTGGTTTGTAAAGCATGGTTTATAGTTTAATATTACATATGAAGCAGACCATTTGTTCACAAGTTATGGTTAAAACAAACCATGAATTAACAGATAGTGCCCTAAAGAGGCCTCTGTGTATTTATGGATTATATCTATAGCTATATCTATATCTGAGGTACTGTTTTCATTGTATTTTAATCTGTATTTAGTTTTAGTTTTATTGTAAACCACCCAGAGTCCCTCTTTTGAGGGTGATGAGCGATGATGAAATTTGAAATATAAATAAATAATGAATGAATGAATGAATGAATGAATGAATCCAGATAATGAGGAAGAATAGAGTGAGTTGCTATTTATCTATAGCAACTATAGACATCTCAAAACTGCTCAGGTGACTTTACAGCAAGAATCACATGGAAACAATTGGCTTATCTGAGTTTTGCATTTAGCTAGACACAGATTTATTATAGCAACAATTCAAATAGTAAACATTGGCAGATTAAGCATTTGTCCAATGGGGAAAAAAAAACATATGCTGGAAGGAAAAGACCTCCAACCCCATGTTTTAGTCTCTCCAAACTGTTGCCATTTCCAAAAACTAAGTCAAGCAAGACAACACACTCATCTTCTAGCATTCTCGCTGAACTTTATCACTTCTAACTGCATGTGAAGAATTGATGATTTAACACCTCTGCTTTCAAAAAGGCCTTCTGTACGCTAGCCAAGAAGTCTAGTTTTAGTCTTGCTGCTTTGAACATGAGGGATGGAACTGATAACACACCATCTTCCTACCTTATAGTATAAAGGCAAATAAAAGCTGAACCAATATAATTTAATATTTCATATAATTTCCCCATGGAAAAAACTGGGTTGCAGGAGTTCTAATAGCATTATATTATATTATATTATATTATATTATATTATATTATATTATATTATATTATATTATATTATATTATATGTTAAGCTGAAGAAAGCTAATACTGAAGACAAACATTTAAGAAGTGTCTGGATGACATCACTACTCTTAAACAAGAGACAGAGCCACAAGCTTATGAGTCAGCTCTAAGGTAATCTGTAAAGAACACCAATATATACACAATGAACACTGAACCTATTGTGTACCCCTCAACACAACTGCCAGCTAAGCTATAGATCTTTAAATAAACATTACAGCCATTTTTTTCCTTCTTAAAAAAATGAGAAATTAGATAGCTAATCCTGACAGAAGATGCTGGGGATTTTAAACAGGCCACTAAGCATAATAGGTCCTTTATGAAGGGATAATTAAAATTCAATTTAAGAAAAGATAAGGGAGTGTGAACACATGCTTGTTCAGTTAGCTTTCCCTAACACAGCTATAATACCCAGAATTCCAAAGCACCATGCTAGTGGTTATCGGGTTAGGACAGATTGCTCTGGGTAAGCCTAGACGCTGAAGTATCAGCTTTGCTGATGGCACTTTCCAGCTACTTTACCCTTAACTTAGCACTCTTAAAGACATTCAAGAGTTTTCTGATGTGTTAAAGTAAGAGTTAGGACCCACAAAAAAGACCCAAGAAAGAAAAAAAATTCTAAGAGGATTTCTGAACCAGTACTTTGAAGAGCCAGTGTGGTGTAGTAGTTAAGATGTTGGACTAGAATTGGTCATAGAAGCCCACTGGGTGATTTTGGACCAGTCACTTTCTCTTAACACAATCTATGTCACAAGGCTGTTGGTGTGGAAAAAATATGGAGGAGGGAGGGCTATATATGCTGCCTTGAATTCCTAAATAAAAAGTGGAATACAAATCAAATAAATACATAAACAAATGTCATCCAAAATTCACATTGAGTGATTTCACTAGAGATTAGCACTGTCCACTTACCTCTCTATTGTATGTTACAACACAGACCTTAATCCCCACTCTGCCACAAGAAGAGGCAAGTGCAAAATCAAAATGACTGAAAAACAGATGGCAAGTCCTTTTCGTTGTCTTGAATACTACTGCATGTTTTTTCTAATATTTACTTTCTATGCAGTCACCTTCATTCTTTTGAAAATCTTTTCCAAAGGGTTTGGGGGACAGTCTCCTGAATAATAGGAGTTGGGCAGCTAATGAAGGCAAGAGGCTATCCAAAATTGAAAGAATCATGTCAAATACTTGGACAATATCCATCACTCTCTCCAGGGAATGTGGTACAGTAGGGAAACAGAAGAGAGGGAAAATTTTGATTCATGAGCCTCCTCCTATGCTTGATTTTCAGGATTCAAGCTTACTTTTTTTTTATTTTTGTATTATATTTAATTTTGAAGAATAAGAGGAAATGAGATAAAAATGAAAGCTAACTATGTCCATAAGACTACAGTACTGATAGAAGCTACAGCTGAGCACTAACCATGTTTCAAAATTTTCCAGGGAAAGTGGTGAAGTCAATTTTTGTAATGTCTCCAGGAGAAAGAGAAATTCTTCACCAATTTCTCAATAGCAAGGCTCCTCCTTAACAGTGCACTTAACACCACTACCAAAGAAGCCCCAAGATAGTGCAGACCAAATGGGCATCACTCACTCTACCTCATAATGAACTGAATACAGGAACCTTCAAGTGTACTGCACTCCTAAGACTGTCTTTGAAATTCTTTTTTCTGTTGAAGGAATTTCTAATTCTCTAATAGAACAAAGAGGCAGGAGAATTAGTAGTAGCATCAATAATAGGAAATGTGCAACAGCTCGAGCTTTCAAGTTCTAACACCAGGAACAAATTATTTCATTAACCTCCTAGGTAGGCTGAATTCCTCAGAATTCCACAGCGGTAAAGTATTAGATAAGCTCAGGAAAAATCAAAGATTTTTAACACCAAAACAGTTATTATCAAAGAATCTTTCATTATTAATCACACACTGTTCAAAATCATAGAAGGTAGCTAGATGTATTTTGTAAGGAATTCTCAATGAACCACAGTGTTGTTGGAGTTTGCTGTAAAACCCTCACCAAACATTTGGAAAAAAAAAAGAAGAAAATGCCAGCCATTAAAACTTAATCCACTGTGAATAATCCTGCAGAAGTGAAATCAAGGCAACCTAATAAAGCAAACTGGCCTTTATCCTACTTTGCCAATTACATGCCCCAGCAGACAAATTCAGATGAAGAAGAACACATTGGAATAATTACAGAGGTAGCATTAAGATAATTAAGGAAATCTCTTAAAATCAATAGACTTCAAAAAAACATTTTAAATGATAGGAAGCTATCATTAAACTTCTGAGAGCGCAGCAAATTACAAGAAAAGTCTTACAAGATGAAGAAGGTTCTCTCGGTAGTTTATGAAATGCTTCCATCGCACATCAAAATGTGTAAGAATGTCTCTATGAAAAAGGTATACACAACATACCTTTGGGGGGGGAACACAACATACCTCTGAAAACCAATGCCAGTTTTTGTTGTTGTTTTTTGCTTTGTTTTCTAATAAATATTTTTAAGTGGTAACAATGACAGCAAGTAAAGAATTGTTTTCTATAATAACTAGCTATAATAATTATAATAGCTATTCTAATTGATCATGGGGTGGGAAAGAATCAATTATATCCTCTCATTTCTAATGAGAGAACCATTTAATTTTTTTTTACTGATACTTGCCACATCTACTTTACACATCACAATACTCAATAACCAAACGGGAAAAACCCTAATTCACAGAATCTAAGGATTTATTATTGTTATTAATCATCATCATCATCATCCCCATAAGACAGAGGCTCTATTTGTACAGAACATAAGCTAGGTATCTTGTAAACCTAGTTCACTATGAAAGAGCTGCCTGTTTGTTTGTGCATAATGTTCACTCCTTGCTTGGTCTGTCCTGCTAGAGAAAATGGCTATCCAAATCAGAAGCTAAGCAAAGACTAGAAACCCTTTGCAGGAGCCAATCTACAAAACTAAACCATTCTGCTCATTATAGAACATAGGCATCATTATAACTATGCCTTCCAGATGGCTTCTTATCCATATAATCTTACCCCTGGTAAATATTGGATTGCTTTTACAAAGGCAAGATTAAATACCATACAATCACATACACTGAAATGAAGATTTGCAGGGGATCTCTATTGCACCAAGATTTTTGGTCATGGGACAGTAAAAAGGCAAAATTGGTGGAGCATATTCTCCTGGTTTGCAATTTTTATGGCAGGGCTCACCAAGGTTTGATCTAGCTTAAATTAAAAATTATACCAGGCAGATCTAATTGTGATTATGCTATGTTTTTGTTGTTTGACAGAGATCCCAAGGTGAGTCTGGTTACAGGCAAATTTCTGGCAGTGACTTTCCAACAAAAACACAGCTAGAAATATAATTGGGAATGTCTGAATCTTTTTGGATATATTGTCAATAGTGAACTAGTGTTAAATATTTATGGTTTAATTTTTTTCTGTATTGCTTAAGGGAATGAATTCTGCAGTATTTATTTTATATTGTTTCATACTGGATCTGTTGAATGTAATCAACTTACAAGAACATCATCCCAAATCAGAAAAAGTTTGGGGTAAAATCTAAATTCAGGATCCTGTTGTATGTTCTTCTGAAATAAACCATAATTTGTAAAGCAAGAAGAAATTCTTGTTTATACTCCTTATTTACCCAGAGCAGAATAAAAAACAATTCAGAGAGAGCGATTCAGCCAATAGGCTGGCCATTCACACTGATTATTCAGGTAAAATTCACACTTCAGATGTAATGCCAAGACAGCCATCGAGAGATTGATAAAAAAAAAAATAGCACATCAAAACTGAAACTAATTAAGATGCAAGAGCTGTTAGCCGGTATTTCCAAACCTCTAGGTCGGAATGTACAATGGGTTGCAGATGAAGCTGCATTCAAACTCAGTGAGTTCCTTGGTACACAGGGTGGTGCTAATAACTAAAAATGCAATGTATTTATTATCACTTATAACCTAAGTTAATACTGGCTTTCATCTTGTGGTCTTATAATTTCAGGTATATTTGGATTATAGGGATTATCTGAAACTAATTCCATCTTTCAGCAAGGATATGAAATTGAGATGGCATCAGTCATCTGGTGGTTGAGCCTATAACAGGAATCTGGCTGGGGGAAGTACACTCCCCTTACTAAGCTTGGACCTTTTACCAAGTTTTGATACCATCAACCATGATAATTCGCTCTGCAAAAATGCAGTGGTTTCAATATGTACTGTCACATTTAAGAAATGATGCCACTGCTCATGCTAACTAGGGATTCTAGAATCTATAGTATAACATTATAGAATTGTTTGATTTGGATCTTGCTCCCAGGGGTTTTGAAGCATTAGAAAAAAGGAGAGTGAACAAAATGCAATTCCTAAGTCAAGTTGCCACCTTGTGATTTTTCATACTCCGATTTTTCTTTACTATTGTTGAGATCATTTTCCACACATCAGCAAATATAGCAGAATTACCTTATCTCCACTGCACAAGCACTTTAATGGTAAAGATAAAAGCATAAGTGTATCAGATAATTGCTCATAATATCCACAATTTAAGAAGAGAATAGACTTCACTTCTTCGTTGTTGTTTTTTTAAAAAATAGAATCAATGAATTGTTTTTAAACAAATGAGAACCCGCATTGATCCTTATGCAAATATTGGTCAAGCCCAATCAATTAGCCATGGATATCATTGTAACAACACTAGATAATAAGTCTACTTCTAGGTAGAAAAGAAAGCAAATATAGATAAGACATTGAATACTAAAGCAGGCACATTTCAAAATACTTTTGGGTCATATAATAGTAAACTAATTAAAACAAGAGTCACTGGTTTTGGAAGGGTGTGCTGAGATTAAACAAAGCAGAATAGTCTCAATTATACTATAGCTTATTCACAATTACAAGAAACTGATAAGCAAGTTAGTACTACAGTGCCCATAAACCAGCCCAGGCAGAGACATTTGTGGGAGAATAGGATGCCCTATGGCTTAGGGAGGCCACTCCTGATTAATCAGGTGACATTCTGCATCTTCAAATAGTTATTACTCCAAAGTAGAACAACTACAGTATCTATATCTATATCTATACATATGTACCTCCCACCTACCAGGATTTATAATAATGCAGCATATCCAAATTAAACCCACAACTGAATCATCATCATGTCTAGTTTTGGTCTAAATGGTCTAAACTATATACCAAAGCGTTGCAATTCATCAGGAATTATATGTACTGGGGAGGGGGTACTAAAAGACTCATATCGAGAAATTGGAAATGTGATATTATCCAGATGTCAAAGAATGGTTGATCTGATTTGGAAAAGGCAATATTTTCTAATATTCAAAGCATCTTTCAATATGTGTTGCTATGACAGAGATTTTGTGATATTTTACAGTAATATATTTTACTGACCATATTATAGAAATGTATTCATTAATAAACCAGTGACTATTGATAAGTATAAAATATAAGGTAACATTTTTTTTCTTTTTCTGTTCTTTCTTAGTTTGTATATTTAGTTTGTTTGGGGATATCTCCTTACTAATGTTTTGAAGGTTTTTTTAAGTGTAAAGACTGTTTTGTTAATTGTGTATGTATAATTTTTTTAGAAAAATAATAAAAACTAAGGTTAAATGAAATGATTTGCAGATGTTAACTTCAACCTGATTAAATTTAGATTACTTTTCTCTATATATGTTGGCAAGGAACCTTAGAAAATAATGTAACACTTGATAGCTTCTATAAGAAGTGGAAGAAAAAACCCAATCAATATAATATTTAAAGTATTACAGGAATACAGGAAAATGTTCAAATGTCTGTCCATGAACTGAAGCTCAAGAGAAAGTGGGTCAAGTAGCAAGACAACAATCCAAAAATACACAAGTTGTACAACCAAAGAATGGTTAAAGCAGAAGAAAGTTAATGTTTTGAAATGGCTAAGTCAAAGTCCTGACCTTTATTTATTTATTTACTTACTTACTTACTTACCTACTATCCCAACTTTATTATTTTTTAAGTAACTGAAGGCAGCGAACATACCTAATATTCCTTCCTCCTCCTATTTTCCCCACAACAACCACCCTGTGATGCGAGTTGGACTGAGAAAGAATAACTGGCCCAAAGTCACCCAGCCAGCTTTCATGCCTAAGGCGGGACTAGAACTCTCAGTCTCCTGGTTTCTAGCCCATTGCCTTCACCACTAGACCAAACTAGCTCCTATAATCCTATAGAAAAGTTGTGGAAGGACCAGAAGTAGGCAGTTCATACAAGGAAGCCGACCAACATCCCTGATTTGAAGCTGTTCTGTAAGGAGGAATAGACTAAAATTCCTCCAAGTTGATGTGCAAGACTGATCAACAGTTATCAAAATGTTTAGTTGCAGTTTTTGCTGCTCAAGGGGGGCGGGGCACACCAATTACCGAAAGCAAAGGTTCACATACTTTTGCCGCACATAAATAAATAGCTTTGGGCTATTTTCCTCACTGAATAAATGAACAAGTATAATATTTTTGACTAATTTGTTTATCTAGGTTATCTTTATCTAGTTTTAGGACTTTTGTGGAGAAGAGATCATGTTTAGGTCATATTTATGCAGAAATATTGAAAATGCAAAAGGGTTCACAAACTTTTAAGCATCACTGTAGGTGAACAGTCTCCTTAGAAACAGCCCAAATATGCACCAGTTTAGAAAGGTTTTACATATTTTCATTATTCAAGATGGTTGACCTCAATTAGCCAAGGGAACAAGCAAGAAGGATTCCATGGGTGGAAATCCTGGTGGGGAAAGTAAGTTCAGGAAAGTTGGTAAAGTCTAAAAAATTAAATCACAAAGACCCAAATACTAACAATACCAAAAAGAAAGAAAAATGGGTAAAGCCAGTATGACTGCATAAATAAATAACTGAGAAACTGAGAAACAGAAAGGTTACTTTAAAAAAAAATGGAAAGAGGGGCAAATATCAAAGTAAAATATCTGTGAGTAACCCAAATCTGTAAGGATGGAGTCAAGAAAGCTAAGGTTCAAAATGAGCTGAAGCTTTCAATACATGTCCCAGCACCACCACCAAAAAAAGGATTCTTTGTCTGAAAGAAAAAAGTCAAGGAAGTAATTGGTCCACTGATTGAAGAAGAAGGAAAGACTGTGATGGGCAACTGGTTAATTCCTATTTTGCACCTGTCTTTTTGCAAAAGGAAGAAGTGGTGCAAACTGCCAGAAGCCACAGGGAATGGATTAGCAGATAAATGCGGCTCAGAATAAGAAGGACCTGGTGGGAGAACACCTAGCTACTTCAAATGACTTTACATCTCTGAGCCTGGCTGCACTGCATCCCAGGGCGCTAAGGCAACTGGTAGATGTGATCTCAGAGTAAGAACTCCTGGAGTACAGGGGAAATTCCACAAAACTGGAGAAAAGCTAATGTTGTTCCCTTCGTTAGAAAAGTGGATCTAGGAATAAGCAATACCTGTGAAATGCTAGAAAAGATAATCAAGGAGTGAGTTTGCAAACACTTAGAAATGAGCAAGCCAACCCTTATGAAAAAATACAGGTCAATTTCTCTCCTCAGCATTAATGGCTGTTATTTGTCCCTTTATATATGCAGTCATTCCATTTTTATGTCTGCCTCCTCACCAAGCAACCCTGTTAACAAACAGAAATACTTTCTGATTTATTGTACGTCACCCAAAGATTTACCAGAAGATTTAGTTCTACCCATTCCTGATCTAGAGGACCTACAGCAGCAACTCCAAATAATCAAAATGACTGCATGTGCATCAAAGTTAATAATTACCAAGTTGGTTTTGCTGCCTTCAAAATCTGTTCTGCCTACTTCCCATAATGTTCTGGAAATGGTGCCCAATGGACCACAGACCTGCCAATTTATTTTCATTTAGAGATGAAAAAAAGATAATATATTTACCAATTGAAGTGTCACAGTTCACTGCATGTAACTTTACCCATATTCCTCCTTCAAGAATACCGGAAGATCTAATGTTATACAGTGGTTGATGTTGCCACGGTGTTACACATTGCTTTTCTACATTCTGTACCAATCAGAACACATGTAAGGCAACGTTATCAAAGGTAAATAAATTCATCTTGACCATTAGAGCAATGACCTGAACAGGCAATGCCAATGAATGTTAAGCAAATACCAAAGAGCAACCATTGTTCAGGATTATGCAACTGTAATAGAAAAATTAACAACCTGAATCCTATGCTTCTATTGACACCATCTCTGTACAGAGTTTCTCTCTTGTTTAAATATGTATCGTGAAATCAATTGAGAACTGCAGCAGTGTAAACTAACCTTTCCTAGCTAGCACTTTCAGACATGTATTGGATCGATCCCTACACATTTAGAAGATGCTAGGTTAGGGAAAGTTAGGTAAGAGATACCCACAGCAGCAAAACCTGCCCAGTCATGCTAGAAATACAAGCCAAAGTAAACCAGCAGACCTGATATACCCTATTCCACAGATTAAAATGTGAGTAAGATTTGTCTCCCTGGTTCAAAGGTCTTCCCCAGAGTTTTCTTGAGTTATCATAAGACAACTTCTGGAGATTAAGCTCCTACTACCAGTAAGTTTTCTAAAGTGATGGGATAATCTACATTTCCTATCTTGAGGAGTTGTTGTACAAGATTTCTTTTAGGCTAACATAATTCCATTTTGCTCCTTCAACTGGCCTCCAGGCTGTTCAAGCATTTTTAGTCACTCAACAAAAAGACAAGTATATGAAACTAGCATTATGATGGCTGGTTATGATTAAATAGCATAGGAACAGTGTGGACAACCACCTCTTAACCTTCCTACCATGGAGTCTGATACAGGTTGAAAGAACCTGTAATTAAATATTTTTTAGCTTAAAACCTGTTGGTATGGATAGCCATGGAAATGTACTTGGAGTAGCCGATACAGCAGCAATAGTGAAAGGTAAGGAAGCTTAGTGTCTACATGAGACCCAATCCTGTGTTAGATTTTAAAAAGGAGAGAGGAGGTAAACAGTCCACATATTACTAATTTTGAAAACAATGATTTTATTTTCTTCCCATAACTATTTATGCTGTACAATGAAACTCAACCTGACATCTTCATTACAAGGGAGTAATTATAATATTTACATCCAGGTAGTAAATGAAATCTAACTGCTTTAATTTATGGAACTTGTCCTATGGCAGCAAGGACAAGGCAGTAATTCTTTATAACAATTCCATTAATAATCAGCTTTTTCACTGGGATTATTTTTACATGTCCCAATCACTTAGCAGGATGTACCAGGTTTAACGTTTAGCTTGCACTTTAAAAAATAATTTTAAAAAGCTTGCTATTATAAATTAACCTGGTACAGCCAAAAGCAGAAATTGTGTAACCTTGCAACTTTCCACCTATGACATTGTGGTTCAATTTTTTTAAAAAATGAGATTGATTTATGATGAATGGATCAGCATCAAATAAAACTATTTGGCAATTCAGTATTTAGCAATTAAAAAACACTGCAATTTAAGACCAGTTAAACTGCCTCTTGTTAATTCTAGATCCATAACAGCAATGATATGCAAAGTCATAAATTATGCTGATTTACTATTTACATTCAGTGAACACAGACTTTTCCCCCCTGGAACAGTAAAGATGACCATGTTGCTCTATTTCTTACTGCATTATTAGACCAGAGTTCTCCCAATATTTTTTGAATTTATGGGTACATTTGGAATTTTGACAGCATATTTTAGTAGTATCACAAAGGCATGGATGGTGAGGGACCTGGGCAATCACGAAACAGCTACCAGGGTAGGCATGGTGAGTCATATATATCTACTATACTTAAAAGGTGAACTGCTACAGAACCTCTCTGCCAACACTTCTAGTCCTCCACAGTATTACTTCTCAGCCCCTACTGGATCCAAAAATAGGCACCCATAGTTCACCTAAGCAATGAATTGCTAACAACTGTCTTTCCGTTTTCCAAGAATGCCTATTAAGCCCATTAATAGTCATTCTTAGAAAGTGGAAAGGACAGTTGTTATATGCTATTAAGTGGAAAGGACAGTTATTAATTAACATTAAGTGGAAAGGACAGTTATTATATGCTGTTAAGCCCATTAATTAACTACCCAGAGGTAGTTCTGAGAATAAAGTCCATGCCAAAAGCAGATGGGGTGGGGAGTGGGGGCAATGTGCTAGCTTCCAGTTTTATTTGTTAAAGTAAGAGAAAAAAAAGAATCACATCAGGTGAGGTGGGAAGCATAATGGGCATTAAAGGGATGCCTGCAGGCACAGTGATGTCCACTGGTACCATACTGAGGATTTCCTCTCCTGTTGCTTTCTGTTACTCTGAATCTTTCTTCTTCTGATGCATTTATCAGTACAGTAGTTCAATCCTTTAAAAAAAATCACTGAAAAGGAAATGTGATCATTCTGTAAATGAAATTATCATTGCAAAGGGGGGCAATGCCTTTGAAAGTGCTTTCTGGTAGGTTGATCTATATGACACATGAGATAATAAATACATAAATAATAAATACCAAACCAATGATTATTATTTAAGTGAGGAGGATTAAAATGAAGGCTTTGGTCCTTTCTGACTTAGTTTACAAGAACTTCCATTAAACAAAATAGAACTTACAGTTAAGATAGAAAGCTCAGACCTGTGAAATTAGGCTTACTTGTCTCCTCCCATTAGTGTTTTATTGTATTCGAAGTCAACATACGTTGTTTTCATCTTTCTTGTTAACACTAGCTCAGGCACAGTCCTAATAACCTACAGTATTGTAGAATGCTTAGGGGGGAAAATGAAAAAAACCAAAATCTGTCAGTAGTCGGAGAGTGTATGCACATGAATAATATATCCCACACTCAGCCTGAAGATTTCATGCAAGTCTCTAGCATCCCATTTGCAACTCCACCACACCCCAAAATACACTGCTAACCTTTAGAAGCAAGCTTTTCATTTTTAAAGGTATACCAATTTTCATCCTTAAATCTGCTCATACACCAAAAGAACCTCAAAACAACCTAAATGTCTTAAATCCCATCCCATCACCAGATCACCATGTAAACTATGTCTCTATATGCACAATAGCAAAGAAAGGCTACATATTCCAAGATCTGCAGTAAAACTTTTTCTTTTCTCCGAATATCCTGATTTCATCAATAGTATCAGGCAGTGTAATCTCCCTAGCCTTCAGAATGACATCATTTTGTTAACACTTCCCTGATGCCTGTCCATCACTGACATGGTTGATAGAATAGTTCTAGGCATGATCCCCTTATTTCATGAGAAGATCACACACACATGAATTGGCTAGGACTGATAATAACAGTTCAAAGAACTCTACTGGGAGAGAGAGAAGAATGAACCTCAATGAAATATAAGACCCAAGTTTCCACCTCTAAAATTTCTCTCTACTAACACTTATATTCTGCAAAAAAAAAAAAACACCATTTTTACACCATGCTATTATCAAAATGATTTCTTAACCTAAGAAGGAAGCTAGCAAGTTGACACGTATATTCACCAAGCCTACAATCTGATTTTACGGTATCCCTTTCAAAACACTGAGGAACACTACTGGGCATGCTGATCTTAAATACATGCAGATAAGTAACTATAAATTCAGGGACAAAACCAAATGTACGCATATCAACCCTTTTCATTCTTTTTATTGTTCCTTTAGTATACTTTCCTTGCCAAGGCAAGGCCTTAAGACACCTCATCCTTTCCCTGTTTGTTTTTGGAATCCATATAATGTATTAGAGTAAGAAAGGAAATGTCTGGCCAATGCCAGCTTGATAACTGAACAGGGAGTGGAAGTTGAGTATCATTGTTCCAGATCTAATCCTGTGTACCCTGAGCCATAAGACTCCCTTTTCTAAGATGGTGAATTTATCCTTTCCTGACCAGTTATGAAATAACATCTGCACAAGAACTCTGAAAAAGTTTGAGCACTTGGCTTTTTAATAACATTCTAAGACTACATTCCAAAATAAGGGCATGGCCAAGACAAAGTGAGTCAGTTGTGTAAACCCAGACACTGGTTTGTTTGTTTATCTCTCTCTCTCTCATGTATATGGCTGCCCAACTCACACACAGTGACTCCAGGTGGCTTTATAAACTGATATATAGTTTAGTAGAGCTAAATGTCTAACCTTGGTGTCCCTCCAGGTATGTATGTTCAACTTCCAGAATTTTAAGCAATGGGGATCACCCAAGTTGGAGAAGGCTGTCTTAATGCATTCTGTAACCTAGCCAACTGTGGTTTATTCAGTAAACATGTGTGAACCTGCTGATATGTACACATATAATCAAGTTCAGTGAAGGCAAAATTTCTAAATGGAATAGGGAACTAAAATTCAGATGTTCCTCTTACAAGATATAGAAGATAGCTGGGAATTCTGGAAGTTGTGGTCCTAGCTCTATATGGAATAAGTAAGGGTAAAGTGTGAGTGTGTGTGTGTTTGTGTATGAATGACAAGTATTGCTTCAAGCACTTTAGTAGTTATATCACATGTATGACAGAAAAGATTAAAAAGCGTCTTTACATTAGTAGTTTAAGAAAATAGAATTTAGAAGATAAAATGTGAAACTGCCCAAACTCCTAGTATTATCTTCAACATCTCCCTGACCTTTACTACAATAAAAGACAACTCTTTGCATAAGCACAACCTGTTCTGAAATAGTTTCTTCACTGAAGAAACCACAAATGCTTGGCATGCAGGCGGTCTTGTTCCACATCCCTCTCTCTCTCTCTCTCTACGCCCACACACACACACACACACACACACACACACACCTGTATAAACTATTTATCGTGGACAGAATCCCCAGACACTTGTGCGGTCACTTGTTTAAATAATATAAAGCTGTCGACTATTCATTTCAGATTCTACCCAGGTGACTTAAATGCTGGGATGCAACTGATAAGATTCAGGAAATTTCAACATCTACATCCCCAAATTTTAACACACCAGCCTACTGTGAACACACTGAATAGGTTATAAAATTCTTCTTTGGAACTGATCATGAAATAAAAATCAGGTTTTATTTTGTAAAGATACACACACACACATGCAATTGACCAATTTTTTTAAAAAAGATCACCACTGGAATAAAATCAATATACTGTACAATAGTTGTAGTATAGTTTTTCTCCCAACCTGGTATGTTCCAAATGTATTGGACATCAACTTTCATTAATTCCTAGTCAACAATGACCACCTTTATACCTTTTTCTTATCTATTGATCAGAAGTTCTTCCTCATGGCTCTCAAGAATTCTGTTGCCAATCAGTTAAAATCTGGACATTTCTGACCATTCTCCTTAACAGATATTTACAGCTGAAATTTAGTTAATCCAACCAACATAGCTTAATTCTCTTTTCCCTTTACCCACACTTGTTCTTTATCCTCAATTTATCTGGGTATGGATCAAATGTTTGCTTATGTACAGCATCTCTTAAGACTGTTAGTTCTAATTCTGTGTGGTATAAAATGGATTGGACATCCTCCAACTTTGAATAGAAATAAATTTTATTGCAGATGAAGTTATACACTGTAAACTGTGTTGATTACATCGTTCTACAATCTAAAGCGGGCAGTATGAATAGGCTCATTTTACTTGCACTGATTTTAATGAACATTATATGTGTTATGGAATTTGTAAAGCCACTGATTTTATTCTAACCAATTTTAGAGCAATCCCAAAATTCTGTTCTTGCTTCTTTTCTTTGCAGTTAGTTTGCAAAGACATTTATATTTTTATAGGATGGAATATATTATTGCTGCTGAAATTGAAAAGCTATGGTTCTGAGGGCTGCCTCTGAATGAAGCATACAAAGTACAGTCTAATTGGTTTACTAGAGATATAAAGCTAATGTATACTTGTAGGTAAATTATTGTGAGAAGTAGAGACTTATAGCAAGCCAGGGATCCTGTCTTAAAGAACCTTCCCTCCCCTCTGCAGGAAGAGAAAAGAAATGCATTATGACGAGCTGCTCTCTGTTAGCCAGTAGAAGAGGTATAGGGTACAGGTAGTCCTCATACAGCAACTGTTTGCAGTTACAATGCAAACAGTAATGATGAAAAAGTAACGTTGCAACCAATCCTCGCATGTATGACCTTCGCAGGTCTGTAAAGCAAAGAAAAGCTGAAGTAAAATCATAAGGACAACCACAGTTTCACTTCGCGACTGCTTCACTTTATGACCGTGTTGCCAGTCCCAATTGTGATCGCTAAACCTGTAAGCCCTGTTCATCTTTGAATGCATGTTAAAGGTCTACAGAGTATCAAGCAGAGTAAAGCACTCCTTTCAAATCAGTTCAGTAGCCAAGCCACTGATCAGTGACCGTTTCCAGTGATCAAAAGAGGGAAGCTATCCAGAAATCAGAAGTCCATTTCAAACCTTAACTTTGAGCAAACACAATAGAATAATTCTGTTGAACAATACCATGTCAAACTGACTTCACCACTGTTCTTGTAAAAGGGAAATTATGAAGATCATCCAAGCCCATATTTACTCCATATAGAGCTTTTCTCCAAAAGGATAGACATCCACCAGTTCTAACTTCTCTTGTGCTGTCATTTAAATGATTTAGTACATCCACTTTTTCTGCCAGTGCTAAGAATTTATATATAGTACATTTTCCTAATGCAACGCTTACTCCCTTGGTATCTTGCCCTAGCTTGCCTTAGATTTAGACATTAATTCTGCTTTTGCCATTGACCCTGAAGGCTGCCTGAACAGGTCATTTCATCTGCAGATCCATTACATACTGACCTTGCTAACTTTTGTGTACTGACCATTCCACTTTCCTTGAGAATGGTGTTTTTAAAGCTTCATCTTCTGCTTACTTTGACTTGTTCCTTGCTTCCAAATCTCAATGCTTCTCCTCGGTCCTGACTATGCTGAGGAGCACCATAACCACTTTTTTTTCTAGTTGGACAAGCCCAATACAAAATTAAGTGATTTCATGATTATCCAGACACTAATATGCAAAAGCAAAAATGACTTCCACTTCATGCTTCACAATTAAAAATTCTTCCTCCCCCCACCCTGGACTGCTTCTTTCAAAATGTGTTCAGATGTAGGGAAAGCACAGGAATGGCCAAATTTGATTCTGTAACGTGTAAAAGATAGAGATGAGAAAATAAGGAAAAGTGCTACAATAGGAATCAGCAAATTATAAGTTACCAAATCAAATGTGTCTCCAAACTAGTACAGTTCGCCCAATGGTAGAAAAGTAGAAGTGTGAGAATAAGAAAATGCCTATGCCAACAGGCTTTGTTGGTAGGCTTCTCCAAGTTTTTCTCCATGACATACTAGTAAATTTAGCTGCTGATGGGTTTAAATGACACTGATTACCGATTTAGATAGCAATGGTGAACCTACAGCCCTCCAAATGTCGATGACCCACAATTCTCCCCATTAATCTTCATTCAGGGGCATCTACAGCAACCCATGATTTTGACAAAGTGATGAAACCTGCATCATGATTCACATCACAAGCTCCTCCCCTTACATACTCACATGCGAAGGCACAAGACACAAAGAAAAGGGACAGAATCTGTGACATGATTCACATTTCACCATATGTTCTCCTTGGCCCCTCTCCAGATGCCCATGTCTCCATTAGCCAGGTTAGCTTGGTCACCTCGGAGCTATGTAGGGCAGTAACAGCCATAGGTTTCCTATTCTAAATCAGTTATTTCCTTTGGTACGTATTTTAGAAATAGCCTTCCACTAAAAGCTTTCAGTGATGAGGTATATTCATAGCATGGGAAATTTCCACATGGCATAAGAAAGTAGAAAAGTAAGCCTGTTTATACAAAAGTGAGTTCTTCAACTTAGCCTTTGGGAACACTTTCATTTCAATTCTATGCCACACTCTATAAACCTTTTTATCATGATTAAATCTGGACAATGAGAATTACCAGTACAATAGTTTAAGAGGCAGTTAAAAAAGATCTGTCCAATTCTATTTCACTATCACTATTACCATTATGTGATCAGACCTTTTCAACCAACCCTAAATAAACTGAATAGAGCTCCTGATTAGCAAGTCATTGGCACAATGACCTTTAAAAAGCACCCTACCCTTCCAATGGGGGCATAGCTGGGCAGGAGCTAACCTTTTCAACAATGCCTCTGAAAAACTGAAACAGACTTGAGGATTCCTGCTAAAAATTAGAAATATGCCATTCACAGAACTTGGACTTTAACTCCAGATACCAATAAGGATGGGGGAGTATAAAGATGGGGAGGGAGAGACAAATAGGTGATCATAAGTGTCTGTATTTTATTTTCCAGAACAGCCACTTGGGTGGTCCAAGGAACAGCTGATATATAGGATTACCTTCTAGCTTAGCCACACTTAGAAACAGATGTGCTCCCAGGTCTGGGAAATTAAAAGGGTACAGTCACAGCTGCCAGAAAAACCACAATATAATGCCTCATTGTAAGGAGAATGATTGGCTACTGGAGCATACTGAGCAGTATTCGGTGATGAAGTACTGTGGATGGCACTTGTGAATGCCTCCAGCAAGAGTTCCGTTCTCACGTAACAGTCTGCCCAAGGATCAAAAGCATTTCTTGCTCAACGCGCAAAGATCAAAGTAAAAACATCTCTTCTAAGGGATGACAGACTTGATTATCATCACACTAAACAGCCATTGATTATCCCCGCACACTGAACAGTCATGCCTGCAATTTGAGGGCAAAGCAGGCAGGTCTCTAAGTATGAATTTCCAGGATGCTTTTGCCAGCAGCTCTTTAAGAAATCAATCTTTGTACAATCTGCTTATTTAGTCATATACAAAAATCAAATCCGTGTTGGTCCATTTAAAAAATCCATGAATGTGTAGCCTGACACCTCTGACACCAGCCATGAACAAATGCATCCAGTCTACTGCCTCCACTCTGAAAGTGACCTTAAGACTGGAACAACTAGCCTAACTTTTGAACTTTCTGACTTCATGCATTTCTTCCTCCTACTCTGCTTTTTAATATCCTGTATGATCAAGGGTTCTGGAGAGTCAAATCCTTGTACTCTTTTGTGCTATTTTGATCGTTCCTAATAAACTAATTACCCGACTATGAATTTTGGATATTCACTCAGAGTTCATAAAACCCAATGCGATCAAGCAGCAATATCCTATTGAGCCAAGCAAGGAACATAAGGGTGGAAACTTTACATTACAATTTCAAGCAGTTTACTTCCCTCAAGCGTGTGGAATCTTACTTACAACAAACATATTTGGTCAACTAAATGTAATATTTAAAGCATGGCTTCTATTTCCTGCCATGTGGAGTTCAACTGATTATGTCCCATCAGGTCAGTATCAATTCTTAGCAACCACATGGATAACCTTCTCAAGGATGATCTGTCCCCAACCTGGCCTTTCAGTCACCCAATAGTGCACCCATAGCTGCTATAACTGAGTCTATCCACCTTACTGCTGGTCATCCTTCTCTTTCCTTCTACTTTTCCCAGCATTATAGACTTCCCAAGGGAGCTGTGTGTTTGCATAACATGTCCAAAGTACAGTACATTAGTTCCAGCCTGGTCATTTGTGCCTTGAGTGAGAACTCTGACCTGATTTGTTTGATGATCCGTAAGTTTGTTTTCTTGGCTACCCATAGCGTTTTCAAGAGTCTTCTTCAACATTGAAGTTCAAAACCATCTTTCTATCCTGCTTCTTCAAATCCAAATTTCATACTCATACAGTGTCACAAAGAAAATCACTCCATGTACAATTCTGCACTTTATAGGTACAGACTTATCATGGCATCTGAATATCTTTTCCAAGATCTTCACTGCTTCCTTACCAAGTGCTTGTCTGTGATGTAATTCTTGATTGCTGTTCCTTTATAGTTGATAGTCAATCCTAAAAAGCAGATGCTATCTGCCATTGCAATATCGTCATTGTCAGTTCTAAGGCTGGTTGCTGTATCTGTTGTCATTAGTCTTCTTTATATTTAATTGTAGTTCCATTTTCTTACTGTGCTCAACTTCTATTATTAGAGCTTGCATATCATTTGTATTGTCAGCTATCAGAGTAGCTTCAACACATCCAATGAAGGGAAGCCCACCACTGCTCTAGATAATTAGTTCCTATGTCAAACTGGTCATACTGGTACACATTTGTTTTCTGACACTCTATTGCATCTACCTACCTTCTTATAACATAAATCCATTATTCCATGTCCTGCAATTTGGAATGAGGTATCTTAACCTCCTTCTCTATGATATCTTTTCAGATATTTGAGGAGTGTAATCATATTCCGCTCAGACAGCCTTTCCCAAAGCTAAAGATACCCAATTCCTTCTGTCTCCCTTCATAGATCTTAGTTTCTAGCATCTACATAATCCACATTGCCTTTCTCTTGTTCCATTTCTCAGAATCCTTCTTAAAGTGTGATACCCTAAAGTGTGGACAAAGTATTCAAGGAGAGTCTTACCTATATAGGAACAATTACATCTTATGATTTTGAAATTATATTTCTATTGATAAAGTCTGAAATTTCATTTGCCTTTTTACAGCCATACAGCCAACCACATACATTGTTTCTCCATACACTGATGAAATTTGATACTAATAGAACATCATTATTATTATCATCACCATCATCACAAGCGCTGAAAAAGTGGTTAAATATAATTAGAGCGATGAGAAAGTCAGCTTACACTGGCAACATGCTTCATATATTGTACTGGTTCTCAAAACTTCAAATTTCATTCTTCTTTAAAAAATGCCCCAAAGTTAAATTGAAATTGAAATGTAATACAAAAATAAGAAAAGTAGCAATTTGCCGGTCAAATGATTACTCTACAATACTTGAATTTCTGGGAAATGTGCATTTTATGATCAACTGACTCCTTCTTTGAATGATTTCTCAGTCATTAATACACTGGTAGACAGAAGAGACTAAAATATTAAATGCCCATACCCATATTAAATTAAGTCTGGATTTCACCTCAGTTTTTTCTTTGAGAATTTTGAGAACAATAAATATAGTACTCATGAACCAACGGTGTTCTACAGTAAGCCTAACATGTGGGAGGTAAATGTACTGTATAAAGATACCAGAAGAAAACAGGATTACAGACTGCTGCAATATTGAATATAGTTTCCTTTCTTCTGTACAGAATGGTTATCAATGTTGACCCATTGTTCTTTAGTCAAAATTTCCAAATTTGAAACATAAGGGTATATGTTCAAAGTCACATATTACTGCAAGGAGACCTTTTTAATTTTTTCACCTCTAACTTCTAGATATAACATTTCTTCTATACAGAAGTTGAAATGAAATGATGCCTAATTATGTTCTAACTTAGTTTTCAGTGAGTGAAATTCAGCGAGCCAAGAAAGTGGTTTCACTTACAACGCAAATATTACCAATTCCAATATTAGAAATTTTTAACTCCATATAGGTATTACTTCAGATGTGTTGAGGATTCTTAGTATAATGTAACCATGATGGTTCTGCTCGATTTATCAATAGCTTTCAATTCCATTGACCACGGTATCCTTCTGGACCATCTGTAAGAACTGGGAATAGGAAGCACAGTGTTCTGATAGTTTTCCTCTGTTGTAGTTGGGTCCAGTTGCAGTTGACAGGGAGCAAGGAGACAGCAAGCCAAAGCCCCTTGACATGTGTATGGCACCTCAGGGTGCATGTTCTCACCCCTCCTGTTTAACATCTACATGTGGCTGCTGGGTGAGGTCATCTGTTGGTTTGGGGTCAAGTATTGTTAGTATGCTAATGACACCCAACTGTACATCTCAATCCCAAGTCAAGCACATGAAGTTCCAGTACTTGAGGCTATACAGACCTGAATGGGGAGAAAGAGGCTCAAACTCAGCCATGACAACACCAAGTGGCTATGGGTATTTGGACCACCCAGATCCAGAGGTGCTCCACTTTAAGTCCTGAATGGGGCTGCACTGTCCTCTTCAGGATTGCTGTGCAATTTGGAGGTCTTCTTTTTATTATTTATTATTTAAATTTATATCGCCGCCCATCTCCCGCAACAGGGGACTCTTCTTGAACTCACAGCTCCTGCTCAAGGAGCAGGTGGCAACTGTGGCCAAAAAGGCCTTTGGCTGATTAATCTAGTGTGCCAATTGTACCCATATCTGAATCGGGAGGCCCTTGTCAATCACTCATGTTTTGGTCACCTTGCATTTGAACTACTGTAATACACTCTACATGGACCACCCTTGAAGAACAGTCAGAAGCTGACAAGAACCCAGCAGCACAGGCAGTTATAGGCATGCCTCAGTATGCCATGTAACACCTTTACTTCAGGAACGAAAGTGGTTACCAGTAGATTTCCAAGTGCAGTTCAAGGTGCCGGTTATCACCTATAACACTCTTCATGGCATAGGCCTAATTACTTGAGGGAGCATCTATCTTCCATAATTACTGCCCACCCTGCTCCATGCATCAGAACTGGCATGCTTTGGGTCCCATTGATTAAGAAATGCAGTAGGATTCCTCTATCATTGCACTTGCCATCTGGAATGACATTACCACAGAGATTTGTACAGGCTCCACACTGACCGTATTTAAATGAACCCTTAAGACCTGGTTCTTTTTCCAGGCTTGAACTAGAGTGGGTGGCTAGCCCCTTGTGGCTTACCTGATTTGTGAGATGGTAATTATTTATCTCTACACTTTATTTTTTAATTGTATTGCATGAATTTTTTTATTTTACATTCTGTTTATCATACATTAACTAGAGTTGTAATGGTATTGGATGTCCCATAAATTTAATAACATAAAAAAATAAAAATATCCCCCCCCCATCCATCTGTTCAATTGAGCTACCTTGATGTCATCCCTACATGATAGACCAAATCAAGGAACGGATGCCACATAGGCCTAAAGCTACTTTTCTTAGAATGGCTATACTAACAGAATCATGCAAGTCTGAATCTGCTTCCCCTTCTCCCTCTTTTATCTTCTTGTGAATTAGGGGAGTGCCTGTCTGAGACATTTTCATAAACTTATCTCTTCATATGGGCTTAAGCCACATTTATCTGTTCATTGCCTTGGTAATGGATCTCCCCTCTCTCCATCAAGGTCATCCTCTATACCCTCTATATCTGCAGTGATTTCATGAGACGAATGACAATGAAGCATACACAAATCCAACAAATAAAGCAACAGGGGACTGGTGGAAGTCACTCCTGTACTATCCAGACAGTCACAATAAATCAAGCAATGTTTTCAGATCCAATGAGTATAGCAAGCACATTACTGCTTCCACAAAACTTATTCCTGGACTAGCTAGTATTAGAAAAGGAGTCATCATTGTCATCAGGACAGAATGGAGAAAAGCCTTTTGAGATAAATAGTGAATTACAGCTCCTGGTAACACAGGACCAACTGGATAGTGGTAACAAAAGAGCCATTCCAATTGGAGCAGATCAGAGAAGGAATACTTCAGCATCACTTCAAATCCACTTTTTAAATTTCAACACTGAGCTACACTGAGTGTAGCTCTCTCTCCCTCCCTATATTATCTACCTACCTACCTACCTATTTTTGAACATGAGCTCAAACATGAGCTGAAAAATATTTCAGAGGAATATTCTAATTCTGATGGATTAAATCTAGTTCAGGTGATTTTGTAAGGTGATTTTGAAGATATTTAATACTAAAACTCAATCATGAACTATACAGGTAATCCTCAACTTACGACCATTCTTTTAGGGACCATTCAATGTTATGACAGCACTGAAAAAAGTGGCTTACGACCAGTCCTCACACTTACAACCATTGCAGTGTCCCTGTGGTCATGTGATCAAAATTCATGCACTTGGCAACCAGCATGTCTTTATGACAATTGCAGCATCCCAGGGTCATGTGATCACCATTTGTGACCTTCCCAGCCGGCTTCTGACAAGCAAAGTCAATGGGGGAAGCCAGATTCACTTAACAAACATGTGATTCACTCAACAACCACAGTGATTCACTTAATGGCCACAGCAAAGAAGGTCATAAAATCGGTCCCAATTGTGGTCATAGGTCAAGGACTACCTGTACATGGATAATCTTGTTTTCTATTTCTTTAGTAAGAGAGAAGGCCTTTAAAAATCTATCAAAGTTTAGAAGATTAAAAAATGATCATTCAATTTTAGCACCCAAATCCATCAATGAACTGTGCATAAGATTAGAATTTTTAAAAAACTGAAATATGCATAAGATCAGAATGAGAAAAGACTATATAAATCAAGCAGTATGTTAAAAAAATCCTTTTCTTAATCGATATTTGAAGGAATGCAGTAAAAGTTCAGAGAGGTGAGCATCTGGTAAATAGGAAAGGAAAGACAGTGAAGTACAAAGCACAAACATACAGATAGCACTAAACTGACTACCAGGTAGAAAGATGAAACAAGTGCATCTGGCTACGAACTTGTAGAAAGCCATACAGGAGGCCAGGGAAAGAGTGTGACAAACTTATTACGAGCTCAGTGCTCGGGCTCAGTATTAAACACGATACTATGTATTCAGAGCTATGTAGTGTACCATGCTCTTTTGGCGGGAGTGGGTGTCCCATGCCACATTGAAGAGAAGAACATAGAGGCCAATTGTGGAAGGAAGAAAATGGACAAAGCAGAAATAGCTAGATTGGAAAGTTTAAAAAACATTCTGGAAGAAGGCAGTGACAAACTACTTCCATACTTCTGGTAAGAAAAGTGCATGGAGTTGCCCTTGATTCCAGGGTGTCTTTATCTTTGACACCAAGCAGACTATTAGTTATTTAGAAGGGGGCATTCTTACATTCCAAAAGCAAAAAAACGTAAGTGCTGGTGAGTAGGACATAATGTCATGAGAGGGGGACTTGAACCAGACTGCCAATGTACGACTTAAGGGACAAAGCAGACCCACTTTTAGTCTTAGTTTCCTTAACTGCATGAAAAAAAAAGGATGAGGACCACCACCTGAGTGAAATAACCCTAATATCTCCCCGCCTTCTCACAAGCAGTTGTTGTTTGTTTGTTTTTTAAATCCAAAATACTATACATCTGTTCAACATCCTCCCTTCCAGAAGTATTAAATATATGAGACCTAAAATTCTGTGCTCTTCATGGTCAAATACTTTATGCCTTTAAGAATTTGTCTTCCAATAAATATTCAAAATACAATTTACAAACTGCACTGACAAGGTATTATACAAGAGAGCACAAAATCGCTATCATAACCCACAATCCCCATTAAAGCCAGTCAAGACTCACTTCCAAGTATAGAAATGTAAGACAGACAGAAAGAAAAAAACTGAAGTGGGAGGATGCTAGGTGGCTTTCAAGGATCACCCCTTCCTTTTGAATAAAAAATTCCAGCCTGCCAATGGATTTTTGGTTGTTTGTTGCCAACAGGCCTCCATTTCAAACAGCAAATCGCTTCTGGAACTCTGGGAAAATTTGAGAAGGAGCTTGTCATCATGGTATACATACATGGTATACATTATAAAGTTGAAAATCTCAAGGAACAAGTACAAACCCATGAGTGTTCCTAAAGGTGGTGCCAGGATTTTCATACACATTTGCAGTAACATGGCCATCCTGAGTACTGTCTTCGTTATTGTACTTTAAAAACCTTGAACCTTTAGAGAAAGTGGCATCAAAACTCACAAGAGCTAAGATGAAAGGAATACTGAAAAGGTAGCAAAACAATTCCTTTACTGTATTATTTTTGCTATGCCCCAGGCATCTTCGCAGGACCTGTATCAAGGCTGGCATCCAACTGGGAATGAATCTGAGCAATTTTATCCAACAGATGCTCTGCAAACTTTGAAATAGGGTCTCGCCCCATCCACAAAACACAATATTGGATTCTAAAGATAATTTTAAAACCACCCACTTAAAGGTGAGCTCATCAAGAGAATGGAAGTATGAACCAAGGAAAGGAAAAGCACATTTTTGTTTTCTGTAAGAAACTGCAGCCAAAGACCACAGCTGCTACAATTTATACATCTTTCTCCTCTCCTTAGTAATTTTAAAAATGTTTAAATAGATATTAAAAACCTTTCATGAACAAAAGTAGCTGGTATGCATTAGACAGATTATCACATGCTGTACCATATATCGGAGTACCACTGCTACAAAGAATTCTTCCCAGAAGCCCTTGTCCTTTCTTTGATGGAATTACTGCAATGAAATCCATTTTTATTGTTCACATGAAATAATAATAATATCACACATCAGGATTATATGATCAGATTTTCTTACTAGGAGATATTAGAAATCCAGCAAATGCTTACATATGAATATTGCCAATCAGATCCTTAAATCAAAAAGACTAAAGAACCAAAGATGGTAAATTCCTAGATCCCAAAACCCAAAGCCACTCAGTCTTGCCAGGGTTGAGCCAAAGCCTGTTGTTCCCCATCCAAACCCCTACAGCCTCCAGGCACCGAGGCAGGAAGTTGGCAGCATCGCTTACTTCACGAGTGACAGAGATACATATCTGGATATCATCAGCATACTGATGATACTTCACTCCATGGCTATGGATGACCTCACCTTCTGGCTTCATGTAGATGTTAATTAGGAGCAGAGAGAGTACAAAACCCTGCAGCACCCCACGATTAGGGGCCAAGGGCAGAACTTCTTGCCCCCAATCAACACCAACTGAAACCAGCCACTAAGGAAGGAAGAGAACCAGCTCGATACAGTGCCACCTAATCCCAGCCCCCACAACTGGTCCGGAAGGATACCATGGTCAATGGCATTGAAGGCTGCTGAGAGGTCGAGAAGAGCAAGGATGAACCCACAACCCACATCCCACTCTTGCCAGAGGTCACCAAAAAGTGCAATCAAAGCTGTCTCAGTCCCGTACCTAGGTCTGAAACCCGACTGAAAGGGGTCCAGATAATCAACATCATCCAGGACCCTCTGAAGCTGTTGCATGACTACCTTCTCAACAATCTTCCCTAAAAAGGGAAGACTGGATACTGGATGAAAATTGCCCAGAATGGTTGGGTCCAGCAATAGCTTCTTGAGGAAAAGGCAGACCAATGCCTCTTTAAGGGAAGCAAGCATCATCCCCTCTTGCAAAGAAGAATTTACTACCAATGAAACCCAACCACATGGCACCTCCCTGGAAGCTTTTGCCAACCAGAAAGAGCATGGATCTAATCAGCAGGTGGCTCATAAGGACCCTGTCTGCTTCCTCAGCCCAACAGGTTTGAAGTTCTCCCAGATAACAGGGCAAGACTATGTCCCAGGCATCTTCGCAGGACCTGTATCAAGGCTGGCATCCAACTGGGAATGAATCCGAGCTATTTTATCCAACAGATGCTCTGCAAACTCCTCTGTGTGGGCCTCTGAAGGTGTATCCCACAGTCCCCTCTACCCAAGATATATAACATATTCCTTTCAGTGGGAAAAATAGAGAATGATTTACTAAGATTATCTAATCACAAGAGCAAATTGTTTCATTACCTTAAATGATTATAGCTCAGGTGTATCACACTAGCGGGTCCTCAGCTGGAATGGCTACCTATATCAAACCATGATTTCTGTATACTTTTTGCATATAATTTTCAAGGAGAAAATCAGGTTGAATCCCTTTTCCTTAACCTAGCTTCCTATGTGTAGGAATGACAGTATTATTATTGCTGCTGCTGCTGCTGCTACAGCAATAAAAAGGTGGCACTTCAGAACATATAAAGTTTGTCTTTTGTCCCATTTAAACAGGAGAAGGCTACATCTAATAGAAGCAGCTCTACTAATTTCTCAAATTATGGAAGACATGCAGGGCTCTAGCCGATGAAAATAGGATTGGTTTCTTTCATATTAAACGAGTTTGAAAAACATGGAACGAAAAACAGGAACTTCAAAAGAGGCAAAATTGCATCTCTGTCTCAGGAAGAGAGAAAGTACTGTAGTGGGTCATTTTGCTGCAAAAATGGGATTGTACCAGTGACTCATCACAGATGAGACATGAACTTACTGAAGAAAGGTGTAGCATTCAATGTTTGTTGCTTCTCCTGGTTTCCAGAGATGTCAGCACACATAACACACACAGAGAGGCCAATTAATTTGGATGATGCTGAAAACCACATTAGAAACCTTCTATCCTGGAAAAGGATGCTAGCTTACTAATAAATCAGCTCCCTGGCTGGCAGTCCCTCTCCTCTTGTCAACACCACAGGCCACCAGCTGTCTTGTTCACATTCCTTATATACCACCTTTCTCACTGACATGCACATTTCACTAAAAGTTGCTCACTTAGCAAGAGCAGCAGCTAAATATGGCAAAAGCAAATGATGTAATAAAAACATAAAGCAAAAACAAATGTGGAACAGAGAAGACACAACCACAGAGGAATGACGTGTGATCAATGCTAAGGTCTGAAGCCAAATGTACCCCACACAGCATAGTTTATGTAGTTAACCAGTTAATACTAATAATAAAGTTAATTAGTTAACATTAATACTAATAAAAAAACACAAGGCTATTGGAAGATGTTTTTTATAAATACTGGCCCAAACCATTTTTTTAGATTCCATTCACTCTGCGGGTGCCTCTGTTGTTCACTACACTTCATCCACTTCCAAAACAATTGTTCCATTAAAATCACTCCACGTTTTCTATGTCTCTTTTAATATTAACTTTTCTTCGAACTGCTTATAATTTTTGCATCTGTTTTTCACTATATACCCATCATACTATATCTTTCTTTCATTATTTTTGAAGCTATAATTCTCTTATTTGCATTTTTTTTATCCACAGCCTCTTGCACTTCACTACTCCTTTTTCATACTTCTAATTGTTGTAATTGTACAACCTTCTGTGGCACTCTGAATTATTTTCACTCTGTTCCAAGCAGATTTTATATCTTCTTTCCTAGTGTCCACCAGTCTTCACTGTGCTGGACGATTGCTTAATCTTTAATACCTTTTCATATAGGATTCATACTTTGTCTTCCTGGATTTATTGTAGTTTTTTTCACTTCTATTTTTTTTCTTCCATGTCCATTTTTCCCAAGATCAACTTCATGACTTTTATATCCTTCACTAATTCTCTCATCTTTCATTAAAAACAAGCACATCAACCATGCTTTTACATTTATCTTAATTCCTTTGCCACATGTACAAAGAAATAATTAAATCCAACATTTAAAACATTTTTCAAATCAGATTCTTACCTAACAGTGACCATTCCTTATATTCTTGGATCTACAAATAGATGATCAACTTTTAAATACTTTTTTGCCTTATTCCCATCCATCCATTCATCACCTAACAGAATAACTTTTCCCCATTGATCACATACAAGTTGCACATTTTTTCCCCAAAATTCCTATTTGGTTCTTCTATTATTACCATTAAATGGAGTTAACATGCAACTATCACCAAGGGGTTCCTACATTTACAACACCCAGAGCAACCTAGATGACACCAATTCATATTTTCTAACAAACATTTTACCCTTTTAATTCATAAATAAACCTACACCTTCATTTTCCTGTATATATTTATCAGCTTCACTCCACCAGTTGAGAGTACCTTCATTCTCTTTTATTACATTAGTCCCCATGGACATACAACTTATCTACTTTTTTTTCCTTTCATTCCATTCACTCCTTCTTCTTCCATTCAACTTGCAAGATTCCATTCACTATAGTCATCACCAGATGACCCAGAGATATTGATCTCCATAGCCAACCACAGCATTGAACCACTGAGGCATTTATATGCTTTTTTAATACTGTAGAGAAGGACTAAAGTAGGTTACTAGCCTTAGTCATACCCAGGCCACATGCAGCATACCCTGCTAATGGAATTAAGTTAGACAGAGTTAAAATAATAAAATCTCATTGATTCAATGGAAGAAAAGGCATATGTTTAACTTCTATGTATTAAAACAATGGGATTTTAATTCCACTGGATTTGGTCCAAAGTCACTTTATACAAAGTTATTAAGATTTTTAATGAATGATAAAATACACAAATTAAGAGAATTTTTTTAAAAATGAGTTAGGTTTGACTTGTCAAGTTAGGCAGTTGAGAAAAAAATAGAACACAAATCAAAAGAACCCACTATAACAATAAATTACTTATAATCTTCTGTAATGGATTAAACAAGTTTTTAAAAGAAACTCTTAAAACAGCCAGATGAACATGACACACCTTTACTTAAGGGAGTCTCAAACATAATACCCTTTTTCAAAAAAAAAATCCTTGAAGACTGAACATAGAGTTAAATGAAAATGTCACAATGTAAAAAAACAAAGGGAAAACTATAACTTTAAAGTTGTAATTAAAGCACTATTTGATGCTGATATTGTCATGAAATCCAGGCTATTGCTAAACATAACAGTTAAAAAACTCCATGTTAACTTTATTTTGTTTTAAAAAAACAAGTTTTTCATTCTCATAATTGTAGATATATGCATCAGTCTAATCCAGGAAAATATGGTTTGTTTGTTTGTCTAGTTAATAATTTTCTGGTTTGTGGGTGTTTACCATAGGCGGCATTCACACAAATCAGTAAACCATCATTTACTCAATAAACCAATATAGTTAAATTTACAGAACACTGTGCTGTTCATTCGTTTAGTCACTTCCGACTCTTCATGGCTTCATGAACCAGCCCATGCCAGAGCTTCCTGTCGGTCGTCAACACCCCCAGCTCCCCCAGGGACAAGTCCATCACCTCTAGAATATCATCCATCCACCTTGCCCTTGGTCGGCCCCTCTTCCTTTTGCCTTCCACTCTCCCTAGCATCAGCACCTTCTCCAGGGTGTCCTGTCTTCTCATTATGTGGCCAAAGTATTTCAGCTTTGCCTTTAGTATCGTTCCCTCAAGTGAGCAGTCTGGCTTGATTTCCTGGAGTATGGACTGGTTTGATCTTCTGGCAGTCCGAGGCACTCTCAGAATTTTCCTCCAACACCACAGCTGAAAAGCATCGATCTTCCTTCTCTCAGCCTTCCTTATGGTCCAGCTCTCACAACCATATGTTGCTACAGGGAACACCATTACTTTAACTATGAGGATCTTTGTTGTCAGTGTGATGTCTCTGCTCTTAACTATTTTATTGAGATTTGTCATTGCTCTGCTCCCAAGGATTAAGCGTCTTCTTATTTCCTGGCTGCAGTCAGCATCTGCAGTAATCTTCGCACCTAGAAATACAAAGTCTTTCACTGCTTCTACATTTTCTCTCTCTATTTGCCAGTTATCAATCAAGCTGCTTGCCATAATGGTTTAGTTGAGGTTTAGTTGCAGGCCAGCTTTTGCACTTTCTTCTTTCACCTTCATCATAAGGCTCCTCAGTTCCTCTTCACTTTCAGCCATCAAAGTGGGATCATCTGCATATCTGAGATTGTTAATGTTTCTTCCAGCAATTTTAACTCCAGCCTTGGATTCCTCAAGCCCAGCTTGTCGCATGATGTGTTCTGCGTACAAGTTGAATAGGTAGGCTGAGAGTATACAGCCCTGCCGTACTCCTTTCCCAATCTTAAACCAGTCCGTTGTTCCGTGGTCTGTTCTTACTGTTGCTACTTGGTCGTTATACAGATTCTTCAGGAGGCAGACAAGATGACTTGGTATCCCCATACCACTAAGAGCTTGCCACAATTTGTTATGGTTCACATAGTCAAAGGCTATAGAACAGTCAATAAAACAAAAATAGATGTTTTTTCTGAAACTCCCTGGCTTTTTCCATTATCCAGCGGATATTGGCAATTTGGTCCCTACTTCCTCTGCCTTTTCTAAACCCAGCTTGTACATCTGGCAATTGTCGCTCCATGAATTGCTGAAGTCTACCTTGCAGGATCTTGAGCATCACCTTACTGGCATGTGAAATGAGTGCCACTGTCAGTTTGAACATTCTTTAGTGTTTCCCTTTTTGGGTATGGGGATATAAGTTGATTTTTTCCAGTCTGATGGCCATTCTTGTCTTTTCCAAATTTGCTGGCATATAGCATGCATTACCTTGACAGCATCATCTTGCAAGATTTTGAACAGTTCAGCTGGGATGCCGTCGTCTCCTGCTGCCTTGTTATTAGCAATGCTTCTTAAGGCCCATTCAACCTCACTCTTCAGGATGTCTGGCTCTAGCTCACTGACCACACCGTCAAAGCTATCCCCGATATTGTTATCCTTCCTATACAGGTCTTCTGTATATTCTTGCCACCTTTTCTTGATCTCTTCTTCTTCTGTTAGGTCCTTGCCATCTTTGTTTTTGATCATACCCATTTTGGCCTGGAATTTACCTCAAATGTTTCTAATTTTCTGGAACAGGTCTCTTGTCCTTCCTATTCTATTGTCTTCTTCCACTTCCGCGCGTTGCTTGTTTAAAAATAATTCCTTATCTCTTCTGGCTAACCTCTGGAATTTTGCATTTAATTGGGCATATCTCCCCCTATCACCATTGCCTTTTGCTTTCCTTCTTTCTTGGGCTACGTCTAGTGTCTCAGCAGACAGCCATTTTGCCTTCTTGGTTTTCTCTTTCTTTGGGATGTATTTTGTTGCCGCCTCCTGAACAATGTTGCGGACTTCTGTCCAGAGTTCTTCCGGGACCCTATCTACTAAGTCCAGTCCCTTAAATCAATTCTTCACCTCCACTGCATATTCCTTAGGAATATTAGTGAGCTCATATCTAGCTGATCTGTGGGTCTTCCCTAATCTCTTTAGTCTGATCCTAAATTGTGCAAGAAGAAGTTCGTGATCGGAACTACAGTCAGCCCCAGGTCTTGTTTCTACCAACTGTATAGATGTCCACCACCTTTGGCTGCAAAGGATGTAGCCAATCTGATTTCGGTGTTCTCCATCTGGTGAAGTCCATCTATAAAGCTGTCTCTTAGGTTGTTGGAAGAGAGTGTTTGTTATGCAGAGTGAGTTGTCTTGGCAATATTCTATCAGCCTGTGTCCTGCTTCATTTTGTTCTCCCAGGCCATGCTTACCTGTAATTCCAAGTGTCATTTGACTGCCCACCTTAGCATTCCAGTCTCCCGTAATGAAAATAACATCTCTTTTAGGCGTGTTGTCCAGTAGGTGCTACAGATCCTCATAGAACTGCTCTACTTCAGCTTCTTCAGCATCTGTGGTTGAGGCGTTTATTTGGATCACTGTGATGTTAGTTGGCTTGCCCTGAACTCGAATTGGGATCATTCTATCGTTTTTTGGATATTATCCAAGCACTGCTTTAGCCACTTTACTATTAATTATGAAGGCTACTCCATTTCTTCTGTGGTCCTCTTGTCCACAGTAGTAGATCTGGTGGTCGTTTGATGTGAAGTGGCCCATTCCAGTCCATTTCAGTTCACCGATGCCCAAAATGTCTATCTTTAATCTTGACATCTCACCAATAACCATGTCCAATTTGCCCTGGCTCATAGATCTTACATTCCAGGTTCCAATCGTGTGTTGATCCTTAGAACATCGGATTCGCCGTTCACCACCAGCACCGTCGGCCGCTAGCCGTCCTTTTGTCTTTGAGCTAGCTGCGTCATCACGTCTGGGGCTAGTTGAGCTCATCCTCTGTTCCTCCCCAGTAGCATTTTGACCATCTTCCGACCTGGGGGTCTCATCTTCCGATGGTATACCGACATATCTCTAGTTGTACTGATCCATTTAGTTTTCACGGCAAGAATACTGGGGTGGGTTGCCATTACCTTCCCCAGGGATCACATTTAGTCTGACCTCTCTGTCATGACCTTCCCATCTTGGGTGGCCCTTCACGGTTTAGCTCAAGGCATCATTGAGGTGCTCAAGCTCCAGCACCACAACAAGGTAACAATCCTTTGCTGAAGACAGAACACTACAAGCCAAATCTAAACAAACCATATAATGGCGTAGGGTGGTATATGTGAACTTAGCCTCAATTTCCAAAGGTTTTGGTTGATATCCAATGAAACAAGTGTCCAAATATTGTCTTGTTCTGTAATATAACATCTAATACAACTCCATAATGTAAGATTTGGTTCCATATTGCCCTTTGTGTTTGCATAAGAAGCATTCTTTTTTAATGAGATTTTCTGTTTTGAAATCTGTAGGATTTGTGAGATAATTTTCAGTGTGTGACCTATCCATGAATCTTTAGTTTGTTGGACTGACAGAGAAAGGGGATTTGACTGAAGCACTCAAGTCACAGAACAACCTCCCCAAATGGATGCCTTTGAATCTTCAAAATCTCATTCACGCAAGTATCAGATCATTCTTTTCCAGTATATATTTTCCCCCCATTAAAACATCTCATGGTATTTTGTTTTTCATAACACAAGGTAGTTTATGGACTTTTGTTAATTATACTTTTCTACTTTTCAAATTCTGTAAGATGCTCTGAAGCATCAATATGAACCAAAAAAAAAAAAATTAGAAGAAACAATGCATAATATTGGAAACCACGCACTTAAAATTGGTATAATTTTCAGACAAGCATGATATACCTATGCCCTACATGAATGCATGCAAACTTCACATATAATACACTTTGGACAAGATCCTTACACTGGAGAATATGCAAGACAATCGTTCCCAGGGATCTGAACAGCTAATATCTTGCATGAGTCACTCAGAGCAAAAACAGATGTTAACAGCCTCTCCCAACTGTATAAAAGCAATACAAATAAAACGCCTTTTGCCATCACAAGATCCTTGTCATCCCATCTCTAGATCTGTTGTAGGCCCCATCTGTCAATTCAAAAATATAATCCTTCTTTCACAAGGGACTCAACTGAGGATAAACTTCTTTAAATTGTTAAAAGGCACCGAGAAGTCATCATCTGAAGTAATTTCACCTTCGAATATCAAGTCAAAGATCAAGCAACATCTGAGAAGTTACTTATGGGACGTGTGTTCTTCCTCTGAGAAACAGCCAGTAAAGCATCTAAGGCATTAAACAACTTGGGACAAGGGTTCCAAGCAGATTTCCTTGCCTGTGATAGCCCCTGACAATCACTAGAATCAGCCTCTGCTTGTGCTCAGCTTCCAGTTACATTTGGCCTTTCCCTACAATGTCACCCTTTTGAGTAATAATCTTCCCCCTAATAGGCAGCTCCCATATTGTGTTTCCTAGGTCTTCGTTGTCTGAACAGGGTATTTCCATTTGTAATTTTAGTTTTTTGTTGTTTATTCGTTCAGTTGCTTCCAACTCTTCGTGACTTCATGGACCAGCCCACACCAGAGCTTCCTGTCGGTCGTCAACACCCCCAGCTCCCCCAGGGACGGGTCCGTCACCTCTAGAATACCATCTATCCATCTTGCCCTTGGTCGGCCCCTCTTCCTTTTGCCCTCCACTCTCCCTAGCATCAGCATCTTCTCCAGGGGGTCCTGTCTTCTCATTATGTGGCCAAAGTATTTCAGTTTTGCCTTTAATATCATTCCCTCAAGTGAGCAGTCTGGCTTGATTTCCTGGAGTATGGACTGGTTTGATCTTCCTGCAGTCCAAGGCACTCTCAGAATTTTCCTCCAACACCACAGTTCAAAAGCATCAATCTTCCTTCTCTCAGCCTTCCTTATGGTCCAGCTCTCGCAGCCATATGTTACTACGGGGAACACCATTGCTTTAACTATGCGGGCCTTTGTTGTCAGTGTGATGTCTCTGCTCTTAACTATTTTATCGAGATTGGTCATTGCTCTTCTCCCAAGGATTAAGTGTCTTCTGATTTCCTGACTGCAGTCAGCATCTGCAGTAATTTCGCACCTAGAAATACAAAGTCTTTCACTGCTTCTACATTTTCTCCCTCTATTTGCCAGTTATCAATCAAGCTGCTTGCCATAATCTTGGTTTTTTTGAGGTTTAGCTGCAAGCCAGCTTTTGCACTTTCTTCTTTCACCTTCATCATAAGGCTCCTCAGTTCCTCTTCACTTTCAGCCATCAAAGTGGGATCATCTGCATATCTGAGATTGTTAATGTTTCTTCCAGCAATTTTAACTCCAGCCTTGGATTCCTCAAGCCCAGCTTGTCGCATGATGTGTTCTGCGTACAAGTTGAATAGGTAGGCTGAGAGTATACAGCCCTACCGTACTCCTTTCCCAATCTTAAACCAGTCCGTTGTTCCGTAGTCTGTTCTTACTGTTGCTGCTTGGTCATTATACAGATTCTTCAGGAGGCAGACAAGATGACTTGGTATCCCCATACCACTAAGAACTTGCCACAATTTGTTATGGTCCACATAGTCAAAGGCTTTAGAATAGTCAATAAAACAGAAATAGATGTTTTTCTGAAACTCCCTCGGCTTTTCCATTACCCATCGGATATTGGCAATTTGGTCCCTAGTTCCTCTGCCTTTTCTAAACCCAGCTTGTACATCTGGCAATTCTCGCTCCATGAATTGCTGAAGTCTACCTTGCAGGATCTTGAGCATCACCTTACTGGCATGTGAAATGAGTGCCACTGTCAGTTTGAACATTCTTTAGTGTTTCCCTTTTTGGGTATGGGGATATAAGTTGATTTTTTCCAGTCTGATGGCCATTCTTGTCTTTTCCAAATTTGCTGGCATATAGCATGCATTACCTTGACAGCATCATCTTGCAAGATTTTGAACAGTTCAGCTGGGATGCCGTCGTCTCCTGCTGCCTTGTTATTAGCAATGCTTCTTAAGGCCCATTCAACCTCACTCTTCAGGATGTCTGGCTCTAGCTCACTGACCACACCGTCAAAGCTATCCCCAATATTGTTATCCTTCCTATACAGGTCTTCTGTATATTCTTGCCACCTTTTCTTGATCTCTTCTTCTTCTGTTAGGTCCTTGCCATCTTTGTTTTTGATCATACCCATTTTGGCCTGGAATTTACCTCCGATGTTTCTAATTTTCTGGAACAGGTCTCTTGTCCTTCCTATTCTATTGTCTTCTTCCACTTCCGCGCGTTGCTTGTTTAAAAATAATTCCTTATCTCTTCTGGCTAACCTCTGGAATTTTGCATTTAATTGGGCATATCTCCCCCTATCACCGTTGCCTTTTGCTTTCCTTCTTTCTTGGGCTACTTCTAGTGTCTCAGCAGACAGCCATTTTGCCTTCTTGGTTTTCTCTTTCTTTGGGATGTATTTTGTTGCCGCCTCCTGAACAATGTTGCGGACTTCTGTCCAGAGTTCTTCCGGGACCCTATCTACTAAGTCCAATCCCTTAAATCTATTCTTCACCTCCACTGCATATTCCTTAGGAATATTAGTGAGCTCATATCTAGCTGATCTGTGGGTCTTCCCTAATCTCTTTAGTCTGATCCTAAATTGTGCAAGAAGAAGTTCATGATCAGAACTATAGTCAGCTCCAGGTCTTGTTTTTACTGACTATATAGATGTCCGCCACCTTTGGCTGCAAAGGATGTAGTCAATCTGATTTCGGTGTTGTCCATCTGGTGAAGTCCATGTATAAAGCCGTCTCTTAGGTTGCTGGAAAAGAGTGTTTGTTATGCACATTGAGTTGTCTTGGCAAATTTCTATCAGCCTGTGTCCTGCTTCATTTTGTTCTCCCAGGCCATGCTTACCTGTAATTCCAGGTACATTTGACTGCCCACCTTAGCATTCCAGTCTCCCGTGATGAAAATAACATCTCTTTTAGGCTTGTCGTCCAGTAGGTGCTGCAGATCCTCATAGAACTGCTCTACTTCAGCTTCTTCAGCATCTGTGGTTGGGGCGTATATTTGGATCACTGTGATGTTAGATGGCTTGCCCTGAATTCGAATTGAGATCACTCTGTCGTTTTTTGGATTGTATCCAAGCACTGCTTTAGCCACTTTACTATTAATTATGAAGGCTACTCCATTTCTTCTGTGGTCCTCTTGTCCACAGTAGTAGATCTGGTGGTCGTTTGATGTGAAGTGGCCCATTCCAGTCCATTTCACTTCACTGATGCCCAAAATGTCTATCTTTAATCTTGACATCTCACCAATAACCACATCCAATTTGCCCTGGCTCATAGATCTTACATTCCAGGTTCCAATGGTGTGTTTATCCTTAGAACATTGGATTCGCCGTTCACCACCAGCACCGTCAGCCGCTAGCCGTCCTTTCGGCTTTGAGCTAGCTGTGTCATCACGTCTGGGGCTAGTTGAACTCATCCTCTGTTCCTCCCCAGTAGCATTTTGACCATCTTCCGACCTGAGGGTCTCATCTTCCAATGGTATACCGACATATCTCTGGTTGTACTGATCCATTTAGTTTTCACAGCAAGAATACTGGGGTGGGTTCCCAGGGATCGCGTTTAGTTTGACCTCTCTGTCACGACCTTCCCATCTTGGGAGTCCCTTCACGGTTTAGCTCATGGCATCATTGAGGTGCTCAAGCTCCAGCACCACGAAAAGGTAACGATCCTTTGCTGACATATTAATGATTTTTGTTCTTTATCATTAAATGTGCTACATGGTGCTTCCAGATCTCTTACACATAAAAATGACATAACAATAGTTAAAGATATAAATATCCTTCTAACCACCACAGTCTGAAGGACTGATCAGTTGCTCCCTTTGTTTGTCAGCACAATGCACCTGGAAAAGCTTTAGCTTAGGTTTGTTTTAAGCCTGGGTCTTACTTTCCAAAAAATGCACCATCTGACAACCTTCATGGCTAGCTGTCACAGCATGAAGGAAGAATGCTTGAACCTACAGACTGATAGCTCATGTTTTACAGAATAAGATGCATTTACCAGATTTATGCTAGTGCTTCTCATATGTCCCCAAACATCTAATACTCATATGTAGGAGTCAGTGCCAACCATTGCTTCTTGATCATTCTCACTAAGTCCCCCTAAGAGTTGGGAGCTCCATGTTTTCCTAAGACATGCGGCTGATGACTCTTATAGCCCATACATTCTGAACTCTTTGAAAATTATAAACAAAACTCACATTCAATAGCCTAACTGCACTATCCAAAAAGTTTTAAGTATATTCTCTCCAATGGATCCAAATAAAAGAAGCAAAGTACAAAGCTTGCTTTTAAAAGTTCTCTTTTTTTAGCATTATACACTCTGAACATGTATATTTGACCTGGATTACTGAGAAAAAGGATGATGTAATTTTGAAAACCAGAGTTCAGGCTATTACCACATTTTCCACCAAATATTCTTCCATGAACTCACCCAGACAGTGACTCAATTATTCAAAAGGTCTATTCAGTCATGAAACAAGACTAAAATTTTATGCCTTCCACATTTATAATTCATAGCATCAGCAATATAATTAAAAATGGAAAAGCTTATTAACCTACATCAAAAAAGTTCATTTTATATAGTGCTGCTGTTTCAATGTCCTGATATTCTGGAATTCAAAACAACTTGCACAATTCTTCTCCATTAAAACAGCATGCTCAGCAGCTAAACTAAGCAGGGAGTACTGGAAAGGGCCTTGGAAAAGCCTTATATTTTGCATTTCCCCATGAAATATTATTATTATTATTATTATTATTATTATTATTATTATTATTATTATTATTATTATTAAAGTTTTAAGCCAGTTTAGTGGATACTCTCCATGATTCTTTCCCTTATTTAATGAGATCCAAATCAGGCAACCTGATATTAATACTTCTTGTAATGACATTATATTTAGGGACATGGACAAAGCTTGGATGACTTACAATATTGCCAAACAGCTGAGAAGTTACAGGGAAGTCTGTAAGAAAATGGAAAGCCACCAAGAAAAAGCCCAAGTGATGTGAATACACTCACAAGCATTTGCAAAATACAGTTATTTCCAGAACTAATGACTTCAAACCCATGACCACTTTGAAGTGCATTGTAGTACATTACTTTTCTTCTTCATTCAAAGAGCTACTATCTTTTTTTATAATAAACAGATTGATAGTTTGGTCCAGCAGTTAAGGATCCAGGCTAGAAACAAGGAGGCCGTGAGTTCTAGTCCCACCTTAGGCATGAAAGCCGGCTGGGTGACTTTGGGCCAGTCACTCTCTCTCAGCCCAACTCACCTCACAGGATTGTTGTTGTGGGGAAAATAGGAGGAGGAAGGAGTATTAGGTATGTTTGCCACCTTGAGTTATTTATAAAAATAATAAGGGTGGGATAGAAAATAAATTAAATAAATAAATAAATAAATAATAATATTTCATTGGACAACAGATTTGAAGTTTACAAACTCATTATGGAACAATTCAAACCTTTGAAAAATATACAAAATACGAACTTTCTCCAAACTCTATACCCATTTCAAAGCCTTTTAACTGCCTTGCTGACATCAGGACTACAAAGCATTTACTTGACAATGATCAGGTTCACACACTGAGCTATGTCATCATTTATTTTCCAACTGGCTGGGTTCATACATGCCTTAACCATAAAGCATGATTTACAAACAACAAAAGCTAGGTTCATGGAAAATGCTAAGCCAAAACAAAACAAATCACAGTATAGGTTAGCGCAAAGATAACCTGTGGCACTCCAGATGTTGATGAACTCCCAAAATCTCTAGAAAGCATGGTCAATGAGAAATACATCAGTTATAGTTCAACATCTGGAATACCACAGGTTGCCTAAATATGGATTAGTCTAGCAAAAGAAATATTTCATCATTTCTTACTCAACGTCTGGAAAAGATATTCCTTCCTCCACTTGCCCATGAAATCTGGCAGGGTTTCCTCTGCTATATATCCAAGACCATATGCTTTATTTCTATTGTTTTTATTTAATTACTATAGTGTGGCCTTTCAATAGAGCACACACTCCTGTCTTCAAGATTGTCAACAAGAGTAACATCACATTTATTTATTTATTTATTTATTATTCAAATTTCTATTACCACCCATCTTGCTACTGAAGAGAAGGGAAATGCTTCAGTTTCTTGCCATGTTACAGTTCTTTTAAAGAAAAATCAGTTCTGGTGGTATCTTCTTATTGCCCTACTCTTCCCCATTCTAGTTAGGAAGCACTGGATATATGTAACACAACAGTTTATGGGATGTGCAACCCACTGTTCTTCTAATAACAGGTACAGATGGGCCCAGTTTATATTTCCTGCTTCTCAGTTTTAATCAAAATAATGTATACACACATATAACTTCATGAAATACTGCCTTTCACATAAGAGAGGCAATGCTTTACCAGAAAAAAAGAGCAAAAATAGACATGTTTGCATAAAACTGGCATATGCTAATTTATATTATAAATTAAAATGGAGACATAAATTACTAGTTCAAGCATCAACCCAACATATGTTACTGTAGTGGAGATGTTTGTTAACAATATACTAGTTTGTGTCTGCTCAACCAGCTGTCCAGATGTTTATTTTTAATTTCAGTTTCACTGAGATGGGTCACAATTAGGACAATTGTACATTCCTAAATTTTACACTAAGCAAAAGAACTTACAGGCATTTTTCTCTCTAAGCTCAAAATATGCTGTTGTAAGGACTGTGAGGTCCTAATTCATATTCCACAAAGTGTACCAAAGCATAGCACAAAATTTATCAGGATTATCCATTTCCAGAAGCTATGTATATGAGGGTTGAAAGATACTTCATATGTGCCTTCAGTAACTCAAAAAGCTATTTAATCCTGTCTGATTTTTTAAATATTTGCATTAAATTATCTGAAAAAAGTTTTCCATGTTCCCCACCCATTTTTTAAAACCATGATACAGAGATCCTTGTTTAAGTAGTGAATCTGTACTCTATTAGATGACAAATGTTGATGAGAAATTTCAGGATCTTTGCTTCTCCTTCTTATGGCTTGAATTGAAAAAACCTTCAAATGGAAGATACTTTCAGAACAATGGACTATCCTCTCACAGTCCTTAAAGTAGAGAACTACCTTTGTAAAATAGGACATATGGATACCTACGTCTCTCGATGACAAGATAAATCTAAAAGGAACAAAACAGATGAATGACAGAAGATACATTGTGTCAGTTAATCCCTTTTAGAAAAGGATTGGAAATTGGAGCAGTCAGAAGAACAGCTGACCACATAGAACACATAGAAATAGGGTTGTGCTACTTGACCCCACACGGATTATACTGAAATGCATCTGTATCTCCTGTATTAAGAAATACGTGCGAGTTTTCCTTGTTAGGAAGAGGATGCTCCATCTTCTGCATTTAATTATGCACTGAAAAATGAAAATGAATTAAGCTATAAGCAAGGAAATAATTCATAAACAACTGAATTAGTCCCAAAGGCACCTGGAGACAAAACTGCTATAGAGATTTATTTTGCTTACTCAAGTTTGTGCCTCATTTCTTTCCCAACGGAGATCCAAAGCAACAAAATAATAATATTACAGATGGTCTGGACCTTCTCAATAGTATTTAGATCTGTGTTTAACTGAACATACTGGTTTCATTATGATCTGAGCCTATACATATTTACTTAGAATTAGATGGGACTAATTTCTGAATAAATAAACCAGGTACTGCGCTGCTACAACAAAGAAAGTGCTATTTGGGTCTGTATCATCTCTTCTCACAACACTGTACACTATCAAAATCTTAGGCTGAAGTTGGCAAGGCCATGGAACGTTGTAAAAACTGAGATTCTGCCCCAACTGTTACCCAGAGAAAAATTAGCAAAAATCCATTATTCTTGTTAAATGTATCATATAATCATCTGGAAAGATCTAGGATGCTTTCTCCCATTTTATAATATGAACAAACCTACAGTATTTGGATTTTCACATGCATGATGATTATATGAAATCTCTTGCTGTTGGAAACTGTGTTGTTGTTTATACGTTCAGTCGCTTCCGACTCTTTGTGACTTCATGGACCAGCCCACGCCAGAACTTCCTGTCAGTCGTCACCACCCCCAGCTCCCCCAAGGTCGAGTCCGTCACCTCTAGAATATCATCCATCCACCTTGCCCTTGGTCGGCCCCTCTTCCTTTTGCCTTCCACTCTTCCTAGCATCAACATCTTCTCCAGGGTGTCCTGTCTTCTCATTATGTGGCCAAAGTATTTCAGCTTTGCCTTTAATATCATTCCCTCAAGTGGGCAGTCTGGCTTTATTTCCTGGAGGATGGACTGGTTTGATCTTCTGGCAGTCCAAGGCACTCTCAGAATTTTCCTCCAACACCACAGTTCAAAAGCATCTATCTTCCTTCTCTCAGCCTTCCTTATGGTCCAGCTCTCGCAGCCATATGTTACAACGGGGAACACCATTGCTTTAACTATGCGGGCCTTTGTTGTCAGTGTGATGTCTCTGCTCTTAACTATTTTATTGAGATTTGTCATTGCTCTTCTCCCAAGGATTAAGCGTCTTCTGATTTCCTGACTGCAGTCAGCATCTGCAGTAATCTTTGTGCCTAGAAATACAAAGTCTGTCACTGCCTCTACATTTTCTCCCTCTATTTGCCAGTTATCAATCAAGCTGGTTGCCATAATCTGCAAAGGGTTGAGGCAGCCAAGCAAAGGTTAAAATGAGAGCATTCATGAAGCTTATAATACGCTGGAATTCCATAAAAATATTGACTTTACTATTACATAAAAAACAGCCATAATGAGATAGCTTTTTCTTTGACAAAACTAATTCTATGTGCGTGAAGTTGACTTTAAGTAGAGCCACATTTCTTATCTTCCTGGTTTTGAAAATTTTCACTGATATCTCTGTTTTAGTAAGATTAACTGGTCATGGAACTACCTGTGAAGAGTACAGTTCTCCTCCATGATCCAAAGGATAACTATTTTATTTTCCTGGATAGCAATGTGCATATTATTTATTGGTGAAATGTGTATATCATTTTTAATTAAAATGAATTTTCTGGTATGTCTAATATATACAGAGATCAGGGAAAACATGGGAATAATTTAATAGCTGACAAAAATCCTGAAATTTTCAAGTTTTTCTTCTGCCACTTTTTTTTTGGCAGATAATAAAGTTACTCAAAATACTAAAAGTGGCTAAACACATTAAAATATATATATATATATATATATAATAGGAATGAAATGCAATCACTAAATGTTATAGATTTTATATTATATATTTCCTGTCTCAGTGCAGTGCAACCAACTACAAAAGTATAACGTCCCTGGCAAAAGAGAAATGGCATAGCCTGGTGCAATCAATATGGTGCCAGGTTAGCCTTTGCCTCCCTAGCGGAACATTCTAGAAATGGGGCACTACAGCTAAAAGGTCTTTCCCTTATAGCCACCCATCTAACTTTACTTGGCAGGAAACCTGGAGGAGAACTGGGTAGGTACATAATCTTGAGCAGGACTAAACTTCAACAGGATTTCTAGATATAGTGCAATATAAAGACAAACTACACAAATCAACTGATAGTCACTTTGTGCTTCATTTTGAGAGGAAATAAAACTATGTGTGATATTTCAATATATCTGCTGCAGTATTATGCTAGCTAGCAACTTTGTATTTCAGAAACTAAATGTATTGGGCCAGCAATGAAACAGAACCTTTCCAGCAGTTTCTGCAAAAAACACCACTGAAGAGTAAGCTGTAGTTCAGCCATGAACTAGTGGGCAAACTATCTCACAGCGCGGTCAGGAAATTGTACTCTTACATACCTTACATAACAAGCTATACAAATAACTAGTAACGTATTTGGAGATACCAGCTCCATTTTTCTATATTAAAAAGTGCTGTGGGAAGCACATTTGGAATTTAAACAAAGAGCAAGACCTTTAAAATATCTGAAAATTCCACTTTTCCCCTTATAATCATAGAACACACTTATAACATTTTGGAGAGTTAAACATCAGAAACTGATTCCTGTTAAATCATACGGCTCATCTTTCCCAGCACCGTCCAGTTAGACCAGTGGCTTCCCAGGATCTAAGGCACATTTTTGGCTCTGCTTTGTTACCTTTTGTTTGGAAACGTGACAGACTAAACTTGAAAATTCTGTACTTTTACAAGTGAGCCACAGCTCCTCTTTTAAGTATCAATAAGCAAATGGGATCTTCTCCAAGCACAGTTTTATCCAAAAAAAAGTTTAATTGTAGCTGTTTATGGCAGTTTTAAGATGTTCCTCACTGCTTCTTCTCACAGATTCATCACTGTGAAGTTATGAATATGAAGTCATTCATTCCCTTGGGTTTAGAACAGTGTTCCTTCAAGAACACTTTAGCTCTTCCAAGTGGTTTTTAACTCAACAAAGAGCAGCCTCTGATGTCCTCCAAAAGGCAAAGATGATTAGAAGGTATCAACTTAAATATTTTCGCCCTGTTCCTTGGAGAGGGAAAGGACTAAACAATGAAGGACTGTGAAAACATTGGCTTTTACAGTTCTGGGAAAAATACTTTTACAGTTCTGGGAAAAATACTTGTTCACTTCACCAGATGCTGAAAAGAACAGAGAAGGAAGAAGGACACCACCTGTATTAGCAGATGCAGCTAATATAAATCCTGGGTGCAGAATGCTCCATAAAGCATTCCTGATTGTCTATTTTATTTTTACTAGCAAGATGTAACCAACTTCCTCTTTTCACTTTCCAAAACCTGTGTCCTATGCCACTCCACACACCTGCAAGGGACCAGCTTCAGTCTGAGGAATCTAACTTTAGTAACTTTGAAATGTGGCACCACCAATTTAACTGCTGTCAAATTACAAGTACAGTTGGGGTTTACAGTAGCGGCTTACATTGCATGCGTATTTATCATTAGTCTCCTTACACACATATGCACCCCCACACACACATTCTATCACTACCACAGTTCCACCCTGCAGGGATGCTGTCTGCTTCTCCTGAAACCTCTAATTTTGGCTTAAGCCTCACTTACTTATTTAAAAGCATTATAGATGCCCACTCCCCATAGACTCTGTGTGGCTTACAAATACAAATACAAAGCACTAAAACCCATTAAAAGCTACAACCCCATAGGCAGCCCATCTCGTTCAAACTCATGTACAGACACATGCACTCCACATGGAGAAGGTAATATTGCTGGTCCATTAATTCCACTCCAAGCGAGAGGCAAAACAACTTTCTCCTATAATATTAGCACAAGCAAGCTCCAATTTTAACTTCATCGAGGATAGTAAGGGGTTTCTTGTCCAGCTTGGTTTCCCTCTGCATCTGATTGGCCGCTGGAATAAAATAATGCTGAATCGGACTTTTCTCACGTAATTCTTATTCCAGTTGGGGGGGGGGGGGAGGCGGCATTCTGCTATCCAAAGATGTATTTCAATACCATTTTCAAAGTCGACATTCCTTAATTCCCCGCGACACAGATTATTCCTTTCCAAAGGTTAAAAATCTCCCTTTCCCCAATTTGGGGAGCTCCACCCGCGAAAGATAAAAGAGCTTGCCCGCCCTTTTCCAACCCGCACTCCAGATATTTCACATCTGTTTCCACGTGATTCTGGAACTTAAGTCTTCGCTCACTTCTTAACAACGTACACCAACTTTCCGCGCCGCCGCCGCCCCCCACCCCTCGCCGTAAGAGCGCCTTTGATCGCCCAGCACGTTTGACTTACAGCCTCACTCTGCGATCGATCCCGCACAGCGTCGCGGTCGGAAGCGGGAGCCGTTCTGTGCGGAGAGGCAGGAGCTTCCCCTCCGAGGCTGGAGGGCTTTCGCCGCAATCTGTTGCCCTCGACTTGGAAGCTCCCCCAACCTGCGCCTAACTCGGCCGGCCTCCCCCTCCCCCAGCCGACCCGGCCAGAGCACCTCGTAGCTAAGGGGAGACGGGAAGGAGGAGGGGAGCAGCCATTCCAGAAGCCGCAGTAAACCGCGCGAAGAGCCCAACGCTTCGCCGAGTTTTGCCCCGCTGCCGCAATACAACCCCGCGCACCGAAACTCACTTGCAAGTTCGGGCGCCGGAGCCTCCCGGTGGCCGCGCAGAGTCACGCCGCGGGGCGTCCCAGATTTCCAGCGGCCAGCGAGAGGGAGATCGCGGCAGGAACGATCTTTCCCTCGCCCTCCGGCTCGTCGCGACCCCGCTTCCCTCCGCGCCGTTTCTGGCTTTTCCCCTGTCCCCGCCCGGTCCTGCAGCTGCTCCCGTTCTCGGGATTCGGTTTCCCTGCCCTCTCCAGCTCCCACTAGTGAGTGCCGAGAGCCAAACGCTTTCGAGAGGGACTCTCTGTGGCCGGGTTTGGCTTCTTCTGCCTCCCCCGCTGAGCACAGGCGGTTACCTTCGTTTAGGGCTGGCGCACGTGTTACGGAACCCGCCGTGCCCGAGAGAAGGAGCGCGTCACTTGCGCGCAACTCGTCGGGTGCCGCGCGTTGGATGCTGCGCGCTCCCTTCTGTGGCTTTAGGGCTCCTTTGACTTCGGGCATTTGGGAAAGGCGGATACAAAACTGTAACAGCGCGCACAAGCGGGGGTCAGCTGGCTTGTAGATACCCTGCCTGAGGTATCTCTCCAGGCTGAGGTTAAAAGCCAGAATCTGCTTGACTGGCTTGTATTTTGCAGGTTCAACGAACTCTGCTAATAAACCATGATTAAATAAATCATGGGTTGGCATGTCGTGTGAATGTAGTCAATACGTGCAATAAATACTGTGCAGCCAGAATATTGGAGCACACCCATTTCAGCTGCTGATGAAAATCAACTCTGTAATAGGACTGCCAAAATATTGCAATGAACAAAGCGATCTTAAATATGCTACATTGTATTCTGTTAGGTAAGTAGTGGGCATAACAATAAACAAGGGTAACATCTGTAGTTTTTCCAGAAGTTACCAACAGTCAATTGCTACCTTTGACCATGCAGGTTGGAGCAGCAAAGAGAAAATTTAGAAACATCCAGGAGACCACAGGTTCCCACTCTCAACTGTAGCTAAAAAGCATAAGAGTGATGAATCTTCCACACCTCCTGGCTAGCAGTTCATTATCTGAAATTACAGTAGTTACTACAGCAGAATGATGGGCTTCAATCCAGCCCTCCCTCAAGACAGAAATTTAACTAATCAGAGGCATTACTGCCCCAGTTCTTTGCTGGCCTTGTTCTTTTTTCTCCCTTCTTTTTTATTAGATAATAATTCATTCCCTAGTACTCTTAATGTGGTACAGCTATCACCTCAATCAACCATATGCATAGACAAGACCTTAATTCTGAACTAACACAACCAGGTTGATACGATGCCCAACATTCTCCAAATTGGGCCATTGTGGCTACCCCTTTGTATGCTGTGCTAAAAAATCCTTAGATGCTGAACTTTAGCCAGGAAATGTTTTACCTCACTCCCTCTCCTCTGGGAGAGGTGGGAATTGTTCTCCAGTATGTTAGGAGGAGGGAGACAGTTTGGTGTAGCAGTTAAGGCGCCAGGCTAGAAACTGGGAGACCGTGAGGCCTAGTCCTGCCTTAGGCACAAAGCCAGCTAGATGACCTTGGGATAGTCATTCAGCCCTAGGAAGAAGGAGGCAATGGCAAATCCCTTTGGAAATCTTGCCAAGAAAACTGCAGGGGCTTGTCCAGGCAGTCACCAGGAATCAAAAAATAGGGAAAGCAGTATAAGGCAGAGGTAAGAATCACATTGGCTTAGTATTGTGGCAAAATATTGGCTACATTCACCAAACATGCTAAACAATAAACAAGCAAACTTTACATAGGTGATCGCAATTCTAAAGTATAAAGAGTAACAGTAAAGAGACATTAGCAAAAAGTTCTGAATGCTGGGTGCCAAACCAACAGTAGTTTCTAGATTCCCTTGCAATCTAGATTTTTTTATCTCTCTCCAATTTTTACGCACTTCTGTTAGGCACAGGTGTCCACTGGGAGGTCAAATGACAAAACATGTCACAAGGTTGCTGTGCAAGCTCCATCTCTTACTTAGTTGCCTGCAAAATTGCAACTCAAGTACAAAAGAGGAGAGCTTGAGTCCCAACTCACAATTTCTGATTTTGATCATGGTTTGGAATGGATGCCTATGTTCTCAGGTCTGTCCCCAGTGTGAAAGATTTTGAAGATGTAGCAGAGGTTTGCAGATAATGTAAAAGGTACAAGAAGCACAGCTGAGTTAGCAAGATAGGTAAAATCAAAGCAGAGCCCACCCACCAGTGAAGAAGACAGTACTGTAGAAAATAGAGCTGTGGGTAGCTGATTGAGTCCTGGTCGTTAAGATACTGTCTTAGCGGTGCTCTAAAGCCAATTGACCACAGTGGCTTAAACAACCACAGTGTTGACTTTTCCACCCACCCAGCAGACCTTCCTTGATTTTGCTATCTTAGACTTCAGGAGAGCTAGGGTAATGGAGGGTTCAGTTAAGTATCTGCCCTCTAGCAGAAGCTGATGGCAAGGCTGTGTCCAACAGCAAACAGGATCCCAAAATGTCAAAAGGATAAAATGATTTGAAGGTCCTTCTTGCCAAAGTCTTAGCTGTACCCTGAAGGATCTGGAGGCCAGAGTTTCGAACAATATTATATATCCTCATCTGACTTGTATTGAAAGATGCATTGCCCATTGTTCACTCAAGGAGTATTTTCAGCCAAACAGTATTTTTGTTAGAGTCACTCAACAGAGGATCAGGTATGTTTCTGGATTAGATTAACCTCTTCTTCTAGTTGGAGTTTTATTGTTTTCTAATGATATTGTAGGAAATAGATGTTTGTGACTGAAGGATTGATACCATTCTTGCCTGAAATTCCTATCAATTAGTCATTGCAAGATAATAATGCAGCCAGTTTTTATCTCCTCCTCCTCCTCCTCCTCCTCCTCCAACCTGAAAGCATTATGTCCACTGTGGGGAAAATCTGAACTATTACATAATTGGAACTATTTTTGTTTGTTTAATTGGGAGTACATAATGCAACGAGTATGTGTTTGGGGCCACTATTTCTACATATTTGAATGGAGAAAATAACACTAATGTGCCATAGCTAACTTACAACAGTTAGAAGAAATTTGTATCATTTGTCTAAAATAATGGTGGTTCTGGCTCTTTTGGGGTTAGCAGTAAGGAAAGAGCACCCAGCACCCAATCTGGGAACAGTCAAGGCCACGTGGCCCTGTCCAGAGGTCAGAGCTGCTTCTACAGCAGTGTTTATCAGTTTCCCCAAAATAAAATAAAAATGTCTTCAGCAAAGGCCATCATATATCCAATGTCAGAGTTTCTCCCAGTATTGCATTCATAACCCTACTAAGGTTTTCCTTAGAGCAATGCTCACTTTACAAGAAAACATCTCTTCCTAACTAAGTAGCCAACTGGTCATGGTCCCACCCAAGTGGTGCATTAATTTCCAACCTTTTTTTTTTTTCTCAAGGATCCCACCCTTGTGCCATAACTTCCCATTCTTGCTTTTCCTTAGTGTCTCAATTTGTCCCCAGTGTAAAAGCTACCTGGCTAGGAATACGTCTCAAAGGATTGGTTATCGATGTCACATTTGAGACTTCATATTCTAACCCACCTAGTCTTAGAGCCTTATTGATATGTGTCCAAGTCACACAAATCATTTTTTTCTCTTTCTCTCTCTGTGATGAAGGAAATTTGAGAAGGAAACGAAGAAGGTATCTCAAGATTTGAGGATACTGAGACAGACTGAGGAGCGTGCAAACCAGTTCAAAAGCAAACAGACAGAAACAAAAAGTGCCTCTACCTGACCTGTCACCCACTTTGAGGACTAAGCCTTTGATTAAGTCCTTGACATATTCAGTGAAATCTTGTTTGTGTTCTTCCTTTCATGCACCTTTGAGCTGGTAGGCCGTACCTGCTGGGATCCAAGCCAGATCTGCTTAAAGCATGCAAAGAAAGTTTAAAATTGACTGAACCTAGAAGCAAAAATACTGGGAGTATGACAAGAAAGTTTGCTCTTGTTTGATTTGTGAGTCTTACGTTGGCAGACTCTGAGTTCTGACATTCTCCTCATGCATTCAGAATCTCTGGTGTCTTCAAGCAGGTTTTCTGTGCACAGCATGGATCAGTATTCATTCCTACTATTTAGGAAATCTTTTTGTACCTCTTGTGGGAATGTTTCTTCCCGTGTAATTGGTTATGTAAGATTACCAATCTCTGTAGCATATGTACAGGATGATCTGCTGAGGACATACGTGCACGTGTGCACACACAGAGGCAAAGATGGGCTAGTGCCAGAGAGAAAAATTGTCCAGCTTCTTTCACACTACTTACTCAGTTTGATGAATGAGAACATGCTTTAGAAATGTCAAAAGCAAAAAGAGTGCTGGCTACATTCTAATGAGTAGAGTGTGATGTTCTTGTACATGTTTACACCCAGATGTTCTTGTACATATAACCGCCCAGAGTCCCCCGATGGAAGGAGATGGGCGGGGACAAATTAAATAAATAAATTTAGTTAGGAGGTGGCTAAAGCAGTGTTTGTGTGTACGTGTGTGTGTGCAAAGGTCCCTTATTTCATTACCATCATGTGTCCCGTGTTCTGCAGCGTCCCTGGTTTTTTTACATTAAACACCTTCATGTGTCTTTCTCAGTAGAGTTGCTGTTGTCTCACTACTAATGGGGAGCACTTATTTTCCAAACACTGATTTCCCCACCTTGTTTGTAGAATACAAACATGGGAGACTGTTGTGAAGCACTACAAAACGTGTATATACTGTGACTCTGCATTTAAAGGTCACCACCTTACTCCACACTTCCTGCTTATAGTGGCCCAAGTGAGAGCAGCAGAGGGCACATCTATGACAGCAAACTGTTCTGTATATGCACACACAAAGTTCATGACTGTACTTCCATTATCCCTTGGGAAAACTCTGCCTGCGCAGGATTCTGAATCACAGAAATCGTTTGTGCACAGATTAAAGGCTTACAATTGTTTTGGTTTTGGTTTTTGTTTACTTTGTTTATAATGCATTGGTTACCATTGTTGCTGCTGCCTTTTTTAAGCAGCACCTATGACAGATACTGACTCCCAAGAATAATGTTCCAAAGAAGTGATCGGGTTATTTGACAAGACAGCTTGGGGTTGTCAGCTACAAAAGTAGTAAAGAATTATCTAATTCTAAGATGATTTCCAAAGCAGTCAGACAAAAGGTGCAAAAACACTCAAGCTCTCAGAGTTTTTGGGGGGTGATTTTACCTCCATGATCTCAGCGTGTTGAGAAGTAGTCTCAGCCTCCTTCAAATGTCCTATAAGTTAAGGCTCTTATCTGGAGCCATAAAAATCAAATAAAAGATGTGTCAGCAACACACACAGCTCCAGAAAGCTGAGGCTTTACCTCTTTTCTAAATGATTACAGCATTCATTAACATTTTAAAAAATTATTATTCCACAGACATCTGAGGACTGACCAGGTCTGTATTTGCAGCATCAGGTACTCCTGGGTATTCCCTGGTCCAGAGATTTTAAGAGACTATCATTATAAAAAGGTCTAAGTTGTATATTTTGTTTCCATCTTCTGCAAACCATGTGTTAAGCATTAACATTGCTTCTCCCAGACACATTTTATTCCTTCAGAGCTAATTTATTCTGATAATTGTTTTGGGATATTACTATCATCCTGCTTCATTAAGATGCCAGTATTAGATCTTATCAGTCCCTGATATTGCTTTGCTATATGTCACTTCTGCTCAGTGATTGAAAGCCACTGTGCAGGTTTTAAAACTAAATGCACACTAGCATTGATACGTTCTCATATAGCTTATTTTTCCAAATAACATTGACATCTTGTAACAGTCTCATTTCCTAACAATGTAAAAATTGATAATAATCTTCCCACAATTAATATCATTGTATAATCAAAAGAATTCAATGTGCTGGAACCAAAGGAACATTCAATTTTATACCAAACCAGAGCAGCAAAAAAGCCATTTTTCCCTTGCCAGCATATGTTTAAAAAAGGAACACCAGAAGTCTCAGACTGTAGGTAAATCTGCAACAAAATGCCTGGAGAAATTAATAAGTCTTCATGTCCTACAGAAAGCAAGCCTGGAAAGATGTTCACAAATCTAGATTCCATAACAGAAGAACTTAAGAATAGCCCTGCTTGATCAGGGTAAGCAGCTTAATCCAGCCTTTTGTTTCCCACGGTGGCCAACTAGATGCTTCTGGAATGCTCGCATGCAGGGGATGGGACATACCCCCTCCCAGTGTTGTTCCCCTGGAACTTGTATTTAAAGTCATGATGCCACCAAGCCAGAGGTAACTGCGAGTATCAAACCCTTGATAGATCTGTCCTCCATGCATTTATCCAATCCTGTTTTAAAGTTGGTGATCATGAACACATCTTAAGGTAATAAATTATACACTATGTGAAGCAGTACTTTCTTTTGTCTGTTCTATACAAGCCTCATTGGATGATTCTTGATCCTAGTGTTTTGAGAGAGGGAGAGAGACGTAACAGAAAGGATCCTGTCTCCCAGGTCCAACCAAAAAAATGCCTGAGAAAAAGAGATCACAGGGCTGCATTTTATGCATTGTTCTTGGACAGCTTACCATGTTTACCTTGATCATCTACCATATTTTCTTTCAAAAGCAGCTAAAGCACCACTTGGTCATCTATTTACATTTATCACTAGATAAAGACATAGAAACTTAGACTGATTTATGTATATCTTCAAAACAATAATCTGAGGTAGGCTAAGCAAAACCAGGGATAACTTTTTTTTTCTGGCAGATGCCATATTTGGAATTTTACAGACACTTTCACAAAATAGCTGTTACTGTTTCTATGGTCAGTTGCAATATACCATAGCCATATGCTAGAATTACAATTATGTAACCCATTTCTTTGGAAGATGTTAAGCTCTATGAACTTTGCTCCATCTCTTATATGTAACTATTAAGAAACAAACGTTGTATCCCTGTTGTATTTCTCCACGGGCAAGTAATATTGCCAGTTTCAACTTTCCCTAGTGCTAAAAGAAAGATAAATCAGAAGTTTTATATAAGACAAATAGGAATGCTAGCAAAACAGTGGAGAGGCAGACTTGGTGATGGTAGAATGGGCTTTGATTTCCATAGAATTTCCATTAAAATAAAATCCAGAAATTATCATATATACTACAGATATTTCATTCCTTTAATTGCCAGTTTTAATTTAGCTTAAATCCATCACTTACAGACAAAACAGAGGGTCCACATATCTAAAATAACTCAAAGGTTGGCAGATGAGCAACAACAACAATGAAAACAGAAAGGAAAAAGAGAAAGAGTAAAAAGCATTAAAGAGTGAATATCTTCACTGATCGGAGTGACAAGTAACTGTTGGAGAGGAAACCTATAAAAACAGAAGAGAAATTGGAATTGAGTGGATATACTCTGAAGAACAGGGTCTATACAGCAAGATGTTATTACAGATTGTATTAAGGCTGTTGAAAACTATAAATCTTTAACTTACTGAATAGTTAAAGATTTGCTCCAAACTCTCCATAAGTCTCTGCTTCTGTTCCATCTTTCTAAGTTCCACTTGTCTTCCTATCTGATAATATGACTTAGTTTCAGATGTCTTAATTATTCAATAAACCTACTATAATTTACAGAACTCAAGTTAGTCATGACTAATTTTTTTCCAATGAGTTCTGTCTGTCTGCTGTAAAGGTGAACAGTGTTTTGGAAGCTAGGTACCCCACTGGGGAGACAAATGAAGCAAAGAATGCAAGACTGTATGGGCAGCGTGGGGATTTTCTGGTCCTTCCTTCTTTATTCTTTTTTAATTGTATTAAATCTCATTAAACATTAGTGCACCATCTCGAAATGGTGGAAAACCAGGTCAAAATGGTAGGAAACCAGTTTCACACACATAGCACTGACTTTTGACAGCACACGCAGAGGAGTTCTGGAGGGTGCAAAAACACCTGGTCTAATGTTTGCATGACTAATTCTGGATCCAGCTCCATGATTCTCTGAGGATGCTGAAGCCCTAGATCTCCTGGATCTGTGCACAAACTAGACTAGAATACCACCTTACAGCATTTTTATACTGAATCTCTTCAATACAGTTTATGCAGTTTTGAATTTTAGAATTATTTATATCTCTATATATTTTGACATCCATCACAATAAATATGAGAGGATGATTATATATTGTCTTTTTATATACCATCTCCAAATCACTGAGCCAAGAAGCCAGAATATGATCTATTCTCCTTCACTGAGGTGGTGCCGTAGATCTTCCTCAATTTCACAGCCTCTACCTCTGAAAGACGAAATGACAACCTCTGGATTCTTCACTGCAGAAGCCTTCCTTTAAGTTCAAAATAATATAAAATAAAAAAGGAAGAGTAACTGCATCCATGGCAATAAACCTCCACACAAACAAAATGCCTTAGGATAAAAATAGTATCCTAATGTTCCCAGTCTCTTACTAGACAAGCAAGCATCCAACCATTAAGGCCAAAGATGTAGGGTTACATGCAGATTTACTAACAGACCAGCACATTTGTGCTTAGTAACATTATTCCCATGAATAAGTTGCTCACAATTCATAAAGGTTTCAAAGATCTTTTTCCCTGAGGCTATGTTTTATTTCTCCTTTTGCTTTCTGCCCCGTTAATTACTCAGATAATGTAGACTAATCCCCATTTCTAGTGTCATGTTCTATAGTTTTTAATTAGTTTAACCAAATAACATTTATTCAGTAGAGTTGAGTGGTTGGTTGATTTCTTTACAATACCAACATAGTCCTAAATGAATTTCCTCTTTTTAACATCTAAATTTGCTTTTGGTGATCTAGTCCAGAATGAGATACGGTTAATATAATTATGCACCCTTTGAGTATTTGTCTATTTGCTCCATTTGAAACAGATTGTATATACAGGTACTATTCATTAGATTTGTTTAAAAAACTTGTTGCAAAACACCCCTCCCAAGAAGTGAGTAATGTGGAACCTCCACTTCTAAAAATGAAATGAAGCTGTTGTGCTCCAACATTACAATAGGCAGAGGAGGCTTCTCTCCATCTGAAAAGTATTTGCAAAATCCTGGCATGGCTGTGCAAGGCCTCAAAGCAGAAGCAACAACCACAATTTTAATATTTTTAATTAATTTATTGCATGTCTTTACCATAGTATGGTATGGATCAAAAGAAAAACACAGCAATTACAAGACGCACCACATCAAAGAGAAGTCCAGCTGACTTGAACAGGACTAATTAAAAAGCCAGATTTAATTTAATGGGCAGCTGTCTCCTATTCTAACTTTTGGGACTGTTGAAATATATTGTCCTAATGTTCTTTACAACATCCTAATACAGGCATATCAGTGGATTTTCTCTACCAGAGAGAATATAAACCTCCATCATTTGGTCTGATGCTACCTTTAGAGCAAGCAGTTACCTGGTTTCTCATCTCCTAGTATGAAATTATGGTATATCTGACAATTCCAAAATAGGGACAGGAGAAAACACAAAATCTATTATACGTTTGAAGGTAGTTAGTATATTGATACCGTATCTTGATGTACAAAATGTATCTTAATGTACATTTTATACCCAGTTGTGTTCAAGGCAAGGACCTCCTCTCACTTCCTTCCCTATCGTACTGCTGAGTTTTAATTAAGGTAACCATTGCAAGAAATTGAAAATACCTGAACTGACTCATGAAAGTGTTCCTTTTTTTTTTAAGGGAAGAAAATGCTTATTTAGGACAGAATCAATTTCATGAGAAGACTGAAAAGCAACAGGGTAGACCAGTAACTTTGCCATTTATTGTATGTGAGTTAGCCCATACATGTGATTCCTTTCTATTTCCTTTGTTGTATAAGAGGATGGATTACTAGTAAAGTTTGAAGGAGTCCTCAATAGACAACCATCTTCCCTGTGTGTGAGGGGGTTGCTGCAGAGTTGTAAGGGCTAGTTTTGTGTCATGTGTTGTCACATCATGGTCAGGTCCAAAGCCAGCCCTACTCTTAAGCAGAATGAAGCAACTGCCTGAGATGGAAGATATTGGAGGAGAAAATTGCATGCCACTTAGCCTTCTAAGCCTTTCAATGCAAGGGGAAATGTCATCTAGAGGAACAACATTGAAATAAAATAAATCTATCGATCAGTTGACTTCGGGGAATGATGCCATCTTGTCCTTAGCGATAGTCAGTCCCCATTGCCAATGCCCTAGATCAGTGTTTCTCAACCGTGGCAGCTTGTAGATGTGTGGACTTCAACTCCAACCTTGCTGGCTGGGGAATTTTGGGAGTTGAAGTCCACACATCTTCAAGCTGCCACGGTTGAGAAACACTGCCCTAGATCAAAAGATTTATCTGCCTTCGGATGGCATGGGAAGCGGCTTTGCTTTTATATTGTTGTGGCAGACAGTAGCCTTCACTGAGCAGAATGCAACTGTGAATAATCTGCAGACCATCTGCATTAACACAAGGAAGTCAGAAGTGAAGAGGGCAAACTCAGAGCATATATCTCTACATTTCTTTATATTGACGTGTGTTGAACACCTGAAGGATCTATAAAGTAATTTTCCTTTATACTTTTTTTTTTTTTTTAAGAAGAAGCAACTCCCCAGATTTCAGTCATCCAGAAGAGTCAAGAACAGGGAATTTGTATGGGCAATTGAGCCCTGAACTGAGCAGAGTTCTTGATTTTGGCAGTGTATGTTTATTTCCTTTTTGATTTGCATTTTAATCCAGAAATTTAGGCAAATTTTTAAGTGTCTGTGGCTATGGACTTAGAAAAACATGTCAGTTGTATTTCATTTCCACTGGCGTATTAAAGCAGGAATTCATTATTTCCTTAGCATTTCAGCCCAAGCCACCGGCATACATTACACTCTCCCACCCTACTCTGCATACTCAGACAGATATTTAAAGTTATATGATTATCCAGGAAAAGAAATAAAACGGGGAAAAAAACCCTTACAATTTTCACCTTTAAAAAACGACAGCCCAATCCCTCTATATTTTTACTTAGAAGAAATAACAAGATGCCTTAGAAATTTAGTCAAAGAATATATTTTTGTTCTTGAGGGCCAGAAATTCACCTTTTAATATAACTTTTAGACTCCATAAAGTGGCCAATGATATACAGGCTCTGAAAACCACACCAGCATTTCTAAAGGGAGAGGAATGGTCATATAGAAAGAACAATACAGGAAACAATGCAAAGCATAAACAGACATTTTGTGAAACGGCACAGAAAGGCTGAGTATCTAATGATTTGTCTGTTCTCTCCCATTGTACAATATCTTTGCCCTGTAATAATCCATTAGATGATTAATTCCAAAAATAACACTGTGTTTCTGGAGTCCTCCTCTACACGTTTCAATGTTTATTCTTTAAAGCACTGCTATGTTATACAGTTTGTTGGACCCTGGAGTCAGGAGAACTTTTCATCATCGAGCACATTTATTTTAGTCTAATTAAGCTCCAAAAGATTCCTTTTGATTCAGAAAGCAACTAATAAATCAGGCTGTCCATTCACAGTGATTATGGCTAGGCTCAAGGAAAAGTTTATGGTATGCAACTGATCTTTTCTCCTCTGGACAAAGGGAAACAGAGTCACTTGGGAATCTGTAATGGGAAGAAAAATCCATTAGTCATAGAAAAGCATACTGAAACAGGGATTACAAAAAACTCACCTTCGCTCTAGTCTGCATATTTCACTTCAGTCAAGTAAATGCATGAATTTTATGGTGGATTAGCTGTACTCTCTGCGTCATGAATTCCAAACAGCCTGGATATGGTGGATAGCTTGAATTTGGTCTCAGGATTAGAACCAATGAATATGTGACTATTTGTGAACAAGACCCTTCAGCCAAAGATTTGAGAAACAATAGTCTACTACTTTATAACCAAAAACATTTATTTTAATTCAAGAGCTATAATCCAGGCACCTACACATGTAGTTTCCACATAAAAAGCTACAAGAAAAGTAGCCCCAATATTACATTTAGGTACTTTTTCTACTAGTCTCAGCAATGAAAGAGTGCCCTGAATTGGTGAGAAAAATGGTGAGACTGTATAAATATTTGTATCTCATACAACATGCATTTAATTATACTGGGGAAATTGAAATAAAGCCATCATAGTTATAGAATCATCATGATTCCAACTTCACTGAGGATATGAGCTGGTGGACTGACTAAGACTGAAACCTTGGGTTGATGATTGATACTTTGATGAGTATTTTGACCCACCATATGGCGACTGCTGTGAAAAAGGCAAATCTGTGGGTCAGGATCATTAGGAAAGGAAATAAACAATAAAAACACAAGATTACCACATTGTGCTGATCTATAGCACAAACACATTTAGAAGACAGTGTACATTCGTTGAACGTAAACTACTATGATGATGATGATGATGATGATGATGATTTCAAAAGAACAAATGATCCATTTGCAATGAGCTCTGCCAGAGAGTTGAATATACCTCTGTTAAGAAACTAGAGAATTTACCACTTTACCAATGGGCACATACAGAACATGAAAAATTTTGAATGTAAGACATGTTAGCTTAATCATATATGGGAGTGGCCCTTCCTTCACCAATGAGTAATCACAATAAACTTAGCTTCTACCAGAGGATACAGTGATCCCCAACAGGCTTCAGGCACCACTTGTTCAGGTTAGAGATTAAACCATTAGAAACAGCTCATGATATCATGTATTATGACAACCTTTTCAATCCCTCAAATCTCTACCTGACAGGTGAACAGAAGGAAAAGAATATATCTTCTTAGATTAAAGAACAGACCATTCTTTTTCTGCTGACTAAGTCTTAAGGAAAATAAACAATTGCTATTGCTTACATTTAGGTCCACGTAGCTGTCTCTCTTAAGAAAGACTTGGCATAGAACTTTAATATAATTTTAAATGATAGTTCATATACATGCTGACAGCTATTTTCAAGGCCAGCCCAACATTTATCCCAGTGTAGACAGAAAACGTTTAAAACATTTTTTTAAAAAAGAAACATCTATATAAATAAAAGAATGCATTAGCCATTGGGCAGAATGATACAGGCAGAAGGGCAGAGCAGTTGGTATGCTGAAGAAGAATCAGTGGAGTCCTTGGTGCTCTCTGAGGCTTGTTGTTTTCTTGCAGACGTTTCATTGCCAGCCTAGGCAACATCTTCAGTGCAAAGAGGGAGTGGGCCTTGCTCTCAGTGTATATACCGTGGCTTGCCCTGCTTGTGTTGGTGGGAGTGTTGTTCTCTCCTTGGGAGTTCTTTGATTGGGCAGTTGTTTGCTGCTTGGTTGATTGCCTGAGTTAATAGTTCCTTGATTAGGGTGTATTGTGCTGTTTGATGGTTCATCTGGTGTTAATCCTAGTGTCGATTTTTGCATATCTGGGTGTTAATTGCTGGCAAGGGAGTGTACTAGTCAGTTATTGCCAACTCAATCTACACCAGTGCTTTTCAAACTTGGCAACTTTAAGATGTATGGACTTCAACTCCACTGCTGGCTGGGGAATTCTGGGAGATGACGTCCACAAACCTTAAAGTTGCCAAGTTTGATGTGTACCATGGCAGTTGGTATCCTCCTTTTTCTCCCTAATGTTAGCCGCTGCTATATGTACACCATATGTCTACAATATTACCAGGTTTTGTGTGTGTATGTAATATCATATCGTATCTATATATATTAATATATTACATTTCCCCCAAGTCCTCAGTGACAGCACTTCAGTGTCGTGGTTAAAAACAACAGGCTAAAAACCAGGAGACCATGAGTTCAAATCCTGCCTTAGAGACAAAGCCAGCTGGCCCAGTCACTCTCTCTTTCTCTCTCAGCCCAAGGAAAAAGACAATGACAAACCCTTCAAAAAATGTTGCCAAGAGAACTGCATTGTCCAGGCAGTTGCTAGAAGTCACGACTAACTTCAGGGAACACACACACAGTTTAATCATCGTCATCATCTAGCAGCAACTAGTCTAAAATTTGCACCCTGAGAATTTTCACCCCAATCTCCTCTGATTTGTCTGAAAATAAGTATGATATATTTTAGTCACATCCTATTACTGTTTTGAGACTATCCAGAAGAGAGAAATGAAGGAATGCAGGCAGGTTAGAAAAAGTCAAAGCAGATATCTTGACAATGAACAAAGCAGGAAGCAGAACCTTGGATAGCTCTGAGTGAGTCCTGCTAGCTAAGTTTCTCCTTTATTACAACAATAAAGTGATGTTGTCTCAGTATTGCCCTGAATTCAGCTGAAGCCCTATTCATATAACAATAAATTGTAGAGTTGTCAGGTTCATCCCCTTTAGGCATGGTGGGTGACTACCAGGGGAAAATTTTCTGGGGAGAAATTGGAGGTGGAAGCTAGGAACATCTAACAAATGAAAATAAGCAGAAAATATAAACAAAAAAGCTATGTTCCTACCCATAATAAACTACACTAGAGGTTATTTATTTATTTATCTATGCGTTCATTTAAATTTATTGTAGCTGCCCAACTCCAATTTCTACATGTATTCCATTATTATTTTGTACAGGTAAGATAAATATAGAAAGATGCCATTTTAACCAACTTGGCATAGATGGAGGAAAAAAGTGGCAGGGAATATTGATTCTTCAGGATGGCTATTTGCAATATACAAAAAATAGTAAACTGACAACATGACTGAGTGTTCTCTGGGTAGGAAGATAGAATATAAATTGATTGATTGAATTAATTAATTCATGGCTAATCTCCCATAAAACCATTATCTTCTGGTTTTGTTTCCTGCATGGCGGCGTCTTTATTCTGCCTCCTTTTTAAAATGTTACAATAAACAGAGAACATGTGTGTCTACCCACTAGCTGAAAACAGAATTGTTACATTTGAACCTAAGAAAATGGTTAGGAGTAAAGCAGAACAACAGGTACAGGGATCATTGTTGAACAAGAATTCTTATCCATGAGTATACTTTTTCAAAGTAAGCATAAACAACTCATTCAGCAGTTATGGACTCCAGTGGTCATTTAGGATTTAAACAGATGAGAACTCCTTCATAAATATTGATTTCACCCACCGCCATTAATGACCAATTCCACAGTAGTTTCTTTTAAAACAAACCATTTTCCTATTGATTGCATTAATCCTTTTCTTGAGGCAAAGCACTGGATACTCAGAACTGACATTGTTTGGTGAAAAATCCAATGATCCAACATTTTTTCTCCTTCTGTATATAAAATGGCCCCAGTAATATTTTTTCACTGCTGTTTTTTGAAAAAATACAATACTGGTATTTTACTTTGCTCATCCTCCCTGTCATAAATCTCTCCATATTCTAAGTTTGTTTTTTTTTAATTTCAGTGACAATTCTACAATGTGCAATCTGTCTAGCCAGGATTATTTAGTGCTTTATACCCAGGCATGGGGGAAAATGACCAAAAAAGGAATATCTTTCTTTGCTTGTTTAAAAGCTTTATTTTTTAAATATCATTCTGCCAACATTTATGACTATAAACCATAGGAATTTTTTAAAGGATTCCTTCAAAAAGTGATGACACATCACAGAGCTGTGAGTTTATGTAGTGGAAAGAACTCTTTGAAATTCAGGTTTTTTTAAAAAACAGCTTTGCTTTGTATTCTGAAATATTCTCTCAAATTTCGAATGGAAAAAAAAACTTATACAAATGATTTACTGACTGATCTAGAATATCCCACCCATAAAATATAAAGCAGTATGTGGAATCCCATTTAAGCAAATTCTCAGGAGATCTTCAATTAAGGCCAGATTAGAAACTTACTGCATATAATTACCCTTTGATTATAAACGCTCTTATTCTTTTTCAGTAAGATAATATGTGGTTGATATTTCCCTTGGTGTTTAAGTCCAACTGTTATTTTCCAAAGAAAGGATTTTCCATGACTATTTAACTCCAGCTATTTTAACTTAATCAAATTCTCTTCCAAGCCTGGGAAATCAATCTCCGTTCATGATGGAAAAGCAATTGTTTTCGGGACATTCTTTTTGAAAGACACACGTCTTCAGGAATTGTCTCAAAAGTCTTGATCTCTGGCTTATGAAGCCCTCAGCAAGTTTATTTAGAAGATTTTCATAAAATCTGCAGATACTGAATGGCTGAAAAAAGCAACACATTGGTGTGTCTGAAAGAAAAATGCATTAGTTGGGTTTTCAGAACCTTAAAATCATAGAATTGCATTAAAGTAATATCCTTCAAAAACTTTTGGATGAATTGAAGCCAGGAAAGCTTAGAAAGCTCATAACTGACATAGAGATGTACAAGAAGAGGCAAGGCCATGTGGCCACTCATAATAAATTAGTACAAGAACATGTACTGTGCTTCAAAATTCTTTTTTTATAAAATTGCAGGAGAGCTGGTAGAAAAATGCAGGAGAATTTTTCTGGTTTGCATTTGATGCAGGCTTCCATCAATAGAAGAGAGAGGGAAATGATTTTCTCCTTCCATTTCTTTGATCAACTTGCAGTATACTGAACTATTATCCAATCCTCTGAAATAAATTTAGAGAAGTGCAGAATTCTCAAAAGGCATCTCTTCTTCTCTTGAGCTTCTGGAAGCCTCTACTGAATCAAAGAGTCTTGCAGCAATAGAAAGACACTACTGTAATTGAATAGAACTGAAAGAATGATAGGCACATTGCACTAGGCCATTATTTATATTTAAGGATGGTTTATTGAATAAACTGTACTTGAATGCAGTTGTGCAACATATAAAACCATATACCATTATTTATAAATCACAGTGGTTGAGGGTTGATCTCTTGATTTCTTGATTCAAGAGGAATTTTCTAGGTAGTCAAATGTTTCCAAAATTTTAAACAAGAGGAAATACATATTTAAACAGGACTATGAAAATAATGCTATTTTTGTTCAGATGTAACATAATGCTTCTTTTTTCTACTTTCCACTCAACAGCTGCCATTTACTTACTGTATATATAGAAGAAATTCAAGGTAGCATATAAGGACACACTTTGAAGATTGAATGCTAAAAAGAAAAGGAAGGGAGGAAATCTCAGAAAACTCTAAATACCTGAGCTATTTCTTGTAATTTATTTGCAAAAGAATGTACCATAGATTTCAAACCAGATATTTTTGGGGAGGATATACTCTGCCAAAGGCAACTACAAGCAAATCATTGCATGATTCCAACCCCCTACCTGAGTCTGAACAGACAAGGCCAAATAGTCCACCCCCACTCCCATAGTTCTGCTACGTATTTTTTCCTGGTGTTCAGTAGCTGCTATATTAATTCCCACAGGTGCTTCAGAGAAATTTTCACTAAATTATAATGGTGGCTGCCTCATATGATATTAGAAAGTGCCATGCTTTCCTCTTCGATCTGAAGCATCTGTGTATCCACCATTGGCAAACCTAGCCTTTCTAAAATGACACCTACTTTGGTATTTCTCAACAAGTGACAGATTGCCAGCCAACCTTAAGTATCTAAAAAAGCTAAGCAGGGTCAGCTGTGATTGGTAGTTGGCTGGCGGATCATCTGGGAATTTCAGGGCAGGGAATATGCTGGGGGGAAAATGGCAAATCACTTACATACCATTGCAAGAAAACTGCATGGATGGGCCTATGGTAAGTCCTTGGGGGTTGAAGTGGCCTGATGTCATCCTCATCTTCATAGGCCTATACTATGTTTTCTAATTGTGCTAGAACATGATGGACTGTTTCAAATGAAAGCAATAAAATAGTAAGTAAAGTTGTAGAAGGGACTCTAAAACTGTTCAACGAAAGAAGTGTCTCTTAATTTCCTCTTATTTTGGCTCTCAGTGCTGTTTTTGCCATCTGTGCTACTTCAGTACAAATAGGTATCTTAAGTTAATAAATGTACATCCCAAGATTTTACAGCTTCTCCCACATATAGCAGGAGGGTTAAGTTAGGGTTGTATCAAAGATGCTGCTTCTCAACAAGCATTAACAATGAATATCTTAAAGCATGGATGACACATTTATGAACTTTTCTGACAAATTCCATGGCATTTTTCATATAGAACCAGCCTGGATCAGAAAATGTACTTACTCAGAATAACATAATGTACTAGTATACTGCCGGCAATGATATATGGCCTCCAAGTCCAGATTTAGAAAGCTTGAAAATCTGGAACTTCCTTCTGATTCATTATTTCTTGCTTTTACTGTTACCTCAGTAAGTCACATGAAGTGAGAACTCAGGGGAAAGCCCATTGTAGCAGTGTATAAGACTATCACAGAAGACAAGATTCCAGAAATAGAATGCTTTTCACTGCTTTTATAATACTTTCAATATTCCCTGCCTTTCACATATGTTAGGAGAAGCCCCAGTGTTGTGGAAGGGTGAATAAGTTGCAAGCAGAATGTCGAAGATTCAATTGTGGGTTCTTCTTCTTCCTTTTGAAAATAAGGATCAGGAGATTGGAGATTCCAAAAAGCTATTGCCAGCCTGTGAACTGTGAGCTAACAGTTGAAGCAAGACTGTGAACTGGCAAATGTTCTCTCAGTCTAGCATTTTTGCAAGTAAACATTGTCTCCCCCTTTTAAAAAATAACCTGCTACTTCTCTTGAATCACAAGAGAAATGGCATATTATAACATCAGGAATATTAAAGGAGTGTGATGGAATGTGAGGGTGACCTTGGAAGATGTGTGGGGGGGGGAGATATGCCATCAAGGGAATGATCAGATAAAAGAGGAAGGAGCCCACAACAGAGTAACAGCCACAGAAAGAAACTTAGGAATGGCTTTTCACTAATTACTCAGGCAGTAAATAGGGAAGGCAGGAGATTTGTACTTTCAGACTTACAAGATTCTGTTAATGTAGCCTTACAATAAAGGAGAATTAGCTCTTGTCATTGTGTTTCCTGTCTAGTTTACCTGGGAGGGCTGACAAGGAGATCACTGAAGAATGGAGCCAGTTGTTTTGTTGTTTATTCATTCAGTCGCTTCCGACTCTTCGTGACTTCATGGGCCAGCCCATGCCAGAACTTCCTGTTGGTCGTCAATATCCCCAGCTCCCCCAGGGATGAGTCCATCACCTCTAGAATATCATCCATCCACCTTGCCCTTGGTCGGCCCCTCTTCCTTTTGCCCTCCACTCTTCCTAGCATCAGAGCCTATAATATCAACACTGTCAGTAATGATGTCTGTTTCTATGGATAGACTATGTCTAAAAGATGTTAATTAAGGAATGACAGATGTGGAACAAATTTTATCTGATGAGATAGAGAAAGGACAGAATGTGGAACTACAAATGACAGGCCAAGAGAATAATTTGGGAAAGGATACTTTACTGGGTATACAAAAGAAACAGGCTGAAGTTTTAAAAATTAAAAGGGAAATACAAATTATAAACCAAGAGAATGGCCTGGATGTTTTCTTATTGGATCGACAAAAGAGGCTTGTTAAAGTCTTGAAGAAATCTGTGCAATGGGATGAAGAAGAATTGAAAAGAAACCAAATCCTACAACAATATTTGATTGAATTAAAGATTAAGACTGTTAGAAGTAAAAGGAAGGAATATTAAGTTGGTTTATTTGGTCAACTTCAGCAAAGGATCGTTACCTTGTCGTGGTGCTGGAGCTTGAGCACCTCAATGATGCCATGAGCTAAACCGTGAAGGGCCACCCAAGACGGGAAGGTCATGACAGAGAGGTCAGACTAAATGCGATCCCTGGGGAAGGTAATGGCAACCCACCTCAGTATTCTTGCCGTGAAAACTAAATGGATCAGTACAACCAGAGATATGTCGGTATACCATCGGAAGATGAGACCCCCAGGTCGGAAGATGGTCAAAATGCTACTGGGGAGGAACAGAGGATGAGCTCAACTAGCCCCAGACGTGATGACGCAGCTAGCTCAAAGCCGAAAGGACGGCTAGCGGCCGACGGTGCTGGTGGTGAACGGCGAATCCGATGTTCTAAGGATCAACACACCATCGGAACCTGGAATGTAAGATCTATGAGCCAGGGCAAATTGGATGTGGTTATTGGTGAGATGTCAAGATTAAAGATAGACATTCTGGGCGTCAGTGAACTGAAATGGACTGGAATGGGCCACTTCACATCAAATGACCACCAGATCTACTACTGTGGACAAGAGGACCACAGAAGAAATGGAGTAGCCTTCATAATTAATAGTAAAGTGGCTAAAGCAGTGCTTGGATACAACCCAAAAAATGATAGAATGATCTCAATTCGAATTCAGGGCAAGCCATCTAACATCACAGTGATCCAAATATACGCCCCAACCACAAATGCTGAAGAAGCTGAAGTAGAGCAGTTCTATGAGGATCTGCAGCACCTACTGGACAACACGCCTAAAAGAGATGTTATTTTCATCACAGGAGACTGGAATGCTAAGGTGGGCAGTCAAATGACACCTCGAATTACAGGTAAGTATGGCCTGGGAGAACAAAACGAAGCAGGACACAGGCTGATAGAATTTTGCCAAGACAATTCACTCTGCATAACAAACACTCTCTTCCAACAACCTAAGAGACGGCTTTATACATGGACTTCACCAGATGGACAACACCGAAATCAGATTGATTACATCCTTTGCAGCCAAAAGTGGCGGACATCTGTACAGTCGGTAAAAACAAGGCCTGGAGCTGACTGTAGTTCAGATCACGAACTTCTTCTTGCACAATTTAGGATCAGACTCAAGACATTAGGGAAGACCCACAGATCAGCTAGATATGAGCTCACTAATATTCCTAAGGAATATGCAGTGGAGGTGAGGAATCGATTTAAGGGACTGGACTTAGTAGATAGGGTCCCGGAAGAACTCTGGACAGAAGTTGGCAGCATTGTTCAGGAGGCGGCAACAAAATACATCCCAAAGAAAGAGAAAACCAAGAAGGCAAAATGGCTGTCTGCTGAGACACTAGAAGTAGCCCAAGAAAGAAGGAAAGCAAAAGGCAACAGTGATAGGGGGAGATATGCCCAATTAAATGCAAAATTCCAGAGGTTAGCCAGAAGAGATAAGGAATTATTTTTAAACAAGCAATGCGCAGAAGTGGAAGAAGACAATAGAATAGGAAGGACAAGAGACCTCTTCCAGAAAATTAGAAACATCGGAGGTAAATTCCAGGCAAAAATGGGTATGATCAAAAACAAAGATGGCAAGGACCTAACAGAAGAAGAAGAGATCAAGAAAAGGTGGCAAGAATATACAGAAAACCTGTATAGGAAGGATAACAATATCGGGGATAGCTTTGACAGTGTGGTCGGTGAGCTAGAGCCAGACATCCTGAAGAGTGAGGTTGAGTGGGCCTTAAGAAGCATTGCTAATAACAAGGCAACAGGAGACGACGGCATCCCAGCTGAACTGTTCAAAATCTTGCAAGATGATGCTGTCAAGGTAATGCATGCTATATGCCAGCAAATTTGGAAAACACAAGAATGGCCATCAGACTGGAAAAAATCAATTTATATCCCCATACCAAAAAAGGGAAACACTAAAGAATGTTCAAACTATCGAACAGTGGCACTCATTTCACATGCCAGTAAGGTAATGCTCAAGATCCTGCAAGGTAGACTTCAGCAGTTCATGGAGCGAGAATTGCCAGACGTACAAGCTGGGTTTAGAAAAGGCAGAGGAACTAGAGACCAAATTGCCAATATCCGCTGGATAATGGAAAAAGCCAGGGAGTTTCAGAAAAACATCTATTTCTGTTTTATTGACTATTCTAAAGCCTTTGACTGTGTGGACCATAACAAATTGTGGCAAGTTCTTAGTGGTATGGGGATACCAAGTCATCTTGTATGCCTCCTGAAGAATCTGTATAACGACCAAGTAGCAACAGTAAGAACAGACCACGGAACAACAGACTGGTTTAAGATTGGGAAAGGAGTACGGCAGGGCTGTATACTCTCACCCTACCTATTCAACTTGTATGCAGAACACATCATGCGACAAGCTGGCCTTGAGGAATCCAAGGCTGGAGTTAAAATCTCTGGAAGAAACATTAACAATCTCAGATATGCAGATGATACCACTTTGATGGCTGAAAGTGAAGAGGAACTGAGGAGCCTTATGATGAAGGTGAAAGAAGAAAGTGCAAAAGCTGGCTTGCAGCTAAACCTCAAAAAAACCAAGATTATGGCAACCAGCTTGATTGATAACTGGCAAATAGAGGGAGAAAATGTAGAAGCAGTGAAAGACTTTGTATTCCTAGGTGCAAAGATTACTGCAGATGCTGACTGCAGTCAGGAAATCAGAAGACGCTTAATCCTTGGAAGAAGAGCAATGACAAATCTCGATAAAATAGTTAAGAGCAGAGACATCACACTGACAACAAAGGCCCGCATAGTTAAAGCAATGGTGTTCCCTGTAGTAACATATGGCTGCGAGAGCTGGACCATAAGGAAGGCTGAGCGAAGGAAGATCGATGCTTTTGAACTGTGGTGTTGGAGGAAAATTCTGAGAGTGCCTTGGACTGCAAGAAGATCCAACCAGTCCATCCTCCAGGAAATAAAGCCAGACTGCTCACTTGAGGGAATGATATTAAAGGCAAAACTGAAATACTTTGGCCACATCATGAGAAGACAGGACACCCTGGAGAAGATGCTGATGCTAGGGAGAGTGGAGGGCAAAAGGAAGAGGGGCCGACCAAGGGCAAGATGGATGGATGATATTCTAGAGGTGACGGACTCGTCCCTGGGGGAGCTGGGGGTGTTGACGACTGACAGGAAGCTCTGGCGTGGGCTGGTCCATGAAGTCACGAAGAGTCGGAAGCGACTAAACGAATAAACAACAAAAATTTGGTCAAAGTTAAAACAAGACATTTATTTGCAAAGTTCTGGCAACACTTGATGGACTTTTTGCTGACATCAAAATTGAAAATTTTATGTTTTATGGATTTGCTTATAGATAGAGATGGATATGGGATGAAGACATATCTATTTAACCTTATAGTATGTGAAGAGTTATTAAATTTGTTTATACTTGTGATGAAGGTCAGAAGTCACTTCTTTATGTATTTCTTTTCTTTTTCTTTATTATATTCTTTCTTTTCTTTTTCTTCTTTTTCTTTTTTCCTGCACTTTTTATTTTCTTTCCATTCTCTTTTCTTTCTCTAAGTTTAGTTTGTATTAGTTTTTACTATTGTAATTAAAATCCTTAATAAAAATTATAATAAAAAAAAGAATGGAAACCTACGAAAAACAAAATACACACACCCCTGACCCAAAACAAATCCCATTCCCTGATTTGCATGACAAGGCAAGCCACAAGGCATGGTTAAAACACAGCTTGGGACTTTTTAACTGAGCTTCTCAGCATATCTTATGAACAGAGCCAAGGTGAGGTCAATTGACCACTGACCACAACAAATCCAAGACCAACTAGTACTGGAATGTGAATTATCAGCAGGAAATATCATCTCTTAGAGCAGCAATCATGGATTATTTATAATTATTATTATTTCTTTCCCCAACTTCTGGCAACCAGCAGTAGAGTCTCAAGAATTATTCCATATTTCCTAGTAATCAACCAATTTGGGAGGTAATGGGTACTCTTTTATGATGGAGTCTCAGATTAGAACACGGGGGAGAAAAATGTTTAAAAGAAATGTACTTGGCTTTCATCTCACAGCATTAGATTCCTTTTCCCTTTTTTCCTTGTGAAAAGAAATTTGATAAACCACAGATTTTGGGCCTGGATTCTGCACCTGCTTTAATTCACCACTTGGGATCTGTCCTTCATAATAGAATTGTGCAAAAATATTTATGATGGTCCCTACCATACATTCTGTTCTTTTTTACTCGTCTGGGCTAATGGGTCTGCCTGTTTTCCAATTCCATCATTTCCACCCACCCTATATCCAAAATATCATGAGTGCTTTCACCCCACCAATCTAACATCAAATTCCCCAATCTCTGAAAAGATGATGATGTAATAGTTCTGTTGTTTCCAATTTTCCAAGAACAAAAGCGTTGCCCTTTTATCATTTGTGAACCTCCCACTACAGTAATTATTTTGTTCTAGAAGTAAAATAAAATTAAAAAGTGAGTAAATCATTTAGTCTGCTTATGGATTACTCACATGCTCAAATATAAGAACTGTTTCATCACAGCATCTCCATCAATGTCTTCCTGAATTTTTGAAAAATAAAATATATTTAAAGATAAATCTAAACCCAAGCTGCCAGTTCTGATGCAATAAATAAATATAAATGCCTTTTACATCATGCTCATAAATCTTTTCCCTGACTCAATTGAGATCAATATAGGAAGCTACCTTATACCATCTGAAGATAGGTGCATCAATCTCACTATTGTATATCTTGGTAGGCAATCCTCTGAGTTCCTTGAAATTTCTAGAAGTAGCAAAAATTGAACCAAGGCCCTTTTGTATGCAAACATGTAACAATAGTGCTACAGGATAAAACCAAAGGCTGCCCTCTCAATCTGTTCCCATAGTGGCCAAACAGATCTTTTTAGGATGTCCACAGGGAGAGTATCAACAGAACACTCTTCTCATGATCCATAGCAGGCAATTTGTACAGAGAGATGTGTTGCTTCTACTAATGGAGGTTAACAATTAAGAGCCTGAAGACATGGGTTTGTCTTCTAGCCTGGGGATCCAGTGGTATGGGGGAGAACCTGTTAAATGATTATCTTTCTAGTAAATGGATGGTGCTCTTCCACAGACTATGTTTCTTATGGTTCAATAGTTTTATTGTTTTAAACAATTTTTTCCTTCTTTTTTTTTTGTGGTTGCCTTTGTATTGCTTTTTTTGGCTTTTAACTCTGTAAGCCACTCAGAGTTGGGGCAGTGAGATGGGTGGCTATATACATTTTATAAGTAAATAAATTAGCCATCATGATTAATAGCTTTAACCATTCATGAATCTGACCAATGGCCTTTTAGAGCTGCCCAAGCTGATGGCCATTTTTGGAAGCAAACACCGTAATTTAACTACATACCAGCTTCACTGTATTCATCTGTCTTGGATGTCTATTTAAAAAGATCTTACCTAAATTCTACAATTAGAATATACTAGACTATGCACTATACATTGTACACAGGGCCAGTTGTAACAAGCCACAAGGACATCAACATGGCACATACTGTATATCATCACATCATTTTGCAAAGGATGGAACATAGTTCATGCATCACAAACATTCATTGCATGCCTATGTATGTAAACATGCCATTTGTGTTATGGTGTCACAATGGATGTATCATGATTTGCCTCACCCTCTGTGCTCCCTACTGATATCTGTGCTTATTTTCTTACTATTTGCAAAAAAAAAAAGTGTATCTTTTTTGCTCTTATTTTCTCTAACCCCAAACAGAACAAAGCTATAACTTCTCCACTTAGAGAAATCACTCTAAGTCCCTTTTCCATCTTTCCCATTAAACTATGGCCCTTCCTCCAGATACATCTGCATTATGTTGCTTCTGTCATTTTGTCATGTTGGAATATCAGAACATTTTTATTTTGCACAATTATTCTGAGTTTAGATATCACATTGTCTCAGAGCAAAAAACAGATCTTATTTGACTTGTGAAAACCTTGCTGAAAGTTTATTGCATAGTTCAGATTTTTCTGATCGCTCAGATTCTTTCAGGCAACATCATTAATTCAGAGGAATGGAATGGGGCAGACTCAATATAGATTTTTCTCACTGTACTGAAAAGCACAGTGCCCACCATCTGATATTTGTTATAACTGAATTCTTAATATTATTGTTGGTCTAATAAAGTTCTACAATTTTTACACCTTTTTGTTTGTTTTTTTAATTGATAATAATAATTTATTAAATTTATATGCTGCTTGACTCTCAACAACAGGCAAAGAAATTACAATAAAATCAATAAAAAATAAAAAAATAAAGATAAAATATTATTTTGTTTTGTTGCATTTTGTTTACTGGTACTGGCTTAATATGTATATTAATGATCCCGGCTCTGCCATTTCTTATCTAAGCTTGCTTGGATATCTTGCAGGATCACTCTGCACAGTTCTTTAAAAGCCTGGGAATTCCTGATGCTTACTTTTCTGTTTCCATGGCTTTGCTGTGGACACCTGTTCCAAATGCAATTAGAATAGCATTTCTGTATTCTAGACTTTTAATTTCTAGCCAGCAAGAATCCTTTTTTAAAGGCTCAAGGCACAATACCATATGTCGTTTGGTTAGAAAATTTATGGGACAGTTTGGGGGCTACAAGACTGTGTGATTTTTACCCTGTTGTCAAGCTTTTACAATTTGTTCCAACATTTGCAAATCTACTTAAGTCATTCTCAGTTCTGTACTACAGAAGAACAGAATAGCTTCAAAGAATAGAACAGGACAGGACAATAGAACAGAAGATTCCAAATTGTCCCTTGCTGACAATTGTCCAATTGTCCCATGTAGTATCATTGCACAACAGCCAACAACTCGGATCTAGATCTGGATTATTTACTTTGAATGAAAGCATTTCTCCAAATCGCAAGCAGAGTGTCCTGTCCCAGTGTCTACTGGTCAATCCCTCAACTCAAGCAGGGATGTCTGCATGCAAAACAATGCTTTCACCTTTTCTTCTTTCTCCAAATGAGGTATGACTGGTCCATTCAGTCATGTTCAATGTAGTAACACAATAGATTATCCTACTGCCAGACTGTCATAGCTCTGATCTTGCCCCCTATCCTTTTGCTTTTGTTGTTTTGCTTGACTTGGGGCAAATATTTCATGAACTTATCCTTGAGATCCAAGAGTACTGAAGGTTAGAAATATTATCTGAGCGTTTATTTTGGTCAATGCAAATCTTGGGACAAGAATCTTCTTAGAGTTCCAATTGCCTATGAGTTTAGGGATCAATGAACTAGGGATAACAAACGTGTGTCAGTAGAGGGCAAATTAATGGGCAAAGTGGAAGAAGTGAGGTGCAGGGATATAGCCACTGTATCTGCCAACAAGCAGTTGTTTCAAGGGTCTTAATTTAAGATACTCCTAGATTTATCTGTTAAGAGGTCAATGAAACAGGATAAAAAGATAAAGAAGTGGTAGTTCTGTGAATGTGAGAGGCTTGAAGCAAAAAGTTTACTTCAGGAAGACTCCAGGGAATAATTTAAGGTAAGGTCTTATGACAATGCTGGGCAATCTCCAGACCGCCAAAAGTTATTGAAGGTTGATTCCCAGAAGCCACAATCAGTATGACCAATTGTGAGAGTTCAACACCATTTGGGGGCCCACTGGTTGTTGACTTCTGCCTTGTGTTAACTATTTCATGAATGCAGATCTTGTTTGATAGTTGTTTATGGTGGGATTTTATGTTTAATAAGCAATTCAGTATTTATTATTTTTATTTAATAGTTATTATATAACCATGTTTGAACAAACAGTGTAAAGGCTTAATTCTCCATGAATCTAGAAATGCTGCGGACACTAGGTCCACTTGAACAGACCTTTAGATGATAGTTTAACACCTTAAGCTCTTGTATTAAATATTTTGAGAAATTAGCAAAATACAAAATGTTTAAAGCAATATATTGCATAGAGAATGCACATTTATACTAACTGTAGTATTAAGAGCAAGGAGAGAATGAAGGGACAATTTAATGTTGCAAAAATGAATTTTTAACCAGATAGAAAATCTATTTGTACGGAATTGGTTTAGTTGAAATGTGTTGTGATACTCTAAAAGAAAATGAATTACACTACAGTTTAATTTATGCCTTTTCTTATTTTATTGTGTGTGTGTGTACTCTCACAAGTTGATATTGCAATCATGAAGGAAATCAGTCATATTCATGTACTATTTTTTAAGATCTGTTGAACTGTATTTCAATTTAGATTATATGAGCACTCCTCAATAGCATCTTGACAATCAACCAGATAAAAATTAACTAGTCAGAACATCCCCACTAGTTGCCTCCATTTAATTTTTAGGCAATGAGTCTGTTCATTATTCAGCAACAAGGGAAACTTTTTCTATTGTGGATTTTGACTACTAAACAGCTCAAACATGGAAGAAATAGCCATATAAAATTACACCTAAAAGCAATTACAGCCACTTTTCAATGTTTAATATTCTGTCTGTTTAATATTTTTACACCATGTTAACAGCAATGAAATTACACTGTTTGTTAACATCTGCCAGTTTTATGAGTTTTGGCCCATGCTTTTTAATCAGTCAATACATTTGCTGAATCAAGGAAAGTATTAATAAATTACAAAATCAAATTCTCACTTCAATAAAAATATGACCAATTATAACACTGAAGAAAGGTACTTAAAAATAGATGTCACTTTAAAGTAGCCAAATTAGTTTCATATAAAGATCATTTTTCCAAATAATAATAAAACAACAGCAACAATGGCAGGATATAAGAAGGGCCCAGGCTATATGCCTACATCATAAAAAGTAATAACAAGAATTGATAATGGAAGTTTTGACACAACCTTAATTCCAGGACACTCTGACAGTGCCAAACCCATAATATCCAGCACTATGGAGCTACAGCAGTGTACTAAAAATAACTGAAAAAAGAAGCAAAGAGACATTCTGCTCAAGCTTTCAAAGGCTAATAAACCCTTTTACTATTGTGTGAATATGGAAAGAGTTGCCAAATACTATCAAAAAGTTCACATGGGATTTAAACATTTTAACAGGCTGAGTGACAACTGAAAGCCTATTCTCAAAGCATATTCAGAAGGGGTTGGCCACAGGTCAGTTTTTCTTTGCCAACTTCCAGACTTTTGCATGCAGACCTTGCCAAATGCCAAGTTAAAGTTTTGGCAAGCAGTGATGCCCTATTTGGGATCTGGGGCCTCTCATGGTACAGAAATTACATTTACATCCCCTTTTCTTCGAAAAAGAATATAACATCTCTTATGAAGAACCTGCCCTGCTGAATTGCAGTGATAGAATGCCTTTGAATAATAATGTAGTATAGGTTTAACCCATATTGGGGGTGGGTGGGTTCAATGAGTATATACTGTGTAAGTCAATCTTGAATTTGGGGGTAGGGAACCACTGTGAACAAAATGTCTTCCATGGAGTCTCTCCTACTTCAATGGGCACAGGTGGGTTTTACTACCCACAGCTGTGGTTATGATCAGCAATGCAGCGCAATCAATATCATTTCCTGCTATATCCCAACATAACCATTCTGAGCTGTAGTGGAAAATTATGTCTCTCAGATATAGAGGGCATGATAGACATCAGCACAGCAATGTGTCCTGCTGGGTAGCTAACATCTGTTCAGAGACATCTGCTCCTAACCATGATGACACCAAAATTATAAAACATACATTGTGATGGCATGATTCAGTTTCATACTTGTGTCATAATATCACATGCGCAGGCATAGTTTTGTCACAACGTTATAACACACTATATCACTTGCCTCCCCCTTGTTCCCCCATAGATACCTGTGGATGTATGGCAGTTTGATATAAAGTAGTTGGCCAGCAACTCAAACTATGTACTTTCTGAAGCTGCCATGGGCTAGTTTCATTGATAGTTCCTCTAGCACAATATGCAGCCTCCCAAAATATACTAGAACATACGCATATATTTTGCAAATCTATAATCTCGATTCACATAATTATTTGAACCCAAATTTGTTGAGTGAAGAACAGTTGGCTGGGTTGGTACTGTATATGCCAACTCTTCAATGTTGTCCAGATCAGGAAACAGACTCCACTAGAAGACTATAACTTTACTTTATTGAGCTTATTCTACAGCACAGATTATAGAATATAATATACTTTACTGAATATACATATACAGCATAGAATATACTGTACAAATACAGTATATGTATGTATATATACATATACAGCATAGAATATACAGCATAGAATATACTTTACTGAACTTATTCTATTTATTCTACAGTAGCAGAATCTTACAAGTCTGATTGTGTTTTCCCTTCCCTCCTTCTTATATCCCAGAGAGTCAGGGAGGAGTCAGTCTGAGACTCTTCCTAATAATTTCTCCTTTCCTGGGGCTCAAGGCATGCTTCTGCACATTTTGTTTTTGTAACAGCTTCTGACTATTTTCCCATGATCATCTCCGTGACTCCCTACACCAAAACATATAAGCCATAAGCCATAAGAACCATAATGAATGGTTTTATACAACATACTAAGCTAACATACTAAGCCATTGTAAGTATGTGGCAGGAACCAGCAAACAGGAACACGGTCATTTTAAGAAACTAGATGCCAAGTTTATTACCCTGCCAGCAGTTCTCACTGATAGGAGAGGGAACAGTAGTATGAATCATGAGAGAGAGAGACAGAGACTGCTCCATTCAAAGATGACAGGAACCAGGGCTGCAACTAGCAGGGGGGGGGGGGCAAGCAGGGCATGTGCCCCGGGCGCAGTGCTGGGGATGCCAAAATGAGTGCTGGGGGGGCACCAAAATGGGTGCGGAATCCATGTTTGCCCTGGGTGACACAGACCCTAGTTGCAGGCCTGACAGGAACATATCCTCCTTCATGCTATTCTAAGTCAGAAGGAAGAGTAGAAAGACCTGAGAAGGAGGTTCTCTTACCAGCTTCAGCCAAAGAGAAATGGAGGTGGAAGACGGAGCGCAATAACCTTCAGCTGCCCACAACCAGAAGGAGGAAGAGGGAGATGTGCCTACCATTTCCAGACAAAAAGGCAGAGGGAAAGGAGAAAATGGAGAAGGGGTGATATAAGGGCTGAAATTGGCAATGTAAGAGCCAGTGGTTCCCGTGCTAAGGAAAGCCATTATGTAAACCTATCTTGGGTATCTTCCAGGGTCACCAAGCGATCCACCAAGTAGCTGTTAATTCAGAAGGATAAGAGAAAAACATTTATGAATTATGAACCTAATCCAGCCAAGCTGTATCTGGAAATCTTCTGCCAAGTCTCGCCAAGAGCTGAACTGAAAGTCAAATGTGTGGAGACCTATGATTTACTGCTGAGTCCAGGTATAAACCCGACAGAATATAGGCACAGTATCATGTGTGAATCCAATTGGCTTCTACAAACCAGTCATTAAGTCTTATTCACCATAATTTATTACTTAGTGTACCCATTAAACCATGATTAATTAAACTGTGGCACAGAGTGATTTACAAACCCAATATATAAGTAACTCTGTTCATTTCTGAAAGGAATGCCACATTGTTCTTATTTCAACTATTTCAAAATATACTAGTATAATTGTCATTTTTTGTGGGCAAAATTTGTTCACTATAACAAGATACATACAAAAAAATTCCATAGGCCTTTCAGTGCCTTGCCTTTGAATGTGTTTGAGCAGGTCAGAAATAGGCTTGCAGATAAAAGTCTGTAACATGCCAAAGCCCTATTTTCAAATGTTTCTAACAAACTTATCCTAAAGAAAACAATAAATGTTCATATTTGTGCACAACTGATACCTTTCAGCTTTTTGTAGCTTTGATGCTTAACGTGGTGGATTTAATTAAAATTGTTAAGAAGTTGTTTGCTTAAAGTCCTGCCCCTGTAGACTAAACAAATGGAGACTAGGTTATAGATAGGAGCCAATATATACAATAGTAAGCTTAAATATGGCAGGAAGGTTAAGCCAATATTTGGGAAAAACATATTGCCCATTTTCTCCTGCAACATAAATTGCTCTGCTGGCTTCCTAAAAAATTCTAAGCACAATTCAATGTGGTTATTTTTGAAAAGATAGTTTGGGATCGGGTCACCTCTACAACTGCTGGGTCCCAGGAGTTCTTGTCACTGAAACCCTTCTCTGGGTCATTCTTTGTGCAGTAAAATCCATTAATTAGGGGTTAGGGAGTAAACCTTTTTCATCCCACCATCTAAATGGTGGAAAGATCTCACTACTTTTACGTGCCTGTAACTACACATGTCCTTCAGCACTGCACCACTGTGTAGCTTTTCAAACTTTTGAGTGATTATTTCATGTAGATTTACATTTAAAATGCAATCTGATACACTTCCAGGGCTGCAATCCCATCTCCAGTTACTGGGTGGTTAACAATTCTTGGAGATGTGGTCCAATGCATTTAGAAAGCATCCAATGGGGAGTTTGATCACAGCTCAGAATTTAGAGAAATAATGGCCCCAGGGTAGACAGTTGATGTCTTCTCTCACACTTCTGATCTAGTTTTTGCAGTACATCTTGTTGCACTCAAGAAGCCCTGAAGAATTAAGATGGTGTAGAAAAACTTACTCAGTGATACAGCTTGTCTTCTCCCTTGAATATAACAGGTGGACCATTGATGCCCAGGATGATTCCAGCAAGATCAATCAATCAATAGAAATTATATACTCTGAGTCAGGATGTGGTGGATTTCGGCGCTGCCACTGATTCCCAGGAAGGAGGGAGAGGATTCCAGGCAGATAAGAGGATTCACAGTCCAGAGACTGTGGCTGAGAAAGTTAAGAAGCTCAAGGTAGCTCCGCCCTAGAGTCTCCCAGGTTATTTACCCTTAGGTCAGTTAGAGTAGCTTTAGTCTGGCAAGATTCTGTCTGTATGGTGAAAGCAATAAAGAACTGGAGTTTGGAATACACTGACTTGACACTGTTCTTGGGCTGGCCCTGACACAGGGACATCTCTTCATTAGGCAGACTTCTGGCAGTGGGAGACAGGTATTGGTTAATATATGGATGTAGCAATGTCAACTTTTTCCTTTTGAGCTTCCTGGCCTTTTCCTTCAATGAAATACAGTGGTTTGCATTGCTTTCCATTTACCCCCTAAGGTAGCTTTGTATCTTTATGCAGTGAAGAATATTGTCCCTTTATTTGGTAACCTTTCTTATATGACATTTAATGCTGTCTCAGGCAGCAAAGTGGTTTGGACCCACCCTAATGTGAGTGCCTATGTGTTGCTTTAAGCTTCATGTTTCTTTTTTGTTTTTTTCTGGAAACCTTACTAAGTGCTCAGAATACTTAATAAAATGCAATATAGAGAGATAAAAGGCAATTAGCATTTGTAGATTACAGTACTGGTTTGGTTGGAAGGAACTGTCACTCTTCTTTAAGAATATTATTATTAACCCAGCCTTTTCAAACAATGTGTTGGCACTGCAACTCCCAACATTCCTAACTGGCATTGGAAGGAATAACAGCCATCCTTTTCTTTCACAATCACTTACTTTGAAAGCAGGGAAGGCCCAATAAAGCTATAGAAAGAGGTGCTTTTGGATGAAAATGAACACACATAAAGCAAAAAATTGAAATTGTTTGTCCAGTTGTTCCTGATGTTTTTTCTGGGTGTCTTCACATGTATGACAATGTAATGCAAATATAGGCAGAGATAGCTAGGAGTAGATTCTTAAACAGTCATGTGAACCTGGAAAAAATGCAGCTGGTTTAATTATTTGAAAAGAGGTGATTTTAAGTGTTTGACAAGTTTTGAAATCCTATTTTTCAAAAGATTTCCACAACCCCAAGACCTATGGTGAGAATTGCTGACAGTAATAGTTCAGCAGTTCAGTTAGATCTGATTAAATGGTGTTAAAAATATTTTTCTTATTTTATATGTAAAGTACAAGAAAAATAATACAAACAAATGAGAAAATCTTAAAAAAACTAAAATAAATTTGTTTTTGTTATAATGTGTGGACTTGGCCAGTCCAAGCTTAAATCATTCTCATTTAGCTTCAATTCTATATTTACCAAATATAGTAACTTCCAGGCTTATTCAAATGTTTATAACAATATGAATACTAAATCCTACCTTGTGGTTCTGAAGGGACCTGTGCATCCTAGTGATGCTATGTTGGGAGTGTGCATTCTCAGAACAGTCCCCCATGATGGGCATGTCATAGACAAGGGATCAGAATAAATAGGGTCTACTGGAAAAGGAAATGACAACCCACTCTAGTATTCTGCCAAGAAAACCAGATGGGTATTCCAAATCAGGACAGTATCAGCATGATGCTCAGAAATTAACCTGCCCCCACTCCCCAAGATTGGAAGGTATCCGATGAGCTACTGGGGAGGAGCAGAGGGCAAGTGCCTGTAGCACTGGTATTTATGATGTGGCTGGACTAAAATCAAAGGATGTCCAGAAGTGAAAGAAAAGCTTAACACTGCAAAAATATCTTTACATTTGGTAAGCTTGATGTCAGAGCCAAAATGTCAAGAGTGAACACTGACATTTTAGGGATCTGCAAAGTGAAATGGATTGCAATGGGTCATTTTATAACAGAGAATATCAGATCTCCTGATAAAGAAAATCATAGGAAAAAATGGAAAAGCCCTCATTATTAACAACAGGATGTCAAGGTTGGTGATGCAATCCAAAAAATGATAAAATGATCTCAGTTTGGATCCAAAGCAACCTGAATTGCAGAGAACTCAATAGCTGGTTATGCGAAGACCCAGCTCCTTGAAAAAGGCTTTAATGCTGGGAAGGTGGAAGGAAAAAGAAGATGACCAGCAGCAAGGTGGATGGAATCAGTTATGGTGGCAATGAATGCATCACTGGGAGACTTGAAAGAACAGGTCAGGAATAGATCATCATGAAGATCTATCTATGTGGTTGCTAGGAGGTGAAATTGACTTGATGGCACATAATCAATCAAACAAACAAACAGTTGAACAATTCTATTATGAATTGCAGCCCCATCTGTGTACAATGCCTCCATGCCCACTCCACCCCAAAAAAAGACTCATTATAAGTGAGTGGAATTCTAAAGGTAGAAACTGTGTTGTGGCACTTAGCCATGGCAGAACAATGGTACTTGAATCATGGTTGGTGCTTATACTAGGATCAACCTTTAAGGAATGGTAAAAAAAAAAAAAGGTACCACGTATGTCATATTGGGGTCGTTTTGCTCCTGCAGACTTTTCTCCGTGACTTTGGTTCTTTGAAATTTTAACACACCCCTCACTTCAGCTGAGAGAGAGAGAGAGAGAGAGAGAGAGAGAGAGAGAGAGAGATTGCTTTTAATCTACTCTTTGACTTTAAGCTTTTAAAATCAGATTACACATATGAAATCTTACCAAATGATAGCACTTGGATAAAAGGGCATAAAAGAACAACAATATGACTGAGCTTCTTCCACTATCCATTGTGGGGATTTTTAAAATGTCCCTCACAGAGTGAAGCCCCCAGTGATGAGCTTAAGTTGAGGAAGGCAAGCTACTGTTTTCCCACTTTGGTCTTCAATGCCCTTCGGTTCTAGTCAGCATGACCAATGGTAGGAGACTGTGGGAAGTGCAGACCAAAACATCTGGAAAAGGTCAGGCTGCTTTTGCCTGGGAATACATGTAATTATACTGACTAGCAAATTAGGAAATACTGTATACCAGTGTTTCTCAACCTTGGCAACTTCAAGCTGTGTGGATTTCAACTCCCAGAATTCTGGGAGAATTCTTCAGTTCTGGGAGTTGAAGTCCACACAGCCTGAAGTTGCCAAGGTTGAGAAACACTGCTGTATACTGTATCTTCATTCTTTTAGACCTTTTATTCCCGTCGACAGCAGTCTCAAGATGTTAAAACTTGATAAAATACTCTTTATTTAAATATAGTTTTGGGGGCTGATATTCCCTTTCTTACTGTGTAGTTGTGTAGAGTGGAGGGCAAAAAACTCTGGTAAACCTACAGGAAACTTTAGCAGCATGAGTTTTCACAATGTGTATTTAAAATTAATCATCAGATGTCCCACATGAAAGCAGTCAGGCAGCTGGAAGTCCTTTCACTTGGTAAGTTAATGATTTGACATGGCCTGTAACAGGATCTGTCTATTTTGATTGAAAAAGTTCCAGAGATAGCAGCTAGCAGTTCAACTGTAGCCCAGAATGATCCCAAGGATTTTCCTATTAACTCCCAATACTATAACATGGTAGGTTAACTTTTTCCAGCCAATAGATAAGGAAAAGCATGTCATAAGTGTGCCATAAAATGGTTGCTATTCAACTTGCTTATTCATCAACTGGATGCCATTGTGACCACATCTAGTCACAAAACACACATTTCACAGAAGGCAGAATGAGATGCTCCCTGTCTCCCTTCAGAGGCATCTGCAGGAAAGGGACAGGGAGTCAAAACAGGGAAGATGTTGGTCAGAACACCACAATTGAATGTCTGCCCCTTTTGTATGTACATTGAGGTGACACACACATAGAAACGGGACTTTCATCACACTACTATGACCACCATCTTTCCTGTTTCAATCCCCTCTTCCAGATGCTACTGGCCCTTCCACTCACAGCTCTTCTTTACTAACCCAGCTCTTTGTCTTCCTTCTAATCATATGGCACACTTCCAACAAATCATTAGATTTGAATCAATCACTATTTTATTTCCTAAAAATATCTAAGTGAGGCCCAGGGGATTACTGTAAATAAATGTTGCTAAAGGCTGGTGTTTGTCTTTGCGCAGAAAACCTTATTAACATCAGTGGAGGTATCTGCCAATACTGAGATGCCCATAGGAATTCTGTGGCCTGCACCTTCTATAGAAAATGAACAGTTTTGAACTTGCATTCAGCAGATCGTTCAATAATAATGGTTTGGGGATGGAAGGGGGAGTCCTGAAAACTACTGGGTTGGTATTTGAACTTCTTTTCTTTCACAATTAGAAATTGCTGATACTTATTTCCAGGAAAATATAATTCGCTGTTTTGTCCATTTGTGTTTGCACCCTATCTCACACTTAGTACTTGCCATTTTCAATAAACAGGATTAGGTACCAAATGCTGGGAAATAGTTCAATCTGAAGTCCTGGAGAACTGTTGCTGGTCACAATACAGGTCTGGACCAATAGTCTGTCCAGGTCTAAGCTTTGATAGTGCTGTGCATTTATAAACCAGGGTTGAATCTGGCTTTGCAAAGAAGCATCTGCCATTGTTTACTTCAGGGTATGAGTGTCAAAAATCTTTTACTATCCTGTGGAAATGAGGCTGAGAGTTGTAATGCCAAGCTACAGACTGAGGCTCAGTTTGAATAGGATTAATTATTCTTCTTAGATTTTCCACTGGATTCCCTTTGGGTTTATCATTGGCAGCCTTGTCTTGGAGAACTAAATGTCTCTTAAGTTATTTGGTCTTCCTCCTCCACTATTCCTTCCTCTTGCTCACCAAGAGTTTAACAAGAAACTGTGATAGCAGTTGGTTGCTAGAAGAGCACAAATCAACATGAAGTTATAGTTTTAATTTGTAATACAGGTATTTTATTTCATCTACTTGGTACCAGCCATGTTCTAACTGAAGGAAAACCTCTGATGTTCACCTTATTCAAAATGCAATTATATCTTATTTTAGCAGTACTGTAGGAGATGATAAGCCAGACTTCCCAAATCTGGTGCCTTTCATGTTGTTGGATAATCATGATCAAATTTCTAAGCCCTTGGTGGCTATAGTCTTTCCAAATGCTTCTAGATTTCATTCTTTCCACGCAGAAGACTGTTCTGCTTTGAAAATATAGGTCGCATAATGCTAACCTGAAATTTATAATTGTATTATATAAATACTGCATGTAAGATGTGATGTGTTTGGCTAATAATGTGTCAAGTGACTGTTTTTGTACAACCAGTCCTTGATCATATCTATTATATCTTTTTTTTTAATGACGTTTTGTGGCACCTGAAGTCTACCAACTGCCCTAACATGCTTAACTCAATCGTATATAGCCTGCAAATGCTTATGCCAAAATAAATGTGTTAGTCTTACACGTTCTGCATAAGTCTTTTTTTCTGAATTAGTACAACACACAACACTCCAGAAATATTAAAGAATCAACTCCCAAATCAGCCATCCTTCCTAAAACAATTTTTTTGTCTGCTGATTTTTGGGATATATTTATTCTGAAAGAGTTATTGAATAAAATTACTAACAGAGACAGCTAAGAATCAGTCATTTATCCCCAGTGATATAAACTCCTTTAAATAGCTATTATCCTCCTCCCTCTTGGAATTACACTATGCATGAAACAAAAGACCAGTGAATTGTTCAAAGTTAGATGTAAATGTGTTTTCCTTGAGCTTTAATTCAACTGCTGTCAAAACCTAAGTGCCCACCGGAAAACGTTAACACCACCATGGGGGACAGAGATAGAGAGAATGCAGCCAAAGATGTTGGCTGCCTTCCATTTTACAACTCAGAACTATTCCAGATGGAGAACAATTCCAAAGGAGTTCCTATCTTCTGTTGAATGACACAGAAATGTACCCAGCTAGAGCTTAGAGTCTGGGGGATCCTGGAACATTTATTCCTTTGGGAATTCCAGAAAGTAATCTACCAAATGTGTGCAGTGAAGTATCACCAAATGAAGTACATAATACTTTGTGCATACCACAAACACACAGTGGGGTTTGTTTAATATGGTGAATCATGACAACTAACCTTTAGGATTATTCCATCTTCCAGAGCAGCTGCACCATTGACATGGATGTTTAGAAGTTTACCCAATATGCTTATATTCTGCATGCACCAATGTAATTTGTGTGTTAGCAGAGATAGTGAATAAAATGAAATAAAAAAAATAGCTCTATAACTTGACATAGTAAAAGACAAAATAAATTCCATTTAACAAGTTTCCTATTTCCTTTAAAAATCTTTTTGCAGTCCATCACAAACATTTGAAAAAACTAAAACAGTGATAGTGGCTTTTTTTTTTAATCAGCATAAACTTGAGAGTTTTCCAGTGCTCCAGGAATTTACAGTAACTTCACATCAAGAGCTATTTTATTGATTGTAGAATTCTAGCTCATATTCATTCATTCATTCATACACACACACTCACTCCTACATAGGAAACTTTTATTAAATCCATTTTAAATTAATTTCTCAGTTGGAATTAATTGCCAATTAATAATTTCAACAACATAGATAAAAATTATTAAAATTGCTAATATGAATTGGTAAATAAACTGTCAGCATTTTATATCTTGTGTGTGTGTGTGTGTGTGTGTATAGATGCATGTACTATACTATATATATCTGTGTATATAAATATAAAACAAAAAAGTTTAAAACTGCACATATATATTACAGTGGCATGGGTGCATCTCTGGAAGATCTGAAGGGCTAGCGGAGACAGATCATCCTGGAGGTTTATCTGTGTGGTCACTAAGAACTTGATGACATATAATCAATCCATCAATTGCTAAAGATTGGAAGAAAGTCACGAAGGAGCTTATAATATGACATCTTACATATAAAATAACAAGAACAAGAATAATTTAGTTTGGCAATGAATTTGCCACTGAGAAAACTAATACCAAATGTTGTTATAAGTGATATACTTTGTATAATCTATCATTATTAAATAGTAGTGTTTTGAATGTGTTGTGGTAAGCACAGATATTAGGAAATGACTACGCTAACATTTATTCCATTAATTTTAATTTAATGTATTTAATTTTTTATCCCGCCTTTATTATTTTTACAAATAACTCAAGGTTGAGATCATACCTAATACTCCTTCCTCCTCCTTTTTTCCCCACAACAACCCTGTGAGGTGAGTTGGGCTGAGAGAGAGGGACTGGCCCAAGGTCACCCAGCCGGCTTTCGTGCCTAAGGCGGGACTAGAACTCACAGACTCCTGGTTTCTAGCCCATTGTCTTAAACACTAGACCAGACTGGCTCTTCCATGATGTTATTTTACACATATAGTTATCTACATTAAAAAATGTTTTGTCATGGAGAAAAAAAAATTATCCTCCACAGCAATACATTTGTTATAATCTAAAGTGCTTTTTGTGGATTATTTCAGACTGCATGACACAAAGAACCTGTGCTGTTATTATTATCTCTGATCAAATATAAAATCATCAGTGCTGGAAAGAACATGTTATTTTTTCATCTGCACTATGTGTTTTAGATACATGCCAACTTGATTGTTTATGGTTATTATTCTAACTACAGAAGTATTTCTTCATGGTTTGCAAGCTCCCAGAGTCTTTGAGCCATCGTCCAGAATGGTGGGGGCTTTCCATTTTTGCAGTATGATACATTGGCAATGAATGAGGTCCTATAAAAACAGTCTTGTGTTTTTCAGACATGCTCCATTTCAAAGGTATGTTTTCCTAGGGTGCCCTGAAAAAAACAGGTTAGGATTTATTTTAAGATTGTATTGATTTTTCTTAATATTTCATTCAAAAAAGGTGAAATAACAGCATAGTCCTAGAAGGTGGGAAGGTGAGTCTGTGAAGCTTTATGCATTCATCAACATCTTTTTGCTCCATAAGTCCCTTACATTTTGAAGAGGTTTGTTTGTTTAATGCACCTGGGATGAAAATCTAAGCTTTCACCCCTGAAGCTTTATAGTTACCAGAATGGTTTTCGATTATGCTAATTTTCATTTGTACACTTCATTCCATTTGGAGTCAGTACCCTCTAGGTCTGGTCGAAAATTTTGCTATGCAGTACACCCACTCCTTATTTAGTGACTGAGTTCCATTCCAATGACCAGGTCATTAAGCGAAATGATTGATAAGTGACAATAGTCTGTCATACACATGACAGAGACATGCTGCAAAGTTCACTGGTTGCTGCTGTCTCATTCAGATAAAGTTCTCTCGTACAGCTACACCAGCGTTACAGGGTTGTTGTCAGGCGCACAAAATTTGGTCATAAATGTGTGCATTGGTTGGAAAATTATTTTTTTTTATTACTGGCATATTTGTGAATGGTTGCTACCCAAGGAACTTGCTAACTAAGGAGTGGGTGTATTGTAAAAAAAATATACAGTATATATGTTACAAAGGGTGCTAAGGTATTATTTTTGTAGACAATCTGGAAGAATCCACTGTTAAGAATGTTTACATTTTTTAAAAAAGGATAATGCTATGTTTGGCACATTATAGGGTAAAAAATAAATCCCATTCTTCACTTGAACTGAGTCTAACAAGTAAAAATTGACGTGCTTTTTCTATTACATTCACTGTTTTGGCACCTCTTGCTCCTTTCCTTCCAATTAGTTATCTGCCCTGGTGTTGCTACTTAGTTAAATGGAGCAACTGAACTGCAGCAAGCAATTCTCAGCCTAAATCTCCTAGTTTTCCATGTAATTGTATTGAAAAACAACCCCAGGTAAATCATGCTGCAGTAGTCTAGCTTCATTACTGTCAACACAGTATAGGGGGGGGAAAAAAAAAACCCAGCTGCCAAGTATATCGCTGATAAATACTAAAGCTTTGGGAGTGAGCAAGAAAGCCTTTATCAAACCTGCTAAAGCAGCTATGTTTTTCAGAAGGAATGGGTCAGCTGTTTCTAAGACTTTCCTTCACTATCTGTGGACACATACACCAAAGCACAAACCACTCTCTCTACTGGGACTCTGTGAAGAAACTGTGCTAGTGCATTTGTGACAGATAACAGGAAGCATCTTCAAAGCAGTTGAATTGACCTTCCAGGGAGAACAGCTGCTTTAATACTTTAAGGAGGAGACTGTCACTCATGCCAATGTGCTTTATTGAAGTTCCAGTTGAATGCTTTGCAGTCCTAGTTATTATTCTCTAAGTGATATTGAGTTCAGCAAGTACAGCTCAAAATTCACTTTCTATAAACAGGCACTTCTCTTAGTCAATACTAATGGCTGCTTAGCTTTGTTCCATGAGTAGAACATCAGTTGGCATGTAACTAAAATTGTCTATGTTTAATTGAATTTACTGCACTTTCTCTCTAAATAGCTTCCCCATGTGAGACAGTGATCATCATGTAAGTTTGCTTCATATTCTTCTGTTCTAAGTACCCACTAACTCAGTGAAGAGAGATAAACTCTGTTTGAGAAGCTAAATTAGCAAAATAAATTGCTGGTAACTAGGGACTGAATGACATGACATTTCTTCAGCTAATGCACACATTATATTTTACATCTCTGTGAATTTGCAGGGTGTGCTCCTAACTAACCTGGCATTTTAAAATTATTATTATGCATGTGAAACAACTCACTGACACAAAGGGGAAAGGAATCGGATAGTACTGCTCTTTTCTAGTAGCTAGTTCTTGGTAAAACCTGATCAATTCTGGGCTAATCATACATAGAAGACCAATTATTTTTAAAGTGGCTGATTTTATTGTCTCAACATAGACATCAAGAATCAAAAGTTCATCTGTGGAAAGATAGGAACAATGACGAAGATAGTGAACAAACTGCACATCCTGGTTTTTTCTGGCCAGCAAAACTACTATGCTATTTTAATTACATAACCCTGTGTGCTATTAATGGAAAATTAGCACACCATCTTATGTACTGTTATCTTTTAAAAATCACATAATCACGCAGTTGCTGAAGAACTATGAAAACAGATGTTCAATGAATAAAATGTATTGAAACTATTTCTGAAAAATATTACATAACATGATTTTTTTTTAAAATTAAGATTCTGAAATCCAAATATGGATTAATAAAACTTCACTATGATCCATGATCAGCAAAACAAACACTCAAATATAATTCATAATACATTTCTAAAAACAATTCAGGAGTTATAATAATGTCTCTGCATGGATTAAAAAAACTAACTACTACTCAGGAAACTATTTATATGTTGATTTTTGTCAATAAAAGCAAGACTTCTGTACCAGTGTAAGACATCAATGATTTCATTTAGAATGGAATCATTTTGGAAGCTTTGACAGAAAGTGGCATTCCCTCCCCACTTTTAAAATTTGAATAGCACAGAGGAGCCAGTTGACTTGGGAGGTTCCATGATAACAAACAATTTCTTGGAGGAATTGTAATACTCTATTAATTAGTTGGTTTTAGTGAAGCTAAGGTCTTCCTGTGACTTCTATTTTGCCATCAGTAAAGTGTGATTTCTAATAATTTTTTTTATCACGCTATTTCTGATAATTTTCTAATTAACATGAGACAATTAATAATAAAATCTCTATGAGTTTCTGATATAACCAAGACTTTGTCTGAGACAAGGTATTACTATCCCCAGAAGAGTTAAACTTTGAAGATCTTTAGTATGGTATAGTTCAACTAGTCAGCTTTCTGACAAAATGATTTTTTCTGTGTTGAGCAATGAAAGGGGATGTATTTTGAAAACACACTCTTGAGCTTTAAGGATATAGATATTAGATTAGATTACAATTCCCTAATGCATAAACGAACATTTTTGTTACTTATTGCATTTCAGCATTAAAAGGACAGAAACATACTCTCTGCTACTAAAATATCAAACACAGTCTTGATGCCTTTAAGAATTTTACTTCTGGAGTTTAATATACTGTTTACAAATAAATTTGCATTTGTCTTCATTGTAGCCTAAATACTTGCAGCAGAGGCTGGATTCCTGTTAAGCTGCCTCTAGCTTTTTATAGCCATATGCAATGTTCCATTTTCCTTGTATAAACAAGGTTGAAAACAACAGTACATTCTCCTAGAGAAAAGATACTCAGCTCATAAGAACCTTATGAGCTACTGTTATCATGAAGTAATTGACCATGTTACTATAGATGGTTAAGTATCGTAAGGTGGAATCAGAGAATGCTTTGTGCCAAGGCTAAATACAGTATCAGATAAACCTTGCTGGGAGAGATAGAATTGCAGTTCCTATTGACGGTCCCCAGTTTGGAAAGAGCATCAGGCAATCTTCGCACACAACTTTGTCAGTGTTTTCTGGCCAGTTGATAAAAGGAAAAAGGAAAAAGAAAATTGGATAATTTGTTACATGTAAAGGTATAGGGCCACTTAACGTTATGAAACACAGAGGTGGGCTTTTAAAAAAAAAAGCATTGAAAATATAATTCCACAGATGTGTTTATTGATGTGTACATCATGTCAAGTTAATAACCAGGCTTTTTAAAACAACTGAACTGAGACAAATGACAACAGAAGCACAGTTATGTGTTTAGACAGATAAAAAAAAAACACTTGAGCAATAAAATGAGAACTGCTATCAAAATCATCAGAGTATCAATTGATTGAAACAAAACTAAGTTCACCCAATGCACAGAAGAAATCCACCTCCATTACTCTTGCTTTTGAATGTCACCCCACCACTCCTGATTAGAGGAAGACTAAAATGCAACCATCTTTAAATGTTATCTTAGCTCTTGTACCTACCAAAGGGACTATATTCTATTTACAAAGAATGCTGTACTAGTTAATTACAATATGCAACAGCTTGTTCTTGATCTATGCTGTTCATTAAGTAGGGTGAGTTTCAATTCAGCCTCGTAAAATAAGTGGCTGATTATCTATGGAAAGTGTTGTTAAACTACATTCAACTATCCTTCTCTCCTCATGTATCCTATTTTCCATTTTTAATAACAGCAGCTACACCAATCTCACTCAACCTGGCACCCTTCAGAGACTGAAACTGCAATTCCCCAAGTTCTCAGTCAAGGGTAGGCTATGCTATGGAATTTACAGAATGCAGAGCAAAAGAACTTCTTGAATGCTGGACATTTGCCACTAAAGTCAAAGTCACCTTATTCTGCAAACTGTAAGTTGCCCTGTAAAACTGCTGATTGGTAACCATATTTCTCCTATAATAGATAAATATGATATTTATATATGAATGAATCATATTTATTTATGAAGAAAATAAATCTAAAGAGTCTATGTAACACGAAATAAACCTCATATATATTTGGCTGGATACAGACTTGTTCATACTGGGAAGAGATCAATAAAAATCAATAGGATTTAAATTAAACATGGATAATTCAAATTCCTTTGATTATAATGGTCTACTGTGGCTAACTATGATCCAGTCCATTTATTCCATGCTTCTGAATTGAAAATGCTGGAATACTTACAACACTGAAATGAATACAAGGACTATAGAATATTTAATACCCCCCACTTTAGTCTGTGATGTCATCACATGACACAACATTTAATAATTCAGTGAAACCCTCCTTTCTTTAGGAAGTATTTGGGAACTCTAAACTGGTTCCAGTCTGGAAATCCTATAGTTTATTTTGCAAAGTTATCATGGTCCACCTTTCACTATCCATAGTCCACATAAAAGCACATCCACATAAATATCATGGCCATTCTGAGAACACTTTATGAGGGCCACTTGGCCTGGAATTCAAGCTCAAAGAAGGATTCAAGTTGTAAATGTTTAAGTATTCAAATTAGTCCCTCTTTTAATGCTTTTATTTTGTTTTCAGGTATCATCACTTTTAATGTATTAAGGTTATAGGTCCTAAAAGATAGTAGTAGCCAATGCCTCTCTGTATTCCTGAGGTCAACTTCTGTAAGTGGCAGGCACAGAATTGTGATCCAAGTTCCATCCCTTTTGTCTATGTTCAATGTTACACAAAAGGGGTGGGGTTTGGATCATGGCACACAGCTCACCATCATGTAGCTTTTAACCTTTCTCCCACCCTCACAAAGATCCCTGACAAAGCCTGTTCAGAACACTTACATTACTTATGTTAATTCTTTGCCCATTTGGGAATCTATCAACTTACTCTTTTAAACCTTTGTATGAAAGAACATATTACAATATCAGTTCTCACCTTCCCTTTCTCTCTTTTCTTCCCATCACTACCAAAACAGAGGAGCTGACATATACAGGAAGAAGAATTGCAGTTAATAAGTTGACAAACACACACACACAGGAGGCAAACAAGCATGATGTATTAAAACAGAAATTCAACATAATTATGTATGTTACATATGATGAAGGCAGCTGTTGACAAAACCACAAAAGAAAATACAAATCTCAGTACTTACTGTATCTAAGAAAGCTGAAATTGTTTCATTCCCCCTACCCTTCTTTTCTGTATGTTACAACAAAATAAGTGCGATGTGCACACAATGTAAATGATGAGCAAAGATTATGTAATCTGAGCCTGACTCCATCCCATCTATCCATACTGCTCAGACTTCTTTTAACAATGTCTGCTATATTTCAGGAGAAGGAAAACTGTATATTCTTCCTGAACACCCACAGACCTTTTCTTCACAGCTGGGTACTTCATTACTTGATGGATTAACTTTAACTTTTCTGCATTATTTCAGAAATTAAAAAATTAAATGCAAAAGGCAAAACTTATACCTTGTGGGAATTAAAGGAACTTGTGGGAATTAAAGGAACAATTTGACTGTTTCAAATTCTCTTAACAACATGAATACTCTCTTTTGTGCCAACAGTTTTATTTATTAGGTATTTTGGAAAATCCAAATACCTAACAGTTAAATGGGCAGAATGAAATAATAAGAATTCTGTTTTCAAAAGGGTTTGGAAACCCCACTAAGCAGAATTGAACATGCAGAGATGTCTGTAATCAGAGGAGACCAAATGAAAATTACTTTTCTTGGTCCACTGACAAATGTTTCTTTGATAGAGGGCTGGATTCTACCTGAACTGGTGAATTAACCAAAATGTTTATCTGTGCCTGCAAAGCAGCCACACATCCAATTCTAGATTTGCCAGATATCAGGGTCCTCACATAATCCTTTTTACTCTCTGTGGTATCCAAGAAACTGCTTATCACATACAGTATTTAAATAAAAATGCAAAATTTGCTACAAAATATTGGACTAAGGCAAAATATTAGTCGATTAAAAAACCAATTGGCAACAACCACTTTTTAAAAATTTACTTTCATTAATAACAAAGATCTGGCTTCAGTCTCTTATTATAGATCACGTTAATTCAGCTATTTCCAACCTGATGCCCTCCAGTTAAATTTTGAATTGAAAATTTTAGATTTACAACTGAAACACAATCAGAAGGTTTCAGACCAAGGTAATCAGTTATCCCTCTGCTATTTCATGAGAAGTCATAAACCCTATTCCTTCCCATGTTTTTGCTTCTACAATTTATATAAATACATATTGAAAACCAACATCCAACAATGTTATTTTCTTGTCATATATTTGTTTGGGCAACCTTTAATGTTTCAGATGTTCACCGAGTGAGCATGTTTCTTGCACAGAGGCTTGTCCTTCTTGGAGAAGAAAGTCTGGCCTTCCAAACTCTCACAGCATATCTGAAATAGTATAGAACTAATTAAAGTCTAGGTTTCTAAAACTTTACATACATGCATAAAATACAGATACTTTCAGTACTCAGTGCTTTATTGGTCTAACTATATTTCTTTGCTTCTTTGTGAATTATTATATACAAGCAGGATCTACAAGAAAATGGAGCAAAATATCCTTGTTCAGATCATCATCATGACTTCCAAGATGCTGTAATCCATTATCCTCTTCTTGGGTCCCCCCCTTTTTTTTTCTGCATGAGAAACAACCAGCATTCCATGGCCACTAACAATTTTTCATCCTCTATGGGCAATTGTGAATTCTGCTCTACCTTTAAGGCATTTTCCTTAAATAAATTGTTGACTTCTGCACAATTTTCCCCAACTCTATACTACCTTTCCTAATTGCTGCTATTAATCATTTCTTTATTGGCATTTACAATTGCAATCCTCCCAAAGTGATACATGGTAAAACAAAAACCTATCAAAAATTGTACAATAAAAATCAAATACTAAACCCACAATGGAAATGTAAGTTTTACATTAGATTTCCAATCTTTTAAGGTCAACACTAGCACCATGACTAGACTTGGAAATGAATGATGATAATAATTGTATCCAATGTTCAATACAATATAGGAATGACCAATACTAAATACCAAGCCTTCATCAGCAGCTGAAATTTTCAACCCCCTTGTAAAGACAGCCCAACATCAAACACATTAGATCTAGCCTGGAAAGTATCAAAATAAGAGTAACTGAGTAGCAGCCATAATCCCTGCTGAGCTAGTGGTTAAGGTAACGGGCTAGAAACCAGGAGTCTGTGAGTTCTAGTCCTGCCTTAGGCATGAAAGCTGGCTGGGTGACCTTGGGCCAATCACTCTCTCTCAGCCCAACTCACCTCACAGCATTGTTGTTATGCAGAAAATAGGAAGAGGAAGGAGTATTAGGTATGTTCGCCACCTTGAGTTATTTATAAAAATAATAAAGGGATAGAAAATGAATGAATGAATGAAGGAATGATGGAATTCTGTGTTAAGTGACTTTTGCTTGTACATTAGCATTTCTTCATGCTCTGGGAAATGAGAAGCTGCAGTTACATTAATGGTCTGCTTGTGGGCTTTTCATTAGAATCTGGACTAGATGCTAGACATCTAGTTCAGAATGCTCGACTAGATGCTGGATGTTTTGCTCTGCCCAGCTTGCTGTTCTTATCTTTCAACTCCTCTCCACCTCCTGCACATTCCTACATACATGATTCATAATATGGTTTTTATACTTACTGAGCACACAAAACAGGTATCATGCCAAGTATGGCCCAAGGCTTCCAGAAACCTGTCCCCAGCTTCAATAGGGAATTCACATCCATGGCACATGGAACCAAAGAGTGCATAATAATCTGTAGAACACATAATATGGATACTTAAAGAGTATCAACAGTTTCAGCAAAATCAACAGGAGAATAAATGTTGTAGGCCTACAGTATTGGGCAAAATTTTAAAGATGAGACAAGATATTAAAAAATTTTAGGATAGAAAGATTGTCCATTCAATATTGCCCAATATATATGTTTTTCAGCTGTTCTCTCCCTTCTCCTATTAATATCTTGTTTTGTCTGATTCTTTTTCTACAATAATTGTAACTTCTAATGTAACTGACAAGAAATGATGCAGAACAGTTATTTGCCTCAAATTCAACTAAGTCAACCTGGCATAATAACATTGCTCCTGCTGGTATGTCCACAGATTCAGATTTTGATTAAATAAATAAATTAGGAATACCTTATTCCAAGAATTACATAGATTCTACCCAATTATATCCTACAACTATCATGGTAATTGCAATAGAATGCAATAGCTACACATTCCTTCATACTGCTGTTCCTGTCATGAGTACTGATGGTGAGCAGGAGGGGGGCCCTATCAGGGGGGGAAATGTATGCGTAGTACTGAGGAGTTAAGCAGCCATTCAAAGAGACACAGATCAGACCCACTTTAACTTTTGGGGTTTATCTGTCTGGGTTCATCCCACGCTTCTTCAGTTTGTTAGGATTTTCTGTCTAATGTAGCAGTAATAGAACACTAGAGACCTATTCCTTGTATCAGCGTGGTTCCTGACTGTTAGGACATCAATCCTAACAAACTCTACTACTCCCACTGAAAGAGGGAGGAACAAAAAAAAAAGGAAGAGACATTTGGAAAAATGTCTTTGGAAAACCAGGAAATTTGGCAAGCCATCCAACAACTGGCAGCAGCATTGCAACAACATCAACAACAAACAGATCTCCAGATCAACACATTACAAGCAGCCATGCTACAACAGTTACAACAACCAGCTCCGATTAACCCACAACCAGCGCCAGCAGCAGCAGCAGCTCCGCCAGTAGTCTTGAGATCCCAGGGCAGTCTACCAGAGAAGTCTGGAGGAGAAGCAGGACAGTTGAGAACCTTTCTCACACAGTGCACAATGTTTTTCGACAGCAGACCGGCAGAGTTTCCCACAGACAGAACCTGAGTCACCTTCATTTTAAGTCTGCTAAAGGGCCCAGCAGCCAAATGGGCTATTTCCATGGTGGAGAACAACGACCCAATTCTCAACGACTACCAGAATTTTCTGGTGGCATTCCGAGCACACTTTGATGACCCGATCAGAGAGGTTACTGCCAGCTGGGAAATTCGGAAGCTCAAGCAAGGCAACAAGAGGGTGGGAATTTACATTGCTGATTTCAAGCTGTTAACAGGAGATCTGGACTGGAATGAGAGTGCCTTGAAAGACCAATTCAAATGGGCTGGATGAAGAAATTAAGAATGAATTAGTGCGCCAGGGAACACCAGCTACCCTAGAAGCCTTATATCAGTTGTCTGTGGTCATAGATGCCAGGCTAGAAGAGCTCAGACAGATGCAGCCAGGGAGAAACAGGGGCCTCAGAGCGCTTCCAGGATTTCCAGCTCTCTCCACAGCATCTCTTTACTCAGGACCAGAGGAGCCGATGCAGATCAGGGCGAGCAGGAGGCTTATTTCTGAGGCTGAGAAACAGAGAAGGAGAGAGAGAGCCCTCTGTTTCTACTGAGGAGTCCAGGGGCACATGGTGAGAGCTTGCCCAGTGAGAAGCCAAGCAAATTCCATAAGAGCCCCAGGGCAAGCAGCAGAACCAAGAGCCACCCGCACCTCGACTTCCAACCAGGGAAACTTCGTCGGTCTCCCTCCACAGAGCTCAGCAGGGAGACCATCAATCAATTAAGAAGGGCTCATTCTGAGGATTCCAGGCAAACCTTTTACTACTTACCAGTCATAATGCACATAAACACAGAGCACCAGGTCAAGCTAGTGATCCACAACCCATTGCTGAACTGGACTACAGGAGCAATCTCCTTCCCATCTAAGGAATGCCAGCACCACAAGATTCAAGCCGCTCTTCTCTCTCCAGCAACCAACGCAGTCACAGAAGCAGGGGGGGTCCAGTTGCCAGCCAAGTATGCAGATTTCACAGACGTTTTCAGCGAACAAGAGGCCACAGCACTACCCCCCATAGGGACTGTGATTGCACCATTGAGTTGATACCAGGAGCCAAGATTCCAGCAAGGAAACAATATCCCATGTCCCCCAAGGAACTAGCCACTTTAAAGGATTACTTGGATTCTAATCTCCAAAAGGGTTTCATCCGACCATCTACTTCCCCAGCGTCTGCTCCTACCTTCTTCGTACCAAAGAAGACCCGTTGGCACCGGCAAACCAGGAGGCACCCATGAGAGTGGTGCATGATTTCAATTCCCTCAATAAAGTCACGGTCAAGGAAAATTACCCACTCCCGCTAATATCCGATCTGCTGGATCGCTTACAGAAAGCACGCATTTTTACTAGGTTGGACCTCAGGAATGCGTACAATCTGATCCAGATGAAAGAGGGGCATGAATATCTGACTGCCTTCAATACCAGGTTTGGTAAATTTGAGTACCTTGTTTTGCCCTTTGGCTTGTCTAATGCAGGAGCCATATTTTCCCGATTTATGATTCAAATTTTCTCTGATTTACTAGATAAGTATCTGGTCATTTATCTAAATGACATATTAATATTCTCTGAGGATGCTACAACTCATGTAACCCATGTACATACTGTCTTACAAAGACTGAGAGAGAACAAGCTGTTCGCCAAGCTAGAGAAGTGTGCCTTCGATTTAACTGAATTACATTTCCTGGGCTATAAAATATCAACAGGAGGCATATCCATGGATCCTTCTAAGGTCCAGGCAATTCTCTCTTGGCAACCCCCCCAAAATGTGAAAGAGGTACAGAAATTTCTAGGATTCTGCAATTTTTACAGGAGATTCATAAATAAATTTAGTGACAGGGCTAAACGCCTCACACAGCTTTTGAAGAAAGGATCAAAATTCATTTGGGGGGAGAGGGAGCAAGCAGCCTTCTAAGAATTTAAGCAGCTTTTTGCATCCCAGCCGCTTTTGAAGCATTCTGATCCCACAAAGCAATTCATAATGCATTCAGATGCTTCAGATTTTGCTATCGCTGCTGTTTTATTGCAATATACTAACAAAACAGAGAATACATTGCTACCTTGTGCATTTTTCTCCCACACGCTCTCACCAGCAGAGAGAAACTATGATGTTTTTAACAAGGAGTTGCTGGCAATTAAAGCAGCATTCCAAGAGTGGAGGCACTGGCTAGAAGGTGCAACCTTTCCTGTGAAAGTTTGCACCAATCACAAGAATTTACAGCTTCTACAAAACACCAGATCCCTCACCCCATGCCAAATCAGATGGAGCCAGTTTTTCTCCCGTTTCAATTTTGTTATTTCTTATGTTCCCGGGGTGCAGAACTGTTTGGCAGATGCCCTGTCTCGATCCATTCAGGCAACCCCCGCCACTCACCAGGAGGTACAGGCTACTATATTACAACCTCACAACTTTCAGCAGTCTATGAGGGGGAACCAGACAGAGATTTTAGCAGCAGGCAGACAAGCAGAGGACCTATTTACAAGAGTCAGCGCTCAGCAGCAACAGGACCCGTATGCCAGGGCCAGGATGGATGACCTCCAGAGGGGCCTGCAAGACACTGCCCCCCCTTTCAATGTGGAAGCAGGAATCCTGTGGCATAGTGGGTGATTATAAATTCCCCCCTCATCGAGGGAAGAAGTACTGAGACTTTGCCATGACCATCAAACGGCAGGCCATGGAGGTGTTTTCAAAACTCTCCATAGAGCTCTGAGAGACTACTGGTGGCCTAACATGACTGCAGACATAAAGGGCTATGTTGCTTCTTGTCACACCTGTAGACAAGCCAAGCCTCTCCCAGGGAAGCCCACAGGACTCTTGCAACCCCTACCCACCCCCAGTAGGCCTTGGGATACAATCTCCATGGATTTCATCACATATTTACCCCTGGTCCAGGGGCTGACTTCCATACTAGTGGTGGTGGACCTTTTCACTAAAATGGCACATTTTATTCCTTGCAAGGGCCTCCCATCTGGGCAAGCCACAGCAGTTTTTTATGGACCATGTTTTTAGGTATAGAGGCATGATAAATCACTTGGTGAGTGACAGAGGCCCTCAGTTCACATCCAGGTTCTGGAGGGCCCTTTTCCAGTCATTAGGGGTCCAGATCCACCTATCATCATTGCATCATCCGGCTAGTAACGGGCAAGCTGAGAAAATTAACCAATGGTTACAGCAGTATCTCAGGTGTTACATCACTTATCAGCAAGACAATTGGCCAGCCCTGCTCCCCATGGCAGAATTTACTTATAACAACTCTGTGCAATCCTCTACCAAGATGTTTCCTTTCCAAGCACTCTACGGGGTTAATCCTCGGGTGTTGCCCACCTCCTCCCAGCAGGGAACTGTTCCAGCCACGGCTGATTTTCTTAAAGAGCAACAAGCCGCACAGGAGTTGTTAAAGGAGCAGCTGAACAGGGCAAAGAGTGCTTACAAGAGAGCTGCAGATGCTCACAGACAAGAGGGGCCAGCGATTGTGGTAGCAGACAAAGTGTGGCTCTCTACCAAGTTTTTGACCTCTACCAGGCCCTCCAAGAAGTTGGACTCTTGTGGGCTCTTTCACTGTGGTACAGCAGATAAATCCAGTGGCTTATCGCTTAAAGCTGCCAGCATCCATGAAAATCTATCCAGTGTTTCACAGAGCCTTGCTAGCCAAAGACCCTCCCCCAAGTACCTTACGATCGCAAATGCCCCCCCCACCTCCAGTAATTGTGGAGGGGGAGGAGGAATACGAAGTTGAGGAAATTCTGGACTCTAGGAGGAGGGAAAGGGGCACCCAATATTTAATACACTGGAAAGGGTACCCTGAGGAAGAGTGCACGTGGGAAAATGCCAGAGATGTGCATGCACCAACGCTGGTTCAACGATTCCATCAGCTTTTCCCTCACAAACCCAAGCCTTGCACTCTACCAGAGATTCGTCACTTGACTGAGCAAGCAGAGGAATCCCAAGCAGAGGAGTTCGTAAGTTGGCAACCTCCACCCCAGCCAGAGGCTCTGAGGCCAGAGAGAGAGGAGGGGGAGCCTAAGCCCTCCACCTCCGGCTTGCATTTCCCAAGGGGGAGGGGGGAAGAATCTTCTAATTATCTAGCTATTTTCCAGCAGCAGCCACCTGGGCCAGAAGCGTTATCAGACCTGGAGAGCAGCACTGATTCGTCCTTGGAGGAATTTTCCTTTGAAGAATTTCCATCGTTGCCCAGTTCCCATGGGAGCTTGGAGTGGGAGATGGACTCTCATGAGAACTCTGGAAGGGAGGGGGCTGAAATGGAATGTGAATCTGGAGGGGAGGGTGATGTCATGAATACTGATGGTGAGCAGGAGGGGCCCCCTATCCAGGGGGGAAAACACATGCGTAGTACTGAGGAGTTAAGCAGCCATTCAAAGAGACACAGATCAGACCCGCCTTAACTTTTGGGGTTTATCTGTCTGGTTTTTCCCACACTTCTTCAGTTTGTTAGGATTTTCTGTCTAATGTAGCAGTAATAAAACACTATTCCTTGTCTCAGCGTGGTTCCTGACTGTTAGGACAGTTCCCCTGTGTTATAAAGAAGTGGAGACAGAAGACAGAGGCTTTAACTATGATTGCTTCTGGTGATTTCAGTGACTTGCATTTGTAAGGGAGTCGAGAGGTCATACAATTATGGCCAGTCTTCATTCCCAGCTTGATCATCTGAACCTTTGACAAGATTAACCAGTTCTTTGCCCTAAATACTTAAGCAGATGCTCCTTTTAAAGGGAGAGTCCTCTCAAACATCGACTTGCTTGATCTTTTACCCATTAGCCCTGCCAGAATCTCAGTGGATGAGTGGTGGGAGATAGAATATTTAGCAAGATAGAAAGTTTTGCTAACAACTTTTCTCTTTGTATTATAATAATAAACTATTGATTGTATGAGGATGAAATATTTTGCTACTGGGCAACCTGATTAGTGTAAGGGTACAAAATTAGTCATCACCACCAAATAGCAACAAATGCAAAACAAAACAAAAACAAAAACAGAGAATTCTTTGCTGCTATCTAATGGCTGTCTTGATTTTTCCAGCCCAGACATGGGAGGCCCATGCTGAAAACCAGCTGAATCAGTGAGATGGATTAAAAAACAAACCTAAGTAACAATATGGGAATAATTAGAGTCACTGTAATTTTCTGAATAAATTTTTTGTATCAGATAATTTGATTCTGTTGAAAGGACCAAGATGAAATGCCATTCATATGGTAATGGATATATTAAATAAGAGAATCATGTGCAAAGTGGAAATTATCTAGAATTTGTCATAAGCCAGATAGCTATTTTTGTACAATGCTTTTCATACTCTGTACACACCCTATGCATGTACTCCAATAATCCATTTATTGCAGAGGTGAATGGAGCACAAACACAGGATCTATGTAAGACAGTCAGTGATTTATATAAACAATCAAGCGCACCTATTTCTCCAGCTACCAACTCATTGCTTGAAGTTAAATGGGAACTACTTTATCAACCCAAGGAGCTTGCCAAATTTGTGTGCTACCTTTGATATAACATATTATTCAAATATACTTGTTTTAAATCTGACAAAGTTCTCTCCTCTCTATTTCACAGTATCATACCAAAAATGAGTGTAGGCCTGTTTAACTTGGCTGCTACTTATACTTTTAAGAAGTTTACAAACTTTTCTATGGAACAGTAGCCAGAACAGACTGAAGAGCTTCTGTTTTCTTTCCTTTTCAACCCCAGACACATAGTCTAAGATTTTTCTCCTGTTACATTAACCATGGTAACAGCAGCCTAAAATAATCTGTGCAAGGAAAGTCCACAAAAGGCAGATCAGAGACGTACTATTTCCAAGTGTGGACATTGAATCTGTGTCTCTGATTCCATAACGTCACCTGAAACACCAACTGAAGAGGCGCCTCCCATGAAAACTCATTGAGTGCAAGATCAATGCTTAAAACTATTTTTCTTTATTACTTTGTTACTTCCATTCAGTGTTGTGAAGCTGGGTTGTACCATTTTTTAAAATTATTATTCTACCATCTATCCCTAACAAGAGCAACTCTGAAGCATCTCTTTCATTTGCACAGCAATTATTGTCTTCTGCCAAGAAAGCTGTCCCTTGGTTTTGCTAACTCAATTGCAAGCAAGAAAAAGTGTAATTAATTTCCTTACAAAGAAAGAACTGCAATAAAAGAAAGGGAAGATAGTAGAATTATTTTTTTTAAAAAAGGAAATAATTAGAAAAGGAAACCTAAGCAATAATCAATAATAATTTTAAGAATCAGTGCAAGTGAGATACATTATATAAATAAAAATGAACAATACACCACTGCAGGAAATTCTATACATTCATACCTTCCCATTTTAGATATGTTAACTGGCCATCTTTTACTTCAGTATTATTGTTTTTATGGGTAGCACTTTATGTGATCACTCATTACCTCTCTTTAAATTCCAGATATAGTAATTCTAATTTGCCTTCATATTTTCTATCAAATCAAGAACTGAGTTCCAGTTCAAATTAACTGAGAGAAATTCTGCCCTGCTTCAGATGCTGCTAACAGCATGAGACCGATCTGTTTTCTGATTCTATTTTAAAAGTAGAAACATTATCAGCTGAACTGGCAGAGTCACATCAGCAAGGAAAGAAATTGCCCAGTACTTTTTATGCATTCTCATCCCTTTCTTCCCCTTATTTGGGTCACTATAGGTAATGCTTACCTGTCTCACAGTAAGGATCACCATCTTCCAAATGGAAAACATTGTTGCGAATCGGCTTGTGACAGGCCACACACACAAAGCAGGAGACATGCCAGGTTTGTTTCAAAGCACTGATTACTTCCTAGGGTAGGAAACCAAACCAAACCAAACCAAAAGCAAAACACAAAGAAACAAACAAAATCTATGTGTCAGTACTTGAATATTTGAATTAGATGGATAGCTTCATTGTTCTTTTACAGATTCCTGTATATTTTTGAAATAGAACAAAAGCATAAAAACTGGGACATGTAAGTCTTGAGCACTGGTACGATCAACTCTATAGTTACTGTTCTTTAAAAGCTCAGAACTGTAAATCTGGCAGAAGGGGCTGGATGAGTCCTAGATACCTTAGGCTCTAAATACCACTAAACTCAGTGATGATATTTAAGCATTTGAAGCATTTTTAACATTTGAAGATAGTTTTCAAAAACGGATTATTTTTTCCAGCATTTAGGGGATGATCATAGCTCAGGATTCATTAGTATCACCAATTTCATTAGTTACTATTTGAATGACTATTTTGGATTTCAACTTACCATTAAGCAATCAAGAAGCAGGCTGTTACATTAGCATACATGTCGTCTACTAGTTTATTTGCATCTTTGAACTATACTTAAGAGCTGATGTTAAAACTCTGGCTTCCACATCCAGTTTAGCCTTTCCCATGTAACTACACATGAGAAAGGTTAAAGACATTCTTAAACTCAACTTCTAGTGACTGTATGTATATGTCTGTGCAGTTTCCCTGAAAGTAATATCAAAGTAGTTTTGTAATTGCCTCCTTCTGGGATGTTTTTCCATTTTTCCAGATTGCTTCCAATCCCAAAGAAAACTTCCCAGGTGAGACATGGATTAAGGTACAATGGGATAATTCTGGAATGGGAAGAACTAGAGAAAACTAATGCACAACTCTGCAGATTAATTCTAATTTTAAAACTGAGATTAAGAAATTCTTTTATTGCTCCTGCATCAATCTAAAGACTACTTACAGAAACAGCTAAGTTGAGTATGTCAGTATCTGATCCACAGTGTCAAATTACAAATTGACATCTTACTTACTCCGAGTATCTTTCTCTGGCATCGGGCACATTCTGGAGCAAAGAACTTCTCATAGCAACCCTCACAGTAAAGTGCTCCTTTCTCTTCCACAAATCCAATATAAGCCATGGAAGCTTTGCAATGAGCACAATTGAACTCTTCTGGGTGCCAGGATTTTCCTAATGCTACGAGGAAAGGCCCTCTGTTTCAAACCAAAATAAATACTAATTTTAAACCCCATGTTTAATGAAACAAAGTTAAGCATCTACTTTCTACAGCAGGCAGAAAGCCAAACTTATTGCTAAACAACACATTGAGAGAATTAAAACTTTCACTGATTTTTTGGTTATATTGAGGTATCACGTGGTTATACCTAACTCCATTAACAAACACTTGTCTTGGTATCATTTAAAGCTGACATTTAATGGATATTTTCATCTCTTAAAAGACAGATTCGGAAAAAAACAACACATGAGAGATAAAAACAAACCCAGTTTTAGAACATAAGGTCCTGAAGACCCAAAACTGATGTAAGAGATATTAGAAGTACAGTACATGTTATTCAAAAGAATGTTATTCTTTAAGAGTCAACGAAATTGAGATATACAGTATTATATAAATATAAATAAAAATAAATAATACACCACTGCAAGAAATTCTATACATTCATACCTTCCCATTTTAGATATGTTAATTGGCCATCTTCTATTTCAGTCTTTTCGTTTTTATAGGAAGCACTTTATGTGATCACTCATTACCTAACTGTAAAGGTACAGGCACCACATTATGCTTCACCTTGAACTAGAATGCTTATGCTTTAATAAAATTAAAATGAAACATTTTATTTCAAAAAAATTGTTATAGATCATGGTAGAACTTTCTGATTCCATTCGAGATACATCTAGACATGTGATGGAAAATTCTTGACATACTCTGAGGTGTTCACCATAAGCACTGAATATATTTGGTTTTTCTTTAGTTCCCCCAAACCAGATTCAAACCAAAAAACTGAAGCAAATCAACCAAAGCGAAAAAAGTTTCACAGAAAAAGAAAAAAGAACACATGACATTTCATCTGTAGAACTATTTTCTATGTATTACCCAAGGTAAACACTGCTCAGAAGATTGCAAAGAAGTTTTTCCATTTTGCACCTTTAAGAAATCATTTGAAAAATAAGAACAGCTTCATGAATGTTCAAGAAATCAGTCCAGAATTCTACAGGTATCCTTGCTGCCATGTGGCTATCTGAATAATACAGGCATCAGCTTAACATGATACCCTCTAACCTCTGTACAAGCACCTTTTTACATCAATGCTCTTTCAGTTACGTAGCAATCCAATTTAAGTCCTTGTGTACAACAAACTCTCTCTTCTCACAGCACAGGCTAATTTATGAGGCTCATTTGGAAAAGACCAAGAATAAGGAGGACTTCTGGCCATAGTTAGGATCAAGTTTCCAATTGTCTGAACTAGAAGTACAGACTTGGAAGAGTACATAATAGGAACTGGGGAGGAATGCTAAGTATTTTGATACTACCAGCTACATTTAGCAGGGAATTTTTAGACTTGGTGTGCTTTAATTTTCTTCAGCCATTGGAGAATTTTCATCTTCTGAAGCTTATGCTTCAAGAGAAATAAAGCCCCAGTGTGGAAAAAGCAATTCCACTCCCCACCCCCCATATTTCATATTCTGAATAAATATATGAATTCTGCAGCTAAGACTACCACATATAATGCATCACACTGCACTGAGGAGGTGAACACAGGATTCCTTTCTGTAATTTGGTTATTTATACTATGCATGACTTTCTGGGAATCACAGTGTAGGCAAGAAAGCATAGTATAGTTGACAGAAAGCATCAGTTGGATTTATATCCCAGGCAGCGGTGGACAGGATCAGCAGTACATCCTTTTAAATATGAAATTTCTGTAAATCACTCAGTGTCCTGTTCCATAAATGAAGGTAATTTGGATGGAATGCATAAATGCGTGTCTGTTTCATAGTCTGAGATAGCCATCTATGATATGTCTGATAGAAAGTAAACTATTGAAATACTTAAGTCATGGATCTGCTCCCAGAGCTGTGAAAAAACGTTTCTGTATCCAATGGGAAGAGTTCATTTGCTGAAACTGTTACTATTTGTGCAAGACAATGACTGAAAAGGCAAGGATAGAAATGATACTTTTTGGAAGGCAGCAAGTTCAATTGGTGTTTTTATATTATTAAGTAACCGCAAAGTAGCAGATCTATGACCAGAAATTTGCCCTGATTTTTAAAGGCTCATGAGGGCGTGATAAAAATGCAGACTTTATCTCAAGCATCTTTTCCCAACAGCACTGCTTTTCCACTTCTAGTGACAGTTAAATTGTACTTTAATTTCTCATTTATCTTGCAGAAAATTTATCTTTGTCAGAAATGGGTAAGTCCCATGATTACTTAGGGGGAAAAAAAAGAATTTAAACGAACACATACTTTTTTAAAAAAAAAAAATCCCTTCCTTGTAAGTGATACAGGAATATATTAATAACTAAGAATCTAAATTGACAACAAATTTGATTATTATTTTATTCAATGAGATGCTGAGGCTCCTCAATTGTTGCCTATTAGCAATCTATTAGAACTGTACTACAAATATTTCACATATATCATACATGGGAAAAACCAGTTAGTTTTGCATGTTGATATTGCAAGATAGAATGAGAGTCTATAATGAGTATGATAACTTTTAGATGATAAATATATCAATAATTAAAGATATCAATTAAAAAGTTATGAGATAGCCTCTCTTAAATTTGGGGGGACTTGCACATCATGGTTATTTCATGCATTAGTGTAAAGTAACCAGGTGTACAATGCAGTTTGGCTGCAGAGCAGGTGTGCTGTGGAATGTCACCTGATCCAGTTCTTACCTTTTCGCAGGTAATACTGCCTCAAAGGGCATGAACTGTAATTATGCTAAAACCTCAACCCCAAAGGCTGAGGGCTATCATAAGCTTCCCAAAGCACTGTACTGCAAGAGTAGAGAAACAACATGATATACTGATTACATGAATGTCAGGTGGCTCTACTGTATAACCTTCTCACTTGACTTTTTCTGTTCCTTTCCAACCTCTGTGAATATCCACTGCTATCTAATACTATGTCCCTATAAGTCACGAGCTTGATATTACACCAGTCAGTGAAGCTATTCTGGTCCTCCTAAAAATTTCTGGACTCTAGAGACAATCATGAGAACTGGGGAAATACTTACAGCACTTCAACTATGCAAGCGCTCACATGCTTGCACAATTTTCAGAGGACAGCAATAGATGCTTTCTCAGCTCCTTGTTATATTCCAGATGGGAACATGCATTAATCTGACTGACCATATTGTATGAACCTAATTAATTAGCATTTATTTGTTGTATTATGAACCAGTGTGCTCAAGATTAAATGTATTGTATTTTCCACTGGGTGTTTACTTTTTATGTATGATGTTTCTCAGTAGTTATATGATTTGCATACTGACATGTTGTTTTATTTATTTCCTATGGCATAGCAGAATGCAGCATTCTGCTGCATGTTAGTGTGTGTGTGTCTATCTTCTACTGATTTATCAAACATTTATGGTAAATGTAATTGAATAAATGCAGTAATATAAATTTAGTATCATGGTCCACATAATATACTTCACTATTTATTGCCACAAATCAACTATTATTCATAATTATATATAAATATTATTTTAAAAAATGTATATAGACCAGCATAAGTGATTTGATTTAAATAAATAATAGAATGATAGTCTTTAAAGGGGCCAGTAAGGTTATCAAATTATCAAATTCAACCCCTAATCTCTGCAAGAGTCCAAATTATAGTATTAATGAGAGATGACTACCTAGCCTCTGCTTGAACATATCCAAAGAAGGTAGCTGGTCACACTATTGAATTGCTCTTATTATTAAGAAGGTGTCCCTAACATATTGGGGGAATCTGCTTTCCAGTAACTTTAACTCATGGTTGTATATACTGAACTCTGAGATGAAAAAAGATCATGCTCTTCCATGTGACATCCCTTCAGTTGTCTGAACAGTGATGTTGTACCTTCCCCAAATGATGAGAATATGAAGGAGGCACAGTTGGTGGCTTAACTATGCCAGGGAACAACAGATAACAACTACCTTTTAACTTCACTTTGTATGTTATAAGTGATGCATACACATCACTGCCTGGATTGTCATACCACCTTTTATCCATACAGCTGTTACCTCAGTCAAACCGCTTTACTGTGGGACAGAAACCCTTAATCATGCCTACTGGATCAAAGACATTATTTGAGGAGTTTCAGAATCCCATCTACATCTATATTTCATGACAATAAATGCCAGCTAAGCAAAAAGGAATGGGGAAAGAAAGCTGTGCTGCATGCCATGACAGACAATAAAACATATTTTCTTCTCATTGTTTTTTTTTTTATTTAAAATTGCCTGCTCCAAAACTACCACCTTCATGAAAACCACATGGGAAGAATGGTGTTCATATTCGTGACCAACAGAAGTATATGTGAAAGGTTTTCTGAGCATGGGCTCATGGGACCCTATCAAGGGCATTTCTTATTTAGACTCCCTTGTGGTTATAAGTATTTGAGGATTGTCCACTGGCAGCCTGATGGAGTTGTGCAACTTCTGCCTTGTTGCCAATCAGCATGTGGGAGGTGTATTCTGTGGCTGCCAGTGAGTTTGTATCTGCATTTTCAGCCTTCCTAAACTCAGTCTTGCTTCTTTGGAGGACTGATGAGCAATGCAATGGAAATTATTGGGTTTCTAGAGATGCCCAACACGGTCTGATTGGGGAAAATATTTTGACTAACAACTGACCCTTGTTACTCTGGAGTAGAAATGATATCCTCCTGTCCCTGAAATGGGTGAATGGTAGAGTGACAAAACACAGTGGATGTAGACATGAACCAGTTAAATATCTTGTATGAATACAACCAATGAGCTTATAGTCATACCTAGGATTTAGGCGCGAGATGAATTACCTAGACAGACCAAGTTAATGACAGTCAGAAGACCTTGTAACTTGGGTTTAGAAGATCTAAATTAATCAGCACCAAGAATAGGGACAGTAATGAAGAGTCTCTAACCAGCACCTCATCCTATATTAGATGGCTACTGTAATGTATACCCCACATGCTGCAACTTCACAACGTAAGCACCAACTTTCTAAGCTTGTACAAACATAGTTCCAGCAGTGATTCATCTTTTATTTATTTGTATCTAACTTAACATGGCTGAAATGATTTTGTTCTTTTTAACAGTGTAATTCTCCAAAGAAATATTTGCTACTATTTGTCCTTTTCTTTTGTTTCCATATCACAATCTCTGTACCTTCTAATTTGTTTATCTTGTGGGTATGACTGAAACGAATACTCCAATGTCCTATGTTTACTTATATGATATGCCTGAGATTTCATTTCTGGTGACTCCTGTTTACTTTATCAGCTTGCACTGAAAGCTGATAAAACAATATCTAATGCTATGAAAAATATCTACCTAGCATTTTTTTATTGTATGGTCTGGATGTATGTTCAAGTTATATTTTCTGTGGAAATAGAAGTATCATTTAACAATAATATCTTGTCTATTTTAAACACAACTGTGTATTAGGATAAGAAACTTTCAGCAAATCACTTGCTCCAGTGGCAAACACTATGGTAAGAACTAGCTATTCAAGACTTGTCATTTACAATGGTCCAACACAAGAACAGCTCTGAAGCAACCATGTATAAAGAAAATAGTGCCAACCTGATGACTTGATTGCAATGAGCACACATTGGAGTTCGCTTGCCTGCTGGAATATGCTCTGCTCTCTGAACCAAAGTATCTTCATTTGTTAGTGGAAGTGCTGCTGTGGCTTTCTCACTAGGCGTTGTGTCACTGTTGGAAATCCATCCACTTCCAGCTGTCATGAATTGAAATGGAAGAAAACTGAACATTGAGCTTGCAAGGAGAAATGCCAGCAATCCCAGTGTTTTAGAACAGAAATGCAGGATGATTAGAAACAAAATTGTTGGTGGAAATTGATATGTGATGATTAGGGATGTATCTAGCATTCAGATGATTTGTTTCACACAGCATCGATGAGCTTCCTTTGAATCATGAAAGCAGACACATCTTTTTGCAAGGCTCATGTGACCATTTTGAAAGGTGTTCCTGGTTGTCTCTGCATGCACATGAATGCCCTTTATGGACAGAGATGCATTCAAAACTGCAAAACTTGTGAAAGATACAATAGTCAAATAAACTATAAAGGTGCTTGATTCAGATCCTCCTAGGTTAGAAAGCACCTCAGATCCTTTGCACAAAGATAATGCTGTTAAACATATTCATGATTGCAATACAAATTATCCCTTGACAGAACTATAAAGACTAATTGGTCTTAAGCAATATTGTAAGAATGTTAAAACTCTTTTTTAAAAAATTAATCTGTGCTCAATAGAATTATTAAATTGTTATGGCTATAGCTACTTAATTCATAATACAAATCAAGCATGGGCATTTTCATCTTTAGCTATAAATTATTTCATATTGAATTATTGGAATGATGAGCTATCATAAAATACATAAAAATAACAAAAATATAATATATATTCCATATCAAAATTAAAACAATAATCTACATATACCCAAGTTAGAAACTGCAAGCTAATATGAGATTAACTGTAATATTCAAAACAATAATATAATCAAATACAAGAAGAGACATTGATGAAAAATTAAAGCAAATGCCCTTGCTATGCGAACATCCTTTGAATGCTAGCCCTGCATGAGTCAGTTACAAAATCTTTTTTAAGTAAATAAATGAGAAATGAGCAATGCTACTGACACATTGCAAAGGCAGGGAAGTCAAGCAGAAATCCTATACCGTAGAAGACAAAAGTTTTCATGACGCATATTAAGAAGTGCCAGAATATTCCTGGCACTACATTAAGGAAATAAAATGAAGGCTTTCTTCTGTTTAGTAGCCATTACAGAATAGTATTGCAGAATACGTGGGGTTTTTGTCCTTTATCAAAGATTGGTGAGTTGTGGCATACTGTGTAATACTGCATAATATCAAAAAATCCCTGCCAACAGAAATCCACATATGAACAAGAAGGAAAGCAGCAGTATTTTCAAGGGAATCCCAAGATTCATGGAAGTGCAAAAAAAAAAAAAAAAGCTGGGGGGAGGGAGGAATCTAATCTAAGCCCAAAGAGGACCGGGTGTCCTGAAAAAGGAAGATGGGAATTGGTCAGCTTGAATCTCTTAGAGCTTGATTACTGGGGAAGTAGGAAGACAGAGATCTGCCTTGGGTAAAGAGCAATGACTTGTTGCATATTGCAGTCTTTAAGTCTATCAGTTTGATATATTTATAGTATTACTCTAAAGACAACAATGATTTTTGCCTAAAAAGGCACAGCATATTCACTCAAAATCGGTAACACAATTTACAGAGCAGGACATGAGGTACAAGGAGTTGCAACAGAAAAAAAAAAGAATAGAAAATTTCTCATCTAAGATTCAAGACTAAATGTAGGGAAGGGAAGACTATGTTTCTGAATGGAGTTTAGAGTCCAGTTCAATAGCAAAATTGCCCTTGAAACTGGACAGAGGAATTGATTTTATTCAGTTTTTCAGAAACTGCAAATGTTTAGATATATCTGGTATATTATAGTACTCTAGCCAATCTGCTTTACTTTGTCTTTAAAGGCTAGCTCCCATTAAACAGTTTGTCTAGAATTGTTGAATTCTAATAAAGAAAGGCTTATAAAATAAAGTTCATTCTATCCCCAGCTGGATAATTGCATTAAGCAACTATGAAAACTTACCCATTAATAGACAAAGAACTGATCATTTTTTGTCCTTTATAGTAGACTAAAAAGAAATCCAAGTGGGTGAAATATTTGAATTATGAATCAACAATAAATTCCACCATAGAGGAGCTTTGCATAAAGTTGGCACACTTTGAAAATAGTACATTTACCCTTGGGAACATCCCAGTCAGTTTTTAAAAATCCACACAACATTGAAGCTGAAAAGGAAATTAAAGAACAGAAAGCAAAGGATCAATCTCAACAAAAAAGCAGGGAGAAAAATCAGCAATGTCTGGGATGCTGAATTGCCAGCAGATAACCATAATATACAAGATGACTAACAAATGAACGTAATTCAAGAATATTTCAAAGTAAAGGACATCAGTGGAAGCAGAAGTTCTTTGTATGTAAAAGAACTCCAGGTGTAAACCTTGTCATCACTACAGAGGTCTGGAAAAATATCTTGTTGGAAACACTACAGAGCTACTGCTAGTCCAAAGAAACTAGATAACATTGATTAGGCATCCTGTATCCTTAATTGTGTATACACTTTCCAATTTTTCTGATAGGCTCTTGCAGTAAGTAGTATTAACTATATTACCACATCTGAACAGGGGTTCAACACAAGCAGCTTTTCAGCACCTACCTTATCTACCAAACCACCCCTCATTTTTTGTCCTATGGCCCCTATTTTGCATTTTTCCTTTAGAAATAAGGCAAAAACAGCTTTGCTTTCTGCCGTAATATCTTGCAGGCTTTAAACTCTGCCTATAATCAAATTCATTAAAGTGTATTTATCCACTCATACTTTGCCAATTCTACTGAAAAGGCAATTTAGTCACACACCTTTTCTGCCTGATTAAACTTCAAGGTCTGACAAACTATTGAAGTTAAGAGATAAGCCTGGCACCTTCTGAAATGTTTCCAGCCCCTCAAGTGACAACAATCTATGCTTTTTTTCCTTTCACTAAAGTGTGATAAACACCTGTAGATATTTATGATGCTTTATCAGGATAACCCTCTCCCGCCTAATAAATAATGACAATAAAAGAAATAGGAACGGTTTCCAGAGAAATGGGTACAATAAATAAGTAATTGGTCAGCTTTTCATTACCAAGAAACACTGTATTCTTTGAAAATCTCTCTCTCATGTCGCTGAGGCATTTATGACCCAGTGATCATAGTAATTTATTTTGAACTATAAATGCTCTTCAAGTCTACAAATAAACACAGATAACAGGGGAAGAAAAAAAATAATGCCAAAGGTTGGTGTTGTTTCTGACAAATTGCACTTTTGAGCACTACCTCTGAGAGTTTACTGCTTCATTTTCAGCTACCAGTGAACAGGAAAACTGTCAAGAGAACATTCCTGAGATTGCTGAAGCAACTATGTAATTATGGATTTGTCCTGATTATAATACTCCAAATAGCAATCTAATGCATTTGCTGAGAATTTTCATTGTGTTCAAAAAGTACTCTTTTAAAAGGTGGTACTTATCCAGTGTTACATTTTTATAGGAGCACAACCTTGCTGCTTGGGTAACATTAAACACCTAGAAGAACCAGTGGGACCTCATTTTCTTCATATACTGTATTCCAGGTAAAGCCCTGCAATTGATTATAGAATATGATATACTGAAACTCTGATGAGTTGCACCACTTCAGCATTTCTCCAATCCCTTTCAAAAGTTCTTTGTCTTGTTACTGGCCCAACACTTCCAATTAAAATGTACAATCTTTGTAAATACAGAAAACTAATTAGCACTTTCAACTGCTGGATTGTTGCAGCATCTGGAAATACTAACAACTCAGAGGCAATGGACAGAGAAAGAAAGGCTTGGATTTGGGAGACATGAGACTCATTAGTAGCCCAGAAAAGTCACACTTTCTCTGCTTGATTTTTTCCCCAATTATGATAGAAATAAAAATATGTTATTATACACTTTTGTGAAAGTCAATAATGAATTCTGGACCACACTTGGGAAGTGAAGCATTAAATAAAAATGTGAGTTCATAATGAATTACAGCTGGTGTCAAGTATTTTGTTGCTTGCTCTGAAGGAAATATGTCCTTGTCTTTGTCATTAATGTGGGAAGGGTGAAAAGTTACCAGTACAAATGTTTATCAGGAGAGGTCATGGGAACTGAAGATGTCATTTTTAAGACTCTGTCTAGAATTCCAATCATTGTTAAGGTAGGTCACTGATAAGCTGAGGGCAATATCTGATATGTATGCAAGCAGCAATACATACATGCAATCCCATATGTATTTCATAGCAAGATGAACCTTAGAACCTATTCTGACTTTACAATTTTACACCAGGATAGGACAACTGACCTAAAAATAACCCTGTAATAATTTTGTCCTTCAGCTTGAAATTCCTCCCAATATATGCTACTCTTCACAACAGCTTCATATTTTATTTAATACATTTAGAGACTATCCTACAATTTGCTCAACTGTTGGGCACCTACTGTTGTCTCAGAGTAATTAAGCCTCTCTTTAGGAAACAGACCAAGATATGTGCTTCAGTTGGGTAGTAAAAGCTTTGATTATATTTGTGTTAGTTGTGTGCATGTGTGAGGGTTGGGGTTTTTTTTGGATAGTACAACTTCATAAAATACTTTTGAATCTCAAGGGCAGCTTATGCTGAGACAAAACACAAAACATCACCTGTTGTTTGAGATATAAAAGGCAAAGATGTCTATAGAAGATACTAACTTCATTGTAGAACACAGAAATAAACTAACATACTCAGAAATGGCTTAAGTATACTGTTTGGCAATTTCTCTGTTAGTCCAGGCTGGCACCTGTTTTTTCTCTGGCTGGTACAACCTCTTATCTTCCATTGCTTCAATCTGACAGATAAACTGCACAGGGCAGATTTTTCCCAAAGTGCCTCCTCTAGCAAAGCTGCAGCAATGTAACACTGGCCAGTCCATTTTAAGATTACTAGCTACCCACATGCTTTCCTAAAACCAACAGCTAATCTTCAACAGCCATAGCTGTCCAGGTCTATCTCAGATACCAGCCACTGCACACCATTTACTAGACAGACAGACAGACAGACAGACAGACTGACTGACTATCTCTCTATCTAAAAGACTAAATGGTGTTCAATCTTATGTGCCATAACCTGGGTGGCTCACAGCATCAGCAATAAAGACATACCAAAAAACAGTCCAAACTGGCACCCAAGCAAAAGCAGTTCCCAGCACCCCGAACAATACTCCATGATACAAAAGCAGTTAGAATTTCTGGGTTCCAGCCTCACCTTATCCTAACACTTGGGGGAAGAGCCAACTTTTTAAGGCTGGAAGGCTAGAAGGGGGAGAGGACTGCTGGGTCTCAGGGGGGAAGGTATTCCACAGCTCACGGTCACTACTGAAAGGCGTACTTCCTACGTCCTGCAAGATGATGATGTTCAAGCGAATGGGCCTAGAGCACACCCATCCTATCTGACCTCCATCAAGTTCTCTTCCAGGTCTCCTTCCCAGTGTTTTTAATAATTCTTCAGCAATTTTTAAGACTCCATCTCCGATGGCAGCTCAGTAGCCCTTCCTCCTCCTACATGAGCATGTCCTATGGGAAACTAAATTATTGCCTAATTTTATCAGCTACCTAGCACAAAGTTCTCATTTGGATACCTGAAGCCATGGATGAACGTGGTTATCACAGCAAGCCTTGCAGAGAAAGTGGCTACATTAATGCTTAGGATGAAAAAGGTTTACATGCGCTAATTCATTTTGTGGAGCACCTCTTTCATTTTATTCATTCATGCATACATGCATGCATTCATTCAGTTTGAACAGCACTGAACCCTATAGCACTCTTTGCAGTTAATACTGTCCACATATAAAATATTCCCAATAAACAAAACAATAATGTGTCCATGGTAAGAATAAAGTAAAAATAAATTTATTTATTTAATTAATTAATATGTCAAATGTAGACGGCCACCCATCTCACCCAAGGTGATTCTGAGCGGTGTACAATAAAACCAAGAATTAAAACATTTTGCAAACCCATTAAAACAACAAGCATGGATAAAAGCTCTTGTTCTTCCATGAGAGGGAAGATGTTTACATACAGTATAACCAGCATTCAGGCTCCCTATTTATATTTTGAAATGACAATCAATACATAACAGAAAAAAATCACAACCTATTACTACATTCATTCACTTAATTCACAAATGTTCTACAGAAGCATCAGTTTTAAGCACTTCAGTAGAGAGGCAAAGGGCAGGTGCTACTAAAATCAGTGCTCTGACCTACAGCTTTCCTCACTTCATAGTAGTGGAGTACTAAGAGCAGCTTCTCCCAGGACAACCAAAGCAGCCAGGTTGATTCTGGTTAGCAGTTGTGGCTGGTAAGGTACCTAGATACCAACCTTATAGAGCTTTAAAAGTCAAAACCAGGACTTTGAATTGTACGCTTATTGGAAGCAAATGGAGGGTGCTTAGCACAAGTATAATGTGCTTCCAGTAGAGTGTGTGGTTAACACTTTGTATCAACTGCAGCTTCCAAGTGGTCTTCAAAGCCTCTGGAAAAACACATTTCACTAGTCCATCCTCTATGTGGTTGCTCCGCTAGATGGATCAGACTAGGAAATTAACTCCACAGGAAAACTAAAACTATGTATGTTTATAGAGATCAGCTATGATGACAGAATCTTGCAAGTCTGATTGTGCTGTACCTCCTCTTCTTTCTTATACTTCAGTGAATTAGAGAGGCATCTGCCTGAGCAGCTTCTGAATGCTATCTCGTTGTTCTGGGCTTTAAAAAATGCTTCAGCCCTTTTTGCCTAGGTAAAGATTCCTGCATATCTCTGTCAAGATCATCTTCCTTAATCTCTACATGAAGGGAGCATGAATTATTGTTGCAAGGTCCTCTCACTCCACATACTACTTATCACCAGCCACACTATTTAACTTCAACTGTGCTACATAACAAACTATCCAATTATTGGTTCAGAATGCAGAAGTACACGCAATGCTGGGCATGCTTCAGTTTGCCTGTGTGACACCCAAGCAAATTCGGGCAACTTCACATTAAAGAGGTAAGTTTCATTCTTTATTTTTAGTTTAAGAACACTCTGAATGCATATATACAGGCCTACACATGAAACAAATACAATAATTGTGTAACTTCTGGCCTATATTTGAGCTTGAATGTGTAGGGGTTCCCCAAGGCCTGAAAAATATTTCAAGGGTTCCTCCAGGGTCAAAAAGTTGAGAAAGGCTGCTTTAGATAAGGAAGATCACCCTTATTTTTTCTTATCTTCTGTCCTTTGTAAGACCTGGAACAGACCCCTCATCGTTCTAGGATTTTTTTTTTGTCTGGGTACACTTTAATTTGTTAAGGTTCTGAATAATGGCTGGCATCCAGAATGGAATAAAATACTCTATTTCAGACGACTGAAATGGAGTAATTGCTCTTCTATAAGAACAGTGTTTTTTCTGGAAGTACTTCTATTTTCTAGAGAAACATGAGAATATTCAGAACAGGCTAGGTTTTATTCATGGCATAGTCTAACACTAAACATTAATAATGAATTAAAATATTACTGAAGTATTACAAGACGAGGGTAAAGCCCACTGCTTGAGCTAGCCTTTCTCTGACAGACGTTCTCTTGACCATAGCAACAACTGAGACTGAATAGTTTAACCCTCACTTAAATGTAAGATCAGGCATCATGTGAAGTCTATAAACAATAAAGATACTTCTATGCATACAAGTGCCAGAATTTCATTCTGAAGTGCTGTCATCCAGTGGTTTATATAACCACAATCATACAACTATACAACACATGGAGAATATGGATGTTCTTATTACTCAATAGACTGTAACTCCTTGGCTCTTATTTCCAGCCCAAATGGATATTGGTGAGTTTAACATACTATTAATACCCCCCAGCACACAACCCCTCCCCCACAACTGAATGAGTGAGAAATTTCAGTCTCTCAACATTTCCCTAAAAGGCATGGGCTTAGGCAAGCAAATGAGAAAAGGCAAAGCCTTCAACAACCACTTTTTTTTTTTTTTGGCTAGATTTGTGGAATATAATTAAAGCTTTAAATCCTCCTATGATGAAAGGCAGAACAGGAAGGATTATACTGTTATCATTTCTTAAAATGACTGAGAAAGCTAGAATGTGCACCATGAAAAATCACAACAGGTGCATTAGAGGCCCGGTTACGATTTCAGAAGGTTAGTTTCCTGCTGTAGCAGCTAGCCTTTCATCTCTAAAGAGCTCGGATTAAATGGACTGTAAAGTTTCTTAATTAAAATGAACATTCTGGGCTGGCTTGGGTCAGGTCATCTTCTCATCTGCAGCATTTAAGGGTCAGTCAAAATTCAGTAAAATTTGAGGGATTTGCTTTGTTCCTTCTAAAGTCAGTCTCAGAAGGAAAAAAATTAGACCAACATCCTACCGGGTTCATGCTTACTACAGTTATTTAGTGCATCAGACAGGAAGGCAAAAAAAGTGCTTTGGAATGGTGTGGAGCAGGGTTTATAAGCCAGGGTCTGGTGGCACCCTAGGGTTCCGCAAGAGGTCACTAGGGGTTTCCTGGGGGACCACGATTTATTTAAAAAATTATTTCAAATTTGGGCAACTTCACATTAAAGAGGTAAGTTTCATTCTGTATAATTGTGTAACTTCTGCCCTATATCTGAACCTGAATGTGCAGGGGTTCCCCGAGGCCTGAAAATATAAACAAATAACCTGATAGCAATTTCATAACAAATTAAGATCCAATATCAATGGGTTTAAGTTTGAGAAGGTAAGGAACAATCATAGAGTTGACTGGCAGAAGGGCAGAACAAATTCTACAAACCCTTTGAGGAAAGGAATGGCTTGGGTAGATGATGAGGGGAACCAAGGAACTAGGGAAAAAAATAAACTTGGCATCTTATTCATTTTTCACTCATATCCTTATTTTGAACTGCTTGTGTATCCAGTATTCATAACAAACTGCAATTATGTCAGAATGATGACATATGTATGAGATCATCATGCAAATGCCACATATTGCATCACATCTAACACAAATCAGGTAAACCATGGCATTTCTGTGGTGATATCATCATCTGTGTATTTTCAGCTGCCTCCTCCTTCCTCTCCTCTGCTGATGCCGATGGTTATACAGGAAGCTCATGCAATGGCAGCTTCATTTTGATTTGACAACAAATCTTTTTGACGAAGGATATGTTACTGCAGGGCATTAGAATAATTAGCTAATCAGCGTGTAACAGCTTTGGTCAGCCATCCTTTCCACCAGGTGAGTTAGGCAAAATGAACACGTATTCTTCTGAATCTGTTTTAGATTTATTTATGCAGCTTTCTATCATAAACATTAGGAAAATCTCTACTTAATATTTCATAATAAGGGATAGCTGTCGTAAAACAGCAATATAACTGTAGTTGCAGTGGCTCAAGACCTGCCAGTGCACTTCCAACATCTTTTCATTTCAGTTTTTAAAGCAGAATTGCACAATTCTGAAACCATGAGACTGTGAGTTGTAGTCCTGCCTTAGGCACAAAGCCAGCTGGGTGAGCCTGAGCCAGTCATTCTCTCTTAGCCCTGGGAGGGAGGCAATGGCAAACCCCCTCTGAAGTCTTCTTGCCAAGAAAACTGCAGGGACTTGTCCAGATAGTTACCATGAGTCAACACTGTCTCAAAGGCAGGAGGAGGAGGAGGAGGAGGATTGAACACACAGTCAATAATTATATGAACCGTCTCAGACTGAATGAAATCACACATTAAAGGTTTTGAGTCAATGCCAGTGTTTTCCAACCTGAGTATCCTCCTCAATGCCCAGAATTCCCTAACCAACATGGCCTTTTCTGAGAATTCTAGGAATGGAAGTTCATGCATCTGAAAGTTGTCCAGACTGGAAAACACTGACCTATGTTATTGGAAGAACTATGCCATAGGATACGTAAAATCATCCTCCAAAACAAACTGATTTCAAATTGCAATATTTGGGGTGATCTGGAGAATGTTGCCTCCCTCTGGCTGTTGAAAGTGGCAGACTGTGAATGAGACAATGAATAGGGAGGCTCTTTAAAAAGTTAATTGAGAAATGAAGCTATGGTTTCATTGAGAAAGAGATGGAATATAGCTTTGCCTGGAAAGAAGTTGGGATGGGAATCCAGCTCATTGTTAGCAAGAGGAAAATGACATAGGTGCATATTAAACCACTCCATTTGCATCTGATGTGGGAGGAGATGAAGGTTGTAAGAATGAAGAGCATTCCAAAACTTTTATTCCAAATGAGGAATTCAGAAATGGTCTCTGCAAGATATAGATATGAATAATAAATATCTTTAACAGTCCTTTAAGCATAACATACAGGTGCCCTTGTTATCCACCATTCCACTACTCACGATTTAGCATACCTGCAGCTAATAAAAATAGATCAGACTTCATTAATAGCAGGTAAGGTTTTCATATATTTGCAGTTGTTGTTTTTTTTGCATGTGCAAAATGGCGGATGGATTTTATACATGAGTAAAACAGGTTTTTAAAGGTCTTGTTATCCATAGTTTTTGTTATCTGCAAGTTGGAACAAAACCCCTGCAAATATCAAGAGCCACCTGTACAAACTCTGTCAACAGGCTTTTCTGGTGGGAAGAGAATTGCATAATCATAATATTTTAATTTAAAATTGCAGAGATTAAAAAAAGAGGTACATCTATTCTCTTTCACAATGCTTCCAAGAGGTTACCATCTCACATCACAAGGAAATGCCCCAGCTTAAACAGTTGATATTTATGAAGAGCTTTGGTGTGGTTTCAGAACACTTTGCTTGGCTACACTGGAATTCACATTCGTTAACCTGTCACAGTCTGTGCTATGCCAAAACAATTTAGCATTATTAATACAAGGCTGTCCATTTGTCAGGATCAAACTCCTCTGATGTTGCTATTGAACTCTCCGTCTACCCAACTCTTTTGGGACACTTCTATTTAAATTATGTCCCACTCAGTTTCAAACTACGGCAAATAATCTGGGTAAAAACAACATCAAAATCAAGTCCACCAATGCTGAATGGGTTTAAATCCCAGGAATCCAACTCCATGTTCTACAGAATTGTATCCAAACAGCACTAGTTTACTGTCCTTGGCACTTGCTGCCTTCTCAACTGCCCAATCTTTAAAAGGTTATTGAATGAATTATATACAGATACAAAATGCCAGCCCCACAGAACCTTCCTAATTAAAAAAAAAAAAGTTGCTCAGCCTCATATCAGCTGTAAGCATTTTTGAAATTAAAAAGGGGGGCCAGCTCACTACTTTATTTGGAAATGTTCCCATTTGTCCATTAAAAGGACAAAGATAAGCATAATTGTAGAAAGCATATTGGATGGACTAGAGAAAAATATCTGTTTGCCTTCTGATAAATAGATGTTACATTTTTGGCTACGTCTATGTTGGCGGTCACTTGGTGAATGAGCAACACCCACTCTTCCAAAATGGTTGTGATGGGGCCTGTTGGTCCAAAGATGTTGCCAACCTTGGTGTCAAATTACACCCTCTTCACTTCTCCTGCAGCACATTTAGTCCTGCATCGACTGACACTACAAAGCAGCAAACTTGTTGAATCTAATCATTGTTCTGATTTTACTAACTGGTCCAGATGCATATGCAGCACCTATGGTTTACAAGAACTCTGGGACTGGAATACCCCATGTTAACAAACACATAGCTAAAGATCTTAAAGGATATTAAATATGCTTCTTACAATCTTAAGATGAGACTAATTCAACAAATACATTTGTTTTATGCTTCTTGGAAAGCCCAGAAAATGTTTTAAATGGTTAGCTGTCAACCTCACTATACTGAAAGTGTAAGATGGGTAAGGAGAGACTTACTCATATCACATTGCCTTGTCCAACTACTGCCCCATTTTCATTTAATATCCATCAGTTTTAAATTGGCAGTATAAAGATCAGTGTGGTTTAGAGATATTAAGCTTCTCTTGAACTGCATACTAATATTCAGAAGTTATTACCGTATCAAGAATTTGCAATCAGTTCACAAACACATTGATAGGTGTTCACATACTCTTTGTGAACTGGCTCTCTATCAATATTCTGATGGTCAGTATTTATTCCATATAGTCAAGGTTTAATGATGAGTTTAAGATTGGGCTGAATGGTTTAAATATGTGTATATGTATTTGTTGTTTCCTTTTTTCCTTTCACATTTCCCCCTTTTGTTTGGGAGTTAATTATAAAGGGCAATTTGTAGGGTTTTCAAACACTGGGGAAACAGCAAACTAAGAGATTGAAGCCCAAGATCCAGCGAATGTACATGGAGGCAAGGAAAAAGTGTCTAAATGTTATGACTTGAGTGAGCACTGTGGTTCTTTATTTAGTTTAGAAATACTTGGTTTGCACTGATCCAAGCACTGTCCTAAGTTTGCAATGGCACGGAAAGGTAGTTGCTTCTCAAGAGAGGGGAAACTTTAAAAGTCTACTTTATGGAATGTGTGTTTCTCTGACTGTTACAGCCAATCTTGTGACTTGGAGACAAAATAAGGAGAACGTTCTTACATAATCTTAATGATGAATTTCCATTTTCACCTTTTCAAAGCCTACCTAGAAGAAATGCATGTTGAAGAGCACTGCAACTCATACCACCTCAGACTAACCTTAATCCCAATTATGCTTGGTATTAATCAGAGTCTCAAATTCTGGTAAATTTAAGGAGAAACATGGCTATCACTTAGTATCACTGCAGACAAAACATTTAGAGTGATAAAGTGAATAAGATAACTAACAATGGAAAGGAAAGCAAGTGAAACCTACATGCCTATATTATACTCCCAATCTTCAGCCAAACACAGACTTGTCTGCCCCAAGCACTCTTATATTTTTCATTCCAGTTTTATGGCATCAGTATTGGCAAAATATTGAAACATATGCTAGACATCCCATCTCCAGGGTCAACAGTCTAGAGGAGAACAACAAAAGCGATACAGGGACTTGAAGATATGTCCTTCCAGACTGCCTGGAAGAACTTTGGATATTCAGTCCAGAGAGAAGACAACTGAGAGAGACATGATATCAAAAGTCAGACACACAAAAGGGTGGCCTAGAGAAAATATTCAGTAACTATTTTTTACTGTCACAGACACTAGGAACAGACACGATGAATGTAAGTTATAGCTACCTAGCGTGGTGACTGCCACTCAGTTTGCCATTAAATCTGATTCATACGTGTTAAGTAGAAATCTCTTTAATGAATTGTAGTGCGCAGTACAGAGAAAAAGTTGTGAATAGAAGTTCCTGCACTTTCCCCAAGTTAAACAGTCCAATGAATTCAACCCCCTCCCCATTCTTCTGTATGCAGCCCACCCTTTTCATGCCAGTCTGTTCAGTTCTGTGCAGATATTTGGAACAGCTCTGCCGGTTGACCTTGGATGCCAAAGATAGTGCAAACAAGATGCTTTCACACTCCTGGCTGGTCCCCCCTCCCACTTCTACTGACTCGTAAGTGTCAACCCGTGTTGATTCCATTCAGGCATGTGACTTGGATCAGATGTTCTGGAAATGTTTGATCTGGGAGCATGACACCTAGATTTCATTTAAATATAAGGAAACATTTCCTGACGGTAAGATCTGAGCAACAGCGGAAGTGTCTACCTACAGCAGTGTTTTTCAATCTTGGCAAGATTGAACTTTAAGATGTGTGGACTTCAACTCCCAGAATTCCCCAACCAGCAGCCAGGAGTTGAAGTCCACATATCTTAAAAGTTGCCACTGATCTAGATAGTTGTGGATTCTCCATCTCTGGACTTTTTAAAGAAGAGACTAGTCAGTGATGTCTTGAGGATGTTTTAACTCTCACACTGCAGAGAGTTTGACTAGATAATCTTTGCGATTCCTTCCAATTCCAGAGTTCTATGATTCTGGGATATCTGTAGAACACTTCATTTGGAGAACAGATATTATTTAAAGATGCTGCAAATAAGCAGGAGAGGTTGAACCTGATTAAGGTGCCTGATTAGGAGATAATTAGGAGATAATAGATAATATTTTGTTAGTTCATCCTTTTCAGTTTGGAAGGACAGCTTTCCAAAACAAAACTCGCAGTTCAGAATGGCTTAATTCTACCAAACAAACATAGTAGTAAAACAAATGAAACAACTTCAGCAGATAAAAATAAACTACAAACAATGAGAATCTTGAGAAACTTTAAAAAGCATTCAAAATGTTGCCCTGTCTTGTAAAATATATACTGTTACACACTTCCATCTACCAGCATGCAGAATACCTTGCAGGTTAAACATTAAAGACCATTTCTGTTAACTGTACCATAAATGAAAGAACACAGTGCACTCAAAATATAAGCTGTGCTCTAAGAGTTAACCTCCATTTCATCTCACAATAGAACGAGAAAAAAAAAAGGAAAAAGAAACCAATTCAACAGAGTACAAATGCAGCGATTTATCGCCACCTCAAGGTATTTTGAAGTATCACACTCCAAAGCCCACAAAGGTATTTGTTTTATTGAACTGTCAAACATAGCCATAAGCAAACCAGGCCACACAATTAAAACTACCTACCACATTCAAGATACATTTGCTGTAACTGTGGATAATTTTGAATCCTTCCCCAGCAATATTTTATATTTATTTATTGCATTTTATAATAGTAATGTGTTTGATTTTTGTGAGATTTTAACCTTTATGGCTGTAGTTTGATTTTATTATAAACTACCCAGAGTCCCTCTTTTGGGAGAGATGGGCGGTAATTAAATTTGAATAATAAATAAATAAAATAAATAAATATGTAATGACATTTTTCAAAAAAGAAATGCATCCATTCACAAGTGTGGTTGAATCGAATTGCTTTATTGTATTTTGATTGATTGATTGATTTGGAACCTCTCTTTTCTGCAGGTGTCATACACAGCATTCCCACCTCCAATTTTTCCCTACAACAGCCAGCCTGTGAGGTAGGTTGGTTTGCGAGAGAGGTTGGGTTGAGTGAGCTTTCATGGCTGAAGTGGGCTAGAACCTGGGTTTCACCTATGCCAGTTCAAGACCTTAACCACTACACCACACTGCCTCTCTTTGCAACTTGCACAGTTCTAAACAGATGAAGGGTATGCTGAATGAGTAAGTTAGGAGTTTAAACTTAACTCTGAAGGTCAGGGGCACACCATGATAAATGGCCCATTTCAGTCAGCAAATCACAGTAAACGAAAAGGTTCCCAAATGAATGGAGAAAGATTGGATGAATTGATTGGATTGAATGAAGAAAGATAATGAAAAAGATTGGATGCAGAAGTACGTAAGTTAAGTAAGTGCACAGGTTTTTCTTCTTTCAGTGTGAAGCACAGAATGTGTGAGTTCAGAACAGTTATCTGCCAAATTTTGCATCTACAAAAAAGGGAATTTTTTTTGGTTTCCCCTCAGAATAAAAAGTCTTTTAAAAATCACAGTGGAGGAAGCGAGAGAGGTAACAAATAGCTTATCTTACAAAATGCGTGTAGTGGCAAAGAAGTCTTTTTTATACTGAAAATGCCTCTTCTGCATATGCTCAAGACAAGCCTCTAGTCCTATAATTTTAAGGTTAGCAATATTTCCTACAATGGTCAAATATGACTCAACATTGCATAGTCACAGAATCATCCCAGAAGGTTTACAAAAAGACCTCTGTGTGAAGAGAGAGAGAGAGAGAGAGCGCGCACAGACAGACAGACAGGCATGAAGATGTTGACAAGTTTCTAGAGAAATCTGTCCTCCCTGTCTTTATTGCTACCTTCTTCGTTTTGCCATCCCTCAATATGAATAGGTAAAACTGTGGGTGAAAACATTTTGCAGAGACTTGGATGAGAAGCATACCAGGACAACTGAACTGCATAAATTTCCAGTTTATTCAGGGTTGACAATTTTTGTAAGAGTGAAGAATCTGAATTCCACATGATAAATTTTCCCAGAAAAAAAAATTACTCTAAAATAAAGATCTGACCTAAATTTGGGAAGTTAAAAGAAATACATGTATCATATTAAGTTTACATATAGTCTACATCTACCAATAGCTGAAAGTACTATTTAAACTGAAATCAAACATTAGCACCCCCCCAAAGATCAATAAAGTGTATTTAATATGATTTAACTAGCCAAATGAATTAAAATCTTCAACTGGAAGCTATACTTACTAGAATATTTGTAAAAACTTTAAGACATACAGCTCAATAGACTACAGTTTACTTTCCTTATTAGATTTCAGCAGCACAATCCAATACATATTCACTCAGAAATTTTCCACCGAGTTAATGAAGCCAACCTTTTAATAAGTATGCCTTTTTTGCTGTGTTATTGCAGCCTAAGGAAAAACAAAAGGAGGATCTGAAAACTGCTAATATTCTCATTTTAGAACAACAAATAGCTATGTGCATAAATGTATATTCTACCTACAGAAGATCATTAAGGAAAAAAAATCAATTAATTACAAGCTTGATTTTCAGTGTAATTAGCACGGTGGCTTATTTATTTATTTAATCTAATTCTAGACTGCAGTCCTATGTTGAAGCATCTTAAAGTTCATGGAGCTCAACTGAATAAAGAAAAAATGATTAAAACACAAGGGCATGAAATTACTGTTATTTAAAACCTTCAATGTAGAATGCACTAAATGAAAGCGAGACAAAGAAAAATCCATTCATAACTAACATTCACACAGGAAAGTCTGTATAAAGAAATAGGTCTAACATACCGAAGTAGCAGCCTCATGAATATTAAGGAAGAGTGCATTTTGAGAGAGTGGTTGTACTGCAGAAAAATCAGACTTAGGAGTAACTTCCACAGGGTGGTCTGCAAGTGACTGCAAAGCAGCAAGACCACTATGATGACCTTAGTGTCTGTTCACTTCTGTATCAAGGAGAGCAACTAGCATTTTTTTTTAATGCAACGCTGGTTGTCTTATATGCCAGACTGGTTATCTTATTTGAAAATGACATAGTAGCTAATGGTAGGGTAGCCAGGGTGTGTGCTTCAGCAAAAGTATAATAATTACGTGTAAACAGGTGTCCCACTGAGAATGCCACATTCTCAATCAGCTTCTATCAGGGATAGCACCAGCAAAGCACATTACAAGTACCTAAATATGAATTACTAGTACATGAACTATATCGGGCAGGATAGTCCTGTCCAAGAAAGAACATAACTGGTATAGCAACCAAGCTGGTAGCAGGCACTCCTGGCTACCGAGTTCACTTAGGCCTCTGATGACAATGATAAATCTATGTGTACCCCCTACTCCATCTTGGATATTTATGAGTTAGTACAATTCTATCTCTTCAGCAAAGGATCGTTACCTTGCAATGGTGCTGGAGCTTGAGCACTTCAATGATGCCATGAGCTAAACCATCAAGGGCCACCCAAGACGGGAAGGTCTTGACAGAGAGGTCAGACTAAATGCGATCCCTGGGGAAGGTAATGGCAACCCACTCCAGTATTCTTGCTGTAAAAACTAAATGGATCAGTACAACCAGAGATATGTCGGTATACCATTGGAAGATGAGACCCCCAGGTCGGAAGATGGTCAAAATGCTACTGGGGAGGAACAGAGGATGAGTTCAACTAGCACCAGACGTGATGACGCAGCTAGCTCAAAGCCGAAAGGACGGCTAGCGGCCGACGGTGCTGGTGGTGAACGGCGAATCTGATGTTCTAAGGATCAACAGATCATTGGAACCTGGAATGTAAGATCTATGAGCCAGGGCAAATTGGATGTGGTTATTGGTGAGATGTCAAGATTAAAGATAGACATTTTGGGCATCGGTGAACTGAAATGGACTGGAATGGGCCACTTCACATCAAATGACCACCAGATCTACTACTGTGGACAAGAGGACCACAGAAGAAATGGAGTAGCCTTCATAATTAATAGTAAAGTGGCTAAAGCAGTGCTTGGATACAATCCAAAAAACAACAGAATGATCTCAATTCGAGTTCAGGGCAAGCCATCTAACATCACAGTGATCCAAATAAACGCCTCAACCACAGATGCTGAAGAACCTGAAGTACAGCAGTTCTATGAGGCTCTGCAGCACCTAGTGGATAACACGCCTAAAAGAGATGTTATTTTCATCATGGGAGACTGGAATGCTAAGGTGGGCAGTCAAATGACACCTGGAATTACAGGTAAGCATGGCCTGGGAGAACAAAACGAAGCAGGACATAGGCTGATAGAATTTTGCCAAGACAACTCACTCTGCATAACAAACACCTCTTCCAACAACCTAAGAGACGGCTTTATACATAGACTTCACCAGATGGACAACACCGAAATCAGACTGACTACATCCTTTGCAGCCAACGGTGGTGGACATCTATACAGTCAGTAAAAACAAGACCTGGAGCTGACTGTAGTTCAGATCACGAACTTCTTCTTGCACAATTTAGGATCAGACTAAAGAGATTAGGGAAGACCCACAGATCAGCTAGATATGAGCTCACTAATATTCCTAAGGAATATGCAGTGGAGGTGAAGAATAGATTTAAGGGACTGGACTTAGTAGGTAGGGTCCCGGAAGAACTCTGGACAGAAGTTTGCAACATGGTTCAGGAGGCGGCAACAAAATACATCCCAAAGAAAGAGAAAACCAAGAAGGCAAAATGGCTGTCTGCTGAGACACTAGAAGTAGCCCAAGAAAGAAGGAAAGCAAAAGGCAACAGTGATAGGGGGAGGTATGCCTAATTAAATGCAAAATTCCAGAGGTTAGCCAGAAGAGATAAGGAATTATTTTTAAACAAGCAACGCGTGGAAGTGGAAGAAGACAATAGAATAGGAAGGACAAGAGACCTCTTCCAGAAAATTAGAAACATCAGAGGTAAATTCCAGGCAAAAATGGGTGTGATCAAAAACAAAGATGGCAAGCACCTAACAGAAGAAGAAGAGATCAAGAAAAGGTGGGAAGAATATACAGAAGACCTGTATAAGAAGGATAACAATATCAGGGATAGCTTTGACGGTGTTGTCAGTGAGCTAGAGCCAGACATCCTGAAGAGTGAGGTTGAATGGGCCTTAAGAAGCATTGCTAATAACAAGGCAGCAGGAGACGACGGCATCCCAGCTGAACTGTTCAAAATCTTGCAAGATGATGCCGTCAAGGTAATGCATGCTATATGCCAGCAAATTTGGAAAACACAAGAATGGCCATCAGACTGGAAAAAATCAACTTATATCCACATACCAAAAAAGGGAAACACTAAAGAATGTTCAAACTATCGAACAGTGGCACTCATTTCACATGCTAGTAAGGTAATGCTCAAGATCCTGCAAGGTAGACTTCAGAAATTCATGGAGCGAGAATTGCCAGATGTACAAGCTGGGTTTAGAAAAGGCAGAGGAACTAGGGACCAAATTGCCAATATCCACTGGATAATGGAAATGGATAATGGAAAAAGCCAGGGAGTTTCAGAAAAACATCTATTTCTGTTTTATTGACTATTCTAAAGCCTTTGACTGTGTGGACCATAACAAATTGTGGCAAGTTCTTAGTGGTATGGGGATACCAAGTCATCTTGTCTGCCTCCTGAAGAATCTGTATAATGACCAAGTAGCAACGGTAAGAACAGACCACGGAACAACGGACTGGTTTAAGATTGGGAAAGGAGTACGGCAGGGCTGTATACTCTCACCCTACCTATTCAACTTGTACGCAGAACACATCATGCGACATGCTGGGCTTGAGGAATCCAAGGCTGGAGTTAAAATTGCTGGAAGAAACATTAACAATCTCAGATATGCAGATGATCCCACTTTGATGGCTGAAAGCGAAGAGGAACTGAGGAGCCTTATGATGAAGGTGAAAGAAGAAAATGCAAAAGCTGGCTTGCAGCTAAACCTCAAAAAAACCAAGATTGTGGCAACCAGCTTGACTGATAACTGGCAAACAGGGAGAAAATGTAGAGGCAGTGACAGACTTCGTATTTCTAGGTGCGAAGATTACTGCTGACTGCAGTCAGGAAATCAGAAGATGTTTAATCCTTGGAAGAAGAGCAATGACAAATCTCAGTAAAATAGTCAAGAGCAGAGACATCACACTGACAACAAGGTCCACATAGTTAAAGCAATGGTATTCCCAGTATTAACATATGGCTGCAAGAGCTGGACCATAAGGAAGGCTGACAGAAGGAAGGTAGATGCTTTGGAACTGTGTTGGAGGAAAATTCTGAGAGTGCCTTGGACTGCAAGAAGATCAAACCAGTCCATACTCCAGGAAATCAAGCCAGACTGCTCACTTGAGGGAATGATATTAAAGACCAAACTGAAATACTTTGGCCACATAATGAGAAGACAGAACACCCTGCAGAAGATGCTGATGCTAGGGAGAGTGGACGGCAAAAGGAAGAGGGGCCGACCAAGGGCAAGATGGATAGATGATATTCTAGAGGTGACGGACTCGTCCCTGGGGGAGCTGGGGGTGTTGACGACCGACAGGAAGCTCTGGCGTGGGCTGGTCCATGAAGTCACGAAGAGTCGGAAGCGACTAAATGAATAAACAACAACAATTCTATCTAGAAACAACATACAGGTAGTCCTTGTTTAGCAGCCACAACTGAGACTGGCAAATCAGTTGTTAAGTGAAGTGGCCGCTAAATGAAACCGCGACTGTGCTTATGAACTTACTTCAGCTTTCCTTTGCTTTACAGGCCTGCAAAAGTCATAAATGTGAGGATTGGTCATACAGTTACTTTTTTATCGCTGTGTAACTGTGAATGGTTGCTAAATGATGCGGTCGCTAAACGAGGACTACCTATATTCTCCAATTCCTATTATATGTGAACAACCACCTACAGGCTCTGAGTATGAAGGAGCTCAATTTCAGTTGCTCAATTTAATGTGTATTTATGATATTATGAATTAATTTTACAAATGACACATTCTAACAGAAAAAAAGCATAGTAGGAGACTTCTCTCCCCATGTCACCGATGGCAAAAACACATCACTCATCTTTAATGATCAACAGCATGGGGTGGTTTACCACACGTGAATCTCACCATACCTCCTCCTTCCATGCCCAGATGGCTGGTGGTAAGGATCACCTGATCAGCATACTTCTTTTTCCATTGCTGAAGTCAGGAATTGGGTGGGGAAAAGGTGATATTATGTGATTTAAATAAGAACAGTGCACAAAATCATCTCTGTGTGCTATCTTGGTTTCTCTAGTTCATTGTTTCTCAAGCTTTGCAACTTTAAGATCTGTGGACTTCAACTCTCAGAATTCCCCAGCCAGCTAATGCTAAGTTGCATTAGTTGAGAATCACTGCTCTAGTTATTGAACAGAATGTTGGTAGACTAGAAGAGGGCCATGCATATTTCCCTTCTGCCCCAGCTAATTATTACTGGGAAAAACTGAGTGGACTGATGGGGGCTACATGTGGCTTCTGAAAAGTGCAATTTCAGGAACAATCCAGGAAGTCAAATGAGCCAATTTCTCCCTCATGCCCCTTTGCTTTGTAAACTGAATCAATTTTAGACCAGCCCTTCCAAATCCACCCAGACTTATTTGCAATAAAAACAAAAGGAATACAAGCAAAACTTCAAAAAATATGTAATGAAGCAGAGCAACCCCTCACTGAAAACATAGGTAAAACAAATAAAGAGATCAAAATCTCTTCTACTAGAACTATTTTTTTTTCCTAGTAGAACTTTTTTTCCTAGTAGAACTTTTTTTTTTACTATTTTTTTTCTGGGAAAATTTATCATTATGTGGAATTCTTCTACTAGAAAAAATTCTTCTACCCCAACTTCTTCCTCCAAAAGAAACAGCTCTCCCTGGAAAGATTTATGACCCCAGGTATGGAAATTATTTAAAACACACACACACACCAAGATTAAGAGCCATTCAATACACAGTCTAGGCCAATGTATCATATCCATGCCATAAAGTAGCCATAGGCAACTGATTTGTTCCTGATCCTTCCTGTTCTATGTATTATTACTTATTGTCTAATTGAGACTCTAACCCATGTTCCTTGTATTAGAGAGCTCACTTTTCTTCCATTATTAAACTCAACGTAACCTGGGATTTCACATTCTCACATCCAGTGATAAGTGGGCCCAGAACCACTTTGCTTCAGCATTCTGGGACCTCACACTCGTCCCTTGATTTGCACAACTGCCACATGAATTGAGTCAACATGCAGTTGTACTGATCTTTATGGCCCGGAAGCAGGTGGGTCATGGTATTCCTCACATGAAGACAGCCCTGATATCTCTTCTCTGTCATGACTAAAAGCGTACATGCCATGGAATTTATGGAAAAGGTTTATTTATGTGCCATATGGTACATATTACCAACCCACCCAACCAATATATGCATAAGCTCCAAATTAAACAAAACCACCTTCCATGCTTCTTATATCAAAATGGAACTATCCATTCTTCAGAACAATTCTATTTACAGTGGATCCAGATGTGAAAAAACATTTGTATTAATTTTCATATGCTTGGGCAAAATGCTTTTCTGTTTTCTATAGTATTGTATTGCATTTTAAAATTAAATTTGCAACCAAAGTAAGGCATAAATCTGGACTTGACATTAGCTTTTATCAGGTTATCAATATTTGTATATAAAAGCCTTTTGACTGCTAAATCAGCAACCAAACCAATACTTGAACAATTTACCTGGTTGCTTAGAAGACTCCCAGCCTTTGGTTTTCACAGCATACTGAGGTCCTGTGGGCTTGAATCCTGTTCCAGGTTCTGTATCAGCTGAAATAGGCCTACTGGCACCGTTTTCTGGGTTTTCAGGCATGCTTCTTATGGCAGCAGCAGTACAAGTAGTAAATTGTGTAGGCTCCAAAGAATCACTGTTTGAAGACAAAAATATTAGTTTAGCACAATCCCCAAACAAGCACAAGGATCCAATAAAAATGTTCCTTTATATAAATATGAAGAGAATTAGCTTTAATTATTAAAAGGCATCCTGGAAGACTGATTCCTCACTGTTCATGCTCTCTTTTGCACACACTGCTGCAAATCTCACAGGGCATGCTAATCCATAGTGTTTTGCATGTCATCTGTACCTGAACTATGGTTAAGATAGCTGCAGTCTATAACCAGGGTCTGATTAAACTACAACAGCTATAGTTAATGCTAAGGCATGCTCATGTGAAACACCTTCTGACTGACTTATTTGTTTATGATTGTAGTATGGTGGCATCCCTTCAAAGTCAAAAAAGATCAATTGTCACAATGTATAATACAATGTCCTCCTCATTACCACGAGCAGAATTTCAGGCGACTAAGTAAGCATCAAAGAAAGAGGAATCAGGAGTGCAAGACTTTGTCTTTTACAATACAACCTCGGACTAGAAAAGGTGATTGTTCAATGGCAATCAGTTATGCACAGTTTTAGATTATGGATATAATGGTCTCACAGCCCATGTGTTTCTATTATACTTTCTTTAAAATAAGGAAGGATAAACCAAGCCTACATTTGAGGGCCTTCCTGTTCATTATTTCCACCTCAAAGAACAGTCCTGACAGCTCTACTGGTGGAGCCAGAATATACTTTATAGATTGGATTTAATATCTACCATTTGTCTGATTTCAATTCAGGAAAGATGAAACTTAACATACCTTAAGGGGAAAATACTAAGTATATCATACATAACTGCTAAGATCTACTGCTTTAGAAATAGCTGAGACTGAAACAATTTAGCAAAAAAAAAAATACAAGTTTACATTTTGGGAAAGGACAAGTTTCTTTTGGATTTAGTTCTAAGTTTGCATGCAGGTTAAGTCATTTTGGAAGTTCTATATTTGCACTATTAAAACACTGGTCTGACATGTACATCTGTTTGAAAATATTCCAAAAGAAGTAGCTGTATGAATGCATCCTCAAACGATACATTACAATAATTACAGAGTTTGGCTTGCCCTCTTGGGATCTTTTCTAAATAATAAAGCTGTGTAGTCTCTTTGACTTCTACGTGTGGTTGGTGGTGGCAGTTTTCACAAATGAAGAAGTAGAACAAAAGCTATTGTAGCCATAAAAGTCTTTTATACACCTTTCAAGATTCACTCCACACATTTATGATCTTTTTAATATATATATTTAAAAGTACTCAAGAAAAACCATACCCTTTTCCCATTTGCATTGCTTTGCACAGAAATGGATGCAGGTTTAATGACTTGTTGCTCCATAGAGAAAACCACTGCCAATCCATGAAGATTGCACTAAGTCTACGGTCTAACAAAGATGAAGGTAGCTTCAGGAATGCTCCTGCTGAATATACTAATACAAAGTCTGCTCCTGTTTCTTTTCCCCATCTTGTTGAAATTTGTGTACCGTTCAGTAGGTTTCATGCCCCCTATCTTATTAAGATATACCAATGGAATTATGATAGAATGTATTGCCAAAAGCATTAAAACTTGTAAATCTATAAAGAAAGATATATGAAAAGTGGGATGTGCCATGCTAGTAAAGCTAAACTCATAGCTATGAAACTAGAAACTGTGGGCATTTTAAAGGGAGGAAAGGTTGAAGTCTACCCGAACAATGGGCTTCACATGAAACTTCTGATTTATGGCACACTCTATGCCTATTGAGGTTGGCAGGAGACTTTCTGTCAACATTTGCAGCAGACCTCACACACCAATAATATTGGAACTAGTTTTGTAAGACTTTCATTACCAAAACAGAGAACATTTTTAGTTCCTGCTGCTGCATTCCTTCTGGGTTTCCTTCCAGAGTTAATCTTTATATCATGTTCAAGTAATCATGGAAATGTTATCAATATGCAACATGCTGACTTTAAAAAATGCTAATTTCCATAGCAGTTTGCTTTCTAACATAATTCTGTGCATCAGAGATTGATTAATGGGTCACTTTCTAAGGGAAGAAAAGCCCACTTAAATATTGAGAAAAGAATACAAGAATTGGGCATCTGTCAAGTTACCATATCCAGCAAAAAGATACCATAGTGCACATCAGGGCAACTGGAAAATATTCCTCAGTAAATCTGTTTTTCACCACTATGAAAGAGTTCAGGGGAAGGAAGGAAGGCCATTGTCTTCTCTTCTGTATTTAAAACCCCTTGGAGCTCAATGGGATTTTCACTAAACTTCCTGATCTGAAACTTCAAGTCTCCCATTAACCATTTAGAGTCCCAGAATATATTCATTACTGTATTTTGATGTAATTATAATTTTGCTATCCATAACAGATGGACTATCTGTCACTTTGATTAATTTAAGATCCAAGTTTAAAAGCTTGCAGAGCTATGCTAAATAACTAGCACACCAATATGCCTCTGCAATATGCTATACCATTCTCTTTCTCCTTTCCTCTGCATAAACACCTTTACATCTGGATAGTAAGGAATGTACAGAGGAAATGGATGATAAGCAAAGGAATGAGTGTCCATGCCATTCCAGCCCTGCCTATGAATTGTTCAGATCCATGTCCTGTGGCACTCATCAGCCTATCCGTCCACAGCAATGGCATTCTTCCTGTTTGCCATCTTGGATACCCAGTCCAGCCACTGGACAGCATGGGAAAAGACAGAAATGAAAGCTCTCTGATCCAGCTGCAGCAGATATAGAAAAAGGGGAAGAGAGAAGAATAGTCATACTGATTACTCTCTTGATAAGGATTCCTTTGGCATTCCTAAATAACTACTTTGAATTGAAGCTGTAAAGCAGAGGTGCTCTGCTCTGAATGGCCACAGTCAAAAAGTGTGCAGAGGGGAGACAAAATGTCAGTGTGGTCAAAACAAAATTAAATCTAATTTAATTTGGGGAGGATCCATGCACCCTTGATATTCAGGATGTGGATCCTCACTACAATGGTCTGTGTTTCTTACCTAATTTTATTTTATAGCAGAAACCCATGCATGAACAAGCTACCTGAATTCCAGTACATAGTACTTGCACCTGAAGTTATATGCGAAGTCATCGTATTCATGGTTTCAAGATACAGAAACTTGCTTTAAGTTATCAACAAATCAAATTAGAACTAAGTGAAGCAGTCTGGCAATGGAATAGGCAAAAAATATCATTAATGACATTTAGCAAACTTTAAATTAGCTACAGTGACTAATAAATAAGAGCAACAGAGACACTTGAGTCAAAGTTAATGAGATACATGAGAGCTGAACCCTATCCCAGCTACTTGCCTACCCATTTCTTGTATCTCCCCCAGGTAGAATTAAATACATCAAGCAGAATCTGTTTTCCAGATAGTAATTGTTGTTCGTTTCCCATTTTCCTAAATTACCATCTTCTTTCTGAAGAGCAAGACATATTTCTCAGGCCTTTTAAAGAGGAATAGATAGACATTATGTTACTTCCCAAGTCACTTTCTTTGTGTATGAAATTCAGGAACTAAGATCTGATACACTGCAAGACAGGATTGCTTTTTAAGGAAGAGAGACATTTTTAAGATGGAGAAATTTAGTTTGCAGAGTTTTAGACTCCAAATTGTGACATATTTAGTAAGACAGATACCCCCTCTCTGCAAACTACCAAAAGCTGTTCATCTATTTTCAGAAAATAGACATCTGCTAGAGGTGTACAATCAAAGAAAGTGCCAACATTTCAGCAGGACCACCACTTTGGTTTTTATATGCCATAATTCTTCTAGGTTAGGCCCTCTGCCAAGAGGAGTTGGCTTGCCCATAAAGATTCTGGCCTGGCACTGGCCATTTTGCTGTATTTTTTCCAAGCGAATGTTCCCAAAATTAGAAGATTTCCAGAAATAAATTAGCTGACATAAAAGCAAAGTGTTCAGAATGGAAATCTTATTCAATGATCTCTGCAATCTAAAGACACACACAAAGCAAAGCCATTACCCAATTTGAATTGTGCTTTCTGATCAGTCAGCTCAATTTTGGCTTCTACATGTATATATTTTTAAAAAGAGCTTATGCACCAGATAATGGTTTCCCTTGGTTTTATTATTTTTTTTAATAAACTTAACCTTATCCCTCAGTTCAGTCAGCCCATTCAAGGCTGGCCAGGTTCTCTTTTTATATGTGTTTATAGGTATTGTTTTTCTTTTATTTGTAAGCCACCCAGAGTTATCAAGGAGTTGGGTCACCTTGAAATTGGATTAAATAAATTTCATGTTATAAAAGGCATTGTGTGGCCAGAAAATGTCCCAGAATCTCATAAATTGGTATTTTTCTTTAGGCCTTAAAAATAATGCTCCAAACGGATACAGTAACCCCTTCTCTTTCTTTAAAACAACTGGCAAATTGAACAAAATCCATTACCAGTATATGGAAACTGGTACGTGCCTTGCCCAATCTCTAGAAGTAATGGACCATACAGGTAGTCCTCGCTTAACAACCATTCGTATAGTGATGAGTTGGACTTACAACAGTGCTGGAAAAACTGACTTATGACTGGTCCTCACACTTACAACCATTGCAGTGTCCCCATGGTCATGTGATCACAATTTGAGCGCTTGGCAACTGGTTTGCATTTATGACCTCCACAGCATCCTGTGGTCATGTAATCACCATTTTCGACCTTCCCAGCTGGCTTCTGGCAAGCAAAATCAATGGGGAAAGCGTGATTTGCTTAACAACCATGTGGTTTGCTTAGTGCCCACAGTGATTTGCTTAACGGCTGCTGCAAAATAGGTTGTAAACTTGGGTTGGATTCGCTTAATGCCTGTTTTGCCTAGCAATCAAAATTCTGGTCCCAATTGTGGTTGTTAAGTGAGTACCACCTGTAATTTACAGAATGCACAGGCTAAGATGCTTATTTCTTAATCTTGGCAACACACATAGAAATTTTAATATGCTAAGTATAGAATCTCACCTATATTTAGGATAAATTAGAGGACAGGAAAGATGAAGTAAATATATTTTGCCAATGTCATCATAAACCCATGTCTGATGAGCATTTTAAATCAGATTCCAAAATTCAATCTAGCAACCATCTGAGTTACAGAACACATGATTTTATCTTCAACTGGTGATACCAAAAAAATTTTTTTTAACCCATTTGAACCCTTTTATGGAACTCCAATTTTACTTGTTAAGGAACACTGTCAAATAATACAATTCTGGGAATGAGAGGGATGAACAAGAAAAGATGAAAGGTATCCATGTCATTCTTTTACTCAATATCATAAGAAAGTCACTGGGACTGAGAACCCTGGTTCACCAAAAGTGATGTCATGATCATAGGTAATAAGATGTCAGACTTTAATTCAGGCAATTTTACAGATGTTATCAATATTCAATATATAAACCTTTACTAGAAGGATTTGGAGCAATTAAGTTTAACATCTAGGGATGCAGGAAACCTACAGACAAACAGGTATTTCTTGCTTTAGGTTCCTACAGGAAACACTTGAATGGAGTCTGAATTGGCCCAAAGTAATGCCCAGTATTACCATCACATTCACCCGCTGGAGTTGATGAGAGGTATCTAATTTGAGAATCAATTTGCATATTTTTTTTAAAAAAATTGAACAGATCTTTAATTTAAAATAACTGTTTCTAAACTGTTTTTTTAAACAAACAAACAAACAAGGCTTGCTTCCAAGTACTGCCCTCAGACACAAACATAAAAACTTTTGCAGGAGCAACTCTCTGATCTTGGCATGATGCCCTCTATGGTTATTTCATTTATTTATTCCAAGGACTTAATAATGTCTAAAACAGCATTTCCAAATCATGGCAAATTCCATGTTTAGATTTTGAGTCGCAGAATTCTCCAGCCAGTACAGTTTTGCTAAGAATTCTAAGATCTCAAGTCCAGAAATCTTGAAGTTGCCAAGGTTAAGGAATCATGGTCTAAAGGGGAGTTAATTTCATTAAGAGTAACAGGAAAACTTGACAGACATAGAAACAAATACATTTTAAAAATAATTGTTGCTTTATTGCCTTAAAAAACTTAAAATATGATTTCTAAGTAAAATAAAGTATCAAGATTTAATCTCTACAGAGTAATCCTTCTCCTGCTTATGCAAAACTCTGTGAATTTATTGAGGGTCCCTTCTAAACGATTATAGCTAGCCAAATTTCTCCTGATTTTACGAGTTATTCTGCAATCAACTTTTGAATTAAAATTAAGGAATAGCTTCATTTAAATACATCTACAATTATTTTATTTTTTTAAAAAAGACTTATTTTAATAAATTAAAAAATCTGTCTGCTTTACAATTTCTGGAACGTTAAACAAAGGAAACTATTGTAAAACTAAACCTATCATTTCATCATGTTTGCTGCTATGAGAGAAATATTTGGAAACATTGCTTGGATATGGCAACGTAAATAACGTTCAGTACCAGACTCACAAAAGAAACCAAGAAAGAAGAAATTCAACAGAAGAGGTTCTTATTTCTCCTAATCATGTTCTATTTCTGTTTGTGTTTTTTTTAAATAACTCTCCACTGTAAAATTATAAAGATAAATGCTTATATTGCTAAAGGCAACATTGTTACAACAGATCCTAAGGAAAAAGAAGGAACAGTTGGGCATACCAAAAAATAGAGAAGTAGGGAAGATGAGGAAGGCGATACGAGTCAAAAAAAAATTGCCTCCTGTTCTGCTAACGAGTATGCAAAAGTGTGAGAATCCAAATCATTATCGAGCTCAAATGTCTCTTTCTCAGATACAGAGTATTTTGGGAAAACAGCTTTCTGACATCACTCTAAAACATAAACATTTTTTTCTATGAAATTATATTTTATGAAGGTGCTAATTATAATATGCTAATAAGGTTATCCAGGAATGTCTCAAGTTCAACAAACCACATAGTCCCCAATTCAAGAACGAGTTCCGTTCCCAAGGTCTGTCCTTAGGGTGAATTTGTATGTAAGCCAGAACAGAATTATTGCATAATAATGTAGTATTTGGTCAAAATTATTTTTTGCACGTTATGCTCTACTCCTATTGGTTCTAAACTATGATACTTTGATTTGGTTTCCAGATTACATTGCTGGCTGGTGGAGGTATTTTATTTGTGGAGGATCATTAGTTATTTTCTTGTTGTTTTATTATGATGTTTGTGGATTGTGAGCCATCAATCAGGTGGCAAGAGAGAGATGGCCAAGAAATATTTTGGGAATGAAATGCAATGGGGAATTTCTGGGAATTTCCTCCCTTCCCTACCCTTAATATTTGCCCCACCCTCACAATTTCCTCATGCTGCCTAGGGAATTCTGGGAGTTGAACTCCACACATCTTAAAGTTGCCAAGGTCAAGAAATACTGCTTTTCCTTTAAGGTGGATTCCACTGTAATAAAGCAACAACTGCCTGGTACATTAGCTAATAATTAGAAGAGTTCTCATGCAAATGCAATGCTGGCACTAACTTTGATTTGCAAATTAGAAACCTGGGGAACAAAGCATTTCATTCCCTCTGGGGTAAATTCCCCTCCCTTTCCTCCTGACCCCACAGGTCAGGATCTGTGATCTTAGTTCAAGCAATAATTTCAATTTTATAGGAAAAGAGGAGGAAGCTGGAAAAATATGCGTTGTTCAATAGTTTGTGGGGAACCTGAGTTACATCTACTTTCTCAAAATAATTATTCTCTCATAATACTAAAGCACTTTGGCTGGTTCACAAACATATCTTAGCCAGGATTTTATAAAACACTGGTTTAAAGAACAAGGCACAGTGGTTTGGGATGGTTCACACATTACAGTATTCCTAATTATACGGTTCTTTTGTGGACTGTAAAATATGTTCGCACTCCAAACCAACCATGAAATACCTATGGAAAAGAAACAAAGGTTTTGGAATGGCCTGCAAAATCTCCAGATTTATGATGGAAAATCTCCAGAATTATCATTGAAAATCTTTGGGGAGATCTCAATCATGCAGCACATTGCAAGGAGGTCTAAGAATATTTCTGAGCTACAAGAATTATGCAAGGAATAGTAGGGAAAAAAACTCCAAAAAACAAGAATAGAAAAAAAACTTTGACTACAGAAAGTGCATTACAAAGCACAGATTAAAAGTATATCCAAACGTCTGCACTCGTCTTATTTTGATTCTATAAGCAACTGCCCATAAATAGGATTTACATTCAAATTTGTAGGAACATGTGATTAATTCTGTACCATGTATCAGTTCCTGTTCACCTAGGGGTTTCCTGAAACACACGATTTGACCATGGGTACCCAAACTTTGCATGCAACTGTCGTCTAAAAGGCATGCTTAGTCCATCACTCTTGACATTTTCTGGATGTCAAATCCAGAAAATCCAGGAGGAGCAAGTGAAGAATTGCTTCTGAGAGTCTTCAAAGGTACACTCAGTTCAAAGCTTACCATCAACAAGCAATACAAAACTACAGAAGATACTGCAGTGGTCAGAGCATTGTGTGTACTGTCAGAACATGGCAGATGCGACTGTTATTTGAAAGGCACAGGCTGTAAAGATTATGATCAGCTGACTGTGTTGCTGTAATGGCAAGCTACATTTTAGGTTTTTTCCCCCCACTGTTTTCTCATATGTGCACAGTTTTGAACAGGCTTTTTTTTTTCTTCCAAACTTCTCTGTACCTTGCTATTGTGAAATACAGACAGTAGCACTTTCATCCATTATGAAGTTAGCCCAAAAGTAGCATAAACTCAGATTTGGGGAGGACCAAATACAAAGGTTTACTATGATGCTCATTGGAAAAAACACACACAAAAAAGTGATGTTCTACTGATTACAGAAAAGACCATTGAATCATAGGGTTGGAAGGGACCTTGGAGGTCTTCTAGTCCAACCCCCTGCCCAAGGCAAGAATCCTCAGACCATCTCAGACAAATGGTTCTCCAATTTTTTCTTGAAAACCTCCAGCAACGGAGTACCCACAACTGCGGGAGGCAAGCTGTCCCACTGCTACATAGTTCTCACTGTCAGGAAATTCCTCTTTATTTGAAGGTTGCTGAAGGATTTGAAGGTTGTTAAAATCTTCACAACACAATAAGCTCTTATATATTAACATCTGGATATTCTGAATCATGTGTACTTATGAAGTATTTTAACAGTGAGATCATCCAAGCATCCCAAAGAAACTAGCTTACTAGACACAATTAATGACCTAGCTGCATCTAAACCAGCCTTTGTCAACTTTTTGACCTGGAGGAACCCTTGAAATATTTTTCAGGTCTTGGGGAACCCCTGCACATTCAGGCTCAAATATAGGCCCAATTACTATATTTGTTTCATGTGTAGGCCTGAACTTAACAGTGTTCTTAAACTAAAAATAATGAATGAAAGTTACCTCTTCAATGTGAAGTTACTCAAATTTGAAACAATTTTTTAAATAAATCGTGATCTCCCAGGGAACCCCTAGTGACCTCTCGTGGAATCCTAGAGTTCCATGGAACCCTGGTTGAGAAACCCTGATCTAAACCATCAAAAAGTCTGCTTTGGTGGTTAAAATAAAGCTTCCCGGGAAAGTTGGTTCTAATATTATCATAGCTGTGGTCAGGAAGTATGACACAAAGCAAAATGTGCCACCCCACCAGGAAACGTGAAGCGCTTTATGGAGTAGGTGGCAAATGTGTGAATAATCTTTTATTTGTTGCCCCATTTCCCAACTATTGCTGTCAAACTAAGTCAGCAAATATCAGGGGAATAGGAGGAAAAAAGCCTCTCTGTTCTAATAATACTTCTTTAGAGCAACATGTGGTTTTCACACTAAAGGAAATTCTGCCAGGACCTCAATCCAGAGCTATTGACTCCACTCTAGTAATATTTTCCCACCTTGGAGTTAACTGAAAGGTCATACTTCTTAAATAAAGGAAAATGGTTCAGTGCCATGAATCACATCATAAATTCAAAATGAGTTGGACGACCACCACCAACCTGAAATACCTTAAAATTATCCTGATTTGAATAACATGACTGGTACCAGTAATGGACACGAGCCATTTATAAAACATTTTGCTGTAATGACTGAAATGTTTTAGCACAGCCTAACATTAAAATATGACTTTTCTCTCCCACTCCATTAGTTTGATACAGATACTATGCTAGTAGTGAGTGACTGCTACTCATGCACAAAAGTGTTTGTGTAAATCATGCAGTAAAGTATCTTCTTCCCATCTTAAAATGAAGATCTTAAGCAAAAAGAAATCCTATAGTGTAAGTGGGATTAAAATTCAAAACAATCCAAACGATCAGTGAGTTAGAAGACACAAGTAAGGATGAGGTAGAAATGCCAGGACAATTTCTATTATACTTTTACTACCTCCACTTCCTTTGCATCTCCAGAACACTTGTAGATTTCCTTGATGGCCTTGTGCTTTCCCAAAGTGGAGGTTTAATAATAGGAGTAATGAGAAGGGCATCCAACAGAGACCGATAGCTACTATGATCCGAGAGTCTAGCAAGCATTTAAAGACATAATAGAAGGAAACCAGTTACCATAATAAAATAGAAAGCTACCTATGCTAGAACTGAGAAAAAAATTCTCCTCCCTTTTCTAATACCTTGATTTAAAGTGACATGCACAGCCATTCATTCATTCATTCATTCATTCATTCATTTTATATTACCATGTAATGGTCCCAGATTTTGGATAAAAGAATCTGTAGCTCAGACCTTACTGAAATCTAAAGCATCTGCAAAGGTCTCTCCATCCTGTTTTTTTCATGACACATTAAGCAGGTCAGTAAAGAAATTCCTATGTGTTCAATCTAAATATATCTTGGCAAGGTATATTGTTGCTTTTGAGAATTATGAACCTGGAAATTGTATATGACCTAGTGACTCACATGCAATACTGTGCTATTATTAAAATATATAAAGATAGCTTTAAGTTCAATTTATACCCATGCAACTTTTAAGGCAGTGTTATAGAAGTGGTTTGCCATTGTTTTCTTCCAGGATCTTCTTCCAACTTCCCAGTCTAGGCAACAGTTGGTCCCTAGCCAAAGCGCTAATTGGACCCAACCCTACTTAGCTTCTGAGATTATCTGAGGCAGGTTAGCTGTTACTGCTTAGCCAGAATTATATGCCAACAGGGTAATTCAGATTTCAGCAACATTGCTATGTCAAAATTAGAAGGTTAGGTCAAACAGTTATTTAAATTTCAAACACAGAAGCTGCTCAATTACCTTTTATGAATTCATTTAAATAATTAGAATGATACACCATACATCCTGGTTCTGACTCCTTTTCAAAATCTCAAGGTGATAAGAGTGAGTTTTTGTTCAGGGGAATCAATTCAAGCCACAATCAGAATTACCATAAAGCCCTACTCATTGGGATAGAGGAGATCAAATATATTCATATATACATATGTACATACGGTATGTGTGTGTGTGTGTATATATATATGAACAGATTATATTACTGGAGACAATTTTCTCTGTCAGATCCAAGTAACTAATCTATTCCATGAAAAAAGGGGATATATTGAGATGCAAGTCACATGATCCAGCACTGTGAATTAACCGCACTGAAAGTGCTAGCACATATTCCTGTCTTAAAAGCACCAATAACTACATCTCACGATGTTCCTTTATCCAAATGATCCAACGTAATGTCTACCTGGAACGCATCAACAAAGCAGCAGACACAGCAGCGGCAGCGCTACTCCTAACATGTGTTGTTGCCTCCACTGGAACTGAAGTGAAGGGCATTTGAGGAAGTGTTAAACAACTTCCCAATGGATTTTCCAGTAGCAATTTCCTATGATACAAAATTCAGTTCAAAGGAAGAAAAAAACTGAGACTGAGATAACTGTATATAAGCATGAGCTATGCATACAATTTCAAAAATAATCTGAGAAGAATAGCAGCACGCCAACGCATCAACTTTTTCCAGAAACTTAACAGAAGAGTTACCTTGAAGTTTGGCTATGTTAGCTATTGTATAGGTTAGAGTCTTATATTCTGGTATCTTTTGATCCTTGACACCTTTGGAAAATTGCATTTAGGCTGCCTGAAGTCTTCCAACTGCCTAGCATTGGAAACAGAGCTCTTATGTTCTTAGTTTTCCTAATCTATTCAGTGGGACCTACATCCAGTTAATGTGTGATGGGCTTTGCTTTGCAGCTTGATCAGCGTTGCTTTTCAAGCACGTTATTAAGTACTGATCTTAATAATGTAATCTTTTAATTAAGAAAAGTGCATGTGATTATTAAAATACATGATCCAAATACCAGCCTGGGGAACTGACTGGTGTTGTATTCCTACTTATAAAAGCATCCTCATTTATTTATTTAATTTTTATCCTGCCTTTATTATACTAACTCAAGGAGGCAAACATGCCTAATACTCCTTCCTCCTCCTACTTCCCCCACAACAGCAACCCTGTGAGGTGAGTTAGGCTGAGAGAGAGTGACTGGCCCAAGGTCACCCAGCCGGCTTTCATGCCTAAGGTGGGACTAGAACTCACAGACTCCTGGTTTCTAGCCCAGCACCTTAACCACCAGACCAAACTGGCTGTCTTTAGCTATTATTGTATTTAGCTCTTTAGCTCTTGAAGCAGCAGTTATTTACATACAGCAGGTATATGATTGGAACCTGCACTACGCTAGTACAACAGTATAAGCAACCTTTAACTCCATAGTAAATATAGGTCTTCATCTAAGTTTACATAGTCCCCAACTTAATTTCAGAAATCCTCTATAAGATTATCAGTTCAGATATCTAGCATGAGTAACTGTCCTCTGGAAGCTATCTAGAGAAGGAGGAAGAATTTGAACAGAGAAGGCAGCATCGGAAAAAAAGAAAAGATGTGGGTCTGAAACTACCTATCCTTTCATTTTGATTCTGCCTATTGCCGGCTGTCAAGCACCAACAGATTAGCCTGGATGTTTTATGGAGGCTTTCAAAGAGGGGAAAAAAAAGCTCTTCCATCTTACTAAGGTGTGAATGAAGGGATTTTTGATCATTCCCAAAAGAAGAACAACACCTACAACCCCAAGTTTGTCTTCTTAAATTGCAGCTTGAAGTCAGCACGGCAGTTTTGTCAAAAGTAATTATAAAGAAAAATCATATAGTCTCTGATCACTTCCCCTGAGTTTAGTACAGCACATTTTATTTCAGATTATTTGAATCAATAGTTAAAAACGTTTAAAGAACAATTCACTTCAGGTGTTTACAAATGTAGCTGATCTCACACAGAAAAAGTAATAATGGAGGAAAATGCATGAAGCTATGCTGAGCAACACTGTCTTAGGAAGTTCTTGGAGTAAATATAATTTCAAGATACTGCCCTCCCAGGAAAAATCAATACAGGTGAAGTTGAAACAGTTATTGCTTAGTATTAAGCTTCAAAGAGATTTGTTATATTCAGTTTGTTTGGTGCACTGAAATAATAGCCATTCATATTTACTATTTACTAATACTTTATTTTGACTGGAGAAACTTGTATATGAGCATGCAGACACTTTGGAAGACAAATGCTCTTTTTCAGTCTCTGCCTTGGTAGACAGCAGTTCATTTTCTCTCTCATCTTAACTGTTGCACATAAGCATAAGATAAACAGGGAGACTCCAAGCCTTTTAAGCAAGTCTAAATGATGCTAGGATGTGAATACCTGCCAGTCAATGGAGGTACCGATGTGGATTTCTCAGGCTGGACTGTCAAGGTAGATTCCACAGAAGCAAGAGGAAATACCAGTGGCTCAAAGGTCTGAGTTCCAACAGTACTCATCATGCGTAGGTGCTTTTTATGATCAGCTTCATTTGTCCCCAACTTTGGAAATGGGGCAATCAATTCAGAAGACCCAGTTTTTAGTTTTCTTGACCTTAATTCAATTAAGAATTAGGTTTAAACAGACACTATATTGCTTAATGAGTAATAGCAAATAATTAAAGCACTGGAGAATTAAAAAAAATAAAAGAACTAACAGAAACACTGAAGGACATGTGATATAGAAAAGGCTTTCTCAAGCTAAGTGCTTTGTGGATCTAGCAGACTCCCAAAGTTCTCTCAGGAATGGTCCTACTAGTTGGGAATTCCAAGAATTAAAGTCTACAAATCTGGACATCATCCAGGTTGGAGTAGGATGATATAGAAGAATATAGCATTTTAAGCTTTTCAAATGCCATATTTTTCTTTCTTTCTCTACGAATAGTCCACTTTCTGGAAATAAAGGGGAATATAATCATGGTTTTCTTTCTCAGAGGTGACATGCTTATTCCAACTTCTGACTGTCCAAGACATCTAGGCTTACTTTCTTTCCCTAAACTAGATGTTACAATCCTTTCACAAAACTTGGTAGGTAGGATCACTATAAATTATACTGAATCAAGGTCAGTTGACATACCACAAAAGGGTCACTCAGATATTGATGAAGAGGAACTAAACTATTTGTTTCTAGGGAGGGATATTTTTTTCACTGAAAGCTAAATGTGCATGATATGTAACACTTTTTGCTTTATATAGAAATTGAGTCTGATGAAATAAATGGCAACTTATGATCTTTTTAATAGCAATGTATGCATTTATCACTGAAGATTATCTCTGTATGAAGGTATTGGCCTCTTTATTTGATCTGTAAAGAACTGCAAACATACGATCTCAAGGACTTTGTAATACCTACAGGGTGTTTTTTTTTTTAACTCAATATGCTGCTGCCATCTGGTGGAATAAAACACCTTTACTAGGATGAATATTCAAATTATTATCCTCAAGTAGTGTTAGCTTATGGCCTTTCAACTAACTGCTTATAGTCATCTTGGGATATTATTTGACAGTACATAAGCTCCAGATCTGCTTCTAAATAGTTCAATATACATATACATACATATATACATATTGCTTTGGAAATTAATATTTTTATCAAGTCAAAAAGAAAGCAATATTACTGTATCTCTAGCAGAGTTTAATTTCTCTATCTCATCACACAAAATGCCCTTGCAGGCACAGCAAAGATGCAGCACATCCCCCCTCCATAAGGGAGCATGCAAATTGGTATGGGTCACAAGTAAGAGGTTAAAAAGCAGTAAAAAAAGACACTATGGAAAAAAAATAATTTTCTCTATCTTTTCCGTTAGTTTTCCAAGCTGACAAGCATTTTGCTATCTCAGAGATTGTAGCAGTTCTCATGGATTTTAAAAATAGGGCTGGATGGTCATAGTTAAGAATTATTTAAACAATTCCTGCACCAAGCTAGGATTGGGCTGGGTAATTTATAAATCTCTTCCAACACATCCATTATATGATTTCATGAACAGTACACAATTGATATATTTAAAACTACCTAGTGATAGCTGATGCTGTTTTGGACAAAGTGGCTATGTGGCTGTTAATACTCAGAATATGAATGGTAGCAGGTGGATGAGGTGCACACTTGGGTAAGGCTTCCAGGGGATTGTTGAGAAAAAGTTCTCTGAAGAAGAAAATGTATAACACAAATTTAGAACATAAAGCTTTCTAACATTAGCTATGGATCTACAATGCAATTAAAATTAGTTTGACCTTAAATCTTAATACTTGTATGTTGGTACAGCAATATCTATCTATCTATCTATCTATCTATCTATCTATCTATCTATCTATCTATCTATCTATCTATCTATCTACCTCCCTCCGCCACCCACCCACCAAGTGTTCGGTATGTAATTCAGATACAAATGTTTTTAAAAATTGCTCCTTTAGAATACTGGCTATATGCTATATCTACCTTACCCTTCCACAAATATTTAGTTGGTCAACGCTGAAGATAAAATGCTGGGATAGACTAAATTCTGAGTTCACCCTTACAGCTCTTCATTCTTTATAATGTATTATCTCCAGATTTAGTAAATATTAAAAAGATAAAAATTCAAATCAAATTCAAGTCCTCCTGATGGTATCCATTCAAGTATTTTTGGCAATACACAGAAGAAGGTTCTTCCAAGTTTTTTTTTTAATTTCCTAGTTATCCAAATGTCTTGGAATACCCAGATGATCCAAGTACTAACCAAAGCTGACTCTACTAAGTTTTTGAGATCAGTCAAGATGGGGGAGGCACTGCTACCTATGGAGTTTCCACATTTAGATTAGCTCTACTGGAACAAATGAGGACTATGTCTAACGAAGTACCACTAATTTGAAAGACTAATCTTTCATCTGGTTCCACCACTGACATTTAATTTTCTAACTTTATATGGCTCTCCAATGTAATTTTTGGCATCTTTTAGAAGTGGTGGAAATCCTATTGCTACTCATGTACTGTATAAATTCAGAACAATATAAACTTTCCTCAGACATTATGGCTATTATTATTATTATATTTCCATATAATTTCTGGAAGTCTACCAATGAAATTGTTCAATTCTAGGCAACACATGTTGTAATAGAAAAACAAGGTGAATAAAGAACACATTATAATATATATTGAAGAAACTATGAACTATTTACCTCCTGAAATATGGAGCAGAAAGATTCAGTCCAGAAAGTGTGGTAGAAGAAACGGTAGTAACAGCTGGTTCTATGGTCATGGAACTAGTTGAATTTGCTTCTGCCCTGGAGTTTGTTTGCATTCCATTCCCAATCAGAGAATAAGTCAAACATTCAAAGATTTTTTTTTCAAAGTCTAAAACTAAACATTTATTTGGATATACTGCAAGATTACGTGAGTTTTGATAGAGTGAAACACTTGATAAGTACGCGTGCTAAATTTGAAGTTTGCTACATTCTATATAGTTCCCACCATTCTTCTAAAACACTCAAAACTGAGTAGACACACACAATTCAGACCTGTGTGAGCAGTTCAATACTCAATAATATTTAGTTTGATAAAATAACAGCAGATCCTCATAATGCCCAGGTTTCACCTCACACTTGAATGTTCTGAATACATCCTCAAAATACTGGAAGTTTCAATAAAAATGGGATAGCATGCAGACCTAATCAGATCTAGAATAGAAATTGTTTCATTTTTGCCAATCAGATAGATAGAAAAAATCCAAGACCATGTGTCATGTCGCTTTGGCACATTAATACCACTTTGTGTCCCCACTTCAACCCCACAATAGAAGAGCATCAATAACATAATCTGTCTTTTTCCTAGCAGTTGAGATCACAGTAAGTTCCCTTGATCTTCTTCACCGCTTAGCAACTTTCTATGCAATAAACACAAAGCATATGAAATATTATTATGTGTGAATGTGCCCTCTATATAGAAAGGAATCAACCGTAGTTTTTCCCAAGGCCTTGAGTCTAATTATTGGTAGTAATTGGTAGTAGAAGTGATGATAAACATAGTGCTCTGACTTTCAAATGTGGTAATTACCCAATCAAGAATACCTGTGACTTCTTAAGATATTATTAATGGTTGTATTACTACATGGTACAAATGAGTTTTCACAACAAAGTTTAGCCATGCCAGTGACCTGTGAATTGAAGGAATCACAAAAGAGGAGCCAACCTTTGAACCTGTGGTGGTAGTGCCGATTGTTGAAATTCTTCAGGCATTTCACAGATCTGAGTGGCTACAAGATGGGAGTGCTGAGCATCTGGTCCATTCATTAGATTTCTAGATATGATTTATATGAAATAATAATACAGAATGCTTGTGTTTTTAAGTCTAGCTACTGTAGAAAATACAAGTTTTTGGTAGAATAAAAATAGTAATAGTAAGGCAAACAAATACATTACAGATTTATTTTAAAGAATCTTAGCTTTAGAAAGAAACAAATTTAATGTTTGTTCTGCCCTACAGAGCCAGGATATGTAAATGGCTGGATTCCCCCACCCCCCAAGTCTATTGCAGTAGCCATCAGTATTGACAGTTATACACATCTGCATCTGATTCCTGGCAAACTAGCTTTATAATAACCGAATTTGGTAAACAGGGATAAGGCGCAGTCAAGGATTATCAGAAACAGAAGGAAAAAATGGTAGGAGCAATGGGACGTAAAGATCTGGGAGAATCAGGTTGTAGAAAGGTTTATGGTTTTGGAGAAAAAAAAGGCAAGAGTAATGATTAAATACTGTGCTTGCATTAAAATTGATATGAGCATGATCAGTAGGGGAGGTAGGGGACCCCCGATGCTTGAGAAGGGACATACTGGATAACAATTGACACCAAACAGAATTTGGCAGCTCTTTACAATCCTCACGTCTTTCAGCAGAACAAACAAGGATCCAGGTTTCATTGTGACAGGAAAATGAATAAATAAATATACAGGCCTATGCAAAATTCACATAAAAGTGTTGGATGCAACTGAATGGCTCTCCATTCTTTCAAATGGTAACACAGTGGTATATAGAATACGATGTTTAATTTTGTGATGGATTCTTCAAATCCTAATGACAATAGATATTGAACTCAGAAGCTGTGTTGCATAGGATTAAAATCAATACCTTTTCCCAGGCTGGGAAACAGTAGAAGGTGCATGGCCAGGGCTGAATCAACGTCTCTTGTTTTAGTCGTATTTTCATTTTTGGGGGTAGGTGGGTTATGTCACTAGATGTAACAACCCATGGCTATCCATACATACATACTAAACTAATCAAAACTTTTTTCCGTGACTGAGTAAAAAAAATTATCCAGAAGACTTGAGGGGGCTACAAAACTTTCTGTGAACATCAAGTCACTCTACCTCAGCCCAACTCACCTCACAGGGTCATTGTTGTGGGGAAAATAGGAGGAGGAAGGAATATTAGGTAATGTTCACCACCTTGAGTTATTTATAAAAATAATAAAGGTGGGATAAAGATTGATTGATCGATTGATTAAATAAATAAATAAAATCCGAAGCCTAAGGTGGTAAAGCCTAATACAAATTCCTTTAAAGGCAAGTTTTGATTCCAGTTATCACAAAATCAGGACCATTCTAAGATCCATGGGGAATGGACATTAAAGTTTTTCACTGTACCATTAAAATATGTCTTACATCTTTAAAGAGGCAAGTATGGGAGCCATACAACAAAAGATTAATCAATTTAGCTCTAAAACATATTAATGGCAATGGACACAGGGTAACCACCTCCACTGACTCTCAAAATACAATCCTAGGTTTAGTCCTATGAGCTCACTTAATGACAGCTTTGGGATTTTTCCCTCCAAGCTTCCAAGCTATGAAGGACTGAGAAGGAATTCCTAGATATTTAGAAGCCTTTATTTGTTCAATGCTGGTATCATTTATCTACCAATGAGGAGTGTGATTGGCAAGTCTTTTGGTGAATATCACTATTTTTGCCTAAGGACTGTTGATGACAAGTGGATGACTCAATTACATCAAGCCATAAGGTTTGCTTGCAGGGAAGAAGAGTTGAGTGCAGAACTGCAATGATGCAGAGATGAAAATAGTTCGTGCTATGAAGAGGGAAAGACATATAAGGAGAAAAGACAGACTGACCTAAAACAGCACTAGGGAAAAAATAAGGATGTGAGTATTAAGAGGTACAAGAAAAATAGGTGACAGACATAGGAATAATTACAGGAAAAACACCTTTATTAAACAGTGCTTTCCCACTTTTGCAAAAGCAATGCATTCTTTCTGAGTGAAGAAAAACAAAAATGATCCAGGATTGATTTGCATCATACCTTCCTGACCCTACAAAGCTTCAAAAATGAAAGACAGCCACCAGAAGGCTAAATGAAATTATCTGACATAATTTTTCTGGTAAAATTTCTGGGGGAGAATTTGGTAATTATTGCCAAATAACAAATGTCCTATTACAATAATGGCAGTACCATGTGGCAAACAAAGGAGAATTCAGTCTGTACTTCTGCTGTTATGCAAATTTTTGTACAAATCCTACTCATTCTAATTAGGCCTACCCCATGGATGATACATGGTTGGAAAAAAATTACTCTGGTTTAAAAGATAGGCCAGGAAAAAAAAAATTACATATTATTGTGAAAATTAATTTATAAAGCCTACTTATTGCCTTCTGTTAACATGGCTCAAGTACAAGATTAAACGTTGAAAAACCACGATAAATAACAGCTTAAAGCTCCAAAATAATGATAACAAAGTAACTAAGTACCCTCTGAAGAACATTTCCTGAAGTGCAGCTTGCAGCTTGGTATTGGTCCTTGGGGGAAACAAACAAAAAAAAAACCCTGGTCCTTAGAAAATACACAAATAATTTCTCTCTTTGCTTTTGCCCAGCGTGTGGCAGTTACTCAAGGGGAAAGAGGGAAAAAAGAGAACATTCCTTTGAAGCCTTCACAGTGCGGACTGGGCAACCTAAGACTTTAAAAATTTAGTTTACTCATGTGCAAAAGCCCAACCCATCATTTGATGCACATGAATGTTTACATTTTGGGACTGCAAAAAAAGTACTGGAAAGAAAAAAAAAAAGGTCTATCTCTATATAAAATTTGGGAAACCCTGATTTAAAGTAATTTCTAGATGTGCCATGAATTCCATCTTCAATTCCACTAAATAGTCAACAGAAATGTTAACCTGGAGAACAGTACTTATCATGGCCAAGAAACTGGTGATTTCTCCCAAATATCTCCCATTAATACCTGCAGAATCCCTAATACGTTTTCAGGACCTCCTAATACCAACAAAAGCAACATTTCAATTATAACAGAAAACCATAGATTCTTCAGTTAACCAGTGTTCATCCCATAGTGTATGATGATATAACAACACATTTTCAAGGGTTCAAATGTGCATCAGGACATTTTCCTTACATTAATCCTGCAAGTCAATATTATGATTCGCATAATGCAGATGGGGACATCTATGTAAAACTACACAGTCAATTCATAGAGAAGCGAGATACCATCTAGAAGCTTCCTGATGTATATATACCGAATGGACTTACTTTGTCTTTAAGCCAATGCTACTGTAGAACACTAGTATACAACTAAAGCTAAGGTTGGGTAATGATAGAGGTATATGCAGTCTATAACTAAACATACAACTACAGAAATGTACTCTTAGCATGACTAAAAATCTGAAATCTGGGATGCATTGTAGAAAAATCATAGTTGTGAATTAAAAGCTACAATAGCATTTACAAAACTTTTAACAGTTTCACAAGCAAGGTGGGACAATTAGAAAGCAGACCACTGTGCCATATTGCATTATTTTTGTGTACTAGCTGAAGACTACTCTGGTGCCTAAGCATTATGAAGAGAAGTGACATTTTATTATACTTGCAAGTTTAACAATTCCATGATTTAAACAATGAAGTATCAGAGCAACTAACTCTCTCATGAAGAACATGTAAAATACAGATTTTAAGAAGAAAGTATTAGGCATTGGTGTTCTGAGTTCAACCACACAATGAGCACCGTTTAGTATTTGCCATTGTATTTGGTAATTTTTGTGCACATGTGCTGTTAATGTCAAAGAACTGAATTACCTCAGATCTCCATTCTCTGTTTGACTTTCCCTAGAGAATCAACAAATAGAAAGCAACAATTGTTGTCATAAAAGACAAACTAGGTGACAGACATAGGAATATTAGAGGATAATTCTATGTTGAAAATGTTCATATTCAGGGCAGTTCACCTCAAAGCTTATATCTGAGTTTGTTATATGCATGAATGTAAACAAATCATTTATCCCTGAAGTTCTTGTAAGAAAGATGGGGGTTCCCTTTAAACGTTAAAAATGTAACAATGAACTGAGGAAGTGCACATTTTCTTTAAGATCACTCTCCAGCAGCCTGTTCTTACTGCAAAAAACTGCTCTTATGCCTCCTCCAGTAATGTTTTCAAGTAAATGTATGTATGGTACACATGTGTGCAAATTCTGAAAGAATATAAAGAAAAAAGAGAAACTAAATTAAGCACAATATTTATTCAGTAGTTTTGAACTCCACATGGCATAAATTAGATGAGTATGCATCTGCTATAATACATTATATTACAGAGTAATATGCATGATCAAAAGTGCTATTAAGGTCGAAACAATCCACTCCATAATAAATAAAACCTATGTTCATTTAACTCATACTATTTTCCTTTGCTGTTTTACATGGCTCCTCTACAACATAATTTTCACTTGGATCTGTGTCCAGAAGAGTTCAGATGCATTCTCGTATACACACAGCAACATTTCTCTCAAGTAGAGCAAGAGCTGTATAATGCAACTATTACTAAGACCCTTTAACTAACATTAAAAAATCCCTCTTCTTCCTTTAGCCTTTTGAAAACATTTACATCCTGCTCCAAAATATATCCACCACAGGAAACAAACATTGATTTTATTGAATCCAACCAGACCCACATAGGAAGTGCACACTGACAGTTAAATAAGAGTTTATTATGCATATTTTCCAATGTATGCATTTCTGTAACTTTTTATTTCTCTGTACCTTAGCATAGCACCTTTTTCAGCTAAGAGTCAGGTACCCTGCCAGAAAGGGCACCCTTGTTTTTCAAGCCATTATGAATCTTCTGTGCCACCTGCATGATGGTTTTTACAGAGATACTGGCTTTAAACCAGAACATGTTCATCTCATTCTTAATACACTGATAGGAAATTTTTTAAAGAAAAAAATGATATATAAAAGGCTAGAATTTCTCAAAGCTGGGGCTTTTTTCATTTCTTTCTTTGCAAAGCATTTGGAAGAAAAGAGGAAGAAAAGGACTCATCATTCATATTTTAGGACTTGGCAAATCATTGGACATTAAGGACACGTGCTGAAACGCCATGGTGCCAGTCACGTAATTTTGTGTATCTAGGGCCTATGATGTGGAGTGGGATCTTTTCCCTGCAGAGAGAAGTGACAGAAGAAGACAGGTAAGAGGAAGGAGGCCTGCATCCCAATCCATTGTACATGACAAACCACAACATGCAGAATTCACGCAGGATTAGCAATCTGAGTTTACACTAATTGTCCTTGCACTCCTGTACAAACTTGTCAACATTATGAGAAAGCCAATTTCTATTTCCTCTGGTTGTGAACTGACACTTGAAAATAAGCAGCCAGCATCTGCTGACTCTCAAAGGCCAGAACAGAAGTTGCTGTTCCTCCCATGATTAATAAACACACAGTTATGCAAGGTAAGTTGTGTAAAGTTAATGCAGTTAGTTTACCTTGATGCAGAATTCAACTTTTTACCAAAAAGTCTGTGTGCTATTTCTAACACTGCCAATGAACATCTGTGCTAGCACAATTGCAGAAGCAAGATACTCCACAGTCCACACATCCCAAGCACTTAGTTCCGCAGTATCTTACAGAACATGCTCGCACACCAGCCAGCGATAACTGAGGGAACTTATTCTGATTGAGAGCTCTTCCACAGAATATAGGTTTATAAGTTTGTACAGTATTCAAGATTTAAATGCTGGTTTTTAAAATAAACCAAGACCATACTGTCTCTTCCCATATGATCCTATCTTTTCTCTAAGGTCATCCTCAGAAGTCCTGCTCCAGGTGCAACCTCATACTGTGGTGTGATAAATAGCTACCTAGCACAGGTCTTCTCTCAATGGTAACTCCTTTATTCTGGAACACTGTACACCTTGCACCTTCTTTGCTGTCCTTCTGACACCAGACAAAAGATTTATATTTTAAATATTTGTATTTTGTGTTTCACAGATGCTTTGTGATTCTACTATTATGCATATATTGTAATTATTGTTTTGGCTTCAATATTTTTATATTGTGATCAGTGTAAGCTGTCCTAGGAAAACTTGGTAATGGTGAGCAGCATACAATTTTTCATAATAACATTTTCTAAAGAAAAAGGAAAAAATAAGGGTATTCCCAGCCTAAGACAGATACAAGACACAGTAAAATTTCAGATATTCACAAGCTAAAGAAATCTGGACATGTCAGGAACTGTAGTAGCCTACCTCACTGGTAATGTCATGTTTTAATAGCGATTCAGTAGCATTGCAATTCTTGTTAGTTTTGTCATAAAAACTTTTTTTTAAAAAAAATTGGAATTTGGCCTACATGTCAGTAGTGAAACAGATAATTCTGTATCTACTTAGTCTAACAAAAAGATCAAACTTCCAAAAGCATTTGAAAAAGAATAAACAATTGCCTCTAAATTTCTGGTTACTGTTTCTAATATTTAAAAATCAATTCTTTTTCACTTTTCCCTTTCTATCACTGACATGGTTCCATTTTTACCTAAGTATTATTAGTAACTTTCCATGTCTATCTATTTATTTGATTTTCTGCAAATTCATTTTAAAAAAATCAAAGATGTTAAATGGGCAATTCTAGGCCTATCCCAATTTATTTTCAAACCACATGCAATAAAAACAGGAACCAGAACTTTAAAATGTCCATGATTTTTGAAAGACTAAAGAGTCTTGTAACATTTTAAAGATACCATCAAAGCAAAACCATGCAACATATTTTTTTTAAATGAAATCATTAGCTTACTTTGTCTTCTTTAGATTCCCTGATTCCGACTCTTTCACTGCAACAAAATAAGCCATTCATTCAGTTTCCATGAAGCTGTTATTTCTCCACTGATCCATGAAATCATTATTTTAATTTATGATGAGACTAATATCTAATATATCCTTATGATACTCTATTAGCCTTATAATACTCTAAAATGTTCATAAGTAGTATACCCTGCCCACAGTTTAAATTGCTATTTAAGATATTGAGTTTTATAATCCGTCAGCATTTATTACATATAGCAAACCACTTACTACGACATACTGCAAAGTGCTTTTGAAAATTTTATCACTTTCAAAGCATCTGCTCTGTAGCTCATGAAGAGAGCGAAAAGAATATCTTATTTTTAAAATAGGCACAACCAGGGATGTAATATTTATATATACTTATCTCTTCCATTTTATTTTATATTACATTATTTTGCATTAAAATGAGAACAAACGTACACAGTAAAGCAGTTTCAAACCAATACAGGCAATGAAACACCCTTTGAAATGTGCATAAAACTGCATATATTCTTCATGCATTTTTAAAGAAAATCTCAATCATGTGGAAATAGGCTGAATTAAATTTTGAAATGAAAAAAAGAAACTGAACAAATGGATAGATTTGTCTAACCCTGGCAAAAAGTCCACCTAGATATTTTATATAATTTTTGATGCAAAAAATAAAACTAAGGAAGAAGGCACAAACATACAGAGTCACACACATACATATTTAATGAACCTTGAGTTATTATAGTACCAACTAGTTACTTACTACGTTCAGTGCCTGTGATCTGTTGAAGGATCCGGAAAGAACGTGACTGAGTAGTTCCTGTCCTTGGGTGCCAATCCTCAGTATCCTCAATCAGTCTCTTCTTGCTGTTGTTGCTATGAGTCGGTGGATGGAAGAATTCTGTATTTCTGTACACAATGTGTTTCCGTGGTGGACTAACACAATGAAGAAGAATAGTAAAACCAGTAAGTGACAGAGAACTTGATGATACTGACTCTTCAGTTACACTGATCAAGGTCAAGATACTAAGGATCTGTATTTAATACAAATCTTGTTGGAGTAGATGATCTATTTGTCATGAGTATGGATGCTGAGCAGGAGGATGCCCCTATCCAGGGGGGAAACGTATGCGTAGTTTAGAGACTTTGAGCTGTCATTCAACGAAACTCAGAACAGACCTGCCTTGAGTTTTGAGGTTTATCTGTCATGAGTAAGGATGGCGAGCAGGGGGCTCCCATCCAGACTGTTAAGCGCATGCGTAGCACTGAGGAATTGGGCAGCCATTCAAAGAGACACAGATCGGGACCGCCTTAAGCTTTGGGGTTTATATGTCTGGGTTTTTCCCACGCTTCTTCAGTGTGTTAGGATTCCTGTTATGTACAAGCAATAAAACATGAGAGACCAGTTCCTTGTCTCAGCGTGGTTCCTGGCTGTTAGGACATTATCTGTCTGGGTTTCCCCACACTTCTTCAGTCTGGTAGGATTTTCTGTCTACAATAGCAGTAAATAAAACACTAGAGACTTTCTCTTCGTCTCGGCGTGATCTTTGCTTAGTCAGGACACTATTCCTTTAAGTTAGATACATTTAAAATTAAAGCACATGGCACCCAGGTTTCAGCATTTCCTTTTTTAAGAATCATAAGTTGCAACCAATCTCTGTATCAGAACATGCATGAAAGTTAACTAACAATCCACAGAATCCTTCCAATTAATTCAACGAACAGCTCTTAATAAGATACCACATGCACCACATCTCCATATATACCTATACTGGCCTCTAGGAAAACCAAAAAATGTTACATTTTCCCACAGAAAAATATTGTGCAGAAATGGTTCTGGTGCTTCCTTACTTTCCTTGCTATATCTATTGTAAAATATAGCATTCTGTATTAATTTAATGATAATTTTTTAAAAAATGTTATGAAGTTGACCAACTGGTAAAGATGGTCCACTAACAATGTTGAACTGGACTGAGACTATGTCATTCTTCATCATATGGACACCTTCTTTAGTAGGTAAAGGTAAAGAGGGGAATTGGAGGAAAAAATTCTTAAATACAGAACTACTGGGAGGATTTTGTTGTATAGCAAGACCACAAAACAGATAGGCCATGACAAATAACACCATTTTGAGCCCTGTATTGAGGAAGGAAGGAAGGAAGGAAGGAAGGAAGGAAGGAAGGAAGGAAGGAAGGAAGGAATCTTACTACCACTATCTAGTAAGGAGGAATAAGGAGAGAAAGTCAATAGGGAAACTGGTAGAAAGGCTAATCTAAAAAGAATTTGGAATAGTGCAAAATTCAGTTATGGATATGCAGAACAATTGCAGACAAGCTGTAAATTATCACACCACCTCTCTCCCTCCCCCCACTCCCACCCTGACCACACATACAGGCCACAGCTGAAAATTGCACATAATACTGAGCTCCAAACAGGCATGATTTTGGCTATTACCGTTTAGGTGGGTTTTTCCTTTTATTGTATCAGAAAGAGCAAGGCAACAGAATACAAGGAAGTCCAGCATAAAGAGGAGGAAGAAAGAACAGAAAAACAAAAGAACAATGAGTATTAAGTTTAACTGCTGTTATTACTAGCAAGTCACCAAATAAAATAATTTAATAATAATTGTATTCTCCCAAGAAAGAAACTGCATTGCCTTACTTGAGCCCCTACCATTTTACCCCCTCAATTCTCCCGCTTAAGCTTGGCACAAAGATGAGGACTGCTTTTTTTCAGGAGAATTAGCAAAACCCCAACATGTCAGTGAGCTTACAGAGTCAGCAAAAACAATCATATGCACGTGGCCAATTACTCCTGAAGCAAAAAACATCCTGTTTGGTCCTGCTGGGCAGACTGACACTTTTTCTTCCAAATGTGGGATCCTTCGCAGTTACTGTTCAACAAACAAAGGGTCCCAACTATAAGAGACCGCACTCTGCTTGTGGAACTGGCTTTTCATCACCAGCAGAACTTTACACTGTGACTTGTCTACTTCTTTGCAATACCTGAACAGGATTATAGAATCTTGTGCAAAAAGGCCATGGAGGTCATCTAATCCATTTCCCTCCCCAGGGAAAAAGTCACCTGGGTTTCCCGGCCAGGTGCCCTTTCCATCTCTATTTCTATCGCAGAGGAACTCATCACTTCCACCATGGAGCATCTCTTGCCATTCAGACTTTTCTTCTGACATTTAGTTTCAAACTCCCCCCTAAAATTTCTGATATTGCAGTTCTATTTTACCAACGGATTCAGTAATTGCAGAATACAAACTACTTGAAGCGAATATTTGTAGCTCAGGGTTGAACTGTGGAGTCCTTGGTGCTCTCTGAGCCTTGTTGTTTTCTTGCAGATGTTTCATTGCCAGACTAGGCAACATCTTCAGTGCAAAGAGGGAGTGGGCCTTGCTCCCAATTTATATACCGTGGCTTGCCCTGCTTGTGTTCGTGGGGGTGTTGTTCTCTCCTTGGGAGTTCTTTGATTGGGCTGTTGTTTGCTGCTTGGTTGATTGTCTCAGTATACAAACTGAGAGCAAGGCCCACTCCCTCTTTGCACTGAAGATGTTACCTAGTCTGTCAATGAAACGTCTGCAAAGAAACAACAAGGCTCAGAGAGCACCAAGCACTCCATGGAATACAGACTGAAAACCTCTCCAGGAAGCTATTATAATACTGAAGGAAATACTTTTCAGACGTAACCTTTCCCAATGTAGTGTCTTTCTCAATTCCACTACTGGACTACAATGCCGACTATTCTAATCATTTCCTACCTCATGGGAATACACCCCAAAGAGGCATGATGGCCATTGTAGTTCAACATATCTGGAGGACAGTGACTGGAGAAAGTTAATTTACAGCATACTTTTTTTAAAAAAGATTTTTTCATTCCAGCTTTATTTTTATTATTTTGATAAATAACTCAAGGTGGGGAGCATGCCTAATACTCCTTCCTCCTCCTCTGAGAGGGAGTGACCCGCCCAAAGTCACCCAGCCGGCTTTCCTGCCTAAGGCGGGACTAGAACTCATGGTCTCCTGGCTTCTAGTCTGTTGCCTTCACCACTAGACCAAACTGGCTCTGTTCTCCTCCTGGCTCCAGGGCTTTGTCCCCCCACCTGCCCACCGCCTCAAACCAGAGAGAACGAACCGAGGGCCTCCTCCTTAAAAACGAAAAGTACTTAAAAAAACCCCCTCCCTAAACTGAGAGGAAATAGGAGTTAATTCAAAGTGTACCTACAGAATACAGCATTAGTTTATATATACTGTAGCTCAAGCACTGAGAGAGATTAGTGAAGTACTTACACCTCATCAGGGTTACTGAAGGAATGAGGGACAGAAAAGAGACAAACAATGGATACGATTCCAGGATGTTCAAGTACAGATAACATACAAACGGGAGCAAAAAAGAGTTAATAAAAGTTAATTGTGATATTAAAGCCAAGTAGAAAAAAAATAGTTTCATTTAATCATAAATTAGCTATCAGGTATAGCTAACAGAGTTTCCAATTGGTATTTCTAGAAGAATTTCTTGCTGACTTTTACCAGCAGCTACCATGTCATGCCACAAGGTGGTGCCACAAGCTAAGATAAAGTCATAGCTAATATATTTCTTCCCTAAGTCAATGGAAGAGTAGAGAAGAGATGAGAAAGAGGCTTAAAAATCCTTGAATTAAATTTTATTTCAATACATGTCTTTATTTTTGTTGTATTTAGCAACATTTGACTACCTCAGTGAAAAAAATCACCTATTTTAATGTCTAATCATAGACATTAAAAGAGACTCATTCACTGCTATTATCTCTGTTTGCCAGTTAACTCATATGACAAAATGTAATATTGTAAATAAAACCACACACTGGTGAAAATTCAAACAACTTGTATTGCTTTACTTTAAAAGCCAAGGCTCTATTTTGCAAAATTTTAATTATAGTATAGCCACACATGCTAATTATTCAAAAGCACAAAATACAACTGCATTCTAGTGTCACAGATACTAACTTTGTCACTGTTGTAATCTGAAAAGGAAAAACAAAAATCAGTATGTTTATTACAGCAACTTCCCTAATTCTGTACTCTATCATACCCAAAAACCATGTAAGTCCATGTGTTTACATACATTTTGAAGCAAAATATATAATTAACCCATTCATCCAGTGATTAACCCATGGGATCAGTCTAATGCAAGTATAATTTCCATGCATGGACTAAGAACACAATACAAAGCAAAAACACATGCAGCTGCTTAAAAAGCAAACCACTAGTCCAGTGTTTCTGAAACTTGGCAACTTTAAGATGTATGGACTTCAACTCCCAGAATTCCCCAACCAGCAGCCAGGAGTTGAAGTCCACACATCTTAAAGTTGCCAATTTTGAAAAACACTGACCTAGAGAGTTGTGAGTTCTCCATCTCTGGACTTTTTAAAGAAGGGACTAGTCAGTGATGTCAGCTGGGGAATTCTGGGAGTTGAAGTCCACACATCTTAAAGCTTCCAAGTTTCAGAAACACTGGACTAGTCATTCACTGCCCCACAGCAGAAACGTCTTTCAAGATGTGCCTTTACCTCTGTGCTACTATCCAGTTCCAGCTCCCTCCTGGAATATCTGTTCTTCAGTTGGGCATGTATGTTGTTCTCACCCTTGTAATTGCCAAAACTCAGGGCCACTCTTCTTTATTGTAAGACAGATTTATAGGAAGTGGGATAGATTGGACACTTTACTTCACTTATTGACCACATAGTAGCTGATTTGCACAGGACACTAAAACACTGTTTCTTCATTTGGGGCTAAGAAGTGCTAATCCATCCACTAGGAGCTCCTCTTACTGAATTACTTTTGATACTGATGAAGTGGAAATAGCTGTTTCTGTCTCTACAGTCAAACATGACAAATCCTAATATGATTAATTATATTAATCTGCCTACACTTAAATGCAATTCTTAGTTAAGAGATACAGTTATGCACTTACAAGATAACATGTCCTTGGGGAAAATAAATCACCAGTAATCATGGATACTACTGTACAACAAACCTAACTTAAATCATCTAGTTTTTGAAACTGCTGTATTTTCATAGATAGAGAACAAGCATGTAGTAGTAGTTCAGGTGCTGGACCAAGGCCGGGGAGGTTCTAGTCCTTCCTTAGCTACAGAAACCTATTAGGTGACCTTGGTCCAGTTACTCCTCAGTCTTAATCAGCTTCAGACTCTTCAGACAAGTGGCTGATAAACAAAATCCTCATTGCATTATACATTAGTAGTTTTGCTGGAAAAACTAGGCAAACTCAATGCAAAAACATGTAGACCAACAACAATGCTGGACAAAGGCTACAACATCATCTGTACTTTTCAATCTGTACTTTTCAATTTAAATGAACTGGAATCAAGGCAAGTACTCCAGACTTTCAGAACTGCTGAGCCATTATGATACATTTTTGTTCAGAGTTGCTGTAGCACAGTGATTTAGTAGATGCTCTTTAAGTCCCAACTCAACCACGAGTTTCCCCAGGATGTACGCAATCAGGTATATGGGGTAACAACAGTGGCTTGGTCAAAAAGGCTGGAAAAATAACTAGGAAACAGAGAAGATACTGATATCTATATCTGTCTCTATTTATCTGCTAGAAATATTAAACAGTCCAATTCTGTATAATTCCCCATATATTTACCCTGTGGTAAGTCATTTTGTTTTCAACAGGCTTGTACCCCTATGCATACTTAATAATTGTATGTAATTATATGCATGTTCAACTGTATGCAATTTTAAAAGTCTGCATGCTCTGTATAATACAAACCATTATTTAGCATTGATTTTCACAGTTAAGCTTATGAGAATATTTCATTTAAGCATGCAAGAGCCATGGTCTTCTCATTTTATATACTGGCAAACTGACTACTCCTCTCCCTGAATTAATTTCTAATTTCTGCAAGTAATTCCTCAAGGCACAAAGGTAAGGCCTTTTTAATGACTTGAGCTGAATCTCAAACTATACTGCTTGAATAGATGTATGTGCTACTGTCTATGACTGTTTCAGTAAGCAGATTATATTACTAAGGTCTAAATATATTTGTAAAAAAGGACAGTGCAACATCTTGCTGTTTAATCAGCACTAGATCTTCCATGTGCAAGCAAATTCTTCTTACACAAATAACCGCACAAGGATCATTTGAAACCATCTTTTCAGAGTTTTCACCTTGTCAGGAAACCTCACTCAGTTTTAAAGAACAGAGATAATACCTGGCTTGATCATCCTAGCTTCATTTATTATGAAATACAAAAACTAAGAATAACCAAAACTTCATGTAGTTCGGCAACTTGGTTCAAAAAAGTCTTCAATTCGAACCACACTGATTAACAAACCAACCTATAAAATAGAGATCTGTTTACAGATCTAAATGTCTGGGCTTTATACAAGACAGATAGTTGGCAAAAGCTTTTTCACAGCAGAATTTCAGAAAGCAATAGGAACAACTGCATACATTAGCTGTAGAGGAAATTGTTTGTAACCTCCAGTAGGGAGCTGGATCTTGCCTGGGGGAAGAGTTTGCTTGAGTCTTCTTAGTACGAAGCTATTTTAGTTGTTATAAATTATCTTTGAATGGTAATGATTGCAGCTGAATGGCAGGCCTATACTTCATATTTGCAAAAGCCCTTGTGGAAGGCTACAAAGCACTGCCAAGATATATTTATATATGTACTGTGAGATTTGTCAGGAATTCATCCTCTCTATTTTAGACAGCTGTGGCTCCATACAACTTTATGCCCTTAAGGGTAGTAACAATAGCTATGCCCTCTACGTAACATAGTATGGGTGAGATCTTCGCACTGTAGGAATTTTGCTGAAAGAAATGTGTCAGAGGAAAAAAAAATATGAACAACACAAAGGTCAATTGCTTTTTTCTTCAACAATTTATAACTTGAGACCTATTCACATTGTTTCAATAGAGCCAACTCTGAATAAATACGTACAGATTGGAATATAATGGCTTATTTTAGGCAACGTATTTGGTAGCCCTTTCGGTGAATAACTTTCTTTTAGATCTAGGCCTAAGTAACTTTGAAAATCTGTGAAATAGTTTTTTAGCTTTGGTTTCCCACTTTTTTTTTTTTTTTGCTTTGTGCCTTTGCTTTCTGCTCTTATATTTCCAGGGCTGATCTTTTATAGCGAGACAACTGAGCTGCAGTCTTAGTTGGGGTTAAGCTTGATTCTGATCCATTCTTACAATGGTTACTAAAACTGACAGAGGGTTCATAAGCTCATACACGTAGATCCTTGATTTGCTGTATCTCTTTCAACAGCCAGAACTACAGTCCTTGGGGATTCATACTTGACAATCAGCTGCATAAAGTACAGAAGTATGAACTGCCATTTTTTTTTAAGCAGACCATACTAAACGGGGGCATGGGGGAATAAACTATAAGAAATTCAAACATGGCTCCTGAGAGATCAAGCTTTCCTTCTACCATGTGTCATTCCTCAGAATGAGGTGTGACTAATCTCAGTACATAACTGCCCCTTCATATTCCCATTACTGGTTAAATGACTTCTCACAATTCCAAAGGAATTTTACAAAATGTTATTGCATATCTCTTGCCTTCTTTAGAAAAACCAAGGTTTGTGTCATAAAAAAAAGCACAAGGAATGCTGCTGGACTTCAAAATCTAGCATAAAGAACTGTCAAATCTTCTGTTAACAGACAGATGTTGTGATTCTTTCAATTCAGATGTTGTGACCTACTCAGATTATTGCAGTACCGTGAGTATTCTGAGGGTATTCTTGTCGCAATACATCATAGGCTTATATAAGCTTAGGGGAAAACCCTGCCTAATTATTTTCTCTGTATTTATTATGTTTACAAGTCAATATAGTTGATAACTTAGCCAAGAAACATGATATACTTGCAAGTTTAAAAAGAAAATAAAAACTGAAGACGAATAAAAACAAAAGCTGTAGGGGAAAATCATTAAGTAGAGAAAAAGCTCCATATTAGTAAAAAGGATGAGAAGAAGAAACTGTGTGGAATATAGAACAGAAAATGCTTGTCTAGAAACGTGAAAAGGAACATTTTGTACAACAGGTCACCCTTTTTTCCCTGGTAAAACCCAAACCACAATGCATCTACAAAAGGATGCAGTTTTGCTATACATTTAAATCTTGTACAGCAGTCATTCTGAACTGTGAATTGTGAACGGCGGCTTCGTGAGAGGATTTGACCATCTCCAGCACAGAACATCCAGCACTCTCACCAAATTATAAATTTGGTTTATAAAAGCAAATACTTTTGTTGTATATAGATCTGCCCAAAGCGTATTTTATAAACTACTGTGACTTTTTAAATTTATAATTTGAGGTAGAAAGAGAAAGCAATGAATTGCTGAGGAAACATTTTTCACACCTTTAAAATGGGAGGACAGAAATGCCCTGAAACTACCTACCCATTTTGCTGTTTACTGTCACCCTGGTTCTCTCTGAATCCGCTTCGCTGCCCCTCTGTCAACTCTGGGGCATTTTCGTTGAAAGGTGCATTGTGTGGGGGTTGCCATGGGGTATTAACAGCAGGCTTTGCAGCACTCGGCACGGGGGAACGCTGGTCAGCATTAGATTTGACATTAGCATGCGCTCCTGAGGCAGTGAATGGGGGAGCCGTGACAGTGGCCAGGGGTGGCGGGGAAGCACGTAATGGAAGGTTCGCACTGGCTGGAGTGAAGGCAGATGATGGTGACGGAATGGAAGTGACCTTGGAGGAGGCCACAGCTCCAAAGGGCCTCGGAGCCTTATTGAAGGCCACGCTGGTTGTGGATGAAACTTTGGGTACGACTGGAGATGCAATGGGCACAGGCTTAACTAGGTCCTTAGGCTCTACCTAGGTGAAATAAAAACAGAAAAATACACAAGAAAGCCACACACGTGCACACACATGCAAAATGTATCAGTGTCATCTGTAGCAGTTTCACTGTGAAACATCAATCGATGACTGACAGGTTGCTACTACATAACTTTGGCCGTAAAGCTCTAACTGCCAACATCACACGGCATGCATCATTGAAAAGAAAAAATTAACATGCATGAGCTGGTAGCCCTAAATTCATAAGACTATTTTAGCCAAAAAACTTCACTGTAACCCAGCTCCAACAGGTAAGGGAAAAAAGGCGCTCATCCAGTGCAAGGGTTGCAGATAATCAGTAAAAGACAGAATCCTCATAGTAAGATTTACTTACTAAAGGATTATTTGATCAGCTTCCCTTGTCTCAGACAGATCTGTATTTGAACAATGCCCCTCCTTCCCAGTGACATATGGCCAACTTTTTTTAGAACTTGGTTTCAAAAATAGTTTGACATCATGTAGAACTCTGACATCAGAGAAAAAGAAATAATTTATACATTCTATTGGATATAACCAGCCTCTTCAGTGTACCTAACCTTATCTTCCCCTCATTTAAAATGTATCGCTATCTTAGATTAACTTAAAGGCAAAGGTAGCAACATTTGGTTAACTCTGTCTAGGCTTGGAAGCTAAACTGGACTAGGCTTGGTTAGTATTTGGATGGGGATGAATCAGGAAATTCCAGGACTGTAGACTCGATTGGGAAGTTTAAAAAAAAAAAATCTGGATTGGAAAGATCGTGGCAAATCACTTCTTTACTGTTACCAACAAGCTGCTGGAGGTGTCTATGAAGTCCCCAAGAGCTGAGTTCACCTCAAAGTAAAGTCTGTAAGAACTGTGATACTTCCCATTTTATTTCTTGTTTTTGAAACCTTAAACTTTTATATTAGTCTTGTTATCACCCCAGTATAAACTTGGCCAATTCAAGAACAGGAACAGGAAGGAGGACTGTCATAGCCAGAAAGTACTTTACACCTTAATACCAAATTTTCAGATAGGGAAGATAGCATATTTCAAGAATGTCAAAATGTCATGAATGAAATGGACATACAACAGGACTATGTTGCACTGGAAGAGCTCTTCAAATTAACAGCATTTATTAAAAGGAGCATTTCAGAGATGTGAAAGAGTAAATTGCCCACAGCTGGATTCTCCTATAATTAGGAAGTGGGGAAGAAACCCTTACCTGCTGCACAGGAACTGGATCTGGCTTTGGAGCTGCAGGTGCTCTGAAAGAGGAAAAGAAACAAATCACATAATTTCTAAAGCAACCTATCCAACAGTCCCATAGCTTCTAAAATCACAATGCAGATTAAGTTAAGCACATTGGGGTCCCATTAATTTAATTCATGCTTAATAATTCACCTACACTAATCAATGGGACTTGTCAGTATATCCAAAGTTTTACATAAGCTGTTAGTTTTCCTACATGTCGAAGTCTTAGTTCAAACTTCAAAAGGTCAGTAGCCTAATTTAGTTTTGAAAAGCAAAGCATCTACACCCCAAAACTGACTAACTCACTCAACTGTTCCATGCATAAATTATAAAGCAACACTGCACTCCAACATATTAACTAGCAGAAAACACACTGCTGGCAGTTTATACAATAGTGGCAACATATATGGCATCATCTCATTTATCCAACTGGTTTTGCTTCCTACTAGATGCACAGATTGCCAATGAATTACACCTAAAACAAAACTGACAGAGAATTTTGGAGGTTGCTACATGAGTAAAAGACTTAAGAGCTTAAAAGTACAGCCTTCTTCCCAGGCATTTATGTTTCTATTCCTTGTACAGAATATCCGTATTCAGGAGTCTGAAAATTTTTTATTATTGTATTTATGGTTCTACTTTTAAACCAATGATTACAATTTCTTACATAAGATACACATCCATTAAAATATATAAAACTTCTACAGTAGTTACCCTTTACAGTAAGTGTGTTGTTTCAGCTCTAAAGTGAATTTAAGTTACAGTGATTTCTTGAAATGGCTTCTGAAATACATGGCTGGGGCGCCTAAGATGCAGTATTGATTTGCGGAAGAGATGTCATAAAGTCCCATAAAAATGAATTCCTCACCCACACGATATTAAATTATTCTGGGGATCCTGGACTTTTTCCCTCTTCTCTGACTAAAAATAAATGGTGCTCTGAGCTTGACTATCCAACACTGCTTTAAGTCACAACACCGATACCCAAAATTAACCTGATACGAAATAAGTCCTCAAGGACACTTGAGAATTTTGTTTTATACCCTAGTTATCACACCCACCCCCAAAAAACCTTATAACTCTTTGCTTCATCCAATCGTCTTTTAAAAAATGGAAGCAAGATTGCTATGGTTGCAGTAAAGCAAAATAAAAGAACTCATCCTGGCAGAAAAGAAGTACTGAAAAAAAGGCCTGAAAGCAGTTTTCGTACATATTATGGGCTGATTCAATTACTTTCAAACAAAAGCATGTTTTTAAATGCATTTTGTGGCTAGATTCCTGAAATAGTCTACCGATTGTTCCTCAGGATTGAATAACGCTGAACACTCCTGCTTGCACACACATACGCACTGATGTGGCTGTGAAAACAAGAGGTAATAAACACAAGCAGGCAGCCCTGCGCTGCAGAAATGATAGCTCTGATTTATTGGATCCTCATAGATTAAGAGTGGATAGATTGAAATCAGTGGCTGAACTAAGCCATTAACTAAGCCCCATTCATAATTACCATTAGCTTCTTATGTGTAAAGAGGTCGCCTATCACTATAATTTAGAGGAGAAATGTCCGCACCAAGAGAAAATGTGTAGACCCTGCCACATGCATTGCTTTCTCTTCTATTATCTCAAAGAGGAGTAAATCATTTTCCTACTCATCATTTATTATTCCAGAAAGAGGAATGGTGCAACATATTACACCATTTCTGTACATTGATTACAGTTAGTCAAACTGAGAGGTTAAAACTATAGGCCAATCATGATTAATACTAAGAGCATTGTATATGTAATTCTGTACCAATGGAAAAGTGGAAATGCAATGTTTGTATTCTTGCAAGAATGGAAAAAGTGGGAGGAAATAAGCAAAGTTACTCTGTGTTCCTTCAGTCTCAATTAACTAATTGGAAATTCCATGTCTGCGTCAGAACCAACCATATTTTATGAATTCCTAGAAAAGAAAGCCACAATAAACAGCAGGACAAACTCTTTCAGGTGTTTATTAAAATAACCCTTTTATTATATTGGTGTTCTAACTCTATTTAAGAGAACCTAATACAAAGCTTAGTGGCTTCTCAACCACTCATCAGTCCTAAATTATTTTGTTAAAGAACAGGGCTGCTTCATGTGCCTTCAGATCACAGCCTGCTTAATTAGTCAGATGTATTTTTTAGCAAAAATAGTTAACAATTCAGTAGATTTTAGGAGTACTGATACAATTGTTTCTGGTGCGACAGTTATTGCTAACTACTCTCTTCCTGTTTAATGTGGAGATGATATATAGAAAAAGCAAAGCAATGAATCCACTTCAACCCATTCTAGCATATATCAGCCATTTCATACAATGAGACAAGGTGCCCTTCACTACAGGAAATATGAACCAACAAACTCTTCATTCCTTACATTCTTGTTTTATTCACCTTTTCCTGTTTGATTCATCTTTTCCTGCTTATTTCAGACTTTAAAAAAGAACAAATATGGAGAGCTCTGTCTGCCAAGTCATTCAGCAATCTGGAAATGTTTGCTTCAAGACAAAACTGCTTTGTTTCAAGTCAGAGCAACAACTTGCTTTATAAAGCAAAATGCTGAAATGCAAGAGGGGAATAGAAAAGAAAGAGGCACATAACACAATAGTTACTGAGATTGTACTTGGCTTAAGAAGACAGCAGTTAGCAGCCCCACTCAAGCACAAAGCTAAGCAACATTGGGGTGTTTCTGTTGTCTGTTTTACCATACAGTTTTGTTGCAAGCATTATATTCCATAATCTCACAGACAATGCCAGCATTTCAGCAATTGCCATATGCACAAGTTATCTGAAGTTGCTCTATTCCTAGGGGTTGTGTTCATTCAACATGCTTTCAAGTCAAGTAAAACTCTGCAGCTGTGATAATAGCTTTGTTGGGGCTTAGAAGTGATGCGCAGGTATCTCGTATAAATCACAAAGATGCTATGGCATTACCATGCAAATGATGCAATTTACATGCCATTTGCACAATGACATCTTGACAAATTAAATCAACTCCCCCCCCCCCCGAAAGCTCATGGTTAATATAACTTAATATATTGTGAAATACAGAAAATGGGGGTTAATACCAGGTTAAATGTGTTACATGAACTACATCTATGGATGTGGGGAGGGGAAAAATGGAGAACAACCGGAGAATTAATATATCATTTTAGCAATCACAATGACAGTCCTGGTTGCAACCTACAATTACAGTATTAAGTGCAGTTTCCTGTCAATATCGACAAGATCCTACCATATTCCATCATAAAACTAAGCTTGTAGACTTCACTTCAGCATCAATCGTCTTTCTCTTCCCCTCTCTCAAAATTCTTTCTAACAGGAACAGATCAGAAGATGTTGGAAAAATACATTTTTCTTTTGTGTTCATTCTAAGAAAGAGATTACTCCAATAAAGGTTTTGGATTTTTTTGTCATTACAGCTTATTACTTTTTGTTCACATATCAAAGCTGGTTTGCAGGCAAGATTTTTGAAGGATCTATATAATGACGTTCGTTGATTATTATTTTTTTGCAGGAATAAAAAGCCGCTTTAGGATGCATTCTTCCACACAACAACCTGCACACTGTGAATAATAGTAGGCATGTGGGTAGAGAATTTTCTATGTTGGCACTGTATGGTTATAACTCTTCCTCTAACTCCGAAAAGCTATTTTATCAATATTGGACCAGAGTACTCATTTTATTGGTGATTTTTTGCTCCAATGGCTGTTGGTTTTATTTTCTAATATTAGCACTGAACCCTACCTGATATTAAGCAAAAGAAGCTCTTCTCACAAGACTGAGGATCAGGTCTCACAGTCTTATAGGCCAAACGCTGTTACAAGTAGGGAGCTAAAGAACGGGAAATTAAAGATTGGATAGCTAGGGTAGTAGAACCAAGCAGAATAAACACTGGATTAAAAAAAATAAGAATCTGACAGAAGAGATGGAGAAGATCAGAAATGTAATGGTGCAGCTGTAGAGAAGCCACAAGACCATATAAAGCCTCCTCAGAATCAAACTCATGGACACAGTCACTTAGTTTTCTTGGCAACAATATGGAAGCAGTTTGCCATTGCCTTCTACTGGAATGTTTTTAAATTTCCCCAATTAGTCCTTAATCTGGAGTTTCCTGGTAGTCTCCTATCCAGGTACTATCCTGACCTGACCCTGCTTAGCTTCTAAGACTAAACAAGGTCGGTCAGGTGAGATCCAATGTCTACAAATATCTAGACATTGTCAAGATCAGTGGTAGAAAAAAAAAATTAGCATACAGGAAATATAATGCTGAAATATTATAAAGAAACCAGAAGTGCTATACACAAGTAGAGACAAAGATACCAAGGAGAAGCAGCAAAAACAGGGGTGGGAAGAAAAAAAAGTTGACTTAATTATAGAAAGAAGTTGATCTACAAAGATAGGAGTGAGTACAGAGCAGACAGAGTTTTGCTAAGCCTGCATGCTGGGGCATATCCATGAAGGTGAAAAATTATGCCAGGTATGGCTTCCGGTGGGAATGGCTGACTGAACAGCTGTGCCTGCTGGTTCAGTGGGCGAAGCTGACAATGCACTTTCTTCAGGTTCGGGCAGGTTTTCCTGAAGCCCAGAAACATTCTCCGGATCAAGGAGAATACCTGGAATCACCCCATCTGTCCTCCGGATGGCTGCTTGCAGCCAGAAAATCACAAACGGCATTTTGCATTTGACTGGTAAGAGCCAGCTGGGAGGCAGGGACTTCATCACTTTCGCTGTAGCCTTAAAGGGACACCAAGACTGGCCACCCCATTTCTAAATCACCAATTTGTATTTTTTTTTAAGTATACGTACCCCAAAAGAGGCCTTCTACAGCGAGGAGAAGCTACTGTAGTTCTCTTGGTGCTTATCATTATTTTTGGGATTACTTTTTTAAAAAAAAAAAATCTTTTAAGTTTTTGATTTCATTTCCCTTCCAAAGGAAATTCCAAAGATTGAGAGTAAACAATTGTCTTCCTGTTATTATTTTTGTATTAAATTTGAAGATATTAGCATTTTCCTACATGTCGAATCAGCTGATTTGAACCTTCAGCTTTCTGTTCTCACTTTCCCTTGAGAACTGCCTCCTATCTCACTCTCACTTTATGTAAACAGACTTTGGAACTCTTCCATATCTTGGACTTTCACTGGTTAAGCTCTTAGGGGGCGCTGTAATCTACTTGTGAGACATGGAGGATTTCAAACAGATTCTTTCTGACTTTCACCAGGATTTTAAATAGATTTCTTCTGACTTCTATTAAGCTTTTATGCAAGATATCCAGGACATTGTGGAAAATATGAGATCTAAAATGTGCCAGCAGGTTGGGGATGTGGTGAATGAATCGAGGACTTTACGAGCGATAGAGGGTTTTGTTTTGTTTTTAAGACTGAGATTGGGATTTTTATCGAGATGCTGGATGAAGACTGGATAATGGAGTTGGAGAAATCTAAGGGAGAGAGTGATCTGCAAGCCATAAGTAAAATCGATCTCCTGGTGGAATGCCATGAAAAGAACCTAGAATCTCTGAGGGGGGCAGTTGGCCTGTTTGATTTTCTCAAGAGGAAAGCTCTCTGCACACTGTGGGGATATGTAACTGCTTTGGTTTATTCTGAAGTGGGATAAGGGTTAAAGAATGCTCACCTGGTTTGCTTTAAGGATTTATTGATGCTATTTGCCTTTAAGGATTTGGATTTACTGTTTTGAACTGGCTTTGTTTTTTGGGTTTATTAAGATTAAAATTATTAAAACTGTTGTATTAGGGCTAAAGAGTATATGGTTTGCTTTAATGATCTGATTGATGTTATTCACTTTTAAAGATATGGAATTACTGTTTTGAATTGTCTTTATTTTTTGGGTTTATTAAGATTGGGATCATTAAAATTGTACTATTAAGTATAATGGCAGACAACTCATGTGCTTTTTAATTTGATTCTTATTATGGTAGACAGAAATGTATAGAATAGTGGTAGGAAGGGAATAATTAAATAGATGTTATCTTTTGGAGGGGAGAAAGATGTTTAGGAGGTTTATATTAACTTTTCTTCTTTATTTTAATATAAGGGGGAGGAGTAACTGTACTTAGTGATTTTTATTATGTGTTAAAGTGTAATGACTTATAGAAATAATGTGGTGTTTTGGTTTAATACAGAGTAAGAGATTGATTATGGAAATTTCTGTATAACCTTGCTATTAAAAGTTGGAAGCCACATCTTTTTGTAAATTTGAAAAAAAAAAAATCTCTTTTGTGTTTCCACACTTTTTAAGTTTTTTTTTCTTTCTTTGTAGTTTTTTTGTTTTTTGTGGTTTTTATTCTTTTCTTGAACCCTAATAAAATTTACTATTACAAAAATTACGCCAGGTCTAATGTTTCCAATCTTCTCAACGCTGGAAAAATGAAAACAAAGTAGGGTGCAATTCTCTGTTTTGCATAATTATTAGGGTAAATAAGGCAATACACAGGAGACCTAATGGGGCTTTAGCGGATGGCAGGTTTCTACCAACGTATTTTGAGTTGGACAGGAGGCATGAACTGAGCTGAATCAGTGCAGCATAATAAATACGAAACATTGGATGGTGGGAATAGTATTCATTTCTACTTCACCAAAATAGAGACAAGTGAATACAAAAATCTAAACCCCCCTTCTTAGTGCTTGGTATTCAGGATGCAATTGTATATTACTAGCACCTCATAACATGTACAAAATAACATTTGATTTTTTTTCCACACAATTTATTTTTCCATTACCAATAGATACTGCATTAGATAAAATCAAGCATAAATAAATGACTAACATGGCAGATAGCTTGAATAATACAAGCAGTAGTTAGGAAAAAAAACCCTTTTATATAAACTGCATGAATAAAATTAATGCAATTCCAGCACATTTAAAACAGTCTGATAAATACGTTATTGACAATACTGCTACCAAACATATATCATACTCAAGAGTAGATGGTGCTATTAGACATTAAAATTGAAAGCCAAAATTTTCAGATCTGTCCAATGCATTTTGACCAACAAGGTCCTCTTCAGGAGCTTAAAATGGTGGTTTTCTTAAAAGAACTGATCTCCATCTTCCAGTTCTTGGTGGACAACACCAGGCTTTCCCTGAACTGAACTCTCTCCATTGTCACAATTCCTAAAAGAAGGTACACCACTTTAAAAACAGTGCAGACTAATGCTTTTTGTTGTGCTGTTTAAACAAAAACAATTTGCAAATAAATTAAACAACGTAAGACTAATCAGCATTTTTTAAACCAAAAGGTATGAAAAAAGTAACAAAAAGTAACAGGGTTAAGTGAAACTAAGCAGAGCGTTATTAGTATTGCTAGTTGTTGTCTAGTATGGCAGCCTACTGGCCAAAATATTAATTTACTTTTCATGTTAAGGAGAGATTCAGAGGTCTTACAACTGTATCATGGAGGAGCAATCTTTTTGGCCTCAAAGGCTACATGAAGTCAAGACAGTATGCACATCTCATAAAACTGTCCTGCTGAAATTGCTGGCAATCAATGGTTAAAGCTCTACTGACACCTCTCCATTTAATTCTATTGCCAGATTTCCAGCCCTATTCCTATGAAACCCAGCAAGGGAATCCTCTCCAAGTACCATCAGGTCTAGCTTAGAGTATTATCACATTAAGCAATTTCTGTAACTACAGGATCTGGTGGTGTTTATTTTTAGATTACAATATTTCTATACTCCTCCAATTAAGCTGGCTCTGGGCAGTGCACAAAAAACATGAACAAATCACAATTACCTCCACAATGACAATAATAAAGATTGCCCACCAACTGCCATTGGGTCCAATGGCCCACTGAAACAAAATGGTTTTTCGGACCTTCCTGAATGAGAGAAGGGTTGGATCAAATTGCTCCATTTGGAGAGGAGGCTTGCTTTCAATTCACAGCCCCCTTAAACTCATGACCTTTAGCTGCCCCTCCCTACACATTCAGATGGATGGGCTGGACCACAAGGTAAAAGTACAAGCAGGAGCTTAGATATCTATACCCCCTCAATACAATAATGAAGCACACATAAACACACATTATTTTTTATTTCTATTTATATTATTTTTTACTGTATTTTACTTTTTGTATTATTGTGATGGTTTTAATCAATTGTTGTAAACCGCCCAGAGTCCTCCGATGGGAGGAGATGGGCGGGGATAAATTAGATAGATAAATAAATAAACAAACAAACAATACACTGCAATTGAGGTTCCTTATAATGCTGGGGTGGGGGGGACTAACCAACCTCTGGTTCCTACCAGGTGGCACTGTTTCACAGAAGGGAACCAGAGCATTCCTATCTGGTGGAATAAGCAGAAACTATTGGATTCATGCAAAGGTCTTCCTGGCCATGGTGCCATCAGCTCCAGCAGGAGCCGTGAGTCCAAGAGAACCCCCAAATTTACACACCAACTATGCCTGGGGGAGTTCCACTCCACCCAGAGTCAAAGATAAAAAAAATTCCAAGGTCCAAGGGACCCTAAAACCCATAGCTACTTGGTCTTGCTAGGGTTAAACCAAGGCCTACCCTTTACCACCCAGACCCCAGCATCCTCCAGACATTAGGAAAGAAACTTGACAGCATCACTTTGGGATAAAAGGTAAAGGTAAAGGTTCCTGTTTAGTCTTGTCCAACACTAGGGGGTGATGCTCATCTCCGTTTCATGGGCGAAGAGCCAGTGTTGTCCGAAGACACTTCTGCAGTCATGTGGCCAGCATGACAGTCATGGAACGCTATTACCTTCCCACCAAAGCGGTATCTACTTATCTACTCACATTTGCATTTATTTATTTATCAAATTTTATCACTGCCCATCTCCCCACCAATGGAGGGACTCTGGGCAGTTTACAATAAAAACAAGCTTAAATTCCAAAAAATAATAAATACAATAAATATAATAAGAGTAAAAATGTAATGGAATCTAGATGGCTGAGAGTTCTCTATCAGTCCGTGAGTATGACAGGCCCTCTAAGATCTTTCTAGGGCACTAGCCATCCCCAGGAGTGGCTATTCCACTTCCTGTTCCAGGCCTGCTGGCAAAACCAGGTTTTTAGTTTTTTACAGAAGTCGCGGAGCGAGGGTGCCTGTCTCACTTCTGTGGGAAGAATGTTCCAAAGGGCGGGGGCTACTGCAGAGAAAGCATTTGCATGCTTTCAAATTGCTAGGTTGGCAAGAGCTGGGGTGAATGCGGGAGCTCACTCTGTCACACGGCACTCGGGTCTCGAACCGCCAAACTTGCAACCTTCTGGTTGACAATGGGATAGAGAGGTACAAATACCATCAGCATATTGGTGATATGTGCTAATAGATTACTTCACCCAACAGTTTCATGTAAGATACTGGTTACCTGTATTCCTTTTCCTATACATATGCCACAGGGGAATATTATAGTTTTGTATCCCCATTAAATATTACAAAGTTTTAAAGTTTTGCACATTACCTTTCTCAACAATTTTTTATTCAGAGCCATCTATTTTCTTATCACTACTGATTAATGAGCAGTATTTAATAATTGAACAATGTAAGTTGGAATCCAATGCATCTATTGAATGCCAAATTATTCTTGGAGGTAAACCAGGCAGGAAAGAATTACTAATAAATAAGGAACTGGATATTGCAAATGTTACACAGAAAGGTGCAACAAGAACATAGATAAAAATTAATTTACTGGTAATAATGTTATTACCAGTTATAGGAAATGAACAATTATTCAAAATACAATAGTAACATTTTACATGACTGAACAAAACATTTGTATTCGTATGTCATGCTAAAAACATGCAGTTCTAATGATGCATATCTGTCTTCTTAATTAAATACTTCCAAAATAACCCTATATACTCCCTGGACAAAAAATCTACATATGAAACATTTAAACATACAGCTTGGATTGGATTAGTTGCTTTTTTCTAAACTTTTCCTCACACAATAAATAATTTTAAAAAGAAAAAATATGAAAAAAATCACAGCTATTAAATGGAAGACAGATTTCCTTTTTCATCCATTTAAGTTTTCCCAGGGCTTGAACTGAAAGCCTCTAATAGCATTTAATTCCAATGACATATAAACCCAGTCAAGTATAGTAAATACATTTGTTTCCCCATGGAGCATTAAGCAGAAACCTTGAGTTCCTCTCAGACAGCCAAGTATTTATTTCCCTCCCTACATTTATTCTGTAGTAAATGTTGCCTCATTTTTAGCTTTAAATGCAGAATAAAATGTACGGCAATGCACTACTCAAGGTTAGCTATTCCAAGGAATGGCTGGTCTTTGTGGCGTGTCATTAAACAAACACTCCAAAAACTAAACAGAGGACCCTTGAAAATAATGACTTCTAGGATAAACTTAAAATAGCCTTATTTGCTTTACTTTCGTAGCCTGGCATCCTAAATATATTCAAGATGTGTGTGATAGTTTCCTTCATGAAGAGATGACCACCTACAAAAATAGTCTTGTGTACGATATCCCAAAGAAATGTGGTTTAGCCTCTGTCCAGTGTTAGGAAAGTGGTTCCCTACAGTAATCTATAAAATCTGGGTTGCCTGCTAAGCACAAGTGGAAGCTTATGGGCTCACAGACATCTACTTGGCAACGCTACACTCTATGCCTGACCTGATGGTATTTCATGTTTTTAACTGAATAAAATCAAATGGGAAGCTTGTATAGAGACTCCAGCATAAACTTTATTTCCATTTATATCCCAGAGGCATTCTTAGGAGAAGATTGGAGGGTTACGGCTCTTAGGACAACTTGGAGATTGGCAGAAATAAGATGAGCTGATAAGAAGATGGGGTGAAGGAGAGCAACTTTCTCTGCTTGTCTTCTGGTAAATGGATGTGGCTTGTTGACCATTCCCATTATGCCAGCCAATAAAATGATCTCAAAACTCCAAATTAACCCATTGATCAAAAAGATTAAGGACCTCTGCTGTACAGTGTTAGGTCAAGCATCCTAGTCTACAAATCATTTTCTTTAATTGTTTCTCTCTCACACACATACCCCAAAGTCCTTATCAGAACCAGAACAGCATCCGGTCATCCATAAGACTTCCAATAACCATGTTTCTGTCACTGCTACTTATTTGACCTGAATTAAGTGCTACTGTAATGGCTGTTTATTCTACCTGGATTTTAGTGAAAGGTTTTAGTGAAATTACTGTTTCTAATCTGTTTTAAAAAATTACATTTCTATAGAAGACTATGACATTGCTATATGGGATATTAGCAGTCGCCATCAGTAGTTGCCTGGAGATATGGTCAAATTCCCTCAGTGGAAAAGTAAACATAAGGGTAAAATAGAGTCTTAGAAGTAGTAATTCAAAACTGAAAGGTAAACCTACGATGAATTGCAGTCTCTTCTTAGTTCCTCCTGTATATATCTCTTGAAGTCACTGATCATTCTGCTAGGAGGCCATTGTGAGGAAAGGTGATTTAGGTACATGGAGCTAAGTGTTCAAGAGGTTATTGGAGACATTAGAATTTGAATTCCATGGTCCTCAGGAGCTGCTTTTAGTAATCTGAACCTCACCACTGGCAATACACCATGGCCTTTTGACTGACCCTGTTGGGTGCAGTTGTTGAACAGTTGCACAACATTACCTAAATGACAGGCAATCCTTGGTGATCATGCACAAGAGAGGGCATATCATTATTTTGTTAGCCATATCTGAAAACTAAATATGAAGATTTGCACAGGAATTATTATTTTAGCTAAACCATGATAAAAACTCTTGTAAAAACGATCAGTTATGTTCTAACATTAGACATTTTCACAAACAAATTCTGCTTCTATCAAGGGCAGCTTCTCAACTCTGAGCAAAACATATAGTAGCTCTGCCAATTTACATACATATTAAGTGTGTGTGTGTGTGTGTCTCCTAATGAATACTCATACACACTCACACACACAAATATATAGGAGATAAAAATACAAATAATCTCCTAATTAATTCTCACACAAATGCTCATGCCTAGGAAACTAATACAATTCTATCCTTGAATACACCCTTCCAAATACCCACTAACAATTCTGCTGTTTGAGGGAGGGGAAATTGAAACAAATGGCCAAGTTAATACAGTATACTAAGGTATGATTTGCTTAATTATGGTTCACTGGAAATTGCAACTGGCTGGGTTCACATCACACTAAGATATAAACCATGACTTACTAATCACAGTGACAAGGTTTACCCAAAGCTTAAAATAAATCAGATTATGTAACACAAATTCCAAACTAAAGTATTTGCTAAAGATCTAAGCACTCCTGGGGAATTAAACTGGGCTTTGTAAAGTCCCCAATTAGCACAACAGAAAGCAAATCAAACAAGGCAGAAACAAGCAATTTCCCCGAAGGATAGTGCTGAAAAAAGGCATTTGAGCTGTCTACTGAGATTACAAACATATTTAACTTAAAGAAGCAACCACCGTTTTTTTTTTCCTTCTTCCTGGCATATCTGTAGGGTGGTTTTAGGCCATGGAAGACATTAGAAGTGGCCAAGTTTCTATACTTAGACTGGAATAAAATTTACCCACAGGGAAGTTCCATTAGTGGGAATAACATGTCTACTGGTTTATGAAGTCAATCTTGTTTCACTCAAAACGAACTTTAGAATAGAAAAGATATTTGTGTAGTGTTTATTTATTATTAACTTTTCTACTCTGCTTCACCCCATAGACTCCAGGTGGCTTACAAAAAAATTCCAAAAGGCAAATACAAACTTACATTCAAATAAAACAACTAATTAAATTAGAACAACAAAATTTAGCAATTAAAAAATTAAAATCCACTAAGGCTCTTTTTCTGATCTATACATCTTCCTAGGTTCTGTTATGCAGGGAGGGGATAATAAAAACAGACTGCTTCTTGTACCCATGCTACGGTGTTCTGACTCCCAGTCCCTTCACATACAGTTTCCCAGACGAACAGTCCAGAGAACAACCCCACTGAAGTGTTATTTCTTGATAATGAAGCACTGCCACTAAAAGGTCACTGTGAAAATCCTGGCTCCATACCAGATTTGATATAGATATTAACAGTTCCCCTCCTTAGAGATGTCTCATATACCTGACTATGCAAAAATTGAAGATCTGAGAACTACATGCTCTGAAAGTAATATACAACAAGGACAGGGACTACAATTACCCCAAACTGTTCTCTTATATTCAAGGACCCAGAAGTACTTATAGTCAGCCAAATTCCTCCTAGTTAGCATATCTTTTGCAAATATTACGTTACTTAAATGTAGGGAAAATATGTCAACATAGTCCCCTGGACTGTACACATGAGAAAACTAATTTTAATTGTCTTCCTTCAGTATTCTTGGGAGTTGTGTGTGATTTGTTTTAGAAACTGTTACTATCATGGGATATCATTTTAAAAAAAGAACATGCAAATAGTGCAATTTTCTGTATATGTATTTAGTGTTTACTATCTAATATATTTAAAGTATATACTTCTATGGGAAAAGAACCTGCTGCCAGAAGCTTGCTCCCTAGCCACTGCCAACAAGAACTCTTTGCTTTAGTTGTCCCTAGATTGAGAACGTAGAAGGCAAATATATACCGAATCCTCCACTCCAGGACAAGAAGAACACTCTGTTCCAATATCAACTTCCCCTTTATTTGCACAATTGACAAGGAAGCACACTCTGATCCCAGTTATTAGTTACAGGGCGTCAGCAGGTGGCAGCATCTAGTCAACCTTGACTGAACTAAAAAAAGGGTCAGGCATGATTAGGACATGGATGGTAACCACTTAGGTCCCATCCATTATATCCCAGGGCTATAGGCAAGGGAGTAAAATGACAAGAAGTGGGGAAAGCTGGGGGAAAAAATGGACACAATCCAAGTTGATGTAATCACTGGGAGTCAAGTTCAGCCTGAAGTAGTTGTTACCTTTAATTACTCAGAGGACTAAGGGCTGGTGAGAATGTGTGTTTGGGGCAAGGTGCAGCCTCTGGCTCATGAGATTCCCCCAAAACCTTGAGTCTGTCATTTTTAATGTAACTGAAATGGGAAACTATGAAATGCATGAGGAGTCTCATTAAATGTATTTAATTAACTTGATCACATTAAATTTAAATTAAAGCAAATTAAACTGTTCTGGCCACCTTTTTTTGGGGGGGGGGTCAGAATATTGCCCAATTTAGGGAGTATGGTTCAATATGCATTTAAAGGCCAAACACTGTCCTTGGTCCCCCAAAGAATTCCTGCCCTAACATGAAATGATCACTGTATTAAACACTACTTCTACTTCTGAATCAATAAAAACAGGTGTTCAATAATATACACTACAGCAAAATATGAGACATATAAGATCTAGAGAGGAATACTTTGAAGAACTATCCCCGTATTATGATATATAGGGTGTAAAAAAAAAAATCAAGCCCCATAGGCCAATCACAATATGTTTTATTTTTTTTCCCAAAGAAAATGCTACTGTACTTAGGAATATTCAAAGGTCATGTGTTAGACAAGTAAGGAAACATTTAGAATAAAATGGCAACCAATATGAACATTTAGTGTAATTTATATAATAAATTGTGTCTCGGGTATGACTTTTGATTCACCCTGTACATTGCAAGTACTTTTCTGCCATGAAGGATACAAAGGCCCTCCTAGAGTAGCTCGCAAGTTAAAATAGCACTAATAAAATTTTTGCAAGATACTAAGTGATTATAATCCACAGCAGGGAACTGCTGCTCATTCATCAAATATCTGTATAAGAAAAGGGTACTATAGTTCAATTATCTGTATTAGTAAAATAAGGTAATCTGGGTTTGTGATCCCCTATTTTAGCAATTTGTTCATTCGTGAATTGCTTTTTATGTGATTCATCCTAAAATCTGTTGCTATTTCATTGGATTTTCCATACCAGAACTCTCTGAGCCGCTTCACAATAAGGCTATAGGTGAAATCTGTCCACCCTTATACCCATGTATGACACTGTAGGAAATCCTCGACTTTGAATTGTATTCTCTGACACAAGTACCATCAACTTCTAGGGATTAAATGCATTCATAGACTAAGATATTTAATCTGGATAAAAGTATATTGTTTCCTAGTTCAAAGATCATGTAATTTAACTTCAATGTTATTTGTGATACCAACCAGCTATTTCAAAGGAAAAAGAGTGCCAGCAAAACTAAATGTCACCAGAGCTCATGCACCAAGTCATCTGTATTATTTTAAGAAGTTGTGATAAATGCTAGCCAAACTTACATTGTTTCCTTTTGTCATCTTCTCCATATCCAAACAAGCCAAGCTTAAAATAAACACACAAGGACAATAGTGCCATGTTCTGAATGCTATCTAGCAAATCAACTAAGCCAACTAAGCATCTATATTCTCTAACAGAAACTATGAGTTAGTGTAATGAACGGGAACATGACAGTTAGGTGGACATTTTTCCTAAGTGAGAACATCTCTCTTAAGTGAGAACAAAGGGTAGTGGAAGCTGATTTGGTACAGTTTAAAGAATTTGCAAACAGTAGTAATCAATTAATGCACTATGTCAGATGGTGAATAGGATTCTTCCTGTCTCTTCATGCATCCTTACAAAATCTTTCCATGGATAAACAGCAAAAAATGCTAGACATAAGGCCATATGGATTGCTGAAAACCTGTAACAGGAAAGGCATACAGACTTTGGTGGTAGGAATTAACCGAAAGGTGGGAGAGAGGAGCTTACAAATTTAGACAGAACCTTTCAGACCGCAGCATTTAAGATTCTGTTTAACTTAAAATTGCGTGTCTGAATAAATTCCACACCTACAAATGAATCATTGGCCACAGTCTGATCCACACCTGTCTTGTAGCATGCCAAATAGACAAACTTTTGGTAACAGATTAAAAGTTATAACTGGCTGGAAAAAACAATGCAGTTGCACAATCAGTTGGAAAAGCTCAGCTGTCTGTGAAAATTAGCAAAAGAAAAAAGAGGATTCAGCAGCCTCTAAGGTATTTTGAAGTCTTCGTTCATTTGCAGAAATAATTTATATCCATTTAGTCCACGCAAAGATTTACCTACTTGCAGAAAAGTGTCATCCGCTTGAGATCAGATGATTTCATGGACGCATCCATGTATTTTCCATAGAACAATAAAGAAGTAGTTTTCCTGCTTCCAGAATTGTATTTATTTATTTTCCAGTCTAGCATACTTTCCTGACTTTCCTGGTACTTCAAGTTCTAACCAGATCTAACCCTGCTTAGCTTTTCAACATCAGCCAAGGTAGACTAGATGCAGGTGGCACACAAGTAAATATCTTTTAAAGCCAGCATAACCTGAATGTATGAGCTTTTTAGCTTAAAAAGGCATTTGTATTTATTTATTTATGTTCCAAATTTCTGTCACCGCCCATCTCCCCCAAAGGGGGACTCTGGGCAGTTTACAACAAAATAAACAAATTAAAACCGTAAGTCATAAATTACAATACAAACCATCATTATAAATAGACAAATATAAGATCCATGTGGCGAAAAGCACTCATTCAATAGGGAGGGCACTAGGGCGCCAGCCACCCCCAGGAAGAGCTACTGCTCTTCCCATCCCAAGCAAGGCGGCATTAGGAAAATTGTGTAAATATTAAGCTAAGAGGAGGAGCACTGCAAACCTCATTTGTGGACTAAGCTGTTAGCCAATATTCACATTTAAGAAAGTACTTTCTGGGCTGTAATCAAAGTAAGCATGTTTTCCAACTGAACTGGCAAGAAATTTTTATTTTTAAATCCTGCCATGTAGCGTACAGCCCTAACAGGACCTCTCTCCTGTAGTTTTACAACATGAGCGGGCATATTTCAGGCTTACTGAGTAATATCTTTATTTAGAAATAATGAATTGACTCCTGAAACTTGTTGTTGAATACAATAGTAGAACGGAGCTTGCAGTTTTTCACACCAAAGCCTTTTATCCCCAAGCTTTCCGTATTTCAACCTAATACTCAGGAGGACAAGGAATTTTATTCTTGTTATTGTCAAATATTTGGGAATCAGAAATTAATTCGTAAGTTTGCATGCTGCCCCAATCACTAGAGTATATGCATCTGATGAAGTGAGCTGTGCCTCATGAAAGCTTGTGCCTTTTATTAAGTGTGTTAGTTGCAAAAGGCTCTACCAGACCCCTCCCGATTTTTGGCTACCACAGAATAATGTGGCTCTCCTACTACTAAGTCTAGAGTAATTCTATGTGGCTGAGAAGGCATGAGCACCTACTTTCTTCCCGTCTTCTGTTCATGTCTGTCTCTATAGAAATGAGCAGAAATGGTTACTCTGGTCAGTTCTCTAAAGGTGATACAGATAATCTTGCCATCTGATTCCCTACATAAGAAAAGGAAGAGGTGGTCCAGGCAAGTACCATGTATCTTGCAGAGCTTTGATTTCCACTAGGATGGGCTGAAGAAACTAGGATTGCCTGACCTCCAGTAACGTATCTGAAGAGGCGTCATACACAAGGATAAATGGAATAAAAGTGTTAAATCAGAAGAAGACAATTCTGGTTGTTAAAAAAAAATCCTAATGGTAAGAGTGGTTCATCAGTGGGACCAATTCCTGAAGGAGGTGGTGAGTTTATTATTTTTATAAATAACTCAAGGCGGCGAACATACCTAATACTCCTTCCTCCTCCTATTTTCCCCACAACAGCAACCCTGTGAGGTTAGTTGGGCTGAGAGAGAAAGACTGGCCCAAGGTCACCCAGCCGGCTTTCATGCCTAAGGTAGGACTAGAACTCACAGCCTCCCAGTTTTAGCCTGGTTCCTTAACCACTAGACCAAACTGGCTCTTCACTTCACATCCATATGGTTTTCTTGGCCACAGGAGGTTGCCTTTGTTCCATGATGTTTTTTCAACTTATTTAAGCTTATATTCCTAGAAATTCTTGACAATCTCTCATCCAAGTAGTAGCAAGGCCCAACCTACTTAGCTTTTTGAGATCAACCAAAGTTAACTAAGAGCTGCCACCTGACTGGGCACAACACACCAATATTGAATTATAATTCTAAATTAAGACTACATTTTCCAAGAAGAGCAATAGTATGCACTAAGTTATATGAGGACAAATCATGAAATGTTACTGAGAGGCAACGCTGAAGAACTTAGATAGGAACTAAGGAAAATAGTGGGAATCATAATCTAGAGGAAGTCACAGAGTAGGGTGGAAGAGGAGGTTCTGCCAAAAATCTCAGTTCCAGAACATTCCAAAGATTACTCTGAGAAGGCTCAGAACCATGTGTGATGCTGAAGTTTCACAAAGAACATAAAAGGCACACAATATTTAACTTTTAAATATGTAATACGTGTACACCTATGAATCTAAAATTAGTATACTGAATGAGCGTAAAAATAAGTATACAAAATGACAGTCATTCATACTAGAATTACAAAATAATTTTACTTAGCCTGCCCTGGTAAATTAAGTTCTTGATATAAATGTGCAAACAAATATAGCTATGTTCTAAGCCGAGGCTGGAAAATATCCTCTGGATATTGCTGAACTGCAACATTAAGCAGTTCCACCCAACAAGTTGGGAGTAGCATTTGGAAAGCCTTTGATTCCCCATCCCACTTCTAAAGCCTTTTTTTTTTTTTCAAATTTAAGACTGCCATTGTAATTGCATGCTGCAGCGCACAGTTTATATTGAGCAAGGGGTTAGAGCAATGATGTTGTTGTTTATTCGTTTAGTCGCTTCCGACTCTTCGTGACTTCATGGACCAGCCCACGCCAGAGCTTCCTGTCGGTCGTCAACACCCCCAGCTCCCCCAGGGACGAGTCCGTCACCTCTAGAATATCATCCATCCATCTTGCCCTTGGTCGACCCCTCTTCCTTTTGCCTTCCACTCTCCCTAGCATCAGCATCTTCTCCAGGGTGTCCTGTCTTCTCATTATGTGGCCAAAGTATTTCAATTTTGCCTTTAATATCATTCCCTCAAGTGAGCAGTCTGGCTTTATTTCCTGGAGGATGGACTGGTTGGATCTTCTTGCAGTCCAAGGCACTCTCAGAATTTTCCTCCAACACCACAGTTCAAAAGCATCGATCTTCCTTCGCTCAGCCTTCCTTATGGTCCAGCTCTCGCAGCCATATGTTACTACAGGGAACACCATTGCTTTAACTATGCGGGCCTTTGTTGTCAGTGTGATGTCTCTGCTCTTAACTATTTTATCGAGATTGGTCATTGCTCTTCTTCCAAGGATTAAGCGTCTTCTGATTTCCTGACTGCAGTCAGCATCTGCAGTAATCTTTGCACCTAGGAATACAAAGTCTTTCACTGCTTCTACATTTTCTCCCTCTATTTGCCAGTTATCAATCAAGCTGGTTGCCATAATCTTGGTTTTTTTGAGGTTTAGCTGCAAACCAGCTTTTGCACTTTCTTCTTTCACCTTCATCATGAGGCTCCTCAGTTCCTCTTCACTTTCAGCCATCAAAGTGGTATCATCTGCATATCTGAGATTGTTAATGTTTCTTCCAGAGATTTTAACTCCAGCCTTGGATTCCTCAAGGCCAGCTTGTCGCATGATGTGTTCTGCATACAAGTTGAATAGGTAGGGTGAGAGTATACAGCCCTGCCGTACTCCTTTCCCAATCTTAAACCAGTCTGTTGTTCCGTGGTCTGTTCTTACTGTTGCTACTTGGTCGTTATACAGATTCTTCAGGAGGCAGACAAGATGACTTGGTATCCCCATACCGCTAAGAACTTGCCACAATTTGTTATGGTCCACACAGTCAAAGGCTTTAGAATAGTCAATAAAACAGAAATAGATCTTTTTCTGAAACTCCCTGGCTTTTTCCATTATCCAGCGGATATTGGCAATTTGGTCTCTAGTTCCTCTGCCTTTTCTAAACCCAGCTTGTACATCTGGCAATTCTCGCTCCATGAACTGCTGAAGTCTACCTTGCAGGATCTTGAGCATTACCTTACTGGCATGTGAAATGAGTGCCACTGTTCGATAGTTTGAACATTCTTTAGTGTTTCCCTTTTTTGGTATGGGGATATAAGTTGATTTTTTCCAGTCTGATGGCCATTCTTGTGTTTTCCAAATTTGCTGGCATATAGCATGCATTACCTTGACAGCATCATCTTGCAAGATTTTGAACAGTTCAGCTGGGATGCCGTCGTCTCCTGTTGCCTTGTTATTAGCAATGCTTCTTAAGGCCCACTCAACCTCACTCTTCAGGATGTCTGGCTCTAGCTCACCGACCACACCGTCAAAGCTATCCCCGATATTGTTATCCTTCCTATACAGGTTTTCTGTATATTCTTGCCACCTTTTCTTGATCTCTTCTTCTTCTGTTAGGTCCTTGCCATCTTTGTTTTTGATCATACCCATTTTTGCCTGGAATTTACCTCCAATGTTTCTAATTTTCTGGAAGAGGTCTCTTGTCCTTCCTATTCTATTGTCTTCTTCCACTTCCGCGCATTGCTTGTTTAAAAATAATTCCTTATCTCTTCTGGCTAACCTCTGGAATTTTGCATTTAATTGGGCATATCTCCCCCTATCACTGTTGCCTTTTGCTTTCCTTCTTTCTTGGGCTACTTCTAGTGTCTCAGCAGACAGCCATTTTGCCTTCTTGGTTTTCTCTTTCTTTGGGATGTATTTTGTTGCCGCCTCCTGAACAATGCTGCCAACTTCTGTCCAGAGTTCTTCCGGGACCCTATCTACTAAGTCCAGTCCCTTAAATCTATTCTTCACCTCCACTGCATATTCCTTAGGAATATTAGTGAGCTCATATCTAGCTGATCTGTGGGTCTTCCCTAATCTCTTTAGTCTGATCCTAAATTGTGCAAGAAGAAGTTCGTGATCTGAATTACAGTCAGCTCCAGGCCTTGTTTTTACCGACTGTACAGATGTCCGCCACCTTTGGCTGCAAAGGATGTAATCAATCTGATTTCGGTGTTGTCCATCTGGTGAAGTCCATGTATAAAGCCGTCTCTTAGGTTGTTGGAAGAGAGTGTTTGTTATGCAGAGTGAATTGTCTTGGCAAAATTCTATCAGCCTGTGTCCTGCTTCGTTTTGTTCTCCCAGGCCATACTTACCTGTAATTCGAGGTGTCATTTGACTGCCCACCTTAGCATTCCAGTCTCCCGTGATGAAAATAACATCTCTTTTAGGCGTGTTGTCCAGTAGGTGCTGCAGATCCTCATAGAACTGCTCTACTTCAGCTTCTTCAGCATTTGTGGTTGGGGCGTATATTTGGATCACTGTGATGTTAGATGGCTTGCCCTGAATTCGAATTGAGATCATTCTATCGTTTTTTGGGTTGTATCCAAGCACTGCTTTAGCCACTTTACTATTAATTATGAAGGCTACTCCATTTCTTCTGTGGTCCTCTTGTCCGCAGTAGTAGATCTGGTGGTCATTTGATGTGAAGTGGCCCATTCCAGTCCATTTCAGTTCACTGACGCCCAGAATGTCTATCTTTAATCTTGACATCTCACCAATAACCACATCCAATTTGCCCTGGCTCATAGATCTTACATTCCAGGTTCCGATGGTGTGTTGATCCTTAGAACATCGGATTCGCCGTTCACCACCAGCACCGTCGGCCGCTAGCCGTCCTTTCGGCTTTGAGCTAGCTGCGTCATCACGTCTGGGGCTAGTTGAGCTCATCCTCTGTTCCTCCCCAGTAGCATTTTGACCATCTTCCGACCTGGGGGTCTCATCTTCCGATGGTATACCGACATATCTCTGGTTGTACTGATCCATTTAGTTTTCACGGCAAGAATACTGAGGTGGGTTGCCATTACCTTCCTCAGGGATCGCATTTAGTCTGACCTCTCTGTCATGACCTTCCCGTCTTGGGTGGCCCTTCACGGTTTAGCTCATGGCATCATTGAGGTGCTCAAGCTCCAGCACCACGACAAGGTAACGATCCTTTGCTGAAGAGAGCAATGATAGGTATTATCTTTCTCCTGGCTCATTTGTTATCTCTTGACATTTACCTTAATTTTACCAGATACAGAACTTTTGGAAACTGTCAGTGTTAGGCAAAATAACTAACACTATTATTATTAATAGTAATAATACTATTATTCATAGAAGGATAGGAGAAGATTTATGAATCAAGTACTCTGTGTCTTCTTCTAAGCTAGGAGATTAATCTGCATCTGCTTTAACCTCAAGGAAATGCAGAAATCCACTGGCATGAAAATAAAAAAATAATATAGCCAATTAGTTACAGATTATAACTCACATCAAACCATTTTTTAAAAAGTTGAATGGATTGTGATATAAAGTATATTCCTGAAGAAAAATGAACTATCATTATAGAATGGATGTATGGCTAATCTTTCCAGACAAATATAGCATTAAGAATGCTAAACTTATGTTATCATGAACAGGAATGATTCAAAGGAACTTCCTATGATATCACTGGGACCTGCTTCCCAAAAGAGAATCAAGCATGCCTTCGTTTGGTAATTTAAGAAATTTAAGTAATTGGAAAATAGCGATTATCAGAATATTACCTATTCACAGCCTTCCTTAGCAGAGGTTCTGTATCAACAGTTAATTTTTACCATTTTCTTAATACAGACTGAAACATCTCCTTCCCCCATGTCCCAGTTATATCCCAAAATAGAACATGTAACAAAGTTAAGGTTAGAGTAGCTCAACTGCCTATTAAGTACCTTGAATGCAATTCTCCATTCTACCAATAGGAAATGTGTGTGTGTTGTATGTATACAACGTTCATTTCTCATTCAGCTGCAGGAGTGTGCTAACTAGTGCATATTGTCAGAAAGCCACACTGCAGTCCAGTTTGTATGCCAATGGCTACAAATCAGCCCAAACAAAAGACATTTCATTAAATCCCAATTCTAATTACAGAAGACAAATTTCCTCAACAGATTTCTCAACACTCCACATCTCTGAAAAGAGCAGAGTCTTATAATTTGAGGGGCTGAATTTGTTAAGAACAAGAGCAAAAAATACTATATCAGAAAGATGGCTATTCATATCTGTAGCTTTGTTTCATTATAAAATTGAGGAGTGCAAGGAAGTAAGGAAGTTTCACAATGTAATCAAGAGGGTAACTCCTTTCAAAAACCAGAAATGTTGGTTTGCAAAATGTTTTGATTTCGAACCAGGTAGTTTCAATTGTTCTGCATTGCAAGTGCCAAATAACGTCTCAAAATCAAAATAGTCAGTTTGCAAAAAAAATGCAAATTGCACAAAAGACCCAGACAGCCTGTCTTAAATGCAAAACAACTTTTTGAACTTGAACAGCTGTTTAGAACTCAAAATGGTTGTTTTTGAACTTGAGACAGTTCAAATACAAAAATGTTTTCCTTACCCCTAATAAGAAATAAAATATCAAAAATATGAGGATAAACAAGAAGGAACATTTGTACCTGTAAAAGAAAACAATCCCTCTATATCTGAGGTGATTAATTAAATTTTCCAAGCAGTTGTCTTGGAGTTGTTTAAGAATACATTTTGAAATTCTGGAAGATGGGTGGGCTGGCTGTGAACAACAATTCTTCACTTTAAAATATAGAGAGAAATAAATAAAAATATAAAAACAAATGTTTTCTCAAGTTCAGTTTAAAAATGGCACTCATAAGATTCTTTTTTCTTTTACTTCTCAATGAAATGGTGAATGAAATATACACAAATCACTGAATGAAAATACACAAATACACTCAATGAAATGGAAGATATACAAGCTATTATTGAGGTAGCACTAATATGTAACAATAGTTTAAAATGTATTAACACCCAAGTTTTTTTACCCTAAGTATACCACCTTTTCTTTATAAAGTTTAAATTTCCTATGCTAGGAAGAGTATTTTCAGAAACCAATCCATAAAATCTATTTCTTAAGGGTTGGATTTAGATTTGCCTCCAACAGAATTGCTCCCACAGCAAACCTGTTCTATTAGTTTTCTTTGCCAAGTTCCACTGGCAAATTTTTACAAATGTTACACGCAAGGGACACATACAAACTTAAGAACAGACCAAAAGGCCTATCTAATCCATCATCTTGTTTCTCAGGGGAAACCCTAAACCAATCTGATGCTTAAAGAGAGCATTCAAGCAGGGTAAGAAGTCAAGCACTCTGTCCAACTGCTGTTCCTTATCATGGGCAACTGAGCATAACAACTGGTTTGTGTGTGTGTGTGTGTGTGTGTGTGTGTGTCTTATTAATTCAAAATAAACTGCCCCGCCACAAAAAGCAGTGAAGATGAGCTGTTGGCTTTACACCTTCCCATTCTCTATTTCCTTTGGTCTCATGCATTATTTTATTTTTATATTGAACCCAGTAGGTTGGGACTTTTGTTATTCTAAACTGTTTAGGGAGCCCTTTATTCCCCAAACAGAGAGTAAAGGGCTCCCCAGATAGGATACCAATATTTCAAACAAAGCAGGATACCAATATTGCAAACAAAGCAGGATACCAATATTTCAAACAAAAATACATACAGTCTAACCAGTATGACTTTTGGCCCCCCAAAACTTTTATCCTACGGTTTATAATTTTGCTGATTAGTGTATTTCATTTTGATTGTGCTAAACGTTCCAACATTCAGTTTTTATCACTATAAAACGAAGAAAACTCTTTATTATCCAATTTCGCTTTTTGTTGTTTATTCGTTTAGTCGCTTTCGACTCTTCATGACTTCATGGACCAGCCCACACCAGAGCTTCCTGTCGGTCGTCAACACCCCCAGCTCCCCCAGGGATGAATCCGTCACCTCTAGAATATCATCCATCCACCTTGCCCAGCCCCTCTTCCTTTTGCCCTCCACTCTCCCTAGCATCAGCATCTTCTCCAGGGTGTCCTGTCTTCTCATTATGTGGCCAAAGTATTTCAGCTTTGCCTTTAATATTCCCTCAAGTGAGCAGTCTGGCTTTATTTCCTGGAGGATGGACTGGTTTGATCTTCTTGCAGTCCAAGGCACTCTCAGAATTTTCCTCCAACACCACAGTTCCAAAGCATCTATCTTCCTTCACTCAGCCTTCCTTATGGTCCAGCTCTCGCAGCCATATGTTACTATGGGGAACACCATTGCTTTAACTATGCGGACCTTTGTCGTCAGTGTGATGTCTCTGCTCTTAACTATTTTATCAAGATTGGTCATTGCTCTTCTCCCAAGGATTAAGCGTCTTCTGATTTCCTGACTGCAGTCAGCATCTGCAGTAATCTTCGCACCTAGAAATACAAAGTCTTTCACTACTTCTACATTTTCTCCCTCTATTTGCCAGTTATCAATCAAGCTGGTTGCCATAATCTTGGTTTTTTTGAGGTTTAGTTGCAAGCCAGCTTTTGCACTTTCTTCTTTCACCTTCATCATAAGGCTCCTCAGTTCCTCTTTGCTTTCAGCCATCAAAGTGGTATCATCTGCATATCTGAGATTGTTAATGTTTCTTCCAGCGATTTTAACTCCAGCCTTGGATTCCTCAAGCCCAGCATGTTGCATGATGTGTTCTGCGTACAAGTTGAATAGGTAGGGTGAGAGTATACAGCCCTGCCATACTCTTTGCATAAGTTGATGCACCTTTTATGTTTCTTCCATTATTTAACTTTTTAAAATAAAATAGCCTAAATCAATGTAGCATTTCCTCAATGTAACCGAAAAAAGGAGTAACAAAAAGACAAGTATAAGAATAACTATCTATCCTTCTGGTTAATGTTTGGAATAGGGAAAAAAGTGGTTGAGATGCACCCTTATTCAACCCATTCCAGAAACACATTCCAGTTATTATTTCTTTTGTTAGTAGCTTACAAAATAATTTATTTAAGTTGTGTTAAATCACTGAAAGTTTGCCCCCAAAGGAACATCTGGTTTCCATATGTTCTTATGCAAAAGAAAAGCGAACAGCACACGTTAGCTGAAAAAGAAAAATCAAATACTGGGGAGCGGAATGCTGAAAGCCTCTAGGGAGGCTGGATTGCCATGAAAGATGCTTAGACCTGTTCACAACATTAAATAGACTACATATGTTTCAGGATACATGAACAAAACAGGAGATACAATATTGCAAAGTGAATACTTAAATTGGGCCTTGCAAGTAAATTTAACAGAATCCCATGACTGCTCTTTCCTACCATCAAAAACTCATTCCTAGCTCAATGTATACGGGTAGTCCTCCCTTAATGACGGTAATTGGGACCGGGATTTCTGTCACTAAGTGATGTGGTTGTAAAGCGAGGTGTCATGTGACTGCATCGCTTAGCAATGGCAATCCTGGCAATTCCCCTTGCTGTCATTAAGTGAATTCTACTGGTCATTAGCCGAGCACCCACCCCAATCCAAGCTATTCTGGGCTTGGTTCCTCCCAGCCCCGAGCCTCAGTAAGGTATGGGACTGCCTCCAACTCCCTGCACCCATCTATCTTCGCCCCCAACTCCACCCTTTTAGTTGCCCTTCAACCTGCCTTGTGGGGCAGCAAGCAGCCCCAGAATGTTGCAGCCCTGAGGCTGCCTGCCATGCCCTGGGAAGCCGCAGCCGGCCCAGCCCAGTCCCAGTCCCAGTTGCTCTTGTTACCCTGCACTCCGAGGTCACTGTCCCCTGCACTCCGCCACCCCAGCTGACCTTTGCTGGCTTCTTGCTTCCACTGCCGATGACATGCCCAGCCTGGCTGTGGGGCTGGGCCAGGCTTCAGCTGCCAAAAAAAAAAAAAGGCCCAAAGCAGCCCTTTTGCAAAGAGCTGCTAGGCAGGGCTGAAACAGCTTCACATTCCAAGAAGAAAAAAAGCCTCAAAGCAGTCCCTCTGCAGGCTTTTTTCCTTCTTTTTGCAATGTGAAGCTAGCCCCCCCCCCCCCGCCCAGGAGCATGGCGAAAAGGGGCGTTTTTCCACAGCCGAAGTCGGCCTGGCCTGGCCCAGCAGCCCGGCTGGGCATGCCCTGTCAGCTGCTGGAGCAAGAAGAAGGCAAGGTCTGCTGGGCTGGTGGAGCACAGGGCCCCAGGGGGTCAAAAGAGCATAGATGGAGGGGCAAGATAGGTGGGTGGGGAAGTTGCAGTGCCTCTGTGGTCCTAAGCGTGGGTGGGCTTCCAAGTGGCCAAATTTTGATCACCTGGCCACAGGGATACAGCAACGGCCATATCTTTGGGCACCGGTCATAAGTCCATTTTTCCAGCACCATCATAATTTCAAATTGCTGATGAATGAACGCTCATGAAGCGAGGACTACCTGTACCTGAATGTCCAGTATTGTTCTCATCTCACCAGCTAATATTTACTAGGCTTCTGGAAAAGGAAATACGCCACTGCTGTGCCCGATACTTGATACAGTCTTGAAGCTAACAAAAATACTATTAGACACCTTTCATAAAACAAAAGGTTAAAAAAATATGAGCTTGTGTTTTTAAATGGGTGAGAACATATCTGATGATAGAGTGTTAACACAAATGAATTCATCTGATGACCCGGCAGCTTCTAGTTACAGTTTTTTGTCTTATGATTTTTAGGTCTACAATCATATGCAAAGTTCCAGTTTAAGCAGACTCACAACGAGCAATTTTCTCTTTCGCAGGTACCCATGTTCATATTAAAAACATCTGAAGACTGGGACTATTGGTTTTACTTGGAATTAGCAACATAGCATGAGCATGAACCCATTCATACATATAAAATTCAAAATGTTTTGAATTCAAACTGTTAAAAAATGCCAAACACACTATTTTGAATGCAAATCTGTTCTGAACATTTTGAAAGTTTTCAGCAAAGAAGTTGATGTTTTGAATTCAAAACCACTCTGGATTGAAATGTTTTATACTTTTCTATAATGCATGAGAGATTGATGACTTCTAACAGTCTTTCAGCATAAATTTAAAATGTCATTTACAATAAACTAGGTAAATTCAAGTTGTGTGATTTTACATGAAACTGTGTAATTTATTTACAATATCCCAGGCAATACTTCGTTATCAGTAATATAAAACTTTTAAATAGAAATTGGCACAGAATGTTGTAATTAAAATGGAAGCAAAAACTTAAGAGAAACTTTGTTAATAGCAAACTGTTAGGGAAAAGAGGGTTCCTAACAATTTAATTCGTTTTGCATAATTCAATATTTTCCCAATATTTAAAGGTCTTACTGATGCTTAAGACATCACAAGTGAATTCAGATCTCCTCAAATATCTAAATCTGGGAAAAACAGTTATCCCCAACTAAACAATACAATGTAATACAAATTCACGTAAAACCATCATTTGAAATTTAGCATCAGTTGTATCTTAATCAACTCAATTCAGAAATTCTAGCTAATTACTGTTAGATTGTCTTAGCTGAACCATTATGTTTTGATCTTGCTTTAATTAACCAAAAGGTAGTGAGAAAGGGCAGCCATTCCAGGCCAGGTGCTGGGGTTGAGGTCAACACACAGAAAGTGTAATAATAAAAGTTAAAGCTTGTTCATTATTCCGATTTTTCATGATGTGCTCTATACTTTTCTTGACACTCTGGCTCATTCCTATTATAGAAGCCATGCTGCAAAGAAGCAATGCACATGCCATCTTGGAGTAAATAGACGTAATAAATGAAATTTAAGTAATTTGATGTCTATAATTCAGCCATTCTATGTCCTATGTATTTTTAATTACAGACATTGCATTTAAAAACATTAATGCAAGAACAAATTGCAAAATAATAAGTGACCCTTACTATCACTAACTATGATCAGTGATGTAGCTCATTCCAGCAAAAACCTTGAGATATGGTAAAAGCTTATAGTCAGTCAGTCAAACTTTATTTCAGTCAAAGAGCAGTATAGAATGAAACAATTAACGAACTGTTTAAAAGTAAAGGAGGAGGACCAAACATAAAACCCAGGCTAAATCAATACAGAATATTATTGTCACTATTGTTACCACTGTAAACTACGTCTCTAGGACAAAAAAAACCCAGAATATTACTTGTCTAAAACTAAGGCATAAAGCTAAAAATCTAAGACAGAGGTAAGTTAAAATAGAATAAAGTGACATCTATCTATATATATTTAGTATTGTTCAAAAGTTAGGCTTTTGTGGTATAATTCTCAGTAGGCATTAAACCTCTGTGTGTCAATGAGTCAGGCAGCATATAAATTTAATAAATAATTCAGTGAATAAAACTGCAACTGGGGGTCAGTGCAAAATGAAATATGACAACAAAAACGGCTTAAATGTAGAATAATTTTAGTGAACACTCAGAAAAATAACTGATTAAAAAAATACTGCATTGTAAGAAATACATCATGTGCATCTGATGGAATGAACTATAGTCCATGAACATCCAATAATATTTAAGGCATCCTTTCAGCCTGGCATCCTCTGAATTTCTTGGGTTTGTAAATGTTGCTCAAAGTATACTAACTATCTCTGGTGGCAGGAGAACACTACATAGGCACAGCTAAGAAAATACATTGTCCAATGTTTCTTGCATCCAAAAAGGATTAATAACAGATGGAAAATATAGGATTGGAAATTGGCCTAAACTCATTAGATAACATTCCCTCTTAAACAAAGCTAAGATGCCATGTCTGGATCCAAGGACTCTTCATTTGATCTTTACTAGCCTAATTCTAGATAATCTCTGCCCCAGCTGCCAGGTAGTAGACACTAGTGATTCATATCCTGTACGGGGGCTGAAACATTGACTCATTTGCTATCAAGTTAGTGTAACAAAAACCTCCAAGGATTTGCTAAATTTGCCACCAAATAAAAACTAAAAAAGAGGACTTCTGCTTTCTTTCCCTACATAACTTATCATTATTCCATTGCACTTCTTCAGATATCCAGAAGTTAGCTTTCATGAGAAATTTAATTCCTCCTGCAAATCTCAGTGGACGTCGCATGTAATGAATGGAGTTAAATTCATTTACTTTGGGTTGGCAAACCCTTCGTTACTGAAGACTGCATGAATTCTTACAGTGAAATAAAGCAGAAGGAATATGTATAAATGTCCTCCACAAAGCTTATTTGTTACAGTAATGTGTTTTTCAGGGCCAAGTACCTTATGCTAGAAAAAATGGAAACCCCTACAGTGCTAACTTCATACAATACTTCTTATGAGTACTAACTTAAGATGAACTGCTAGCTTCAGAAGATACTTCTGTTGAGGCATATATTAACAGCCTGAACTGTAGTTTGACTAGTTAAATCATAATTGATTCATACAAAGAACAGTCAGAAGGAATCTCTGTTTTAGTCATGCTTCAGGTCAACACTGTCTCTGCCTATAGATTCAAGGGATCATTTATTACTTTGGCTCAATCAATCAACATCTAGACTTGAAAACTGGGTTTCAATAATCCTAAAATAATCTGATTGGCTACATTTCAGTGGAAATACTATATTCTTGTTTTGGAGAAAAAAGATCTACTAGCAAAATTTATGTTTTTTTAAGCTGGATGCATCAGGGGAGAAGGTAGAATATAGACTAGCTCTTGCCTTCAAATACACAAGATGAGGCATAATCAGCTTTGTTATGAGGCAGTATGTTGTGGTTTAACCACTTCCAACTTTCTGTGACCCAATGGACAGTATGTCACCAGGACTGTCATTGAGCAACTGCTTCTTTGAATTCCTGTAAGCTTATTCATGTGTCATCAGTGATAGCATCTAGCCACCTTTGTCATTTGTTTGGCCTCTTTTTAAATGTCCTTCCATTTTTCCAAGCACCAGGGTCTTCTATTTTATACTTGTGAATTTTTGAACCCAGGAAGATAACCTGTTACTTCTTCTCTGCCTATCTCCATTGCATTAGCTTTGCCTGTTGAATCTTCATTTTTTTTAATATTGAACATTAGACCAGTTTTTGTACTCTCTTCATTCATCTTCAACAAGAGATTCCTAAGGCCTTCTTCACTTCCAGCCTCAAAGTGGTATCACCAGCCTGTCTGAGGTTGTTCTCCCAACCAATTTAATTCCAATTGCTATTTCTTCTAATCAAGTATTTCTCATCATATAGTCTGCATATATCTTAAATGAAAAAGGGGACAGTATACAGCCTTTCTTGATTTTGTATCATTTAGTTCTTCTTTATTCTAACTGATGCTTCCTGGTCAACATGCAGATTCTTCAGTAGGCAAATGGGTCTGTAGAACAGGTTTTTAAGGACTAGCCAGTGTATTGTGTTCTATGTAAGCAGTTGTATAATCAATAAACAGCACATTTCTTTTTGGAATTCCTTGCCTGCATATTCTGAATCTGAATATAGCATCTGACAGTTCTCATTCCATGTGTTTTATGGATTGCAAACACTTGAGCTCTGCCCTACCAGCATGTAAATTAAGTACAACTGTTTGGTAGATTGAGCACAGACCATTTTTGGTATTGAAATATAAGTTGTTCTTTTCCGGTCCCTTGACCATTGCTCTGTTTTGTATACTTACAATCCACATGTGGCACTGTAACTGCACCATTGTGAAAGATTTTAAACAGTTGCTAGTACTTAATAAAATCACTGCAGCCTTGTGGCTAAGCAGCACTTTCTAGGGTCTATTTACCTTCACTTTCTAAAATGACCGGCTCTAAATCAGTGATCAAACATTCCTATCTGTCATTTTTCTTCTATGGTTCTTCCATATACAGTATTCATGCCATCTCTTCTTTATATCTTCTTTCTAAATCTTTGACTCTTTTTGTACCCATCTTTCCATAAGATATCCCCTTGATTTCTGTAATTTTCTTTAACGAATCTCTTACTACTAATTCAGTTGTTATCCTCAATATTTTTGTATTGCTCATTTAGCTGTATCTCCTTGTGCTTACCTGTTCTTCTCTGAAACTCAGCATTTATTGGGCTGTTTTTTTTGTTTTGGCTTTTTTCCTTTGTCTCTCTTGCATTTTACTTTCCACTTTGAGGGGGGAAGGATACTTTTAACCTATCAGCAAACAGCCATTTCCCTTTCTTTTCCTTTTTGCAGGTCTGGATATTTTTGTTTGCTTCACTTATAATGTCACAAATCCAGAGTTTTTCAATCACTCTATTTATCAAATCTCACCCATTAAATATATTACTTTCACCACATTTTCATATGGAAACTGGTTAAGTTTTAAAAGTTGGTCTGATGATTTTCTTTAAGTTATAATTTTGCAAGAAGGAGTTTGTGGTTGAGATCACAAACTCCTTGCAAAATTATAACAAAAATATCTTTTCAGGGAGCAGAAAGTAAGATCTAGTTGTAATTGTGATCTGAACCACAGGCAGCACTAAATCTTGTTTTTGCTGACTTAATAGAATTCTTCCATTTTTATTGCAGAACACATAGTCAATTTTACTGTGGTGGTGTCCATCTGTTGATGTGGTATGTCAACTCAGCTTTAGGTTGTTGGAAAAAGTAGTATTTGCTATAAATACTGAATTTTCTTGGCACAACTATTAGCCTGTCTCCTGCTTCATTTTATACATAGAAATTAAATGTTCCCATTATTTCAGATGCTACTTCACTTCCAACTTTAGCATCTAGTTGCATGTAATGAACATGTTGTCTGTTTTGATGTTGTGTTGACAAGTTGCTATAGAACTGTTCTACTTCCTCATATCTGTGGGTGGAGCACAGACTTGGATGAGCATGATACTGATTGACTTGCCTTGGAATCAAATTTGATATTATTCTATATATATTTTAGAACATCCTATCATTTTTTATCATTCCATCATATGTGAACATATGTGAACACTGACTCTGTCACCCTTGTATATACAGTATAATGATAGCTACTTCATTTCTCCTATACTTTTCTTCTCTGCACTAGATCTGATGCTCTCCAACATGAAGTAGTTCATTTCAGTTCACTGATTCCCAGAATGTCTATGTTCAGTCCTGACATTTCTGCTCTGGCAACATCAAGTTTGTCTTAGTTCATGGTTCCAACATTCTACATACTAGTAATATACTTATCTTTGCAGCATCAAACTTTATTTTTGCTTCTTGACATATCAGCAGCTGGACATCCAGCTTTAATCTAGCCACATCATAAGTACCAGAGCTACCGATAGTTGCCCTGTGCTCTTCCCCAGTAGCTTGTTGGGATACGTTCTGATGGGGGGTACTTTTCTCCCAGTGCAGTGTTGACATTGACCTTATAATGAACGTGCATTTGGTTTTCTTGGAATATTAAAATGGCTGTATTTCTTTCTTGAGTGGACTTTATTTTGTCTGATCCTTTATGACCAGTGGGATGGAGGGAGGACTTCTGGGAATAAACACCCCCAATGATATAGCTTGTAATGTCACTGGGATGTACAATTTACTTTATTGCATCCATTCATACTATTTTTCAAGTTCTAAGGATGAAGTCTCATACAGTATTAAAAATTGGTCTTTAGACTGTTAATTTAAACTCTATGTTTAAAGCATTCTACCACTACCCATTACTGGATAGAACCAAATCATTGACTAGAAAACACAAATATGTTAGACACAAGAACTTTTAAATTTTGAAGCAAAGTAATACAGCTCTATTGAAAGCTTTCCCATAGCTGTCACACAGACCTAGAAGCAGAATATTTTAAAGGGGGCTGTTTTTATCAATCTTATTTCTCACAGTATGTTAAAAAAAATGAACAATGGATATGTGATTTAAAAAATAAGTTTTAAAGAGATGTTGTGAATAAAGCTAAGTTAGATGACATTTTAGTTCTTTATCACAAGGCTAAAGGATTAGGAATTATATGCAAGTGGTATGACATGGGTCCTTACAATTTTGCACCATACAGACACTTGACTGTTTTTTAAAAAATAAATTGATCGAGCCATACAGCACTACAAAGCTCTCATGATTACAAACAAAGGGTGCAATCAGGGCTAGAAAAAAGCATAAGCATTCCAGGAAAGAAAAATGCATGTTTTTTTCTTCTAAGATAATATTATTTAATAACAGTCATGGTTATACCTACAGTCATGATAATTACCTTTGCAGATTCATAATCAGATTACCCGAGCAGGTCTTGATTTTGTTTTGTGCTTCCAGATGAGTCATACCTTCTGCACTTATCCCATCAATGCTAAGGACCATGTCACCTATACCAACGTTTGCATTAGCTGCTTTGCCTCCATCGCTCAACTGCAAAATCACAAAAGGAATAATATAAGCATTATTCATTATCATTTACATTCTAAAAGCACAGTCATGAGAGGCAACAAGAGGAGTTACAAACATTTCAAACTGAAAAAGTTTGATACCAGGGTTTTTTATAATGAGTCTACTCTATGGACAAGACATAACACCCTCTTAGGATGAAGTGAACAGTGAATGAAATCAACTGGATTTAAATGCTAGATTAACCTAATCTGTTGAGTTCTAGCTAAGGGTGTTTGCTGAACCCAGCCACAGTGGTCCATAAAACATGGTATAGCTTACTTTATTACGTTAAGCCAATCAGTTCTGGGTTACAAGGAAGCCACAGTTCAACTATAAAACAGCACTCGACACAAAATGTAACATCATGGTACATGCTTATATTTTAAGGACTAATAATCTGGGCACTAATAATCTGGGCACAATTTTCTAATGAAAGCCATACCCCTGAGGGCTAAACTTTCAATTACAATTTTATAGAAGGCATTTTAGCAAAAGACTTTTGTCTTAGAATGATAATAAGCAGACCTAGGGAGGCTGGGTTACCAATAATGGTCAAATTGGAAAGGAATGAATTAATCATCATATTAGTTTTTGCACCATTTAGGAAATACAGCTTTTGTAGGATTACTACTTTAGGTACTAGCAACTTCATGTATATCCTAAACCATACGCTCTCAGGATCACAGGAGTAGAATTCCAGAGGCAAACAATGCCCTTATGTGTCAATTACAGTTGATACACAAAACACATCACAAAATACACTGAAATGTGAAAAGTGCAACTTGATCATAGCAATCATTTAATGAGCACAGGTTTTCATATAGCACAGCACATTACTGTGTGACTTGCATGTCAAGTAAGTGAACAGGAGCCCAAGACTCCAAGTTCTTGATTATTCTACATTGGGTTCAACAAAAACCCCAATTAGGCAATTCAGACTTAGTTGTTAAGAAAAGGTCTGAGGAGTCCAAATGTTTTCAGGAGAAGTAACTGCCCAGAAAGAACAAAACAGCCTGCATGTAGAAATTGGCTATTACGATGTGAATCAACTTAAGGTAACAGAAGATAACTACTGTATCTTGTTCTATTCTTTCTCCACGCAGCTCCTTGAACAGACCAAAAGTTTGAGAAGGTCTAGATTGGAGTACTGAGGGAAAGAAAAGTCCATAAAAGTCCTTACTGTGAGTTTTCTTCAGCCAACCAATTATAAAACTTCAAGTCTTATTTTGGACATGTATCTCCTTCTCTATAAGGGTATTTATGGACCCAATACTGCTTCCAAAAGGTAACTTTCCAGAGAAGATTTATAGATAGAACAAGAGCACCTGAGGGAATGCAAACATTCCTTTGTAAATTCCTTTAAGTTTACTTATCTTAGGATCTAAGCCAGATAAATTGTTATTTTACATAAAGTTCATATAGTTGGTATCAAAATCATCTGAATAAATCTAAACCTCTTAGAAAATAAATCAAAATTAAATGTCCAATTTCAAATACTTTTCCTTCTTTGATCTTAAGTTATTATTCTCATGTCCTTGTAATATTTGTACAATCCGAAAAAGTACAAAGTCATTTTAATTCTTTTCATAAAAACCAGACAGGGTGAGAAAAATAACCTGGGATTTTCCCATTACTTAGAACTTGCAACTTCAGGGGGCACAATAAAAAAAATTATTACTTATTTACTGGGGCTTATATGAGTCTCCAATCCAGGACTCTGGGCAAACTGAATTAATTTATAGCATTTGTGTTAAGAGCACAAATCTAAAATACTTAAAGTATCTTAATGCAAGAAAGAAATTTTAATGACACCATGATCACCAATATAACCTAATATAATAATATGTAACAAAAGTCAGAAAGCATCCCTCCATGAAGTATGGACACTACCATGAAAGATTCTAACCAAACTATTCACATCTGCAGACAATATCAGCATCAGACTACATGGTCTTTGGCTGAAATAGTACAATTTCAGCCCCAAATAAATGAATGGCATCCCCATACAAAACCTTAAAAAGGAAAAATGAAAGGAACGGGTTATCCTTTCCACGCAGACTGCCAATGTGGAATTATTTCCTACTATACGCTTGCATGTTCTTCTATCCTAATTTCAAGCATGGTTCATGATTTTTTTTAACTTAAAAACATTAAACTGCCATAATGAGACACAGCTCCCACTGGTGAGAATATAATCACCCTGTCCTATTCAAATATTCTGCCTTTATTTTGAAGGAGAGACATTTGATTGCTCAACAATCATTTTGTCTGATGCTTTAGCTACCGTTCATGTAATAATAATTCATGTTGGATTCCAGGTCTTTAATTTTGCCAATGTACTTGTACTTTATCCATGAGGATTCATTAGGTTTATTTTTCTTAAAGTTCTTCTTTCTGTATTTCTGGGCTCCTGCTCCTGTGACCACTGGAAAGCTCCAGACCACAAACTAACCCTGAATTATACAGGATATGGGCCACAGGAATGCCACATATGCCTGGTCACACTTAAATATTTTTCTTTATTTACAATGTTGGTGCATCCAAATGCATACTAATAAGGTATCTAAATGGCCCAAGTATATTTGTCACTAACCCATGCTAACTTACACAAAAAGGGTGTTTGGATTTGGTCCATATTCCAAATAAAAATCAAACCATAAACAGAGAAGATGTGTTGCCAAGCTGATTCAAATCAGTTTGCATTACATGTCTGAATACCTGCTGATATATAAGAAAAACTGAGCTGGCTTCCTAGCATTCCATTTTGGTGCATGAGAACATAAAATAGCAAAGCTAGATCAGGCAAGGCCCATCCTAATCCAGCACTGTTTCTCACAGTGGCCTGGCAGATACTTTCTGAGTGCTCACAAACTGCTTCCCTGAAACTAATATTTGGAAGCAAACAGTCCCCAAGCTGGAAGTAAAAATGAGTCTTCAGGTCTAATAGTTCTGTCCTCCTGAGCTAAAACAATTCCCTTTTCAGGCCATTCAGGTTATCAGCCATCACTATGTACTGTGATAATGAAGTCCATGGGTTAATTACACACTGAGTGAAGAATTCCCTTCATTTTGTCTCTTCTAAATCTCCTTCTAATCAGTCTTACTGGGATGACCCTTGGTCCTAAGGTTTGTAAAGAGGAGGAAACCTTCTCCACATACACTTTTTCCATGCCATGCATATCATTATGTACTTCAATTGAAAGGCTTAACAGCCTTTTCTCATATGGAAGGCAGGTGAGAGAATACATCCACACAACCAATGTATTCAGCCCAAAATGGTCCAACTAACCAGGAGATGTCAACAATAGGAAAAGGCAGGATAGTGATGATCATAATCGTCCAAATGATTTGAGCTGTCTTAATCTGAAGCTCCTTGTTACTTGTCAATATTTTTTGTGGCCTGCATTTGAGCAGATAAGGTTTGTCTACTTGTTCCCTACCCATCATCCAAAAAAGGGATTGACAGAACTGAGGAAATCTTTAGGGATTCTAACACTATTTAATTCAAGAAATCCAAGGCTAAAACATCAGCCAACTTGTCCCTGAAAATCTCTAGCAAAGGCTCCCTTATTCATTTGGTGATTATTTCTGCTGCCAGATTGCTGCGATATTCAAGACAATTCTTCTAAAATTCCACTATATTAGTATCTTCTCTATCTTAAGTCCACTGCATTGAATCATATCCTTTGAGCAATGGATAACAGTCCTTTCTTTTCTGTCAGTACTTATTGGAAGAGGTGCTGTTATTTTTCCTCTGTCTGTCACTCAATAGAAATGAATCTCATTGATTCTGTACACTCATTTTGAAGTACACTGACTTTAAGCTATTTTGAAAACTTTGCGATACTTAAAGTAACTCATTCACATGACTTTGTCTATCAAACCACTAAATATACAGATGGCAAGAGACACCCTGATAGTCCATGTGACAACACATTTAGATTTACTGCTATCAGTGTTTGCTCCTTTTAATGAGCACATGCTGCTTTTTGGCAGGGTGGATGCTCAATGTCTGATTTGGAATGGTTTGTGGGAGATACTGCAAACTCAGCCAAATGTTATTTATAGAGATCTCTCTCTTTATTTCTCATGTATCCTCTTCTAACCTGATAAGAAAGGGAGAGCTAGGCAAATCAATGGATTCCATTTCATCACCAATCCTTTCAGCTCTTTTCTTGTAGGCCAGTGGCTCTTAAACCAGGGGCAATTATCCCCAAGGGGGTAATTTGGGCATACCGTGGGGATAATGGAACAATTTGTAATTGCTTGTTTGAATCAAAGATCCAGTTGGGACTGCCACTGCCAAGGCACTTGTGTAAAACAACAGTGTCTCTTTGTGTGTGTGTGTGGGGGGGGTAGTTAATGACACTATTCAAGACTGGGAAAGGGGGTAATTAGGTCAAACTGTTTTAAGAACCACTGCTGTAAGCTAATGCTAAAATAGTAATTCATATGAAATCAGAATTCCATTCTGACTGATAGTACAGTTAATAATAATAATAATAATAATAATAATAATAATAATACGCTGTGTGCCTAAAGCATGCAAAGTTATTAATATACTTGTCTTTAAAAGAAATCTAAGTCAAGTGTTTACTGGCTAAGAAACTGGATCTTTCCAGACTCATGCTTTATTCAATTTAATTCAGGAATTACCAAAAATCCATACATTCTTATACCTGCAACTGTCTCATTGCGAAACCAGCCCTACTGTACCACTAAATAAAGAAAACAACTGCACACAGATTTTGCATGTTATGAATAAGTCTAAATTCATTTATTACAGTACTTACTTTTTTTTTTCCTTCCCATGTAAGACATTCTTCGGATTTTCTGTCTCCAGTGTTAAAGTGTTAAAAACAACAAAGGCAAAACAATTTTGCCTTTAATACTCGGTGCCTGCACTCCAACGGCTCTTAAGCTGGATTCGCTCTTTACATGCCTAATAAAAGCTAAGTTTTATTTTGTTTCTATGTATAAGACAAATGTCTATTTTTATTCTACATAAGGTTAAGTGAATGCGTTCATATAAGACCTGTATGCCAAAATATTTGAGTGCTGTTCTTCAAGCTGTTCCACTGCCATTAATTTACCTGATCATCTAGTTAAATCCAGCAAGGGCCTCTTGGATCCACTGCTCTTCCCCAGTAACTTGTTGACATTTATCAAGTATCTTTAAAAAAAACAAACTTTACTGTCTATGAACATTTGAAACAACTACAACAAATTTTTGGCAAACAGTATTAGCTAAACAGAGCCACAATTCAAGTCTTATTGGCATTGGGCCTAAATTATTTACTTAAGTCCAGCTATTCAAGCTTCCTGATTTGTGGTAAGACACTATTTTTCACACCTGAAAGATTCTTAATGTGTCACTAATGGGCAAATCAGTTGAGAAAGCATGCGGCTTCCCAGATGGATGGGAGACATGGGATACTGCTGGTCAGGGCATTTCATAACTTAGGTACTACATCACTGCAGTATATTTACTGCTGCACAAGACCTTGCCTGAGCCCAAAGCCCAAATGTACATGACATTTGCTAGTACTGTAAATGTCATCAGACACATACCATGCCATAGTATGTCAGTCTGCAATAATATGGATTCCAAAATACTCTTCAAACATTCTTCCTGTCAGGCTACATAACATGAATTTATAGTCAGGTAACACTGCCCAGAAAATTTAGCTTCAAGTAACATATATCTGGGAGTCTCATTAGTGGATTTCTTTGTGAGATCAGAGTTGTGCCATATAATTTGGTATGCACAGAAAAAAACCTTAACCTAGAAGTTCTGTATCTGTGTATAGTACAGTCTAGCAAATTTATACTATTTCATAATATGGCCAGGCGTAATTTTATTTATTTCATTAATAGCTTTATATTTTTCCCATTCATGGCAAACTATGTGGAAGTCCCAGAAATTCTTCAGGGAACAATGCCAGACTCAACAGTGATATTCTGCCTTTAACCAAGGGCGAGGCAAATCTTCAGGGTCAAGGGCTATATTTAACACGGAGGAGAGAGCCAGAGGGACCACATGTGGAGACAGGCTTGGAACAGAATTTGGGGTTGCTTGACTGCAATATATCTGTTTCAGGAATTACACTCTAGTTTATCTGCTTCCCATCAAAAACGCCAAAAATCTGTTTTCGGTTTTTTCAAACATGATCATAAGAATGACTCAAAAAGTTGAGGGAACTCAGGCTGCCCAGCTCAGATTTAAACCTGCCCCTGCCTAAAATTTCAGCCTAATCTAGTTTCTATATATGCTACTATTCAAGATAATTTCTTTATTGTTCTTTGACATGGGGAACCGTTCAAGAATTTTCTATCTGCACCATGGACTTCCAAATGTAGACCATTATTCTAGCAATCTTGCATTATGTCTACAGCTATGAAATCCAACTTTCTCTTAGCAAAATGGTCTGCATTTTGAAGCACATCGTGTAGCTAGAACACTGTTAGCAACCTGCCAAAAAATAAAATTAAAGATTTGCTTTTCCTAAGAAGCATATTGTCAAATTGTTTTTCTAATGAGCCTTTGAAAGTTCTATTGAGAGAAGCTGACAAAATTATTTTGACCTGCAACCTGACTAGGCTGCTGGAGGAGGAGAAAAATGGGGTTACAATGTGAAGCTATTTAAAAATTGGAGGTATATAAGACAAGATAGGACATGCTCATTTTTAAAAGCTAATCCTACACAGCCTTAGAGAAGCATTCTTAAGCACATGCATTATATTTCTTGGATAAAGGATTTACATTTGAACATATAGGATAAGCAGTGCCCTGCTGGACCAGACCCCTGGTCCATCTAGTCCAGCAATCTCTTCTAACAGTTGGTACAAGGAAGCCTACTAGTCTTCAAGTAGACAGCCTTCAGAGGCAGTCACACTGCCAACAAGACTAATAGCAACTGATCCCCATGACTGCCATGAATTGGTCCAACTGTCCATGAATTGTACCTTCAACATATTTTTCAATACAAATTTCCAGCAATGTTTATCTTTCACTATGTTAATTTGGACTGCCGAAAGCTAAACGTGGACAACAGTGTCTATTCCTGATGTATATTTTTGAAGCAAGAAGTTACCTAATTCAAAAATACCTGGATAAATTAAAAACCCTCACTAGGAACAGACTTTAATTATACTTTGACCACTTATTTACTACTGAATTAATAACTTGGCATAATGGCAGTCCCACCAATCAGTAGGGATATATATAGAATTGATCTAACAAGAAAACAAACAGCTCTTGATACACATGCAGGGTTTGCAACTGTTTGTAAGTAGCTACATTTTAGTTGAAACCATCTTAAGCAATATATCAAAATAATACATTAAAGGCCACTTAGAATATTTTTGAAAGGAGTATTTTTAGACCAATAAAAACCAGAACTGCTGTCTAGAGGTTTAGAGGGAATGCTTTAAAGTCAGCATTAGTAAGAAAAAAGTGGTTTGTTTTTCCCTTGATCTGATCTCACTATTGAGATGCTCAGTATTAGAAAAGCTCTTTGATTTTTCTTATTTCATATCTGGGGATTTCTTCCTGGAAAAGCCATGTGTCAAACCATGGTTCCAAACAGATTTCTCTGATATCTCTAGAACTTTGCTTCTGCATTTAACTGGCAATTAAAATAAGAAATGGAGTTCATGGAGTGAAATTCAACTTGCTTTGGGTGGGATTCCGCTTCCCTGGAAAGAAGAGGCCCATGCTCTAAGAGTACTCACAGATCCTTTTCCATATGGGGCTGCCCTTGAAACATGTCCAGAAGTTGCCACTGATGCAGCTAGGTGGCCAACCAGTGCAAGGTGCCTCTACTGAAAGATCAGCATCCATGGCCAATTGCTTAAGGGGCACAATCCAAGGTATGTGTGATGTTCTTTAAGCCCTAAACAGCTTAGGGCCCAACTAAAAGAACTGCTTCTTGCATTATAAATCTGTCCAAGTGTTAAGATCCACAGGAAGTCCCTCTGAAGATGTCCCCACTATGAAAAGCTCTTTCTCCTTTTCCTGCATTGCTCCCAGATTTTTGTTGTATTTTTAACTTTTTGTACTCTGGATTTCTTTTTATCTTTAGCCCTAACCTGATATACTGAAAAAATAACTCTCAATAATTGTATAAAATAAATTGAAAAAAGCTCTTATATATGCATACTTGCATTTCCCAACACATGGGCAAATCTTTGCTTTTTTTTTTTTTTAAAGTCACTATCATATCATTTTGATATTTAAAATGTTACAAGGCTGATGCAGAGAAGGTTGAATTCTGTGCATATACAAAACTTACAACATGTACTGAAATAAAAAAAAGTTAACCATTTTCATTGGAAAACCCACAAAATATCCATCAGCTGTCAATGCAACGGGAATTTTTAATGCTGAGCAACAAGGGGAAAAAGTATTTCAGGCAACATAATAATTAACTACAATAAAGCAATGAAGGACAATCAGATTCAGGTCCTGACAAGACTGATACCCATCCTGCCAAGAGAAAAAAGTTTGTCCAAATAAGGAAAAGCGTAAGACGATGAAAATCCAACTTAGCTACAGTTTTGGCATTAGAATGATCTCATTGTTAACGTATAAGATGAAATTGTTTGTTTGTTTGTTTGACAAATTTATGTGGCCTCCATCTTCCAGCAGGAACTCTGTCATTGTTGTCACTTTCCCATTATCAAACACATTTACCAAACTAGGAAACCATAGTCTTTTATTTTAAAAGAAGAAAAATTAAGCAAATATATAAGCATAACCCTAATACTAATCTTAAATATTGTCATCCAATCTGGTACCATTCCAGTCCCAAAGAGATCTTGTTCATCTTCCTGTTTCTTGCTGCTACAGAAACATTAAAACAGCTCAATTCAGATCTAATTCTGCTGTTTATAAGAGCAAAGAAATAAGCTATTCCTACTCTTATGGTGTCAGTCCCACTTAATTTAATAAGACTGACTTCAAGGTAATATTTCAGCTTTGGAAATATTCCATTTTCCTCCTCAGTACTGTATAGAGGAAGAATGTAAATACAAAAGACCCCCTTCCTGGCATCATCCCAGAATTCTAACAAGACTCTCAGCATTGGGATTCATACAATATGCTCAATCTACTTTAAACAAAGTAAGTATAGTTTCTGTTCTAATATGCTATGCCCCTCTAGATAATGGCTTTAGAGCTTGCCCTTTAACATTAGGGTCTGGGTCACGCAGCAGGATGCCTACAACAGGGTGAAATGAAAATATGCAATTTCATTTTAAGCCTATGCTGACCAACCTTGTTTGCACTCAGAGGTTAAGCAAGGTCAGACCTTGTTAGTACTTGAGTGAGATCCCTTCAGGGAATACTGGGATTGCAAGCTAGCACTGGGAAATTAAAAGATTTCTGGAAGAAGTATGGAAAGAAAACTACATGGATGCACCCACTAAGTTACCAGGAGTTGAGATCAACTTGAAGAAGACTCTTCTTTACCTCATAGACTGTATGAATCTGTTAGGTTTTTTTTAATTTTTATTACATCCAGTGATACACATTGGTAAGTGGAACTATGCTGCTATGAAGTCATTTCCAATTATAAAAATAGTATAAAAACTCTTTTTTTTTTTACCATTCAATTACAGATACAGATTTGGGAAATTGTAGAGAAAATGGTTTTTAACTCTTCTTCTAATTAAAAACTACTGGTTTTTACAAGTTGGGGAAAGTTCACTTGAAAAACAAGATTAGTTAAAAGAAAAGTTCAAAGAGACAAAGAACAGGACATGTTGTGATAAGACACAGAAGCTTAAAAGCTTGCACTCAGTTGACATGCAAATGACTGATGTGTCCTGGAGCTGTTTCTGGCATTCACATCCCTTACCATGTTTTATGCATACATCTTAATTGTATCTTAATTTCAATTCTTGTTGACAATATTAAGCTTTCTATCCTAATTAGTTTCAAGAGTGATACAGAAGCTAGTTCTAAACACTTAAGGAGTACAGTTGTAAGCTGAATTCAGAGCAAGTTTTTAAAAGACCAAGAATCCCATCTGAGCAAATCTGAGCAAAATTATGCATTTAATGCAGCAGTGCTGACTAATTGCATAGCTGTAAGTACAGAAAAAGCTTAAAAGTAAAAAAGAACTGGGTGGTTTCATAAAGATAATATTCTATAAAGCTAGAAGAAACAGGATGTCAAGAATTTAGAACAAAATAGAAAGACAGGAACAGCCTTCATATGTCTGAATAAAATGCACAGCATTCCTTAACTTGGAACCTGCCGTTAAACAAAACTATCATCCCAACCAGCATTGGTAAATTCATACTGATTGGAGAGAAGTTTTGGGAAGGATGAAAACTCAATATGGACAATGATGAGAATAATAATCAGCCTTCATTTTCAATGGAAAATGGGATAATTTAGAATCATGAAGCCACTTGCTAACCTAGGATTAGACAACCTGGATATTTTGACTCTGCATTATTAAAAAATGTGGAGATCGATTAATTGCCTGATCTCATGTCAATTTATGCAAATCTCCATTCAATTATCCTCTTGCTTATGGTTTTTAATCTATAATGCAGCACACAAATTTATGTAGCATTTTACTTGTTGTAAGAATTGGAGGAAGTCCAATAGGAGAGCCCCTTGAGAGCATTAAATATTAAATGGCCCATTTAGATGATCTTCAAACTTTTGAAAGTCGTGAGTTTTAAGTCCAATTAGTGTACAGAGCATGCAAGATTGAAGCAAGCAAAAGGATAATCTCAGGAGGTATAGAGAAGTTAAAGTAGCAATTAAAGATGAAGGGATCATGAACACAAGTATTGCAATTAGCTCCTTCAGCACACACATGGGCATTAGTAGACCAAGTGGGAGTCTAACCTATCTGGTATTTTCAGCTGCAGACAGCTATGCCACATAACAGTTCTCAAACTCGCAGTTTCAAAAGTGGCTTACCATAAGTCCTGATATTTGGAAAAAACTAATGTCAGAAACATTCAGAACTACCAGCTTTTAAAATCTAAACCAGTGGAAACCAATCAGCTTTCCTAATGTAGCCCTGTGCCTACTTAGAGACACAGCTGGAATGGATATGGGCCTGAAGATAGCTTGCTCTCTGCACCAAGATCATGGCAGAGGCACGTCTTGTCCGCAGGATGTAAACACAAGAAACTACAGCCATCCACAGCACTTGAATTCAAGGATCACCCTTGACTATCCAGATAAGCCTATTTCCTTCTGATCCTGAAATTTAACAAGGGTTTTTGCATGGTTGAAGTGAGGAAAAAAAACACATTTGGTTTCTATTAGTCATTCAAATGTCCTGCCCAGCCATTTGAAGATTTACATTAGTGCAATCTCTGCACTTGGAAAGTTTTCTTGGCAGCTGAAGCAAATTTACATGCAAAACCCTTGGACATGTGTATTTTTAAGGGTGGTTGTGGGAAAATGCAGGGTTTCCTCCCTTACTCCAAGATTACAGCAGATATTAGGAACCTCTATCATTAGCAGACAGTTGCATCAAATTCACTACTCCCCAGATGTGAGTGTAGTCAAAGTGCCATGGCAAGACAAGACCCTGCATGGGATGTACCATCGACAGATAGCTGAGGTGGTTGACAATGGGAAATCCTACCAGTGGCTGAAAAGAGCTGGCCTAAAAGACAGCATGGAGGCACTGACCACAGCTGCACAAAAACAGGCACTAAGCACCAGATCCATAGAAGCAGGGGTCTACCACACTAGATAGGACCCAAGGTGCAGACTGTACAGAGAGGCCTCAAAGACAGTCCAACACATAGTGGCAGTGTGTAAGATGCAGGCAGGAGCAGCATACACTGAACAGCACAACCAAGTAGCTGACATGGTATATGGGAACATCTGCACAGTGTATGGGATAGACCCTCCCAAGTCCAGATGGGAGATTCCACAGAAGGTCCTGGAGAATGACAGGGCTAAGATCCTGTGGGACTTCCAGATCCAGACAGACAGACAAGTACTAGCCAATCAACCAGACATCGTGGTAATAGACAAGGACCAGAAGACAGCGGCGGTGATACATGTAGTGGTGCCAAGTGACAGCAACGTCAGGAAGGAGGATGAGAAGCTGGAGAAGTACCAGGGCCTGAAAGAGGAACTAAAGAGGATGCGGAAAGTGAAGGCCAAAGTGGTCCCAGTGGTAGTAGGGCTGTGATGCCTAAGTAGGGAGAATGGCTCCAACAGATCCCAGGGACAACATCAGAGCTCTCTGTCCAGAAGAGTGCAATGCTAGGAACAGCTAAGATACTGCACAGAACCCTCAAACGTCCAGGCCTCTGGTAGAGGACCTGAGGTTGAGGAAGACACATACCACCCATAGGATGAGAAGAGGATTTTTTTAATATATGAAAAGTTAGAGATTCTCTGAAAACAGATTATCTCCCAAATGCTTATTCCAAGCAATAGTTTCTACTTTCACCAATAACTTATAAAAGAGGCTCAACATTAAGGTTCTGAGGAGGGAGTGCAAAAGTTATTTTGAGCCCTGGCATGCTGGCATCTCACTTTTACACACTGCCTTACATATTAAGTTTCAGCTTGGCTACATAATTAAATTCTAGATTCAGCTTTAATTCCCAAAGTTCATAGACTCTTCAGCAGAATACATAGCATATATAGCATAGAGAAAATTTCAGAGGTACATTGAGTTTTATTATCAGATTTGCAAATAAGATTACACGGAACTGAAACACCCACAAGAAGTTTGGACTACAGTGCATACAATTCCACTCTGCTACAAATCCAATAAATCACTCTACCATTATAATCAGTTCACTTTTGAGGAAAAGAATGCTGTATCTGAAGGTAGAATTACTTCTGATTCATGTGACTGCCTTTAAACATTTTTTTAAACAATGCTTTCCCAGATTTCTTTCTCAAATACTTATCCTTTGTTAGATGAACAAGAAAGTAGATCTTTATTACCAGAAAACAGGCACAGGCAGGAGCATGCTCAGATTCCATATACAGTACTACTGATTACAGCATTTCAAAGCAGACTTTGGAATTCAGATTCCAACACTTTGTACATAGAGATGATTCATATCGTAAGTGGACACTCCTGGAATTAAGCACACAATGTTCTAGTGTAGACCAGTGTGCACATCCAACATTAGAATTAAAGTAGCAACCTTATCCTGAACATTAGAAAAAAAATCCTCTGCTCATTTCAACACTTAACAATACCATATCAGAATCTGTAGTGGAACAAACTATGTGTTTCATTGTGCAAAGAAAACTGCCAGTAAGCACAATTTCAATGCAATATAAGGCACACCTTCCAAATTATAGCAACAATACCAAATATCGATAATAATGAAAGTATTAGCTAATATTCCTTAGGTAAGATCATTGTCCTCTGAAAGAAGACCATCTCTACCATTTCTCTAAAGGACATCAACCCTCCTGATCCCTTTCTTCCCTGCTAGATCACAGAGCGCAGGCAGATTCTTCCTGGAAAAGACAGTCCTGAAAGCAGGAAAAACTGAAACACCTTGAATTGAATACTGACTTAGGACTAGTCATTCTCTCTTTGCCCAACCTCCCTTGCTTGGGTGGTTGTTTGAGGAGAAATGGGAGGAAAGAACCCTATGTATGAAGGCTTGGGTCCTCAAAGTGCTTAAAGAACTGCTCACAAAGGCCAGAAGGTATCGAAAACCCCTAAAAGGAGTAGGATACTTTAAACAGTACTGCAGGCCTGTGCTCTGCAGATGCTTTAAGTGCAAAGAAGTGTTGATGATCTACCATCATTATTATCATGGTGTAGGCCTAAATATGGGCTTCTTCCCATGTCTGGTGATCCTCACTCCCAGTTTTCCACCATCATCACTCCTTTTGCACTTCATCTCCCTCAGTGACTCAGAAAACCAAGGAGTCCCCATGGCTGGTGCCCAAGGAGAAGCCACTCAGGATCAACCCTACGGAGCACTCTGGAATACCTCTGTACTCTTCAGATCAACCAGGTATCACATAGAGCTGCCCATCCAGTCACTGGGAAACACTCAAATGTCCATTGGAAACTAGGAACATCCATAAGACCTGGATGTTATCCAGACTCTGTGCTGCACCTTGAAAACCAACATTTTTTTTTAGCTAGTCACCAAGTCATAGAAACATTTTGTTGTTGTTTATTCGTTCAGTCGCTTCCAACTCTTCGTGACTTCATAGACCAGCCCACGACAGAGCTTCCTGTTGGTCGTCAACACCCCCAGGGATGAGTCCGTCACCTCTAGAATATCATCTATCCATCTTGCCCTTGGTCGGCCCTTCTTCCTTTTGCCTTCCACTCTCCCTAGCATCAGCATCTTCTCCAGGGTGTCCTGGCCATTATGTGGCCAAAGTATTTCAGTTTTGCCTTTAATATCATTCCCTCAAGTGAGCAGTCTGGCTTTATTTCCTGGAGGATGGACTGGTTTGATCTTCTTGCAGTACAAGGCACTCTCAGAATTTTCCTCCAACACCACAGTTCAAAAGCATCGATCTTCCTTCTCTCAGCCTTTCTTATGGTCCCGCTCTCGCAGCCATATGTTACTACTGGGAACACCATTGCTTTAACTATGCGGACCTTTGTTGTCAGTGTGATGTCTCTGCACTTAACTATTTTATTGAGATTGGTCATTGCTCTTTTCCCAAGGATTATACGTCTTCTGATTTCCTGATTGCAGTCAGCATCTGCAGTAACCTTTGCACATAGAAATACAAAGTCTGTCACTGCCTCTACGTTTTCTCCCTCTATTTGCCAGTTATCAATCAAGCTGGTTGCCATAATCTTGGTTTTTTTGAGGTTTAGCTGCAAGCCAGCTTTTGCACTTTCTTCTTTCACCTTCATCATAAGGCTCCTCAGTTCCTCTTCGCTTTCAGCCATCAAAGTGGTATCATCTGCATATCTGAGATTGTTAATGTTTCTTCCAGCGATTTTAACCCCAGCCTTGGATTCCTCAAGCCCAGCATGTCGCATGATGTGTTCTGCATACAAGTTGAATAAGTAGGGTGAGAGTATACAACCCGTCCAGACTCCTTTCCCAATCTTAAACCAGTCCGTTGTTCCGTGGTCTGTTCTTGCTGTTGCTACTTGGTTGTTATACAGATTCCTCAGGAGGCAGACAAGATGACTTGGTATCCCCATACTGCCAAGAACTTGCCACAATTTGTTATGGTCCACACAGTCAAAGGCTTTAGAATAGTCAATAAAACAGAAATAGATGTTTTTCTGAAACTCCCTGGCTTTTTCCATTATCCAGCGGATACTGGCAATTTGGTCTCTAGTTCCTCTGCCTTTTCTAAACCCAGCTTGTACATCTGGCAATTCTCGCTCCATGAACTGCTGAAGTCTACCTTGCAGGATCTTGAGCATTACCTTACTGGCATGTGAAATGAGTGCCACTGTTCGATAGTTTGAACATTCTTTAGTGTTTCCCTTTTTTGGTATGGGGATATAAGTTGATTTTTTCCAATCTGATGGCAAGTGTTATATGTATTTTATAAGCTCAACATTTAAGAGTAGCAGAATGATGGTTATTAAAAACTGCAGTGGAATAACTTTATCTCCTAAAAAGTATGCACACAACATTCCGTAACTATTTATGAAACCATCCACTTGCTTTCCATAATTCTAAAAAATTGGGTACGGCAGGCCAGTTACAACCTATACAGATTGCTATCTTCTTTCAGACTACTCAGCTTATTTCCTGTTCAGCTTATTTATATATAAAGGCCAGTTTATAACACTGCATTGAAACCACGTTTATCTTTCTATTCATGAAATGTCAGAGCTGGTAGTGAATTGGCCTACCAATCATTTCTATTTATTCAGGTACTAAGACTTTTATTAATTCCTGTCAAGTTTATAACATTCATGGTAAGGCAAGTGCCCTCTAAATAAAATTAAATGCTTCTTACACAACAAGAAAAAAAACAGTAATGATTCAATGAACAATGCCTTTCAGATCTGAAGTGCTTTATATACATTATCACAGCATAATGACATCAATATACACAATGTATTGCAATAAGTTATATATCAGAGGGGAAAAAATATTTAAATATAGTTCTGCTTTTATAGTTTGTAATGTTTCTTAATTATGATTGTATAATGACTTTAGATAATGATTGTTTATATATTACCATTTTATTGGATTTTTGTACACCTCCCAGAGTCACTTTCATGAGATGGGCAGCCATATAAATGTGATTAATAAATAAAATAAATATATTAAGCACATTTTTTTTTAAAAAAGAATCCGAACTATTTAAAGAGAAGTGTATAAAAAAATCAGGCCTTTTAAAAAAGTTTCAACCCTATACAACTGAGTAATTACTAACTTGAAGTTTTTGATCAATGGCAAGTTAGGCACAATGGTCACAATTCAATACAATACCAGGCAATTTATCCTAAAACCAAAAAAAAAAAATGTATGATGACCTCTGCTCACTAGTTTACCTAAATATAGTCAACCAGAGCTGTAAGAAACTAGAAGAGTTCTAATGACAAGTCACCAATAATTACAGAAATATGTAATAAAGATTCTGGGTTTTGTCTGGATGCAACAAATTTGTCCCACTGGTTTTAACAGATCTAGTCTATCTCCATGACAGGATCCAAAGATCTGTATGTTTGTACATTAAAAACATTGTTTCCGAAACACAACATTCATAGGTTTAAGACTTAGATGGATTCCAATGTTTGTTGAATGTTATTTCACACTCTTTACTAGATATTATTTATATACACACACACACACATATACATACATATACACATACATACATACACACACACACACACACACATACAGTCACCAAACACACACACAGACATTATTGTCCAGTAAAATCCAAAAGTTGTATCTCAGCAGCTCTACATAGTTAACAGCCTTCTGTTAACTAACAAGGAAAGATGTTTGTTTAGGAAGAGAAAGCAACCGAGCAAAATATTTGGAAATAAGTGTTTTCTTACACTTCAGAGATTTTTTTCCCCAACATACAAATAGAAAGTTGAACCCTGATGGTTATCTAAATATAAACAAAAGTTGTGCATTCAGTAGCAAAAATTATTGCCACTGAAGCTTTATCTGAGGTAAAGAAATCTGGCTGCTTAGATTGGGAAGAGAGAGACCTTCACCCCCAAGCAAATTCTCTATTTAACTCATCCTGTCCTTTAACCATGAGAAAGTGAACATTGTACAGACAGCAGCTCAACCTTATTATGCTTCCTTGAAAAAGTGAAATTCTATCACCTTAATGTATAACAATTGTTTCACAATTCACACATCCACTGCCTCAGAAAGCATTTTCCCTCAGGAAAGCTGCCATGGTTTAATTTTAGCTAAATGGAAGAAGCACCAACTTGGATTTGTACAACACACTAAGCCACAAACCATAGTGTACAAATCATAACAGCTGAAACCAAACAAGGCATTTAGGACTTAATGTGATGCCTGAATCCAGCCATCAACACCTATTGAAAAGTAAACTGCACAAGAGCTTCTGGGGACTTTAACATTAAAAATATGACAGACATATATTTGCCATATAAGTAGAAGCAAGTAAGGCAATAAGAGAGAAGAGTTATCTGAAATGAGGAATAAATATAAATTAATAAATCCGATACTGTCTTCACAAAGTAGGCAAGCATCACAGATTCATATTTGGTCACATCCATCCTAAACCAATTTTTACAGTTAAAGTCTTAAATAATGCAAAGTTTGTTGTAATATTTGCAATAAACAGCTATTTAATGTTGAGTTACACAGTTGACCTAGGCTATTTGGGTTCTACTGATGGCAGTGGCAGTTTCAATAATTCAAATATCAAAACAAAGTTCATAGCATTCAATCTTGCAGTGAGCAGCATTTATGTCCTGACTAAGCAAAGACCACGCTGAGACGAGGAGAAAGTCTCTAGTGTTTTATTTACTGCTATTGTAGACAGAAAATCCTACCAAACTGAAGAAGTGTGGGAAAACCCAGACAGATAAACCCCAAAACTCAAGGCGGGTCTGTTCTAGGTTTCTTTGAATGACAGCTCAAAGTCTCTAAACTATCAGTACTCATGACAATTTACCTTTAAAATTTCAATTTCAAACTGAAGGAGGAGTTCTCCTAAGAGTAATCTGGAAGAGTCCAAAAGGCCAAAGATCCTGAACTATGATCTTTGTGCAACTGATTTTTAAAAGTTTGGGTGCATTAATAAGAAATTTAATAAAATTATTCCCCTTCTCCAGTTTGTCCTTGCTAATACTAAAATAATACCATTCAGCAATTTTGCATCAATACAGAAGCTGATCAGAAAAATCTTGTTTTCCTTTGTACACTAGATTTTACAACAGAATCATAACGTGAACTGCTTTCTCGGAAAAAAAAAGCTAATAACCCTTTTTTTCTTTAAAGAAATTCTTCCAACTTTATCCAAAGTACAAAAATGTGAACTACTACTTTCCTTCTTTCTCAAGTTCAGCTGACAGTTTTACAAAAGTCCAAAAAAGGAAATGTTTTCTGGTTAGATATCAGTCTGCCACTTAAAGAGGCTTGGGAATAGATACATACCAGAGGAGACAAAAGTAACACCAAGGTCATTTGGAATATCTGCATCATATTGACAAACTAGAAATAATTATGTGATCTCACTAAATTATGATTTATGTCATGCACTATGTTCTTCAGCACAGATGAGGCAATCAGCAAATAATCAATACTGTGTTAACTGAAAGGGCAATGCAGAATGTTTCAAGTTGCCTACCTTAAATGCACAACTTAGAAAATCCCTTAGAAGAGCTTCTGACAGAAACAGTGTACAATTTAAGAGAATGCTACCATATGGAATGCAATGACATGCTGCTGATTATCGTACCTTGCCATTTCTGAAGCAATCACTGTGTTCAACCCCATACCAAACCATGGCTTGTTTAACCATGATGTAATAAATCAACTACCAGAATCACCACATGGCAGCAAAGCATGATACATGATCTCATAAAGAAAAACTCTACCATAAATGAGGAGAGCTTGGAGGGCAGGGAGAGATATTTTGTAACAAATTACCTTCTCAACCAGAACAGAAGGATTCATGGAAGCAAACATCCAATTCCCAGTGGATCCATCATTTTAAAGCCAAATCTGTCTCAAACAGTGTTAAACTATAGCACCACCTTGCTTGAGATTTGCTCACAAAAATGGCATCATGAGCCCAAAGAATCAAGATATGGTACTCAAATGATAATCTGACACCTTCACTTGGTCTAATAAAAAGATAGAAGACTACATTCAGGAGGAAGACTAGATTACCCAAGTTGCTAATGAAGCATCTTCATAACTGTTTTTCTTACAATAACAGGACATAAAGAAGCTACCTTACAGCACTGATATACCACAGCTCCACTTACACAAGAAAATATTATAGCTAGGATAGGTGGTGAAAGGTGAAAGGTCCCCTGCGCAAGCACCGAGTCATGTCTGACCCTTTGGGGGGACGCTGCATTCCCAACGTTTTCTAGGCAGACTATAGCAGAGTGGCTTGCCATTGCCTTCCCCAGTCATCACCATCCCCAGCAAGCTGGGTCCTCATTTTACCAACCTCAGAAGGATGGAAGGCTGAGTTGACCTGAGCCAGCTACCTGAGAATCCAGCTTCCTCTGGGATCGAACTCGGGTCATGGGGAGAGTTTCGGTTGCAATATTGCTGCCTACCACTCTGTGCCACACAAGGCTGTCACACGAGGATAGGTGGAAATAGTAATTATTAACATTCTGTTGATTAGATATTCAACAGAATAATGTACAATAATGTATTGGATAATATAATAGTTAAAAAGAGTAATATAGAACGTTAATCCATGTTGATATTTCAGAGATCAAAAATTATGGATTACTTTTGGAAAGAAATCTATAAGCAAATAAGGAAACAAGGTTATCTTTTGCATCTGTCTCTTTCTCTGAAAATATTTGTTTCTGAGTCTACTTTTTCCGTTTTTCATAAGCTTCCTTTCATATTACAAGACCAGCTTTCTGTGTAGTAGCATTATTCAAGAATTGGCATCTGTGTTCAGTGATCACAGTTACAGAACTCTATTAACCTAATTATTAGTCTTTTTAATTCTGTAGAAGCACTTTATTATGGAAAATATACTGATAAAAGGTGACTTTTTTTAAAAAAATGAAGTTTTAATTGTCACTACTTTTACCATTTGTGCTGATACCTTGCCTTGTGCTAGTTATGAGCCATTGTTGCAGCTAAAGTATAATAAAAGTAACACAGTGTTATTTGGCCACCATATGCTTGGCAGTAGCAATTCACAGAAGACTGTTTGAAACCCCGTATAGCCTACTACTTTTCTAAAGGCAAAAGATTTCCTTTTCACTACCTATATGATTTGTTAATGAATTTTGGGTATATTGCAGAATCACTGTCAAACAGTTGATAGAAAATGGGAAAGGTTAATTCCCTTCACTCCCATCTGCAGCTGAGAGAGAAGAAAGAAGCTATACAAGCCAAGAAAGCATATGTTTTAAAGATATTTGGGTTGCATGGAAGGAGTGTTTGCTTTAGCACTTAACCATAACATACATGGAAGGTTATGTAATAGAAATCATGGGCTCTTGCCTCTTGCAGACCCTAAATTCACATTCAGGGAACATATGGAATAGCCTTTCTATAACAATGCCATGTGTTGGGACTGTGACTCCCAGAATTTCCAAACTGAATGGCTATTCGGAATTCTGGAAAATGTAACTATAATATGACTTAAAAGCACCAAGTTGAGAAAGGCTCTTCTATAACATGATAGCCCAAAGAGAAGCTCTATCTATAAAAGACACGGGTACTCAAGACTGAGACATTAAAGAGATCCTTGAAAGGAGGTTTCCTAACAAGATAACAGATATCTATGCATACCACAAAATAATCCAGCTGAGAGGTTCACTGTGGAATTGTGTCCAGGGTCAGCAGTACTGTTAAGTTCATTTATCTTGGGATCTAAACAGACATCTCTCCCTCTCCTTTTCTCTTTTACTTACACACATGCACAGCCTTTCCCCCCTTCTGGCCTATTTTTCCCTTACTTAGAAAGGGTACTAATGAGCTACTAAGGTTTTCTAGTCATCCCCCAACATTCGAGCAATCCAGCATCATCATGAAGGCCTCTCAAAATTGCTCTAGAGGGAAATACAAGTGACACACTTATTTTAATACTAATTTATTTCTTAAATAATTGAAAGACTCATAGTAGTTTTCAACTATTTTACATTCTGTTTTAATTGGCAGGGTTCCCACGCTGCACTCAAGCCATGATTTATGAAATCGTAAGTGGCTGGGGTTTCAGTGCACCTTATGCCATTATGGCTTAAGGGTATCTCTTGAATGAATTAGAATTGTAAAATATGTTAGAATTGTAAAATATGCATATATATTCAAATGAAAGTGTTTGCTTTCACATCAGCGTTTACAAAACATACAGATCTCTTGCTGCCATAGATGCAAGAATACCAAGAACAGTAACAATGCAACTAAAAGAACTGAGAAAATCATTCATATACTTCCTTGAATAACTGCTATGGCAGCCAAGTAGCTAAGAAAACCTCAGCTCCTAATCCAGTGAAATGTCAGAAACTCACAGTCTTAGTTTGTTGCAGCAAACAGGGCTAATGCAGCCTCAGTATGAATGCACTGACTGAAGCTTGTTTAAGCCAGACCTCACTTTGTCAGAGTGTAAAGGGGAGGTTTATGTGAACTGGAGACTTGAAATGTAAAAGAAAGGCATTCCTCCCCCACTTTTTTTTTTAACAATTCAGGTGCATGAAAAGGTCAAGAAAGATAGCAATAGGTGTGCCCAAGTATTACGGAGAGTTCAAACAAGAATCCACTTTAAAAAAAAGTGCAGGATCCAGTCAGCATGGGTGGGTCCCTATTCCTGTTAAGCAGCAAGAGTAATACAAATGCAGATGACGTTAAGTACAAGATGAAGTTCTTGTATTGATTGTGTTGACACAATCAATATGTTCAATACAATTAATACAGACCAGTCTTTAGAGCAGAGATTTTCAGATCCCAAAAAACAGCACACAATTTGCAAGTTACTGCAGACATCCATTTAAGGGCTAAGCTGACAAGGTTCAGAAGCCAACTATGAAAAACATTTTATTTGGTCAAGGAAATACCAATATTCTTCCTATTTTAAGCTTTTATCATGCATTTCCTTTTATGGGTAGTAGGGTAACTTTTTTTTCCTACCAAAAGAAGTTAGAAACTCATATATGTCCTGGCTGTCCACCAAGAGAAACAAACAAACCTTTCAGCACCACATCTCCCCTCACAATGCCCTTAAAGATAACCATCGGCAAATGAATGATGAGAAAAAAGGATGACTAAAAATAGCTGATTCAAATGGTGGGGACACTGACTGAAGTAGTCTGTCCCTGAAAGGAAAAAATAAAAACAATGTCTCACTCTTCTTAGCTTTCCTTAAACACAATGAATTCAGATGGATCTTGCCCACAGGCTTATTTTGTACTTTTTGCGGCTAGCCTTCTGCTAAGCCATTTTAAGCTGTTCTTATTTTGAAATAAGAATTGCTAACAGACCCAAAAGAGGTGGTTTCTTATGCTGCATTTATGATATATATATATATATATAAATAAAAGTAATTTTTCTACAGCCCTTGCATCAAAAGAATATGGATACAACACATAGCTTCAGAAAGCTGCCCTAAAGAGATGATAATGATGTCCAGGAGTGAAGCTCTTGGCAACAGTACAGAAGACAAGGTTTTCAGCATCCAAGTCTAGCCTACAGCATGGGAATTCCTGACAGTTTCCCATCCCAACACTAACCAGTTCCAGCCCCACTTAGTTTTTTCAAGGTTGGCCAAAGTCACCTGCTGTGACTGAGAAAAAAAACTCAGCTATATATTATCCTCTTCCAAACAATGAAGTATGAGAAGATCAGAAAACTTGTATATTAAAGATGTAAGCGTCAGAATGGATATAGCTGCTGTTTGACAGATTAAGAAAAACCCAGGAGCCTAATCATTTGATATTGACAATGGTTCTTCTTTTTCAAATCTTCCACTGATTCCCAGGAACAATCCTACCAGGATATCGTTATTACCAAGTCATTTTAAAATGCCAAAGAAAAAAATAAGTGGCAATACCTTCCAGAACTAATTCTACTTTAATATCCAGCTCTTTCCAAAGGACCTAACTTTAGTTGTTATATATCTATATCTTTATCTATATCTATATCTATATATCTATATATCTATATATCTATCTATCTCCTCTCTTGGGGGAGATGGGCAGTAACTAAATTTGAATAATAAATAAAATAAATTATATATATGTACGTATGTATGTATGCATATCATTACATCCTAAACATATTATTTAAAAAATCTGAGATCTTATGAAGTCTAAAATGGCTTCCCATTCCACTGCTGTATAGAAGTGTTCAATCCTCATAATTAGCCACAGAGGCTGAGAATCCTGGGAAATGAAGTTCATTATATCTGTAGGATGCCAGGCCGGAGAAGGTTGGTTTAAAAAGATTTGATAGATTAATTGAGGCCATCTGGTGATGTTTTAAATTACAACATACTCTAAACTATGTTTCAGCCCTATTTTATCTGCATCATATTGCAGTTATATTACATCCAAGTCTCTTTTCTTCTGTGCTTACCTTGTATGTATGTTTCTGTAAAGCTGCACCATATCATGCATTTTCAAGTGCAGCAATCTTGCCTATACTAAACATTATTTTATGTCTTCTAAATGCACATCTGAGTTTTCCATCCAATGAGTCCATCTTTTTCTTGTACCATAAAGCAAGTTAAGCATAAGAAATTTGCTGTAGCAAGAGTAGATTTCATAATTTCATAAAAATTTCATAATACTTTTATATATTTTCATAATATACAGCTAACATACAGCAAACCCACTTGATTCATCCATTCATGCAAGTCCAAAGTCCTAAAATTGAAATCATTCTTTCAATTGCAAACACATCACTACCATATTCTACTAAAGATGTTAGACCAATAGATAGATTTTAGTGACAGAAACGGGCTTTAGAAGCTTGCTTAAGGATGGCATATGCCTTTATGGGCGACAGAAACCAATTTCTGTTTACTGTTGTTTTTAAACCTAGCTGTGCATGAAGCAATGTTTTTATGCCAACTCCCAACAGAAAGGCCATAAAAATAACTAGCTTTCACAGACTAGAATGAATTGCACGCATGAGTGCCCCAACCTAACAAGGTCACAACAGACAGCAAGAGAACATAAACAGCCCTGCTTCTTTGTTCTTGCATTTCTTTATCAGCATTTAATTACTAGCACTTCTGGCTACACTGGGAAGGGAAGAGTGCTATGTTGAACACTCAGTTCTGATGTAGTTGAAACACAACCTAGTTCCCTTCTATTATCAAGAAGCAATTGGTTGGCATACCAGAATGAAGTACATTATTTCCAGACTAAAAAGAAGTGCCCGTGAACACTAAATGTTAACTTTAATCTAGAGTGGTGAGAGGAACAGAGTTGCACACACTGATTACATATTTAGGATATAGTTTGGTCAGCTTGATTACCAAGATCTAAATCAGCAAATACAGTTCAGTCAAGTCATGATCTATTCTTTGCATGCATAAAAAATTTGTATTCTCTTCAGACAGACTTTCCAAGCAGATTTTCCAGTTGGTCTTGTGCTAAGACTAGTTGCAACATGAGTTGGGCAGTGAAGAAATACGATAAATAATTAAATAAGACTAGGCCCTGAGTATCAAGATCCCTGCTGATATCTTCCTCATGGTCTGTTAAAACTCCCTGCCTGTTTAAATGTTTGTGTAATCTCTTTTACTAAATAAATATATGGGAAAACAAACATGCTTCAACAGGAAGCAACAGCATCAAACATAATGGATATTTTCATCAATGCTTCTGTGCCTCATGATGATCCCAGAGGTATTTATAGAAAATAAAAAGGAAGAGATGGGAGCTGAAGCCCAGTTCTTTGTTTGCTTTCTGGTGCATTCAGCATCCACTAAGGCAGTTGTCTTGTGAAAGATAAAGACCCCCTCAGGATGAGCTCCTGGTGACTGCATGGACACCTCTTTAGAGATTTCTTTGCAACAAAACAAAAGAGGTTTCCAACTGCCCTTTTCCAAGATGTTTTTCAACTTCCAGTCAAGCCTACAGGCCTGGAATTTCCTGGTGATGTTCAGCCACTTTCTGATCCTATTTAGCATTTTTTTCCCCCAGATCAGCCAGCCAGAATGTACCTCCTTGATCCCCCAAAAGCTGGGGATCTGTGGGTCAGGCTTTGAGAACAATATTACATAAATAGAAGTCTGGTTGGTTTTAGAAGTACTAACGTATCTATTTCAGGAATTAAAATTGTTAGAACACAAAGAACTTTAGTATACTGAAAACCTCTTTAGTTACCATAACATGGTTTGGGATTCTTTCTTGAGTTTACAAAAAAGAACTGCCACTTTCCTGTCTAAAATCGAAAGTGTTTATAGTAACCTACTTAAAACCACTCAAAATTCAAACTTTATACATATCAGCACAGTATATTACAATTGATCACAGCTTCCAATAGAAGAGAATACATGTAGCTCAGGATTGAACTGTGGAGTCCTTGGTGCTCTCTGAGCTTGGTTGTTTGCATGCAGATGTTTTATTACCCAACTTGGTAACATCATCAGTGCGAGTGAGTGTGGGGTTTGCTCCCTGTTTATATACAGTCAATGTATGTATCAATCATTGATATATTCATTGATATATTTATATACAGTCAATGTTTATAACAACCATTAATAAATTTATTTTCTTAAAGTGATAAACCATTCTGGGCAACAAGAACCAAAACATAAAAATAATATAGTTCTAAGTATGCTCGGAAAGGGAATGAATACTAAACTTTAAGTTTGGTACTAACATACATATACTCCAACTGTTTTCCAGGTCTATTCATAAAATAGACAAAATACATGAACTACCCAACTTTACATATTCAGTATATCCACAAGATACTTAAGAGGCAGCTATCTGGTAATCAGTACTGATGATATGATTTTTACAATTGTTAAAACTTTTGTGTTCCTGGATTCCCTACTTAGTGATTTAATATCTTTATCATTAGATACATCATCATCTGAACTGCATTTTTTTGTAAAATTCTGAAAAAAGGTACAATAAAATTGTAAATAAATTTCAATAGATGTAGTTCAGTCTACTGTTGGTTAGCTATATTTCCTTAAATAAAACAACAAGCTCCTCAATTTCTTATTTTACTGATAACAAGAGGGCAATATAGCATCTTCTATTCTACAGAAAGTATTTACAAAATATGCAGATCTAGGCAATCTAGGATGAATTAAAATATCTTAGTAAAGTTTCTTGAAAGTGCTGACTTGCTGAAAAAAACATTTTTAAACTGTGACATTTCTTTTTGCATTTCTTTTCTATTTCCTTTGTCTATGATAGCCACCTTGCTCTCATTTTATAAGGTCAGGACACTTTTTTTTGCCGTTGACTATCATCACACACAATAAGGGCCCTTTTATAGATATTGTAACTTAAGCTTCCTTTTTATTGTAAGCATCAGGCTTTGCAAAAATTAATGCACTAGGTTGAAATAGCAACAGGAAAGTCTTTCTGGCTATGAGAGCACAGTGCTGCCCTTTCACAAGTCATATCCACGTTTCTTGTCTTAAGCAATGTAGGATTTTCCTAGTTAGTAACCAGCCCAGCCTTCACAAATTAAATTACAGTTCTCTTCCCACAGCAATCACTCTCCACCCACCCCCTTGATTGATGTATGATGTACAGTGAAAGCAGCCTCTCTCAAACACATATTCAGAAACCAAATTTAGCCCAGAATGTCTGTGTCTAGATGTACAGATCCCATTAAGTTATGGTTTGTTTTAGGCATGATAATAGAATAAATCACAACAGCTGTCACTAAGCCATGGACCTCAGCTTACAAATAATAGTTGGATTAACATCAAATCAACACTAGGCAAGTCACACAGTATCTTAACCCAGAATATGAACCAAACCCCTTTTCCCCTTTAACAAAACTGGATTCTGAATTCCACCCTGTAGCTCAAATGACATATTATATTCCATATCATATGGCATTTGTAGGTCAACAGAAAATGAGCATGCCATTGAAATAAAATTTAAATAGGAAAAATTAGTTAAGTGTTCATTCCTGCCACATCCAGTGAGTCACTACTTCTCTTAAAGTTCAGCTGAATTCCAAAACTGCATACCCCATAGTAGGTATCTTAGCATCCAGCAAAGATATTGTTATTAAAATACTTATTTGCAAAGCTTTTATTGACACATGATACAGCAGGTTATGCTTAAAAGGCTTTTTAAACATGCTTACCCGAGAGATAGTGAGAGGCATGTTGAAGTCCTTCCCACCTTGGAGCCTGAACCCCCAAGGAGCTGGACCCAACAGTGAAACACTGTAGTTATTCATGGTATTCTGCAGTTAGGTTGTAATTCCCAGGAGGAACAATCTGTAAGAGACATTTGAAGATTTTGAATACTATACACGCCACCAAAACTTCCATAATATATAGTTCAGATGCTAATATTTTGACTGGGTTCATACACTGCACTACGCTATGAATAGACCACAGTGGCTGGGATCACACAATACACTAACCCACTTTATGTCTTAGCACAAGGCATGAATCCAATCACAGAATCTAGGCAAATCACAGCAACTAGGAAGCTTCCCTCAAAATTTATTATGGACAACCATACAGTGAGTTATTTTATATACTTTCTTCCAGGAATCTTGAACATTCCATGGAGAGAAAAGGTGGATGTTTTAATTATGGTTTGTTGACTAAGCCACGATGACTCAATTCACACATGACACTAGCCTGAACCAAAGAAAGCACAAATTTTGACTTGGCAGAAAGTACAACTCAAGCCAAAGTCTATTTTCTTTCTTCTAGGCAAGGAGATCTCTCTTCCCTCTCTATTCTGGAATATACAAACAACCCAGATGGAGAATGACTGATCCCTTGCTTTGAATGATATTTCAGAAGAGAAATGGGCATTTTCAACTTTCAACTTCTGAGTTTTGAGAAGAGCTTCCTTTTCTACAGTCTCCGTGCATGCAAAAAAAACCAAACAAACAGTAGCCATGAAATCATGAATAATGTCCTACTCAGAATTAGTGGCTCTCAGCTTTCAACTTATATGAAGTCTCTGAAGACCTTCTTGGAGCTTCTGAATTCCCCCTCCCCCCAACATACACACACAAACATGCTAATGTTCCATTATTTGTATTTTTATACTGCCATTATGAGGAGAAAATTGGGTATATATATATATATATATAAAACCATACAAAATATGTTTGTGCCTAGAAATTTAAAAGCACCCAGCCCTAATTTCACCAGCACATTACTCCCCTCTTTATTTTTCCTCCTCCTTTGTGAGCAAAGTGGTTCTGAAAAGATTTCAGGAGATTTCAGGAGTAAAATGCAGAATAAATTTAAGTTGTGGTGTTGCTCAGAGGCTCTAGCTGAGCCTAGCAAAGGAGTCTTATTCTCTTACAAAGGGAAATGCTTTACATGGATATGTTATACAAAATTCCTGGCATTTGTCTGTTGTAGAATGTGCTGAAAACCCAGCAGGCAAAATGTTCTAGATGTCATTTGTTTTCTTTCTGCAGTTCTAAAGTCACCCAAGGTGAGAATTCTAGCAGTTCAACTTCCAGAGGCTGTGGATGTCATATTGTTGCTTTGAGCATACCCATGGTGAACTAAGCCAAGCCATGAAAGAGATTTTTGGATTGAAACTCACTTATAGTTGAAGGATACTGATTATCTTTATCACACTGAAATCAATCATGAGTACGTTAGCTTCCATTGTAGTATAGAGGTCTATCTGAAACAAGGCTAAGTCATGGCTTGTTTAACCACGGCTTGAGGGATAGGCCAGAACTGTGGCCAAAACTATTGTGGTCGCTGAAAGATGAACATGATAGGAAAGTGTTAACTCCATCTCTGCCTGCTAGAAGACTTCCTCCTCCTCCTCCATGGAGGAAATGCCACCTTTTCATCTGCAAGTATTGACTTCAACAGAGTGTAATTTAGCCTTTTCTTTATTGAATGAAACTCAGTATAAGCACATCACAATTACAGATGGCATGTATCATTGTAATCTGATCTCTGGTTACATGAATCTCCTTTCAATCCATCCTCTGCAGAAGGCAGAATTAAGGCTGACAGGGAGAGAGGTCTGCTTTAGGAAGAAAAAAAGCCCTACTTTCTATCAGGAAGAGGTGGAGTTAACTCTTTCCTGTTGGTTTATCTTTTGGCCATGGAGAATGACTGGGTGTCTTCCTTGTACCTAGCCACAAACCACAATTTATGAGCAAAACACATTATAACTTAGCTGAAGGCTCTGAGCACAGACTAAAAAATAAGCAGTCTGCTAAGTAAGCTTTTTATTCTTTCCAGGGCAATAGAATGTTGGAAATAAATTAAAAGGGATTGGTTTCTGTCTGTCCAGCTATCAGCAGTATAACTGTCCAAAAACTAAAGTGACTGAATTTAGTGTGGAGGGAAGTGCCAGCAAAAGAAAGCTAGAGGTCAGAAATAGGCCAGACAACATCACAGGGGCTGTGAAGGAAAACTTTCCACAAAATACTCCCCCAGTGCATCTCTAGTAGAGATGCAGTTGGGTAGCACCTCCAACTGTTCCATTGTAAGAACACCCACGCACTTGCAGTTTCCCTTCTGCAGTTATGACCCACCTTGAACCATATGCAGCCTGCCCTGTGCTTCCAAATATACATATACAGAGGCAACCTGTTACTTTATTACAAAGAAAAAAAGGCAGACGCCTTTATGGCCATTGCTGGCAAAGGGGTTGGGAGTAATTCCATGCAGGCATGGTCTGCATGTTTATCTTGTTTTTCTTTCCAACTTAACATAACGTTGGAAAGAAATTATATAAAGGGGCTCATGATTCTGTCTGTCCATCAGGAGGATAATTCTTGAAAAGTGAACAAAACAGAACCAAATCTGATCTGACTAGGCATTGCAGATAAAAATACCCAGAACCCTCCCCCTGTACATCCCTGTGGGACATGCAGTGGACAGCAGCTCTGAAGGTTGTGGAGGCATCCATTCTAAGCCCATACGTGGTCATGTGACCCCCAGTAGAACTATTATGAAAGGGTTGGAAAGAATTCTAGAAGTCATGCTCTCCATGCTTTGCTCTTTTTTTTCTTTCAATGATTGCCTAAGTATTTCATTTTGTAAGTATTAATTGTTGCCCCTTTCTTTTTTATCCATTCAATCGAGTCAGATTCTTGGAGACCGCCTGGACAAGTCCCTGCAGTTTTCCTGGGAAGGCTTTTCAGAAGTGGTTTGCCATTGCCTCCTTCCTAGGGCTGAGAGAAAGTGACTGGCCCAAGATCACCCAACTGGCTTTGTGCCCAAGGCGGGACTAGAACTCATGGTCTCCCGGTTTCTAGCCTGATGCCTTAACCACTACACCAAACTGGCTCTTTAATGTTGCCCTAAGTCAAGATAATAGGATATTAATGAATGTTAAACTGAAACTTGTAGTGTTTATGGATAAATTATAACATTAAATAGTATGGCATTTTAGTTTATTTCTTGTGAGCCTTTTAGTGTTATAAAAATATAAAAATAGAAGAGACAGCTTCTGCCTAAAAAACATTATGGCACTGTAAGTTATTTGATGTTGAAATCTTGAGCACAGAAAAGAAAAACCCCAAATCTTTCCATTCTAAAAATTATGGCTTGGCTGCTTGTAAAAAATATTTCACTTGCTTAATGTCACTGTATTATGCAAGTGACATGCAGCAGCTGCTGCACTGTACTGCAAGAGGTAAGCAAAATACTTCTAAATGAAGGCTTACATTAATTGAAAAACTTAACAATTCTTATTTTTCCTTATCATCATCAGTCATCATCAATGTCCTTGGTATTTAAGATGTAATTATATTTTTCTATACCACTATTTAATGAGATATAATTATATATTAAATTCTATTAAAGGAGCCTTTTAACATTATCTAAGTGAGCAATAAATAGATACCTTCTTAAATGAAAGCATAATTAAAACTTCCCACTTTTAAAGAATATATTTATCTTTATGGATTTAGTAACAACTGCTACCAATAGTGCAGTAAGGATAAGCAAAAATAAGAATTGTTAAGTTTTTCAACTAATTAATTCAGTTAGTACCAAAGGCCTTTTAATCAATACTTGATCACAATCTTGGAGAAGCCAGCCAGTACCCTTTGTATGAATTAATGGATTAAAACACTACCTTAAAAATTAAGCCTAACTGATTTTGGATATGTTGTTATAAGTTTAGAAGCTGTTTGGAATAATATATGGGATTCATTAGTATTTATAGCACAAGCACACTAGCATAGATTATAAACAGTCTGTCTCACTGCAAAAGTTACTTAGAATTAAGCAAAACACTTTCAACAGTGTCTTGGAAAGTAGAATACTTTTCCTCTAGTTTTAGATATCAATTTGATGATTTTTAACATGCAGGTCTTAAGGGGGGAGGACTAGAAATAATCAACTACTAAATATCACCAGTAGTTCTTAAGACCAATAATCCCATCTATTCCATGACACTAAGGCAGATTCCAAATGCTTATTCTACTCACAAGCACACATTGAAGATAGTATCTGAAAGCATTACTGAAAAAAGAATTCACCAGAATTTACTGAAATAAGCAAAAACTCTTTGAAAAGCTTGTCTGTAGATCCTTTATATGAAATCTACATTTTCATCATGGTAATAAGAGAGATGGAGAATATTGGTACTTTCAAGCATATGCAACTATGCACATAAAACAAATGCAGAACTTGTGCCCATCTGCATACACTACCAGAAATTCCAGACCCCTGTTAAATCTTGGGAAACATTCAAGAACTGTTACTAATTGGTGTCATAAATTGAACTACAATGTATCAACAGCTACAAAGTTGTGGGGAAAACACATTTCATATATGGGATTTGTCTACAGTATTTGGCAGCTGCCAAAAAGGCATGAAGACAAAGAAGAAATGGCATCAAAGCAAAATTCTCACAGCTCTGCATTACTTCGTCACCCTGCTATGAAAATATTTTGGCCCAGTTTTCTTTTAATTATTATTCCCACTGTCTTTTTAACACGCCCGGAGTTACTGATTTACCAACGGGCAGTCGCGCCACTGAAGTAAAGTCTTGCTGATGAAATGAGTTTTGGGGGGGGGGGAGAGGAAGAGAGAGATCCGGAAAAAAGAAAAGCCAAGGAGCCGAAATCTGAGCCAAACTGTAATCCCGGAGTACCAAGCAAGAGTAAACTGGGCAGTTGTTGCCGCTTTTCAACTCTTAGATTACAAGTCTTTAAAGGGGGGGGGGGGGAATCGAACAAACACCTTATAGCAGCACTTTAGCGCAATATCTGTTAAAAAGCACACCACGGGAAGGGCCGGATCAAAAAGGGAAACGTTTCACGACGGAACTATGGGTTAGGGCGTGAGACGCGTCTGTCCGTTACTGTAGTCCCGTCTGGTTCTGCCCAAAGCGCTCCCATCGTAGCGGCAACCCGCCCCCCCCCCCCTGCCCTAAGAAGACTCCTTCCGTCCCCTAACTCAATGCAAACTTTAGCCGGCGTCTCGGGAGAACACGAATCTATCCACTCAGCCCTCCCATTCTGCAAGGTGCTGCGGAAGCGCCTCTTCCCCCTTGCCCACTAGCGACGCGTTCCTCCTCTAGGCGTGCAAAAGCCTCCTTTGCCCACTCGCGCGCGCCCCGTCGCACGCCCGTTATTTACCGCGACCACCTTTCAGGAAAGCTTTCTCTACCGCCCCGGGCGGCTTGGCTCGGCTCGCCCCCCCACTCCGTCCCTCCCTCCGCAGGGAAATCGCCTTCTCTCCTCCGCAAAGCCCGTCCGCGACTCACTTGCAAGGCGGAGGCGCTGGAGACGCGCGCAGTGGCAAGAGGGCGCCTGGCACCACAGACCGCAGGCGTTACCGCCGACTTGCGTGTGCGTGGAAGAGAGCAAACTCCAAGCCGAAACCCTCTCGCCCCCAGCTCTTGTTTGCACTTCCGCCCCTTTCTTCGCTCCTCCCCCCGCCGGCTCAGGAGGGACGGCGAGGTTGGCTCCAGCTGAGCGGGAGAGAGGGGAGGAGGGCTACCTTCCGGCGCTGGCGGGCGGTGCGCTCTCCTAGAAGCCCGGGGCGTCTGTGGGATCGCTGGTCGCGGCAGGAGCAGAGCTGCAGTCTGCAAAAGAAAGAAGAAATAAAACCTTCGATTTAATGGGAAAGCTATCGAAACCCTGCCTAAATCAAGTGCAGTAATCACGTTTACAGGCTTAAATTTCCAAGTCACTATTCTGGGGAAAATTATCACCGTCTGAGAACTATATCCGCCTTTCCAAATCGAGTTCGAAATTATTTTATTCCCAAATAAATACGCACGAAAGCACACTCACTCGATCGATAGATAGATAGGTGTTTGTGTGCGTGTGTGTATGCACGCTCAACAGGGACCTGCATGTTACTGTTACTCTGGACTGTTGCCATCTTTGCTGTCATCTAGTGGTCGTTTGGATTTTCTCGGGCGCAACATTCATTTGTTTCGGTTACCCCAATAGACCGAACGTTTATTTATTTATTTATTTATTTATTTATTATACTTGTTGGTTTCTGGTGTTCCCCAAGCTTGGATTTTTTCTTGAAGACATTTCATTACCAGACTAACAAGGACAAATATGAAACCAAGCTCAGAGAACACAAAGAAACCAATAATTCAACCCTGAGCTATGTGTATTCTTCACTATTGTGTTGTTTATTATGTTTAATCTGAAGACTCTGGGCTATGTATAGTAAACAAAAATACCGAGCAAAAACAACATAATAAAATCCAGTGAAAAAATCAGAATACCGCCCTTTCATCAAGGGCAATGGGACTTATTATTATTATTATTATTGCCCAAGGGTCAATGGGACTTATTATTATTATTATTATTATTATTATTATTTGTAGTACTATTAGTTGAAGTAGTGCTTATAAAATTATCTTCATATAGTAAATTTTGGGGGTCATTGAACAATCTGAAACTTCATGAAGGGGTTGATGAGCTGAAGAGTTTGGAGACCCCTTCCTAGGGAGACAGTATTGCACAGGAGAGGCTACTGCAGAGAAGGCACAGTATTTCAGAATGTAACTACTGGCATCACCAAATTTGGGGCCGAGTTCACTCATTGAGTAAATTATTTGTGTTAAATGTGATTTGATGAATAAGCCACAAGATTTACACATTGTGCTAAGCCATAAACTATGCTTTACCAAAGACAGATCTAACTAAATCCAACCACCGTTACATGATACAGGAACTCAAAGCAGGGATACTGCTCACAATTTTCAGCAGTAGCTGATTGTCAAAGATGAAGACTGAGCAAGAAGTAGGCTCCAGCAGACCAGGACAAATCGTCACTGCAAATCAGTTTTTTAAGGTAAGTAGAATTGTCCAATGCTCCCTGCTTAATGCAGCATTCTAGAGATGCAAGCCTGGTCCTGAATCTGCTGACAGAAGTTTTGTTTGAACCAGATTAGATTGCCAGCCTTAAAAAATAACTTCCTAGCATGCTTGTTCACGTCTGCATTGCTTAACCACCCACCATGACGTACATATTCATCATCTCCTAGCCTGAATGAAGCTAATTCACTTGTCTGCAGCAAAAAAAGCCTTATTCTCTCTGACCAATCCATGTAGCTCACACAGGAATGAGCAGAGGCTACCTTGGCCTCTCTTTGTAATGAGATCTTGGCGTTCTTCTCTTATGATGTCCATTCAGTGCTCCCAGTTATGTCCTTGAAGATCAAACCGGGAGTACAGAAAACTTCTGTCTGAACGTGCCTGGCTTATAGTTGATTCATACAGTGAAATATCTGCTTAATTAGGTCTGCCAAGTCTGTGTTGCAGTTTGGACAACCGATAGTAAAGAGACACAGAAACCTACTTCTTTGTTGCCATCTAGGCTCACCCAGAGTTTTGCAGATCTGGTAACCCTAACCTGGTGGTCAGTAGAACCTATAATGTGTTTTATCTCATTTTGATTTTGTGGTTGCCCACTTCTTTTTTCCTATCTGCTCTGATATTCTAGTTACAGGCCCATCAATGCTATGGTTATTTCATCCCCTTGCACACAAAGTACCCATGAAGGTCAGATATAGTCTTGTTCACACAATAAACTAAGCTATAACATGGTTTGTTTGCTAATGGGTGATGTGAACCCAGCATAAACAATTATTTATGGTTAACTGTATTCCATTATGAATTAGTCATTGGACTATAGATAGGCCAATCATGGCTTATTGCCATGTATGTTTACAATCTTCCCCGCCCCCAATATATTTATATTTGTGTAGAGTCACACACTTCTATATGTTTATACCAGAGTTCTGTTCTGAGCTCAGAAGAAAATGCAAAGAGAAAGAGAGAGAAAGAGAGAGCACTCTGCATGTGCACTGAGAAAATCTCAAGCCAGGATAATTATTCACAGTCTGTGTTGAAGTAAATCCACATTCTGTTTGTTTTTTTTATCAAATTTATATAGCCGCCCATCTCACAAAAGTTACTCTGGGCAGCTGACAAGCAGAATAACAGTTAAAACCACATCACAATATAAAAAACATGAAACATAAATAACAACAACAATTAAAACATAAAAGAATAAAAACATAAGAAAAACCCAAGATAACAGGAGAATAACCATCATTTAGCCTCATACAACCACTTTGCAGGCTCACCATGGGATCCCAGGGTTGATGGAAGAACCACATTTTCAAGGCTTTCTAGAAGGCTAACAGAGATGGGGCTAACCTCACCTCAGGAGAGATAATGTTCCAGAAGGCAGGGGCTACAGCAGAAAAGGCGCATCTCCTGGGTCCTGCCAGATGGAGCTCTTTAGCAGACCAGAAGCATGCCTCTTCTGCTGGACCTGATAGGACAGATAGATGTATCCGGGAAGAAACAACCCCTCAAACAACCTACTCTAGGGAACTCCACTCCACCTCCAACCCCAAGATGGAATCAAGGAGCTCAGGCAGGGAGGTTGCTATGCAGCAGGGAGCTGGTACAAGAGCAACAATCCCAACTGAACCCTGGAGCCCAGGTTAAGGAACAGGGCCTCACCTCTGGCAAGTTGTGGAGCAGCGCCCCTGAAAGCTGTAAGAGACTCCCAGATGACAACCGCCACACCTCCTCCCCTACTGTGGAGTCTAGGCTGATGCCACGCCCGAAACCCAGCTGGCCACATTTCCGAGTGGGGAACACCCTGTCCCTGAACCCAGCCAGGTCTCGATATTACACGCCAGGTCAGCCCTCTCATCTGTGATTAAATCACAGATGAGGGAGGTCTTTTTACAGATCAACGTGGCATTTGGCGGCGGCAAAAGCTTGCTTCTTTGCTGGCTCAGTTGTGACTAGGCCTGAAAAAAAAATCAGGGGAAGTATGCTTAACTGCAGCTAACTTCATCTGTATGGGGATTTGTATTTTTTTTTTTTAAAGAAAGAATAATTCCCTTATTTTTTCTTTAGGTTAGGAAGTTGGCAACATTCAATGCCCAGTTTACATTTTGAGCCCTAAGATGAAAAGCAAGAAAGGAAGGTACTTGTTTTGAGTTACTATTGGCAGAATATTAAAAATGTTTTGGTTCTGTTCTTTCGGAAGGTAACCCACAATGCTCTTAAAGATTATTCTAAAGTAGGCCACTTTGTTCTGAGTCTGTAACTTTTGGGGGGGGCATTGTTTTGTTTTGTCTGCAATATTCATGATAATCAGGGAAATTGATAGATTAAAATAAATCTGATGTTTGTGAGTTTTGAACCCATACCTAGATGATAATTCCCAACCTGGTTTTATACACAACAAGAAAGAAATGGCATTATTCTACCATCAAACTTTCCAAAACTGAAGCCAAATGACTGTTTAGTTGCATCACCTTGACGACAAGGATTGGGTGTACACAGTCTACTGCTTGACCTCTAAAGGGCAGGACTAGTCATCCCAATTCAGAAGTGATTGTTTGTTACACCCTGTTGCTGTTTACCTTGCCCAAACATTCATACCATAATACCAGCCAATAAATGTCTAAATACAGTTTCCATTTGGGCCTTTAGAAATACATACCATAGTATAATATACACATATAGTCAGATAGGTGTCAGGTTTGGTGCTAGGGTGAAAAAAGAGAAACACTCATATAATTACCATTTTCCCCTAGGGAGAAAAGAAAATATTAGCATGCTATAGCATGGCAGCTAATGAATCTAGTGACTTATACCTCATCAGCTGACAGCCACAATAAATGCCTTACACTGAAGGAAAATACATTTTGGTTGAGGTCTGGCAGCAGTTTTAGGTTAATAGTATTAGTAATCATTTTTGTGGCTTGCTCATAATCTTGAACTATGAACTGGAATTACACAGAGCACAACCAGATCCAGAGTTCATCTCTGTGGAAATTAATAGAGAAACCTATTGATTAGAACCAAACTATATGTTACTCCTCTAATGGAAGAACTCATCAAGATTGAAGCAAAGGTCTGTCTAGTTTAAAATCTGGTTTCACAGGGGAAATTATACTCTCTTGTTCTCCAGCCAAATGTTATTCGGAGGCAAGCTGACCATCTTGGAGTCACTGACAGAGTCCATTTGTTTGGATGTAATGTAAAGTCTCCTTCAATTCAAGTTCAGCTCCTGATAATTTCATGAATGTGTCCATACGGTTTTCCTTGCAGTTACGTATATGAAAACAGCTTGCTACTGTCTTGTTCTGACATTTTTTTTTTACTTAGTGATAGTCGAGACAACAGTTCCAGTGATCTCCCATACAAGTACTAACTATGTCTAACTTAGGTTGCCAAGATCAGCCAAGGCTGACTAGAAGCTGTAGTCCCCTTTTAAAACTGCCTATCTTAATGGTTGTCACCACTACTCTGCAGTGATTATTCAAAGGGTAAATTACTCTAGCAATTAATAGGTCTTATAATAATAAACCTTCCTATTTCACATGTATTATTATGATAATTTTTGCAGCCAATCTGTAAGAGTGCTGCATTACTAGATCCCTAATAACAGAAGGAGTGCCTTGGACTGCAAGAAGATCAAACCAGTCCATCCTCCAGGAAATAAAGCCAGACTGCTCACTTGAGGGAATGATATTAAAGGCAAAACTGAAATACTTTGGCCATACAACGAGAAGACAGGACACCCTGGAGAAGAAGATGATGCTAAGGAAAGTGGAAGGCAAACGGAAGAGGGGCCAACCAAGGGCAAGGTGGATGGATGATATTCTAGAGGTGACGGACTCTTCCCTGGGGGAGCTGGGGGTGTTGACGACTGACAGGAAGCTCTGGCGTGGGCTGGTCCATGAAGTCACGAAGAGTTGGAAGCGACTGAACGAAAAAACAACAACAATTATAGAAGGAAGGTCTAATGCTAAGCAACAGTGATTCATGGCTTTTAGACTACTGTAAGCCAAAATTGATTAGATAAGCACGTTAAGACATGTGCTAATCTATAAAACATAGATAACAGATCGTATGATTCATGCAACACGCTAGACCAAAACTAAACAAACCATATTAAAATTAAAATTAATTGTCAAATTAATTTTAAGAAAAAATCAATAAGGCCAGTAACAAAAGGGATTAAGGCCTCTTCTGCATAGATTTGGTCTCTAGAGCAGTGTTTCTCCACCTTGGCAATTTGAAGACCTGTGGACTTCAACTCCCAGAATTCTCCAGCCAGCAAGGTTGAGAAATACTTCTCTAGTGCATCAGCAGCATTTTCACAGTGCTCTCAACATTCCTTTGGTCTCCTCACCTTCCCCCCTGAGCTGACCAGCGCTGTTTCCAAATTGGCCAATAGTGGAGAGGTAAACACAGAAGTCAGCAGCCCCGTGCTCCATTCTCATCAGGTTTGCCTTTGTTGCAAGAGAAATACATAAAGGAACATCAAACCAAGAGGCTGCTGTGTGGGAGCTCACGAAAGTCACCGCTCAGAATAGCCAGAAAGCAATGGGGGAACAGTGGCAGGGCATCACTGCACTTCCAAGATGGGAAGGGAAATCTCAGGAGGTGGAAAGAGGAGACATTTTCCTTCTCACAAGGATCTCTCTTCTCCCCCTTGCCCTCCCACCCTCCATATTTATGTTTGCACTGTACAGCATTTCCTCTGGAGCAGCCACTGAGCTAATTAACTTTTGAGGTTAATCAGCTCAGTCTATGAAGTCTGCCTTAACTGAGCTTGTTTGTAGAAGTGTTAAGTGGTGCCTGTCCAGTTAGGTTCAAAGAAATGAAAATATTGCAACACATGATAAATCTCCTGTTTGCCCATTCCAAAGGAGATTCAGACCAGGGGAAATGCTGCTTGTCTACATATTAGGGGAACAGAGTTCATACACAATATGAATTTAATTTTTAATGGTAGGGTCAGCAGTTGATGTATGGGGTCTTTGACAGGATCCATTGAGGCTGTTCAGATACTTCCCTCTGTAGCACTCAACCCTTTTTATCTAACACAGGTGCTATTTTATTTATTTATTCTTATCCTGCCTTTATTATTTTTACAAATAATTCAAGGTGGTGAACATATCTAATACTCCTTCTTCCTCCTATTTTCCCCACAACAGCAACCCTGTGAAGTGAGTTGGGCTGAGCAAGAGTGAATGGCCCAAGCTCACCCAGCTGGCTTTTGTGCCTAAGGCGGGACTAGAACTCTCAGTCTCCTGGTTTCTAGCCCAGCACCTTAACCACTAGATATTACAATGGCCACAAGCCTCTTCCTCACAAATGGATTTAATTGGCTGTAATGGGTATGGAATTGGGAAGCACAAGCAGTGGCATTATGGAATTATTGAGGGCGATATGCTCAGGACTTCCTGAAGGTTGAAGTGGGATATGTCTGTTGAGGTAGGAGCCCAAAGTAGTAACGCTCTGAAAAAGAAGACTGAGTTACAGTATCTAAATAGGTACCAGTCTGTATCCTCCCAGTCTCCAAGGCTCTTTGAGAGTAACCATGGTAGTGAAGTCAGCTTCAAAGTCAGCTTAAATATTTATTTATTTATTTATTTATTTATTTATTTATTTATTTTTATCCCACCTTTATAATTGTTATAAATAACTCAAGGCAGCAAACATACCAAATACTCCTTCCTCCTCCTATTTTCCCCACAACAACAACCCTGTGAGGTGAGCTGAGCTGAGAGAGACTGGCTGGCCCAAGGTCACCCAGCTGGCTTTCATGCTTAAGGTGGGACTAGAACTCACAGTCTCCTGGCTTCTAGCCTGGAGCCTTAACCACTAGACCAAACTGGCTATAATTAGTTATGTAAAGGTATATACTTACTTATAGTGGTGAAGGGACTTACACATCTCAATGATGTTGTAATGGTATGTTTAGAACCAGAGAGGCATTCATATTGCACCAGCTGGACATTCCTTCATTATCCATTAAGAAAACAGCCTCTTCAGCAGTTTGCACAATAGCCATGAATAAGAGTCTAAGAAAATTTCCACCTTAGGAACATGAGACATAATTTGAATTTTAAAAGGGAAAAACAGTCCAATTGTTGAGATTTCTCTAATTTTATCCAGTTCTCTATCAATAAATCTTGAAAGAAACTCTGGAACAATCTTGCTTTCAAAGAGCTATACTATACCATTGGGAGTGCACACCTCCAGAAGGGATACCCACCATGGGTTAACCATAGATGAGCAATCAGATAAAACATGATCCACTGGAGAAGCAAATGGCAACCCAGTCCAGTATTCTACCAACACCTCTGAAGAATTAGGTTGAGGATGTTTATCATAGGCCTTCTAGAAATTAGAAGAGTAGAACATAATTGTGGTGCAGCTACTTTCCCATGAATACAAGAAGATCCATTGTGAGCTGGAATATTCTGTTACACAGCCTTACTGTAAATGTTATAGTTGGCTTGCTAGCATACCCTCTTGGTATCTAATGCAGAATTGGTTCTTGTAGAGTTAGTGAATGCATGTAGATTCGTCACCCAGGCAGAGATCATTGTTATGAGAACTGGGACTCTATAAATTTGCAAAGTAGCCCTTTATTGAATGCTCAATGATGTAAGCCAGAGTCTCTCCCCAGAGGAAAAAAAAATCCATAACTTTATGAGAATTTTTTCTACAGGCCAAAGCCCATGGTATGCATGACACATATCCTTCCCCACTTTTGCCCCCTACCACCAATCCAGACACATATATTGGTGTGTCACATCTTCAGTTAGAACAATGTGCATTGTCTCAACTTTGTTACAAGGAAGGATGCAGTAACCTGTAGTTAACTTTATATTTACATTAATCAAGCAACTCCTACCTTAATCCATTCTATAAGATTTCCTGAAAATTAAGGAAAAAATGGTCTAATATAGTCTGCCTGCCTGCACAAACACAAAAATAATAGTACTGCAGTAGAATTACTCTTCACTAGCAAAATCTATAGAGCAGACAATTAGTTTCTTCTGCAGCAACCAATTCAAGTAGAGGCCAGCAACTAGCCCAACCACTGCACCGAATATGATGTGGGAGATAAAATAAAATCCTAACTCATTTGCAGTCATTAAGTTATTCATAGCAAAATGAATTGAAACATCCAGACAAGAATTCAGCTCTGGGGAAAATCTGCAGGAAGTATCTCAGGAAGGTTTGGTTCAAGCTATTTGTTAAGGATACCTGAAGGATATAAAGGTCTTTTGAGCAGCTGAAAGAGAGTAAATAAGTTGCTGTCTAATGGCATTTTCTGTTCATATGCAGTCTGGTATAAGAACACACACACAATATGCCACTGTATAAGGTTTACAATACTTATGGCTGTTGAACTCAGTAACATGAAAGGAGATGAGAAGGGCCAAAATCTACTTTCCCACAGTAAATAAAAGTCCAACTGACAAGAGTAGCTGGGAATAGAAATGTTTAACATAGTTAAGCTGCTTTGACACCCCAATCTTAAACAGAACATAAATACCTAGATTAGATCAGTTTCCCCAGCTAGACAATTTATCAAAACACTAATTAACTTAGTGGCTAAATACCACGTTTACAGTAAAATGGATCTGTTCACTGTCAGCAGAAAATGAAACCAGTATCAGACCAATATTTCTAGCTCATAGACAGTGCATATAACATCCCAGATTGCAGCAATGATTAAAACATCCAAGTCTTGATTAACTGTAGCTAAGTCTTCCAGCAGATTCTTCCAGGTGAACTGAAAACCCATTATGCAGAAGAATGGGGAGTTTATTCTCCTGGGTCAGCATGGAAGTGATGACAAAAATTATAGCTTGGGAGTAATTGGAAGTAATGGAGATGGTTATTATCCCTTTGAAACAGTCAGCTTGTCCCTAAGGAAAGAGCCTGGAGGATTCTTGCTTGCATCACATGCTATCAAACACCACCAAGAGATCCAAGTATAAGAAAAGATCTGATAGCAAATTGCATTCACATGTTGAGAAGGAGGTAATTTGATGGTTTTGACCATCATCATAGTATGGAAGGAATGTTTACTTACACTCTTTCATGCACACACACATTAACATACATTTGGAGAGATCATTTTACCCTTACACTATTTATTTTAGGCTTGCAGTTCAGCCATACATTGTCTCCCCATTAAGCATTACAGGTCCATCAAGAATACCCAGAATCTAATAAGGGTGGTAGAAAGAGAAGTGCACCCATCTCTTCTCTTTTTTACACAGAAGGCAAGAAAATGGAACATAAACACTTAGAGAATTATGCGCAGAAAACACCAACTCTGTAATGAATCACAGAGTTTGAAGGGGTCATTTGGATCATTTAGTCCACCTCTTGTTTACAGCAGGAAACCAAATTAAAGCATCCAACAGAGAAGGAAATCTAACTTCCCCTTGAATGCATCCAATGAAGAGAACCTACCACTTTTCAAGGTAATTTGTTCCACTGTCAAACTTCTCTTACTGTTAGGAAGTGGGTTTTTTCCCCCTAAGATTTAAATGGAATCTACCTACTCCTTTTTTTTTATGCAGACATATCTCAGACTGCGTGTCCTCCAAACATGTTGACATCAATTACCAGAATTCTCAGCAAGCTATGCTGGCTGGGGAATTCTGGGAATTGAAGTCCATACATCTTCAAGTTGCCAAGGTTGAAAGACACTGATCTAGCTACTGTGGCTCCCATTGGCCTTTTTTTTGATTGCCTTTAATTTTTCCAAGCATCAGAGCTGGAAAAATATAGCATGCTATTTCTGTACTGTGTCCCTGTAGCAGTACAAAATAAATATAGTTGCAAAATATAGTTGCAACCTAGTGTTTTCTTTGGAAATGAACCTACTTGCCCATTTAAATGCAAATTGAGCTAGTAGGACACATCCTGGGAGTCAAAAGAGTGTTTTGCAGCTGGCCAACCCATTATAGCAGCTTTTTATGAATAGGCCAACCCGCCAGGCAGCCATCTTGTGGTAGTGCCCACAACACACTTTCAACATTCCATATGTATGCAGAGACTCAAAACAGTAACTTCTATAGGGATAGACTATTCATCATAGACTGAAGGAACCTGGGTTTAAAGTTGTGGTCACTGAGTGGCACATAGTTATTATGGGAATTTAATAGGATAAAAACATGTCCTGTCTGCCTTAAACTCCTAAGAGGAAGTCCAAGATGCAAAACAAAGCAAATCGATTGCCTTTTCATTAAGGCAGAATACCATTCAGATGGCCCTCTAGCAAGAAATTGAACATTGAGAAGCTTTTCAGCATCAGAGAATGAGTGCTCTGAATGATCAAACTGTTGCAGATAAACACTGACCTCAGCATATATAGAGATGAAGTTCTCTGTTTTCATGAATTCTACTCATTTACAGCAAAAGCCAACTGTGCATAGAATTGATTGGCTGAGGCTTGAGACTTCACTAATTGACCTTAGTGTGCTACAACCATCCTTTTTTTTTAACTTAAAAAAAAGGAAAGCAGTAAATTAATATTTAATTGCATAAAATGTTTTTGTAGCACTTAAAAAATAATAATAGAGGCAGAAAACTGCAGGAATATCTTAATGAAAAGGGAAACAGATGTGTGTTCAAGTTCTTGATAAATGCAGCTGTCATATGCATTAGAAATGCAATGGAGAAGGAATCCAGGCTCATTCTATGAGAAAATGAAAAGCAGTATAACCAGAATTAAAGATTCATCTCTTTATATTATTGTACAGTAGTTCTCAACTTACGGCCATTCGTTTAACTTATGACCAGTTGCTGCGCTCTGCAATCAGGTGATCACCATTTGCAACCTTCCCTACTGGCTTCCCCAGAAAGTCAAAGGGGAAGCTGGCAGGAAAAGTCACAAGTTGCTAGGGTAAGTCTCCCCCACCCACGTACCCTCCCCCAGTGCCTCTGTGCTCATGCCACACCAGCTACTTGTGCACTGCCATGCACATTCCCTGAGCCTCGCCATACCTCGCACCCTCACGCACCCTTGTGCACCTTCCCTTAGCATCACCACACTTCCCTTGCACCCTCACATCCCCCACACACCCTCTTCGACCCTTACTGCACCTCCTGTACACCCTCGTGCACCCCCACACACCCCTGTGCACCCTACCAGAGCCTTGCTGGGTGTCCCTCATACCTTCATGCACCCCCTCATGCACCCTCCCCCACCTAGCAGCAGCCACTACCTGACTCCTGGCCTTCTTGCAAGCCACCTGAGACTTGCAACTTCCTGCTGGCTTCCCCATTGACTTGGTTGTGGGAAGCTGGCAGGAAGTTACCTTCCCTAACTACCATGGGATTCAGTTAACGATGGCAACCAGAACTGCAGAGATTGCCACCACTAAGTGATGCAATCATGCTTTATGGCCACATGTAAGGAATGCCTAAGACCAAATAAAAGACTCAGACTCTAAATCAAGTTTAAGCTCTGGCTTTTATTTAGAATAGAATGCACACCAGTAAAAAGCTGAGAGTGAGGGAAGCGCGAGTTCCACGGAGTGACAGGCCATCAAGACTTGATAAGTGAGAGGTCGTCCAGCCCCATTCGCCCCTGTTTATCTTCCTGCGAGGTAATGGTCCATTACCGGGCGATTAGACCTCGATATTCCTCGAAAGCCTGGACGTGCCTTTCCAAAGCCCTGATCCTTTCTTTATCAGGGGCGTCAATGGCCGATTACCGGGCGATGGGACCTTGTTTGTTCAGTAGATCTCCCAACCCCATTACCTTCTTTGTCCAGTTTATCGCCCACAGCTCTCCAGCCATTGACACGCATCCGCGCTTTGTCATGCGAGCTGTTACGATGTCGCAAACATCGCAACGGCAATCATGACACCGCATCGCTTAGCAACATAAATTCTGGTCCCAATTGCCTTTATTAGTCAAGGACTACCTGTATATCTATTACACCAGAACTGTTCCGTTCAGTGCCACCAATGTGTCCTGCATGTGCCCTTGCAGTTATAGAAATAATAATAAATAAGATGTTGTTGAATAATAAAGAACATGTTTCACCCCCAAGTCAGCCCAACAAAGACATATTAACCTTGCAGGGCTACATTTTACTTTCTGGAGTTTCTTCAGATACATGAATGAGAAATGAAAAACAGGGATTATTTTTTTTTAAGACAGAAACTTAGCAAAAAAAAAAGCATAGAGATTGCTTGCAAACCTAAGGGAAAGTATAAGTAAAAAAGGAGCAGATGAACAGACTGGTTATGCCTAATCTGAGATGTGGAGATGGGCAGGGTCTGCCATAAAGCGTGGAATTAACCATTAGAAACTGGAGAAACGGACAAGGCACAGCTGACACCAGTACAAGAGAAGATCAGGAGCTGATTGCCAATGTAGATGAAACCTTGCAAGATTGCACAACTGCATAGCTGGAAGCTCTAGGATTCCAAGTAATGCCTGTAAGCCCCAGAACTGTAATTTTTAATGTGATAAAAGAGGGAAATACATTCCTGGGGATTAATAGTAATGATATTTAATTCCAACTAAACTTAAAATTTAAACTTTAACATTTGTTTGAGTTAGTCAAGTCCCATACAAGAGCAAATAAAAGAATTCAGAGGTGCTCTTACAGCTGTATATAAATAGATACAGTTGTACAAACAAGGTTCTTTAACTTCCATGATCTGTCATCTGATAGAATGCAAAGTGAACTCATTACCAGTTGTAATTCTAGGGTATAACCTGAGGTTACCTGGAAGAGGTTGGTTATTTGATTTGAATTAACTGTAAAAAGCTAGATCAGAAGCTGATAACTGAGGATGTATTTAAAAAAGATATACTGTATGTATGAATATGCAAAGTTGTACATAAGGGCTAATTGTAAATCTTAATCTACTTCAAAATGAAAGGTTTCCTTTTTTAACATATGAAGCAGAAAGTGAAGGTGAAAATACCACCAGAAGTATTATATCATATAAAGGACTATTAAAAGAGCAATAGTTAACTTTTGAACTGGAAGAAGGCAATGGCAAACCAGTTTAGCTGTGTTGCCAAGAAATCTGCATAGACTTTTCCACGAGGTCCTCAGATACCAGGAGTCAAGACTGATTTGAAGGCACACCCCCCCCCAAATCTTTTGGAGTATTTTCTAAATCTGCTAACTTTGGAAGGATCATGGAGGAATTACTTTGAAGAAAGCAAAAGTTACACTTGAATATTCTGTATTGATGACAAATTAAAACTGAAAACTTGCAAAATTTGGTGATGGCTTTAAACTGATTGAAAGCTATATTTCTATATTAAACAGAAGCAAGTGATCATTTTAGGGATATAAAATAGCTATTCTATATCTTTAGTCATTTGTTTTAAAAAAATAATTTTAAAAATGTGTTGGCCATCAAAACTAGGTTTCTGCTGTGAGCTACAGTATACCTATGGCATAAAAAACATAAAAGCAATTTGGAAAGTATTTTTTTATAAATAATGCCTCCAACATGAAAATCAACCTAGGACTGCTAGATGACAGTAGCAAATATTTGCCTACCTTAACATTTCTGCAAGACCCAGTTTGGTGTAGTGGTTAAGGCACCAGGCTAGAAACTGGGAGACCATGAGTTCTAGTCCCACCTTGGGCACAAAGCCAGCTGGGTGACCCTGCGCCAGTCACTCTCTCTCAGCCCTAGGGAGAAGGCAGTGGCAAGCCACTTCTGAAAATCTTGCCAGGAAATCTGCAGGGACTAGTCCAGGCAGTCACCAAGAATCAGTGCTGACTCAAAGGCACCAAAACAAACAAACAAATAAAAATTCCTTCAAGCATAGCATCAATGTGATAAAAACTTACTTTGATATATGATTATTTCCCTTATTCTGGGAGGCATAAGGATTGCTGGGAGGTGGGCTGAACTTGGGTTTACTGTCTTCTTCCAATAACTATCCCACTTTGTTGTGGGAATTCAAAGATCTCCAGGTGGGCAGTGGGGAGATCCTAGATTACTGAAGATGAACTGAGAGGTAAGTTTTTCCCATGAGTTCTTATCTTGTCAAACAGTAGTATTACATTGGATGAAGAAAAATTAACTCTTACATGTGTGATATATTGAGATATCCTCCCAATCTGAAAGACAACATAGTATACAACCATTATGTTTGTTTGTTTATTGGATTTATAAAGCCAAACAATCCAAACAATGTGACGCTGGACATTGTTATTATTACTGGTATTGTATACAGTTCACATTTTGTTTTTTATATATATAAAAAGCATTGAGTAATATATGTATGTATGTATATATTTCACATTTTGTTGTTGATTTCATAACAATAACAGGAAATTTTAGAATTAGAGAAGTGCCTATTTTGCCTATTTTGTATTTTTCTTTAGACTTTTTGTTGTTGTTAAGACCGCACTAAAGGAAAAAAACCTTTATTATGTTATTAAAAGATTTACAGCATTCCCTCACAAGGTTACAGACTCTACAGCAAAATTGCCCAACTTGCTATTCCCAGATGTGTTAGAACTGCAAATCCCAGAACTGAAAACCAACACAAGAAGCCATAATGGTTGAGAAGGACCTATGTTGGTTTAGCTGTAACAGACAAACATTTGGAAAATAAAATTAGAGATAATCTCATAATATAGTTAAAACTTGCCAGGACCAACCTATATCTAGAAATTATAGTGAGTGCTATGAATGGCAGGACTTTTGGCGTGGCTGGCCTTCCATTTTTTGGTTTCTTCTATCTCTGTTTTATTACCACAAAAAGCAAAACAAAACCTACCCCAAAACAAAATAAAATGCTGCCTGATTTATTCCATGTGAAAATGTCATGAAAATACCCAGAGAAATCATAGTTTTGAGTGAGAAAAGCTGGAACTCATCTGCCCTTTCTCTAGTTTTGAACTCTAAATTTAAAAACTGGCACACACTCCTTCACATTCTGCCTCAGCTCTGTCAGCTGGATACTCCCAATTTATGTGCCTGTATCTGAAGGACATTTGTCATCGCTTCCTGTTCCAGTGGAGGCTTGCACAGGAACAATCCAGGGCTCAAATGAACCTAGTTAAAGTTTATGACCTGTTTTTAAGGCCTGTTTGTTTGTTCCCTGAAACTAGGTAGCTAATTCAAGTAGAATGAGAGTTATGGCATTACCTGTTTTCAACATGAAATCAGCCAACCTGATAGTACGAATGATGTCAGGCCTTCTGGTTTGATAAATGGCTGGCCAATGATCTCTGGAATGAGAAGCATTCTAACAGGCTCCTATGGAGGAGGGCTCGGTGTGCTATTAATATGTCCTACTTTGGTTCCATGGAACATACTATACTGGCTCTTTTGCTGAGGTCTTATTTTCTCCTTCCATGACACTGGAAAAAAAGGGGATAGATTTTAGATCCTGAGGCAGGCAATGGAAACCAGCCTGCTTTAAACATAAAATTAACATGAGACATGTTAATACAAGTACATAGACATAGGTTGATTTTTTCAATTAAAAATCACATACTCTTAGATGTCTTGACTGCAGAAGGAGTGACCTCATTATACTTCTGCTATTTATCCTGAATTTGGGTTCGAGGCTCAGCTCTACTATGGAGCAAGTGTTTGCTATTGATTTATCAACCCTTTGAGGTTGATTATTTGAGTAGATTCTGAGGACAGGGAAGGTAAGGCTTAATGTAAGCTTTGTAATCTCGCCACATATTGTTCCTCGCATCTCAGGTCTGAAGGATCTGTCGGGCAGCTTTGCATACCTACGAAGTGCCTTCTTCCCATCTCTCCTTTTTTCTTCCACAAGTTTTTTGAAATTTTTTTCAGATTTTTTTTTAAGCTGATGGTAATAAATCTATATGACTTCCCTTCTATGTACTCAGGAGAAATAAAGTTCAATGAAGATTAATAGCATGTAATGAGCTGTGAGCAAAAAGAATTCTAGAATGGGATCTTGTAAAGCTAAATACTTCGTCTCTTCTGTCCTAGAAGTACACAGAAAGCAGTGATGGACTCTACTTAGCAAGACTGACAAATCTAAAGGCAAATATCCAGACATAGTCTTACTCCCTCTAGCCCATTTTTTCTGATATTACTTGCTGAAGATCAGAAGCTTTGAGCTTCAGTGAATATTCAGAGGAACAGACTCCAAAATATGCTAATCTCTTCTCTCTTACTTTTAGTTCTTATTGTCTAATTCCACATTAAGCTCTTGCCAGCTCTGCCTTGTTTATTACCCATTTAGGATAGGAAAAGGTAATAAAATATTGCTTTACTGATAGTGGATATTAATGTTACAAGAGCTAAATTTACTCTTCCTGATGCAGAGAGTTTCTTTGAGTGGTAGAAATGCAGGAAAAAAAGGTGTGCATGCTCATTAGAATCCTTCATAATAATTTCAGAGATTAGAAGGAAGTTTATATAATGTATATTGTCTGTGAATGCCTTACTAACTTAAATTAATGTGAATATACTGTGCCAAAATATTAAAGAGATTCCTGGAAGGCTCATAATCTAGGCCAGGAATGGACTGTAACTGGCCATGCTCACTGGAAATTTTGGGGGAAGCAGACTCAACAGTTTTGGGAAAGACTATGCTACCATTATGAAAGAATTAAAATCTCTATATTTTGTCCACCACACCCATAATTTCCTAAACCTTTATCAAGAGATCCTAATGCATTTTTCCTAAACAAAGAAAAATGAAATCCTCCTTATTAGAAAGATTTACTGAATCCCCAAAATATCTAGAATTCTAAATGCTTTTCAAGGTATGTAGCCATTCTTCAGGGACTCTGATTTATCCAATGATGAAGTTTTAACCAGAGTGGACTGTTTTTCCATTAAGGTAAAACTGCCAAACCAAATATTTCTCCTGTAGCTCCATACTTGCTATAGACTTTTGCAGTTTCCATCCCAAATGACCAACTGAAACTATTTTCAGAATGAGGATATTTTGGGATTCAATATTGTAATTCTCTTTAAAATCTCTTTCCACTAACACTTTTGCCTTATTTTCATTGAATATCACTTAATTTATTTCTTTTTAAGTCAATGGGCAGTGATGCTATTATGGAAGCACTAACTGAATGTGTTCTTTGTGCCCTAAAAGAGTTCTATTTTACCATTTTGGGGACAGTCAGTAGCTTACAGTAACATTGTTTGGGTAATGCTATGCTTTAGATGATTTGTTCCAGATCTATACATGTATATGTAAAGGACTGTATCAGTATTAAATTCCCAGAGAACATAGACATAGGTTGTCAGGCAAGGATAGAGTTAAATAAAATTGTTACAGACTTTCCCCTACACATAGTCCTATGGAGAGAGCATCAATCAGTACAAAGATAATGCTCTTCTACTGCTGACCTTTCCTTAGATAAAATTTAGTTGCAGAGACAGAGGTTGTAGATCACTTCCTTGAACACAATATGATTGTTTAAAACTAAAAGTAGTAGCTTTGCATTAGGACTGGGAGCTTTGGAAGCCAATCCTGATCATCAGCAGATAAGGTGTGTGGAAAAGAGAGGTCATCATATGAATAAATGGTTTGTGTGTGCTATTATTATTTTGTAATTTTATGGGGGCTTTGCTAACTTGGAAGGAATTTTTACAGACTCCAGTCAGTGCCTTAGTCTCTTGTATCCATTTGGTTCCATCATTATATTTTTATTGATTCCTTGTTTTGAACATAGAATTGTTTCACAGAACACCGCCACAATAGGCACATTTTATCATATGCTTTGATTTGGCATGGGTAAGAATAATAGTCGCATAGTTAAAGCAATGGTGTTCCCTGTAGTAACATATGGCTGCGAGAGCTGGACCATAAGGAAGGCTGAGCGAAGGAAGATCGATGCTTTTGAACTGTGGTGTTGGAGGAAAATTCTGAGAGTGCCTTGGACTGCAAGAAGATCAAACCAGTCCATCCTCCAGGAAAGAAAGCCAGACTGCTCACTTGAGGGAATGATATTAAAGGCAAAACTGAAATACTTTGGCCACATAATGAGAAGACAGGACACCCTGGAGAAGATGCTGATGCTAGGGAGAGTGGAAGGCAAAAGGAAGAGGGGCCGACCAAGGGCAAGGTGGATGGATGATATTCTAGAGGTGACAGACTCGTCCCTGGGGGAGCTGGGGGTGTGGACAACCGACAGGAAGCTCCGGCGTGGGCTGGTCCATGAAGTCACGAAGAGTCGGAAGCGACTGAACAAATAAACAACAAAAACAACAAGAATAATAGTATGACTGGATAGGATTAACCCAAGTCTGGTCCAGCATCATGTTTTCAAAGGAGCCAACGAAATATTTCTTTGCTAAGCCTTTGAAAAGGACATAGGGACTATACATAGTCCCTGCTAAATGTATGAATGAATGTGGGTTTGACTTGGAGAAGGAGAGCGGAATGCTAAGCCATTACAGAAGAGATATCTGAGTCCTGAGAAAGTAGAAACCATGAGAAAGAAACTCTAAACAGCTCTGCCTTGATTGTGTCAGATATAAATTGAAGTAGACAAGGACTGTGACAGATTTTCAAGATTTTGTTCCAGTACCCTAATTTCATTAAAGTAAATTCCAAGATTCCTGTTTCCTGACCTTACTTACCTTGAAGGGTAGTAACTGGAACTCAGATGCATGATGCCTCTGATGCTTATTAACCTAATTATTAGTCAATGATTATTCAGGAATATGACTAATCCCCTTAAAATTATTTAATATAGTTTCTATTACTACCTTAGAGAAGCAAATATGATAGACTTTGGAAATTGCTTTAATATCCCAATCATACCACAGTTGTTACCTTTGCTACATCTTATCCACTGTTACAATATCCTTTTTGAGATGAAGCAGTTACTACTGTATACAATAGTCACGGTATGCTAGTCAATGGTCAAGTTCGAAAGCTCTAACTGTCCATGTAGAGTGTCTGCAAGGATACAATTAGATAGTAGAGTCTTTTGTTGCAAGTTTGGCCAAGATGAGTTTGGTCAAGATGACAATAATTGGTTCTAGAAGAGATGAGCATGAGCAAAATGATCCAAATATTTGTGGGATGAATTGTGTGGATAAACCCTGTATATTCTTACTGGGTCTGTGATCATGATGAAGTTGTTGGAATAGTCTTCTCCAACAATGTTATCCATAACATGTTGGGACTGCAAATCCAAAAATCCTCAGAGATGGTACCAATTTGGAGAAACCTGCATGAAACAGTAATTGTAGGACCATTATATTTTAAAAGCATAACTATTTCTGGCTAAATGAATAAGTTTATATAGCCAGCATGCATATAAAGCATTAATCTGGTTTGAAAATGAGAAGAGGAACTGAAGTTCACATAATACAGTTCACATAATGTAGAAAATAATTCTATGCTTTTCCACCTAGGTCTAAGCCTCAGAACAGGACTGTCAAATTTTAAGTATGGGATGACATATGGTATTCTTATGCTATGCCCAAGTTTTCTATCCTGCAAGATGTCCATTGTATCCCATGAGTAGGCTGATCATGAGCCTGCAGTCTCCATGAAAACATTGGCTTTGCACTGTATCAGATGCACCATCCAGGCAATCCATGCCTTTTATGCACATAGGGCCTAAGTGTATGCCACTCCCAGCTGTCCTTTCTCATAAAGAACCTGAGTCCACTGAATCCCAGAGGTTTATGATCATTTCATACAATGTGATGCCAAGAGAAGGAAGCTCTGATCCTTCTGCTGCCCACACCCATAATTTTAATTCAGAGTGAAAGGAGTCCTTGGTGATATGAGTCTACCAAACAAACAAACAGACTGACACTCCCATAGTTAACATTTCAAATATAGAAATCATTGTTCATGTCTTGCCAAAGAATAATATAAGTGAATAAAAGTATTATGTCCTACCAGAAATAAAATATGTACAAATAGAAAATGGAAGGAAATCAAAGGGCCTGCTCCATGTGAGTACAGAGAATAGAGGCTTTCAACGGTTTTCAGGGTAGCTTAGTGTCTTTGATAACCCACACTATCCTCATCTGTCATGAAGTGCTTGGTTGGGCTTTTACTAGATTTGATGTTCTGTTCAGACCTACATAAATGATTTTGATATGTAAGTAAGGAAAACTTCATTGCTGTCACTGTTATGCTCAGCTGTTGTTGACAACTGATGTCATGCAAGGGAGGAGAGTTATGTTAATATTATGCATCCCAGTAGATCTTTGATGTCTTTGAGGCTTGCCCTATTGACATGTCTGACATGGATTTCACTGATCTCTGCAAAAAGGAAATGATGCAGGTTGTTGATACAATTAGCCCTCTCCATACAGCATATAGCATAGCCTGAGTTTTCTGAGCAGCTGGGAACAATTAATAAAATGGTAAAATGACTTAGAAAATTAATTGTAGAAAACTCAAATTGTATTCAACTAATAATAGGTCAAATGTCATGTAAAAGTCTAGTTTTTGGAGGTGACGAAGGCAAAGAAATTATCTTTCATTACCATCATGTCTGCTCAGTTTTGAAAAGCAGTGTTCTTCCAATTGAAGAAAGACAACATATGCTTTGGCCAACAAGGAGAAGTGTCAGGATTAGTGATAGTCCACCCTATTTTTTACACAGAACTTTGCAGATAAAAAATGCTACCATCTCACTCACCACCACACACTCCTTTAGATTTTTTTCCAGGAATTGACTGTCAGTGTAGGGGTGGGGGTAGGGGGGAATACAACTATAGGGTCTAATGGCAATGTAGAAGGAGAAATCTGATGCTGGATTTCTCCTTCTGAAGTCAGAACTCTTCTTCTGATCTTTGAGGAAGAGAAAACTGACCGTCCTTATGGTTTTTAGGATACTATCTCAAGAACCATAAACACTGATTCCTTATTATAGTTACTAGTACTATACAGTACCTTGAATTCATCCTGGAAATGAACAGGCAACAGAAGAGCTTAACTGAAAAGTGATGCACTGCATAAACACGGGAATGCTAAGTAAAATGTTGGCAAGCCTTTTCTGCTCCAGGTGAATTTCTAAGTCATATTCAGTGGGAACCTCAACTATAACACATTTCAGGAGTCAACCTGGAAGCTTATCAAAATATGGTTTAGCATGGCAAGAATATACCTGTCTGCTGGTTAAGCTGTTTTAGGAGAGCAAGCAATCCCATTCAAAACAGAAGAAACATCAGCTTCCCAGGCATGAGAACTGGTTACAGCAACTTTCCTTCACAACAGTCATGAGTGCAAATAAAGAAGTTGAGCTTGATACTTGATTGATATTAGCACAGATTATTCCATGAGAATTTGCAGCCAAACTACCACCATCCATTTGAATAGCTTTTATTGAGAAAGTGAACAGGTTGGGTGAGATGATAGGAGCAGGAAAGGAATTCTTATGGTGCTGTTCAAGACAGACACAGGGTTAATTGAAAAAAAATTACTGGGAAAGTTTCACATCATTGGTGGAAAATTTATGAGAGCTGGAAGGAGATTTATCTACTGTTATATACTTTATGGTTAACTGCTGGTAGAACAGAGGCAACTTGCAAGCATTTGGGAACCCCAACATTTAACACTTCAAATCCTCCCTATACAGGAATATCATAATGAAACATCCAGTTGCATGTTCCAAGCTGAACTAGATCTGGAACGCCCATTAAAATTATTATGATTCATAAGAGTGAAAAAACTAACTTTGTTCTATGGCTATCTTTTCTTGCTTTTCTATATTTTTTATATTGTATGGTAGCTATATATGTTGAAATTGAATAATGTTCTTAATAAAAAATTTGAAAAAATTATTATGATTCATGATATTTATGTAGGTATTCTCAGGAGACTTGGGCTTGATCTGATGATAGTGATAAAAGTATGGGCATGCATATGTGTGTGGCCAGTTACACATAATGTTGCAAATAAAAGCCTTTGTATCACCTGAAATGTGGTACTTTCCAGCTGAATAATGCATTCTTTATTCAGCAGTTGCCTGTCATAATGAAGTATGATACCTGCATGTGTCAACTAGGTATGGTTCATTGTTGTTAGAGAGATTGGCGCTCACTTTCCAAGTTTTACCCCACCCTAAAATCTGGATTAAGGTTTATATTAATAAACTTTCTTAATTAAAACCATGCTGGTGCTTTTTTCTGTCTTATATCCTCTTTCAGGCAAATACATTTCTTACTCTGGATGTTTCATTCACATGGTTTCCTAACATGCCATGAAGCAGAACAATTGCACATTAAATACCTTGACTTGACCCAGACTAAAAAGCAGCAGGTTATCCTGCTAGTGAAATACAATCAATTTCAAAATTGTAATTTTGAAAATAATCTCACTGATGACATCTAGTGGTTAGGTGATTTAAGTTATAGATGAACTTGTGTTATCGTTGGTGGATTTTTAATTTAGTTATGTTTAATTTTACACCATGGACATTTTATTGTACTGTTGTTTACCTTAGGGCTATTGTTAATTACCAATGCAATTTTATCACAGTGGATACCAGTCCAGTAAAGAAAGTTAAGTAAGTTAGAACAGGCCTGTATGCTTGGAGAGGGACATAGGGATTTTACCAATATTTTGACAATGACAATGATGATAGTAATAATAATAATCCCAACAACCACATTTCTGCATACTGCACTTATGAACTACTTTTTTGTGTTATCCATCTTCACTGGACATAATGATGTAAAAGCATTATGTAACCTAAGAAAGGAATAATTGAACAAAACTTCATGTAAGTGTTCCTTTTGTATCACCTCCGGGTTCCATACTATAGTAAACTGAATTCCACACTGCAAACCGTAAAAGGAGACAGATTGACTCATGTCCTTAAACTTTTGAGCACTGGAATGTGGTTCATTCACATTCTCTTTCCATTTCAGGTTGTGCCCATTTGGCTGTGATGTTGCCAAATTGATGAAATGGGTGTCATTATATCAGAATAGAAGCTATGCCCTTTTGTGTTGGCTTTGTGACATCACATGCAAGTGTGTAAAGGTGTAGGTTTTGCATCATGGCACACTTTTCATTACTTGCCCCTCGCTTCCATCGATACACAATTGTCTCAGAACAAATACGTTTTTGCATGTATCAGTTTAGGTTTGGAAAGACTGGAGAAGTTTGACCTCAATGAATCATAGTCACAGAGAATAATAATTATGCAAGAATAGCCAGATGTGTAGTCACACAATATATTCCTCAAATATATGTTGACCAGCACTCCCATGCATTCTTATTTCATAGTTGGGCATTCCTGATCCATACAACTTTGTTTCTATATCAACAGATACTTCATGTATATTGAACTAATTGCAGGTGAGCAGCATTTTGATCCATTTAGCTGAGAGACTTTTGAAGTAAGAAATCAGCATTATTGCACAGGCTTCTAGTTTTGCAACTAAGCGTGCACAATATTTTAGCCCTCTAAGGCTGTCCTACCAATCTGGTGACCCTCTGACTCTCAGTGAGGGTTTATGGCAACTGGAATCTAATAATGTCTGTGGGGAAGGAACCATAAAGAGCTTGCAATCAACAAAGAGACAACTACATTACAGCACTTAAATGTTTTTATTGCCCCTCGTGAGTAAAGCCTACTGTGAGAGTTCAACAGTTTATAACTATTGACAGAGAATTATGAAATACAGCTGTAAATTTTTTGGTTCTTCCTACTGATATAATTCTAAAGAGATACAAGAGATAGTAGTATTGTCTTTTTTGTCTAGATCCTGGCAATGGGAAAAGGGGGAGTGTTTGATCACATGCTTGACATATTTATGTTTGGAATAAAAAGAAATACTGTATGCATAAAAGCACTGTGCAAAGCCTTAAAACTTGGTAAATGATATTGAATAGTAAAGATCAACTGGGAAGTTTGCCCTTAACAGATCACTTCTTAAACTATTCTTATTTTCTGGCCAAATAAGTGGTATCAATTTTCTAATACAACTGTTACTCTCCAAATCTTTGGATGCAGCCCCCGGTTTCACTGCAAAAGTTGCCACTCTTCTGTAATTAAATGCATATGAAGTAATAATATTAACTGTTATTAATTTAAATTTAATTTTTATCCTACCCCATTCACTTTTAAGAATGCAGCCCAACTATCATTTAAAGGCTAAATGGATTCCAACCTCATAAAAAATTTGCACCCATACAAATAAATACTGTGGAAAGGACTGAGGACTACATGTCAGTGAGACAAAGAAAAAAGTGATGGTTTGAAATTAAAAAAAATCCTGTATAATTTTTTCCTTAAATACACCCATTTTCAAATCCATTTCTCACTCCTGTATTGCCATTTCAATTACAAGACAGGTGACAAATCAACTATTTTACTAAGTTAAAACAAAAGGTCAACAGGTTACTGGCTGTGAGGAGCTACATGTTCTTCAACATGTACTCCTCAACCATCTCTACTTGACCCATCACCTTTCAGCTAATAACTGAAATGAGGAAGGATTAAGTCACAGATCTTGTGCAAGAGAAAATGAATAGTTACATATATCCCTCACACTTTTTCTTGGAATTTGGACAGGCATGTTTACTTAGCATTCCAGCACCACCCTTACTCAGTAAAGTATGGAAGCGTGAAAATCTATTCCCATTATATAAAGACATATTTACTAGGTGGTTTTGTTCACAAGCATGTTACCTAAGCTTTGGGCCTTCAGCCCCTATTGTTGTAGTTGGCTTCTACAAAGTGCATAAAGTTCAGAAATGACCTCAAGATTGCATGGAAAAATAACCCCATAAAATATCCTTAGTGTCATATACACCATCCTGCAATTTTGTTTTTGGTATAATTATTTGAAGAAACAGTCAAACTTATGTCACAAGCTTCTCAACTGCTTCAAGTTGGTCAGTAGAGAAGTAACGCCTTCCTTTGACTAACAGGTGGTTCTTCTCTTGAGTGAAGAATAGATGTGCTTTTTTCCTCTCTATTTTCTAGCTCAGCTTGCTCTTCAGATAGAGTCGTTTCTGAGGTAGGAATGATAATGATGTGTGGAAGAGTGGGACTTTCTAAGGAATCCTGGCTACTATTTCTTTGGTCTTCACAGATTTCTGCTTGAGAAGTGTCCATTCTCTTCCCTCTGCTGCTAGTACTCAAGTCAAATGGAATAGATGATGCTCTCAAAGAGCTGCTTAAGATTAACAGTTCTGGAGTGTTGTGTTTAAGGGCTCTCTCAAGTGGTTCTTCTAGACAGATGGAAGATAGTGGAAACTGTGGAAAAAGAGGGAAAATTTAAAATGTTAGTCTTCTCCACCAAAAATTGGATAGCTGGTTCTCACATTGATAAGAAGTCTAGTAGCTGTTTCCAAAACAATCAGTGAGGCAGACTGCCTTCTTTCCCAAGAGACAGATCCCCTCCCCTTTATGTCAAAAAAGCATAAAACAAACCAGAAACTTGTTGCCTTAAACTGCCTATATATAGATATCTAATTTGAAAGCAGAGTACTCACTGGAATTCCTGTGCTTGTAACATTAACCTGGTTTCTAGTACTACTACTAATCAGTGCACCAAGAGACTTGTTTGGACTGTTTCCAATCCATATTGCTACAAGAGAGTAACAACATGAACAACAATAGCAAAAACAACAGTGTGTGGGATGAAAATCATATATTCCTTTTAGAAAAACAGCCATTTTATATATCAGTTGCTTTCAAGGAGTCCATATAACTGGCTGTGGTAGGCTCTGAACTAGTCCTCTGGGAATTTATGGGGACATCAATTGAACGATACTGCACAATATCCACTGATATTGCAGTATTATCCAAACCACGTCTACAGTGTATGTTTGTACACTCCAGCTATAATAACTGGTGTTTCCAGGAAAACTTTTAAGAATATTAAATTATATTCAACTGCTCATCAATATTCAAGGATGCTCTCTGTATTCACTTGTTTCATGAAGGTAGCAGCTGCCAAAGTCTTCCACTCTCAGGGAGAAAAAGGAGGGGATTTTTTTCCATCTTCTTCCACAAAAACAAAAAAGAGGGTCCCACCATTTTGTTTTGATTCTTGGTATGAAATTAGAAGCAGATGGAGGTAAGTACTGAGATCATGAAGTAATGAAGAAGTGAAGTGGAGAAATGAAGAGAGAATTGTTCTTGGACTTTGCACTACATCCTCAGTATAGGGCAGCATCCAGTTTAGGCAAGCTGTTCTGCCCAAAAGAACAAGATGAACAAGCACTAAAATGAATAAAAATTAAATTCAAGTATCAAAGGGTAAAGTAACAGTGTTGGGTGGATCCTCTGATATATTCATCACTGCAGGTTTATTATGTGTTAGTTAACTTGTTTTAGGTGACATGTAGTTTACTTTACAGATTGTAATATTTTGTATTTGTATTTGCACAGTTAATTAACATCATTATAGTAGCTTATGTTACACTTTTATTATAGATTCCTCTTTATGTTGGTATTTTATCTCACCCATTTGATTTGACTTTCTTGTCGTACAGTATATTTTTAAATTTTGTTGGTCAATGACTGAATAAACACTACTGCTGTGTTGGACAGAAGGGCCTGGACCAAAAGAGGATTTAAAATTAAAGGAACATTAGAAAGTACTGTTTTAACCTTTTCTTCAGTTGGTACATCACAGCTTGGGGCCTTCATAGGCAATTCACTTTTTTCTTCTGCATTTGTTGAAAAGGAGTTACTTTGTGGTGTCTGCAGTTTTGTATGGACTGACTCCACAGGATCAAGCTCTACATCATTCCAAGTCTAGGGAAAGGAAAGGAAAGGAAAGAGAGAGAGAGAAAGAAGAAAATATTGGATGAATGTATTTGTTAAGATGAACTATAAAGAATCTTTCTTCTATAGAAATATTTAGTATAACTTAGTACTTTCTAGGATAGTGATATCCTGTCCTGATCTTGATTAACAAAATGTATTGTCCTCATTTTCTGGGGGAAGGTTGGTTGGCTGAATATGAATATGAATATGAATAACTAATTATATATTGCCCAGGGTCTGCTATAGGCCCAACCCCCAGGAATTTGCCTAGGAATGCTGAGCGCTCAGTTGGTCACAGTAACTCTCCTCCTAAAAAGGTGTATTATCGGTGGGGGGGGGAGCACGGAGGGGAAAATGGAATAAAGTTATGTGTTTTGCTTGGATGATGGATTAAGCAGGAAAAAACTGGTTATTTGAACTAAAAGGATCGGCATATGACTATAATTTAATATATTGGATTGGCGTAAGCCTATAATTTAATACATACTAATTTAATATATTGGAACAAGACAAAGCTAGCATTGTTTAATTAAGGGGGGATCTGGGGATTAGTAGGGCATTCTGGTGCTGACATAAAGTGCAAGTGATGAAAGGACTCTAAGCAATGATACTGCTTTGCCTTCACCAGTACCAAAACCACTATCATAAGGATAAGCATGGTCACCCCTAGTCTATATGGGATACCCTAGTGTTCTTTTTGTGGCCCCTAAACACTCCCCAAATCAGTGGGACAAAATGTTTGGGAAATGTTTTGGGAATTGCAGGTGAAGGGGACATGTTTTGGCCTCTGCAACAGTTAGTCCTCAATTTGGCCCTTTTAAACCTACAAAGCCTCCCCAAAAGACTCACTCTAATGATGTAAAAAGAAATTAGCCACATCCTCTATAAAGCTGTAAGACAGTCTTAAGTGTGGCCCCCAACAATATGAACATTATCTTGAATCAGAACTAGTAATTATGGAAGCACATAATTGAAGGATTTGTGAGACTTTATAGACCATTTTGTCCAAACATCTAGTCTATTCAACCTCTAGTTCTGTCACTCTTTGTAGAGAGCAAAGAAGATGACCTTGATGAAAATATGGAAGCACCAGTTGCCAGATGACAAGGTATAAAATATGTTTTAAGTCGTGAATGTCCAGATAGCATTTGGAAGTGTTTCAGACAGATACCTCCCTCATTCACTGAACTGTAAGAAAGAGCAGGAGGTATAGCACAATCAGACTTGCAAGATTCTGTTATTATAACTAATCTCAATAAAAGTAGTTTTAGCCTTCCTGTGGAGTTGATTTCTTGGTCTGCTCTATCTGGTGGGGCTGATACTCTAATTGATAATTGGTTCAATTTCTCAGCTGCAGTTACCATTCAAAAGTTGCTCCTCTAGACTTGCCTTTTGATAAAGCAGGCAACAAGACTTTTTTCTTGTCAATATGACAATTCTTCAAGTCTCTGAACTATTTCATGGCCTGGCTTAGTCTTCCTAACCTAAGCTTACCTGGTATCTTCCACTTCTGTCATTGGAGAATATATCTCTATCTCTAGATCTGTATCTACACGCATACACACATGCACATGTACTCACAGGAAAGTGTAACACTTCTAGTTACAGTTTCCTATATAATACGACTTAAATGTGCCTTAGGTTTTTCAGCAACTTTGTCTATTTATACCAGTGTTTCTCAATCTCAGCAGGTTTAAGATGTATGGACTTCAACTCCCAGAATTTCCCAGCCAACATGGCTGGCTAGGGAATTCTGGGAGTTGAAGTTCATATATCTTAAATTTGCTGAGATTGAGAAACACTGATTTATTCAATCCTTTGTACCTCAATTTCCTGATTCAAACTCAAATCATTAACAGTTGGTTAACCCAACAGCATACCCTCCAACAGTAAAAAACGAAAAACACAAGCAGAAGCACAGTTATCATTCATTGAAAGTGCATACAGCAACAGATAAAACCACAAAACTAAAACAGGGCCAAACAGTACAGTAAGTTCTCTGACACAAAACTTCTATAAAAGGCCAGAAAATCTCATACAAATCTTACAATGCAGGTAGATCTTATGAATGAGCACTGCATGTAGAAAGGCCCTTTCTCTTGTCACAACAGCTTAAAAAATAAAAGTACACCACTTCTCAGTGAAAACATTGAAATATGTAACACTGCACAATGATTTTGCAAAAGAAAAAAACCCTAATATTTATTTTTAATGCTAATTAAAATCTGGGAAAGGTAAACCAACATAAAATCATTTAAAAAGAAAAAAAGAAAATAAAGCTAAAATACATCAGGGGCACTGAAAAGACCTGTTTCCATTAGAGAGAGAGAGAGAGATTGGAGAGATCAGTGCAATTAAATACCAATTTGGTCGGACTTTCTTTGAACATCCCCATTACAAAATGTTCATTAGGAGGATTAACCTTGAAACAGCTAAAGTGAACACCTTGTACCAGACAGACATGAATCCGAATGTTTGTGTCCATGCATACTTAATCAGGCCATGTCCAGGGTGATCTGTTACCCTCCTCCATGAGGCAAACTTAACTCTTTCTGCAGCAGAAATGGAAATGCTTTTGTTCCTGGAAATGAAAGAGATACGGCTAGACATAGAAGTCTTGAATGAGGACTCGTTTGCAGAACTTGTGGAAAGTTCACTAGCTGATATTCGTATGAGAAATCTCAAACAAGGAACAGCATTTCGAATGGTTTTCCTGAAATGCAGAAAATAAACAAATGAGACTCTAAAATGAAACAGGACATAATTGGGTGAATGGACACGTTTACAGATATTTGGTTTATGTTCACTTCATGTTATTTTGTGAGAACTTACCACATGGCAAGGTGTCAAGAACAGATTAACTGTTATTTCTCTCAATTCTCCAACTTATGATCCTGTTCAAGGATTATGGCTACAATATAATTGCCATCAAAGATACAAATGTAGTTTATCTGAGACGTTTTCTTAACTTACAAATATGTTTGCCTTGTTTATGAACAAATAAGAGTTAACTTTAACTGGTCAAGTTGCAGCAAATCCACTTTCTTCATTCAGAATTGACCCATCTGCTAACAAGGCACATCTGAAATGAATTCCCTTTTTTCTTGCCTTGCACTGATACATGGCATTCATTTCAGAATTGTTTTATTTATTTATTTAAGTAAATATTTAAAAACATAACCAAGGAAAAATGCAAAAAAGAAAGAAAAGAAGAAAGAAAAAGGAAAGAGGAAGGAAAGAACAAGGAAAGAGAATTACAAGGCGCATAAATTTAAATAGAAATTTTCAAGTAACATTAGACTAATACAATATACTAACAGTTCTCGTATCAATTAAAAACTTCTGAACCATTATTAAAATCAACAAAAAATTGTTGATTTCAATAATTAACTAAAATGGCCTTTATACTATAAATTATAAGACAGAATAGCAATTAACAAAAGTTTCTGTCTGGTATAAAAATTCTATCCTTATTTAATGAATCAAACAAAATTTAATATATTGAAGCATCATGTTAAGAGAAGCCCAAACTTTGGATGTAGTTAGTACGTAGAATTATGTTTTCCAGATTAAGTTAAATTCTGTATCAGGCTTGTTTTTCAAATATTAAGTCATATTTGATATTGATGATACTCCATAGCATAGTTTGCCATTCTTCTAGGGAGATGATTACACATGATTTTCAATAAAAGGTATAAAATGTCCTGCTAAGTGTTATCATATACAAAGCCAACTCAATGTATTTTGTAGGGATAGTGTTTGGTAATGTTTTAGAGAAAAACTGCTGGCACGAAAGAGTATTGAACCTTTAGAATTTGTTTCATTTCATAGTGAATCATCTTCCAGAATTGTTGGGCTTTACAGCATTGCAACCAAATAGAAAGATCCTACTTGATTATTGTATTTCCAACACTTTTTACAATATAAGCTATCTATGTTGGCATTGGGTGCTATACCAATTGTAAAACATATTATACCAGTTTTCAATAAACATAGTATTCACAATAAGTTTAATATTCATCCACTGATAATTCCATTGTTGCATATCAGTTGTCCTGTTTAAATTCTGCAACTATTTAATCATACAGTCTTTAACTTGTTTGGTTTCTTTTTTTATAAGAATTTTATTAAGTTTCAAGCAAAGATAAAAGTTACATAAAAACAAAAAAACTACAAAGAAAAAAAGAAAAAACTAAAGAAGTGTAGAAACACAAGAGATTTTTTCAAAATTACAAAAAAGAGGTGACTTCCAACTTTTAACAGCAAGGAAGTACAACAATTTTCCATAATCAATCCCTTACTCTATATTAAACCAAAGTCATATTATTTTTGTAAATCATTCCATTGGCACATTATAAAAATCACTAAATACAGTTGCTCCCTCCCCTTATATAAAAAGAAACATATATTTATTTATTTATTTATTTTTCAAATTTCTATCACCACCCATCTCCCCCCAAAAGGAGGAGAAAAATATATATAAACCTCCTAATCAACTCCCCCCTGCAAATATAACATTTATTTATTTCCTTCCTACCACTATTCTATATGTCTATATAGAATAAACTATATAGTCTACTTTATTATAGTAGACTATCCTGTCTACTATAATAAAGATCAAACTAAAAAAACATATAAATTGTCTGCCATTGACTTGATAATACAACAATTTTAATAATCTTAATCATATTAAACTCCAAACCAGACATTTATTATTTTTTATTATACTTTAATAATCTTAATCCAAATTGTTAAAGATAAGTGAAATCAGCCAAACCCTAAAAGCAATCCAGATAAAAATTCTTTATCCCACTTCAAAATAAATCAGAGCATTTACATGTCTCCACACTGCGCACAGAGCTTTTTTCTTAAAATAATTGAACAGCCCAACTGCCTCCCTCAAAAACTCTGACTTCTCTTCAGGAGACCTTCCATAAATAATAACCCCTTCTTTTCCATGGTGTTCCATCAGAAGATCATTTCACTTATGGCTTGCAACTCAATCTCTCCCTTTAATTTCTTCAACTCGACTATTTGATCTTCATCCAGCATTTCAACAGAAGTCCTGATCTCACTCTTAGAAGAGACATTTCTGTCACTGTTAAATTCTCAGTTTCATCCATGACATTCCCAATCAGATGACACATTTTAGACCTCACATTTTCCACAATATCCTGAATGCCTTGCATAAAAACTTGGTAGGAATCAGAAAGAATCTGTTTAAAATCTTGTTGGAAGTCAGAGAAAGTCTGTTTAAAATCCTCCATGTCTCAAGCAGTAGATTATGATGCCCCCCGAGGAGCTTAGCCAGTGAAAGCGGAAGATATGAAAAAATTTAGAATGTGTTTACACAAGTGAAAATGAGATATGCAGACAGTTCTCCAGGGAAAGTAGAAGCAGAAAACTGAAAGTTCAGAACAGCTGATTCAATGTGTAGGAAAATGCTAGTATCTTCAAATTTAGTACAAAAATAATAACACAAAGACAGTTATTAACTCTCAATCCTCCTTAATATTTTTATGGAAAACAAAGTCCAAATCTTAAAAAGATTTTTTTTTTTAAAAATGATCCCAAAAATAACAATAAGTACCAAGAGAGCCTGCTTCTTCTTGCTGTAGAAAGCCTCTCTTAGCATACATGTACTTAAAAGAAATATAAATTGGCTGATTCAGAAATTGGGTGGCTAGTCTTAGTGTCCCTTTAAGGCTACAGCGTGGCTTGGAAAATGGTGATGTCCCAGCCTTCCAGCTGCTTTTACCAGTCGAAGGAGAACACTGTTTGCGATCTTCTGGCTGCAAGCAGCTATCTGGAGGACAGATGGGGTGATTCCCGGTGTTTTCCTTTTTCTGGAAAAACAGTCTTGGGCTTCAGGAAAAACCTGCCTGACCCAGAAAAAAACTGTTGTGTTGTCAGTCTGCCTGCTGAGCCTGCAGGCACAGTTGTTCAGTCTGCCATGTCCCCACTGGAAGTCCAACTTGTTTGGTTTCTGAGTTGTATTTCAATTAACAGCTTCTAAATAAACCCCAATAAATGTTTAACTTTTTCAAAAGTCTAATTATTCTGCCTTGTTTTTGTGATTCCTTTTTAATTATGCTGCTTATTTGGAGATATTGAACCAAATGAGGTGATTCTGACCATTCTGAAGAAATAATCTAGAAATATTTCATCTTTGTTTTATTAAGAATTAGGTCTTGCAGTCTGTACAAATTATTACTCTCCACTGATCAAATATTTTTTGTATTTTCATCTTCATGAAAATAATTACTTGATTTTGAGGCAAAGAGCAATTAGTCTGGGCTGATTCTTTTGTGTTTATCCCATACTTGTAATATGCAATTTATGATTGAATACTTTCTGATAAACTGCGCATTTCCAGTTGTGTCAAGTCAAGAGTCTAGGAGTCTCTCTTGATAGAAGTAACCCAGCCATAAGATGATATAATCCACTTTGTGATCCAAGCTAGACTGCTAGCTTGGTAGTACAATTTGAAATTTAGTACTGTTAATTTACCTCATTCTTTCAGCTCATGTAAAATCTTAAGATTAATCCTCGGTCTTTTATTTAACCATATAAAGTTAGTTTGTCTACCACTCATTTAATATTTTGTTTTCAATTTTTATCAGAATAAATTGAAATAGAAAATTGAACCTTGGATGAATTACACATTCTGGACACCAATACTTCAAAGGAATATTAATTCTAAAATGTCACCTCCTTTTTCATTACAATTAAAGTCATAATGAAATAAGGATAATGTTTAAAGTTTTTACAGTTTTTAAAGATAATGACAGGATAGAACAGGATGATGGGATATGCATTCTTCTCTATTCTATGTTAAGCTTTCATGATTTTAATCTTAATCCTGGAGATAAATTTGTTATAAACAAAATAAGCTTGAAACCTGTCAGTAATAGATCTGAGGCTGAATCGAGTTCCTTATGTCATGTTTTAAAAATCAAAATTGAAGTGTGTAAAGAAGTCTTAGCATTTATTTGAACACACAAAGAGACACAAGTGATGTATCTTTCTATAAAGTGCTACAGATCTTTTTCAGTGTTCAAACATAATCAGCATGTAGCAATGAACTTCGGACTCAAGAGCTGTCAGCTGATATTAGCAGATGCTTTTAATCTCTCTTTTTAAATGTCTGTATAATTCTGCATCATGCAATTCTTCATCCATTCAAGGACACCTAGGCAAACAGAACCAGCCAAAACAATGGAAAGCTAAATGTTTATGTATTGTCATGAAATTCTCTGTTAGTTGATAGCAAAGAGGATTTTGGTAAGAGGCAAAAATTCCTTTTGGAGCAACAGTATAAGACTAGGCATGAAGTGGAAATAGTATATTGCTGTGTGCTTCAAAAAGATCTCAAAGGTAAATCCATTTTGCCATCTGTATAAATCCTGCAGATTAAGGAGGTATATGAATATTTATTTGTTCTGCAAATTTATTTATGTAACAATATTTACTACCTACTTCAGTCCCGACAGATTCTTAGCAGTGAACAACAAGCATAAAGTAAAGGCAATAAAAACCATGATGCCCAAAATTCCTGTAATGGTCAACTAGGGCCGATTTGTGGAATGCAAGAACTATTAGGGCTGAAAGGACCTTTGGGGGAATACATGTTCCAAAGAATGGGGGATACCACTAAGAAGTACTATAATCTGCCTCATACACCATGTACCTCTTGCCATTAATATTGCTTCTGCTTGTTATGGCAAACAGTTATTACAATGGCAATATTGCCAATTATTGTCCACCATTGACTCCAACATATCTGGAGGGCATCAGTTTGGAGAAGACTGCATTATAGCATTGTCCTGCTAAGGAGAAGGGCAAAGTTGAGCTGGAATCCATATGATTTCATGACCCCATCCATGTAGATTTTTGACAGCAATATGGAAACTGATGTTTCCTTCTTCCAGGATATTTTTCTGACTTCCAAGTTTAGTCTACAGCCTGATATTTATGGGATAGCCCTCCCATTCAAGTATTAACCAGGTCCAACCTGCTTCAGCATCCAGACAAGATCAGCTTTGAGCTACTGCCTTTTGATAAAGAACTGATATATTTTTAGGTCACCTTCCTTTGAAATCCAAACCGAAGAGATATTGTTACTAGTTAAATTGTTAAGAATATATGAATCCAAACAGAAGTGAAGTGATTTAAATGAAGATGTCTTATCATTCAACAGTTTGTTAATTTAACTTCAAACATAGCTCAGTATAAAATCAGTATCTTAAGAGTGCATTTACTATACCTGTAACTTGGGTGAATGATAGCGTAAATTATAGGATTGTGAATTGCAGAAGCTTTGGCGATAATAGCAGGCACAGATTTAGAATATGGAGTTAAGATCCTGGCATAGCTAGAAATAAGGGGGGGAAAGCTTAGATTAATAACCTTTAACTAGCACAACGTTGTATACAGCTGATGAGATGCTGCAGTGCCTTCAGATATATCAGTGTCTTCAGTGACTTTTTTTTAACTTAACTTTAGGAGTTTTGAGAAAAAAATCAGGGATAGGAAATTATTCTATGTATCAAGGGCAGATGGGAGACACCAAGATTAGAATAGTTTCCATGAAATTTGTGCCTATGTGCATTTAAATATTTTAAATATAGAGTGTTCCATACAACAAATATTTTACATTTTTTCACAATACTCAGTTTTTCACCCAATCCATAGATTTAAAGAGATTGGGGAGAGGGGGAACCCTTGGGGAAAAAAGCAAGCAACAAGATAAACCATGCATTATTCCTATAAACTGTGAAGCAGTGGATTCATTTTCTATTGAAGATATTTCAAGGAAAAAAAAATACTTCCTCTAACCTGGTGGTTATTTAACCTTTAATATTCAGGATTTTTCCCCTTGCCAAGGACAACATTTATTACACTTAATGCCTTGCTCACCAAGTAACTGAGTGAAGACATATTTTACAGTTCTCAAAGAGTTTAATCAACAGATGGACTGGATTACTTTTCCCCTTTATCCTCTTTTTCTACCTTTAACTGAGAAGGTGGCTTGCCACTTACCCAGCCCATGCAATCAGGGTAACACAAGCATATGGAGACCAGGATACAACAAAAACCACAATGGCTACAAAGGCAATTTTTGCCAGTTTCCATTCGCTTTTTATGTTCTGTGAAGCTGAACGTTTCCGTTTATAGCTGGATCCTAATTTCTGAACATTCCTGTGAAAGAATGAAAAAACAGCATGCCAGTGATTAAGAATTCATTCTGCCACGCTGGGAGTCAGTCACCTAGTATCACTGCAGATGTCACTAGTGGCCAAAGTTTTAACTTTTTTTCTTTGGTTGACTGGGCAGACTATATTCAGACCAGTATATCTGCTCAAGAAGTGATGCCAGAAAATCTTGGGGATAAGAAAAGTGATGGCAAAGGTACAGTAGCTTTCTCACCCAGTATTTATGATACTGGTTATAACCTCATAGGGAGCTGAAAGATGCTGGGTGCTCCTGAAAAGACATTGTGCCCAGGCTTCATGAAATAGTATGCTGGCTGAGATGAAGCCTATCAACAATGGTTTTTTTAAAAATCCTTTTATAATTTGCATTGAGTTTTATTTAAATAGTACCAGTGATAACAGTACATATAAATCTTACTCTAAACTATTCAAAAGAAGCTATATGGTAAAAGAAAACTAAACTATACAATTAGAAAAAATAAATAAAAAAGAAAGCACAGGAAAAGTAAATAAGTAAAATACCAAAACAACAACCACCCAGAATGCAGTATGACGACTCAATAAATAAAAGTCATATTTCTACAAACCATTACATTCAATTTTTAAACAACAAATTAAACTGAGACCATACAGAATCATACTGTCTGATCTTTCATCTCTGGTGATATAAACTTTCAGCTGACAGATTTTGTTTGACCAACTTTAGAGTCTGGATTGTTTCCCCACTTTAGAATTTAATTTTATCTCCTGAGTTCCTATGGCAGAGACTTTCTCAGTCACTTACTCATGGCTTATTTGTGAACTGATGAGTCAGAGGTTCTCTAAACTGATAATGGAAGAAAGTTTAGTTGGTAAGAATATGAATCTCTGCAGTTCTAAATGCACCACTACAGCTTATGAACAATGAGAATATACTTGATTTCCTAATAATTATCACATTTTTCAGTGATATACTTACCTCCCAGTATTTCTTACGGCTAGAAACATGAATAAATAGCAATGGAAGATTATTATCAGAGGAATGAAAAACACACAGCAACACAGCAACATGGTGTAACTTCTGTTTGCTGGAGAATAGGTTACATAGTCCCATGTACAAGATATCATCAGACCTTCTGGGATATAGGAACCTAAGAATTGATTAAATGTTTATTATATAGTGCATACAATAAGTAATAACAGATGTAGGAAATTGTTATTTAAGAAGGAAACAGCAACACTGTTCCATATGTTTATTTGTCTTAACCTCATCTTTAAATCTTAGTCAAAGAGGAAGTAATTTATTGCAATATGAAGTTTAACATTCCAGAATGTCATCTAGTTTCATTGGCTACAATTCCCATCAACCCCAGTCAGCATAGCTCTGCATGTTGTAGTCCAAAGCATCTGGAAGGACAGATGTGTGGTATCTTTACTGCAAGCTGACCTTATAAGTGCTTATTCAAAAGTAAAATCAAGAGATGTTTCTCTTAAGCAAATGTGTCCAGGTCTTGGGTCTCATCTAAGGGATGTTAACCTTTAGACAAAAATTTAGGTTGTGTCTGAAAGTTCCTCCAGATTTTAGTCCTAAAAACAGAATCACTAGATATAGAAAAATATGTGCAGAATGCTAAACTACAGGTTTTATTTTACTTCACTTCCAATTCTTCTCTGTTCAAAAATGTTTAAATCCTTTAAAAATATAGAAGGGGCATTTATATTCACTACGTATATGATCTATACAGATTTCAAGGGCTAATTAGAGGAATAGTTTTATTTTATTTCTAATGCTTCTATGTTCATAAATGTTTAAACTTAAAAAATACAGACAGGAGCATTTAAGTTTGTATTTAACCTATGGAGTCTGTAAGGGTTTGTTTTCTTGCCTGCCATTTGCCATTTGATCAACAGAATCTTTGATCAACAGACATTTGATCAAACTGGTCCTACAGCTGTGCAATTCCATTCCCACTGGCTTTATAGATTTGCTTTCAGAACTGCTTTGAAGATATTTTGCCTAATTTAAACTGGCTTTGAGGTTTCTTTAATGAGGTTTTATTTGTGCGTTTTATTTAAATATTATGTTATTCTTTAATTTATGAGCTCACATGAGAAGACTTCTACTTAAAAGCACAATATGAAGAGTGAGATCCTGAGGTTAGTTTCTACATACAGTATAGAGAATGAAGTGTTCTAGTGAAAATCCTCCATGATTTTTTTCTGATGGCAGTAGAGCCAAAAGAAGTGTGATCGTGGAGAAGTGTTCCAAAGTCTTACATGGAACATGAACACATATCACACCATCCTTAGAGCTGGTGTCATTCTGGGATAGGGATCCATGTGCCCTCCTGACTGCCATACTCCCTTGCTATTACTCGTACTGTCTAAGCTTAAGAGAGCTGAAACCTGTAACATCTGGACAGAGTCAGTTTGACCATCTTGATGCAGATGTTTTCTCTTCTGCTGGACACAAAGGAAAATAACATTTTGAAAAGCCAGCAAACCAAGAAGAAAAACTGAATCTAATGCAAACTTTCCCATTGGCTTTCTAAGCCTAAAAGGTTAGTGGGGATTCTTCCACAGTTCTATATAGGATTGATCTGGCCATAAATAAATGTGAAATCATACAACATTTCAGTTCAGTGGAACTTCTAAGTGTAGGATTGTTTGAAGCTCCCACATTCTAATATCCTGCTGGTCTCCTGTAGATTCACATCTGTTCTGGAAAAAGGAAATGTGAATTCTGTTGTCTAAAGTTGGTCTGTGCTCCATCACCTAGATCAATTTATCTTTTGAAGGGTAAATACATAAAAAAAGCAGTAAGAAAATTGTCAGTCTTTCCTAAGCATACTTTTAAATTTGTCAACAGTTCAAGTCCTATTCTTTCTTGCAAAGAGTATATATAGACAATTGTTCACCAATTTGATATTTGATATTTTCCTATTAATAATGCTCAGCTATGTGTTGCTCTGGATATTGGCATTTTCATTATGGGACTTTCAAGTTTCTCTACCTAAGATATTTCTTCTAAACAGAATCATAAATCACAAGTTTTAGATAATGCTTTGTTTTGTTTTTTCCTATGTCCACATAAATGAAAATGAGAACCACGATTCCCATAAGATTTAACTGTTTTGTATACATTTGTTTAAACTGGTCTACCACCAAAATGTTATTTATTTTATTTTTATTTATTTATTTATATTTCAAATTTAGTCACTGTCCATCTTACTCAAAGAGCGATTCTATATGTTATATGTTTTATGAAAACATTATATGTTTTAGTATAGTTCTACTAACTGTAAGGCTGATTGTTAACATAACATTGTATGAGCAGACCTTTTGCTGAGTTACACCAGAGCTATGAGTAGCTCAAAAGATGCCAAGCAAGCTCACTGATGCATGCTTGGACCAGCCTGTGGATGGAATTACACTGTAAAGCCGTCATCTGATGCTTTCCTATTGCCTCAGGTTCTAATGGAGAGAAGAGTAAATCTTCCTTAGCTGCTGTTTATAGAAAGCAGGAATATTGCAGTAAATCCCTATATTTAACCCAGAACCAGATGTTTTCATACTGAAAAAAAAGAGACAGATTTAATAAGGCTCTGGATAAACTCAGCAGTCTGCTAACAAGAGATTTGCTTAGAATTAGTCTTGAGTCATTAAATCCTTCATAGGATAACCTTGATGTCAGTCCTTCCCTAGTCAGGTTTTAGTATTACTAGATAATGTGATTAAACTATCTTGTTCTGGATACTTGCAAAATATGTTGCCTCCTTGGGAATTCCCAAAGGAATTTCCCTCCCTCCCTCTCATGTGAGCTCAAAAATTAGGAGAATGCCATCATTAATTGGTGAAAACATCCAACCGAGAAAATAATATTCCAACAGAGAGAATATCCAACAGACAGAATAATACTCTAACCTTATCCAAGCCCAGATGCATGGACAATGCTGCTACTAAAAATGATATATCTGGATCTTTCAGAGTCACAAAATCCTTTTTGTTCAATTTGATTACCACACTAAAATTATTTGAGTAGTTGCATTTATACAAAGGAAAATATATTAAAAGTCTTCTGTGTTGACATGATCTTGCAAACTTAATGAAATCTTATTTTTTTACTGCTGTGGATGATTTTATTCCAATCTAAATAAATAAATCCTCAGTTCCACTTAACTTTTTGGAAAGCAGAGTAAAATCAGATCAAGTCAGCTCTACTGCTTATAATATTATACCAAGAGAACAATCTGTAGCCCTAACTTTCTATCAGATGTCCTCCAATATAGTGCGCGTGTGTGCGTGTGCGTGTGTGTGTGTGTGTGTCTGTGTGTGTGCGCACACACACATGTATGCACACCTCATATATACATATACATATATATGAGGTGTGCGTACATGTGTGTGTGCGCACACACACAGACACACACATCCATACAAGCACCCTACATTTTATTTCTTTTCTTTCTTTATTAATTGGATTTATATAGCTGCCCATCTCACAAGAAGTGACTCTTGTGAGATGGGCGGCTATTATATATAATAAAAAATAAAATAATATATATACTGTATACACACAAATATACAGTATGTACATACATACACTCATCAAATGTATAATAAATTCAAACCTAAAGTACCTTACAAATAAAATACAGATCAATCTTATTGGTATGATTTATACTCTACCAATATACTAATTGGAGCGGGGTGAGCTCCCGTTGCTAGTCCCAGCTCCTGCTCACCTAGCAGTTCGAAAACATGCAAATGTGAGTAGATCAATAGGTACCGCTTCGGCGGGAAGGTAACGGCGTTCCGTTTAGTCATGCCGGCCACATGACCACGGACGGGTCTACGGACAATGCCGGCTCTAAGGCTTAGAAATGGAGATGAGCACCGCCCCCTAGAGTCGGACACGACTGGACTTTACGTCAAGGGAAACCTTTACCTTTACCTTTAATATACTAATATAGAAGTAATGTCAATATGTTGCCCAACCCAATTGGAGGGCACTATTTTAAAAAAGTCGGCATATATAGTGAGTATATGCACATGCACACACAGAGCATATATACAAGAGCAAAAGAAAGGAAGCCAGCTGATAACATACTCCACCCAAATAATGGACACACACTCCAACCCAGTGAGTAGAGCCAGACAAACATAATGATTAGACATGAACGTTTCTTTGAACTCCTCGTTATGGACTGCAGAGGCTTAGTAATCACACAGTAGCGATCAACCGAAATAGCTAACAAGGTCATCATTGAAGTTATTCCAAAGAGTGCTCCACAAAAAGCATACAAGTTACAACCTGGAGCAAAGACACAAAAACAAAAAAAACACAAGATGTTTAGTTTGCAATAGGAAGGAGGGGGAGTGGAGAAATCAAGAAAAAGCCAGCCACAAATATTTCTCAAAGCTCACACGGGTAAGTTGTTTGGATACAGCGCATCTTAGGCTATGCCTTGTGATCTTTTTTTCACATATTATTTTTAGTTTATATTTCCTGCCACTTCTGTTGGTATCTAATAGATTTGCATGAATTCACATAGATAGCTAACTCATTCTATGGTTTGTTTGATTTTGATTTAACACATTGCAGGGACTTAGCCACTAAGATCTATTAACTACGGTGGTTGGCAAATAGAGGTGATCTCATGAGGCTCTTGAGGCTCTTTTTCATCGTCCTTGGAGGTTCCTCTGGCCATGATTGCTGAAAAATTACCACAATGTCTCCTGCTATTTTGAAGAGGAGAATGAATGAATTGTAAGGCTAAAATAGGCATAGCAGAGTTTAAAAAAAAATCAAGAAAAACTTCCAAATACTAATTCTTGCCCCAAATATCTTAAATGTATCCATGGATTAGCAAATTGTGTGACTCTAGCCATTTGTACTTTATTCAGTAAGGAAATCATAATTTAGCATAATGTACAAATCTCATCACAATACTGCTGACAGGTCTTGCATTTAGCTTAACATATCTTGGCTTAATTAAGATATCCAACCCCATTTTGTTGATGCACAAGCATCACACTCCTCAAACAATGGGAAATACAATTCTGGTTATTGTTATCCACCATTGTTCATGGTAATGGATAGTTGTGCAATCATTACCATATTACAGATGCTGATTCCTGTCCTTTGGGAGAGGCAGAAAAGAAGAACATAATTTGCTGATCAAAGGGCAGGGATGGTTAAATTTTTTTTTACAAAGTTTTGTTGATAAAGGATCCTGCAACCTTTTGATTCCATTAACAGATAACATCACCTCAAAGACAAGCTGGATGTGACTGAGAAATGCAAAAATATTGGGAAAGCACCTGTATCTCCAAGTACCCACTCCTTATGCATACTGTTGAAAAAGCAGACTGGAGCTTGAGTTGCAGACATCAGAAAATCACTTGCAGCTAAATTCATGATGAAATAATTTGGAGGTGTCCTCAGTGTCTTATTGCTTCATCATTATCATCATCATCACCAGTCATGTAAAGGAGAAGAAAGTGTTTTGTTACTTTCTGTTGTAGTTACAAACTACCATTCACCAAACATCTAGCAGAACAAAACTACACATAGGCCTTTCAAAATGAAAGCTGAAAAAAGAAAACAATAGAGCAATTTGTTTCTTGTTTACAAGTAATGGCAGAGGAGGTTTAAGTTATTTGGATTGAGAAATATCTTCCAGTACCGTGTAGTAGTTGAGAAGTCATTCTGGATTATGTCCTTTCTGTAAACTAGGTCTGTAAATAGTTTCTACCCTGGGGCAGCTGGGAAACATTTTTAAGCAATCAGATAAGAATATCTAAAATCAAAATTAGAAAATTGTTTCTAGGGTACCATTTCCTGACTAAGGAATGTTGTAAGTCCTGAGATAAAACAATTCAGGTGATGACACAATACACTACTCTTCTGTACTTACAAAACTGGAAAAATTACTTGGCAAAAGTGAAATTATCACTTAGTAGCAGGAATAAATTTGAAATCTCATATTGGTTCATTGGTTCACTAGGCAAAACCTATTCCTATTTAGTGTGGCCAAAGACATTTTGGTTGCAGTTGCTGCTGGGCACTTTTATGAGAATGTTTATCAGAGAATGAGCACTGTTTTGCTGCAGAAAATAATTCATGCAGCAAATTAGAAGTCAGAAACTGCATGTCCCTCAGTTACAACAAATTCTGCTACCTCTCATGCTCAAGTTATTTTTGTTATTGTTTAGAAACTTAAGTACCTCCCAACCATTATCATGATTCTTTTTAAATTCAAATCAGGATTTGAGTTCTGTGTTGCTTTGCTGCAGAGTGAATGGAAGAAGAGGACAAAATATTTCTCTGCTGGGTTTCAGGCCAGCATAACTACATTTTTGGTTAATTCATTTCCATAATAAATATGCAAGTGACATACCATAATCTGAAGCATGCATCATTCAAGGCAAAACTACAACATCACACAAACAAATTAAGTATAATTACAAAAGTCCTCAATTCCAACTTAGTTAAAAAAAAATTAAAAATCAAGGATAAAATTCAGTTATTGGCAGAGTTTTTCCCACTTTATGTCATCAATTTATTTTGTCCTAAGTTTGTGTGTGTGCGTGTGCGTGTCTATACACACATTCCTACACACACACACACACACACACTTCCTCCATGTTCATACAGCTTAACAGGTGCAAAACATAAGCAAAACAAAAATAGCAAATACAGTGGATAGATATGTCAGCCAAGTCCTAGGCATGCAAACCCATTCAACTACTAACAATCTTGCTTCTTCTGATTTCATCTTTATATGGAGTAGATGAAATCCTACATTAGTAATCATTTGAAATCTACAGATTCCTAATTTTTCAATGCAGTTTGTAAATAAAGCATGCATGGTACAGAAACATTTGTATATTATTAAGATGTCTGTTAAAAAGTGGATACATTTAGAAAATGTATAATACTGGAACTATTTACCAAAAAATGTGTGTATTAGGCAAAATTGCAAACAAAACTGAATATGCTTGGAGATAGAGAGTATAAAACTACATGTAATATTTGAAGAAATTAAAAAAAAAAAACAAGTTCCATGAACTAAACTTGAAAGATCTGCAAAAAGAAGAAACTGAGAAAAAAAGGAAATAGACATTCATTCACATTCATTCCTCCATCTATTCGTCCATCATGAGGAATGCAATGAGGAACTCCACTGCTCTTAATCAGGAATTTTCAGCCCCAAATATGAGATGTCCATACAGGTAAAAGCAAAATAATAGATCTGCCCATCTTAATCTCACCTAGTCTGCTGTTATATGGGAACAGCATAAAAAAGAGAACAGGAGAACTATTGGCTGAACATCCCACAAACTGTGGATTTTCTCTTCTTCCTTCATCCCTATCCCCAGCTTGAGAAAACTATACCTGTAAAATGCATAGAGTACAAGGAGGTTTCCTATAATTCCAATACAACCAATGACCAGAACACAGGAGCCTACAGTGTAAAGGACATGATCAGGAGCATCCACTTTTGTTGGGTGACCAGTTGCCATCGTCTAGGTCTGGAAGTAAAACAGCAAAAGAACAAAGTATTACTGTCATGAGTAAGGATGGCGAGCAGGGAGCTCCCATCCAGACTGTTAAGCACATGCATAGCACTGAGGAATTGGTCAGCCATTCAAAGAGACACAGATCGGGACTGCCTTAACCTTTGGGGTTTATATGGCTGGGTTTTTCCCACGCTTCTTCAGTTTGTTAGGATTCCTGTTATGTACAAGCAATAAACATTAGAGACCAGTTCCTTGTCTCAGCGTGTTAACTGGCAGTTAGGACAATTACCACAATTAACCTAGTATTACTGAAGAAAATGCTTCAGGCATTTAATACAATATTGTATCCTGCAACTGTTTATAGTATTGGAACCAAATACATTACTAAAGAATGCACTATACAACACATAGACAAGATGAACAGAAGAGTTGATGCATTCCAGTAGAAGGCTCTGAGTCAACCAATGCTTTCTGTGCATAATCAAATCCTGTGATATTTAATTAGCCAAACCTACTTGCAACCTCAGGTACAATATCATTTTTTCTATGCACAGAAGTGAGAGTCTGGATTATTTTTCTTAACAAGGGCAAAGACAGTATCGGTAGTAAGGAGAATCCCAAATCTAAGCAATTATGGAGTATCCTAGTTGGATGCTCTATTTATAAGGGCTGAAAAGGAGTGGAAGAAACATGCTGTCTAGAAAATCCTAGTTTTTAAGTGGTTTCTTTCCCAGCCAACAATACAGAATTCAACTGCTCAGCGATAAGATAGAAATGAAATTTTCTCTTACTTTCTCCTCTGCTAGCCCCTCCCCCCAGGAATAATTTATGATATACAAATGAGTAACTGCCTCCTTTTCTATTCCAGTAAAAATGCACTAAGAAAAACATTTCTCTTCTAACTGGCTTGGGGCCCCAAAATAGAAAGACTATAAATGTATTTTATATGATGAGGTAACAGGGCTGAGGACTCTGTGTGATCAGCAGGTGAACTTTCTAAAAGCTGAACAGGTGTGGGGAAAATGTGGACAAAAGAAAGATCAGGTCTGAAGATGGGCCAGATCCAGCCAGTGACTGTACAAAAAAACACTGTATTTTCCCCCCAATGCATCCTTGTGGGAGAGGCAATTTGGCAGAGCTGGAAATATTGGTGAATGCTTCATTCCAACCACTTCAGGTGATCCAAAATGTTGCCTATGCAGTCTGCCTCTGGCTTCCCAATGTACATATACCCAGCAGCACACACAGATGGAACATGAAACACCCCCCCACACACACATTACACAGAAAACACAGAAGCCATACTCTGCATACTTTCCCTACCTTATTTAAATTAAAATGTGAGATATGGCTTTACTTTCTACAAGCAATTTTGAACATTACACTTACAGTCTACTGCATGGAGGAATCTATGGATTCTCCCTTTTAGAAGTACTGAAAATAGGTGTAAGAGAGAATATGTATGGGATACCCAGGCTTGAAGTATGGAATTAGTGTTATTGAACTACCATTCTCTCAAATGAAGTGCTGCATTAATGGATGCAAACCTTTTATGTCAAAGGACAGAAAAGCTCTATTAAAAATGTTTGTTCATTGTTGTTTTGTTAAGCAGCTCTGTTGGCAATTACAGCAGTCAAAACATTTCAGTAGTCTCAGAACTTACACTGAGTGATTATGCTCTCGTTAAACAACAGAAGTGAATTTGAGGGCAGAATTATATATGTTGCTTTTCTGCGATTCCTTGGCCTGCAAAGAGCAATTTCAGGTTGGGTGTACATATGTGGAGGATGTGGAAGAGCTTCATAACCAATGTAGGAAAGGAATTGAGAGAAAATAGCTGCTTACATGCTCCATGTGCCTTGAAGCCATTATTTTTTTTTACCAAGATGTTGAAATCTATTTTGGGGGGGGGATCACAAGGAGAAAAGCTGCTAATAGAGACTTTGAAGGGACAAGAAGCTGGGGAAGAAAAGGAACTGCGCTGCAGTTCTCTCACTGTCTTATCTTCTGTCCCTTCTGGGAACCATCATGGAACTACACAATTTATTACTTTCCCTTTTTAACACTTCTCACAAAGTGTAAAAATTGGCAGAACTAAGTCCTTCACAACAACTGGCCCTTCCTCATTCTGGTAAAAACTGAGTAACACGTTATGAACCATGAGAGCCAAGAAATAACTAAGACTAGCCAGAGGAGAGAGATTTAGGAATTATAATTATTAATTAATTATTAAAAGTATTTCTACATTGCTTCTTTTTGTAGAAAATCCCAAAGCAGTTTATTAAGTATGAGTTGCTGTGAAGTAAAAATAAAATAAATAAAAATTAAAACAGAGTTCAGCCAAAGTGAAAATAATCTATTAAATAAATATATCAAGAAGAATTAGTGTGTGGTGAAGGCCAATCTTGGCTGATCTTGGAAACCTAAGCAGGTTGAAACCGGTCAGTACTGGGGTAGGACACCACAGGGGAATATTAGAACTGTAGATTAGCATCCCAGAAGGTGACAACATCAAGTCACTTCCATATTATTGCCCAGACAATAACATGGCTGTGACCAAGGAGGAACCAGGATGTGAGCTTGATTTGAGAGAATCTTTATCTCCTTAATCAGTGCTGGAGTGTGGTGTAGTGCACAGGTATAGCTGTTCCCAAGCACATATAAAGAACTGCCTCTGTGCCAAAAATTCATAGTCCACAACATACAGATTAGGAACTCTACCAAAATTCAAAGATGCCTATTGAAGTTGTTCCAGTTAAAAATTATTTTGTATTTTAGCCAAGAAAAAAAACAACAAAAACAAATGGATCATCAAACAAATCAACCCAGAGTTCTCACTTGGGGCACAAATTATACTTTGGACACATTATGTGAAAACCTAGCTGACTACAGAAGACTATAATGCTAGGAAAGGTGGAAGGAAAGAGAAAAAGAGGACAACCAGAAGAAGGTGGATAGACTCAATTACAGCAGTGATGGGTGCAGTATTGGAAGACCTGAAATACCATTTTGGGAACAGATCCTCCAAGAGAAATTCTATCCATCTATCTACCCATCCATCCATCCTAACAGTTGGTACAAACTTGATGGCATATAATCAATCAATTAATCATTTTATATTTTTATTGTCTGTAAAGATTGGTAAATATGCTACACTACATTTTATAACAACTTTTTTTTTGTAGAACAGGGGTGAACAGCTATCAGTATGCCTATCAGTGGAACAGGCTTGGAATCTACTGTTGTTTTGAAGGAACATTTGCACATATCAGTAAGCATTTACACAGAAAAAAATACTCTTTCCCATTTTGAAATACCAAAGCACTTCAGGAGAGCCAGAATTCAGAAAAGGGATATAAAGCTACCCAAGAACAAGGAGCTGAAGAAAACAGCTTAATACCTTAAAATGGCTTAAAATACAAAACAAAACAAAATCCCATAAATCTGAACTGTTTGTTGTAACCAGTTTACTTAAAATGTATTACTAAAACATCATCAGTAGATCATCCATTACTGTAGCGTTCAAATGTCATTTGCCCCCTAAAGACTATAATATATGAAAATATATTTCCAAAGTCTTATATGAGCTATAAAAGCCAATTCATCTTTTTTCATGGAAAAATTAGATATCCATTGAATGTAGATTAATATCTCAAAACTGGATAGATTTTTGTTGTGATTAAATCAAGACACTGTTACAGTTGTTGTTGAACTTGTATATTTAATATTTCTAAGTTAACCTAGAGCTTAGCGAAAGGTATGGCAAGAAAACAGTTTATGAAAGTTAGAGAATTTCAGTACCCTGTGTATATGAGAACAGAAACAAACAGACTAACATAAGCTGCAATCCCTGTTTTGGTACAGATAACTTATAACTTATCTGTCCTAAAGAAAACCAGCTATGCCACATAATATAACATTTTCGCTTGGCAGTGAATGAACAGAAACGCTCAATTTATATAACCAACATTATCTCATAATCCTGGAACACTGACACTCATAGATCAGTATTTTGAGTCTCTCTTTAGATTGGTTCTCAGTAGGACATGGCAGCTATAAACATGGTCCATACCAAAGCATTATGGAACACAGAACTGATTAGTATGGATACTGGTACCAGCTGACAGACCTTATAAGGCTGTGTTGCTGGATTTATTTTTCTTTAAACACACAGACATTCCTTACTTAGCAACTCAGGAAGTAGCATATTTAAAACTGCATTTTGACTTCAGCAACTAGAAAGTTGGAGCTTGCAACAAAGTGTTGCAGTGGAACTATTCAAATGGAACAGGAAGAACTTTCCCATCGTCTTTTATATTCATTGTTCTATGACCCATGAAACCTTCTTGCAATGTAGTACAGAAAGGACAGTAACAAGCCCTTTCCCACCCTATTGTAATCTCTCCATATCAAGTCTTAAGGAAAAGTTCTTGTTCCTGAAGTTCTTGGTGGGGTATAACAATATTTCATTGCTGTTACTGTACTTATGCCCAAAATTCTTTCTATCTCCCTCCCTTTCTCTCCCACCCACTCAATTGCCCGAGACAAAGGGGCAACTGAGGGCGCTGTGTGATCCTGGCCCACTTGGTATCTTTGCAACTGAAGCTACCTGCAGCACTCCTTTCTTTGCAATTAAGATGCTGCCTGTCATTTGGCACCACAGAGGACAAATGTCCCCTCCTCTGTCAATCTTGGATGTGCCAAACACCAGGATCCACCGGGCCTTTTCACGTGGAAGCCGTTGGGGGTTTCACAATTCGTCCCTTCTCCAGCCCATCCTCAGCTGATCTTTGTCCAGGACTTAGGACAGAGCATATCCCTTTTTCCAGACCAGTTCCCATGATTTATTGGCTTCAGCTGCAGTAAGACATGACCAAGAGAGCCAGAGGAAGGCAAGCCAGCAAAATCCTTCACCAAAGGGGTAGGGCGGGAAGACAGGAAAAGAAAAGATGGATTCTTCTCTCTGGGATTGCTGGATCCAGAGGGAGGGCTTAGATCTGAAGCAATAGCAATTTCATTCTTGTTAGTTGTGTCTAGTTTGTTGCTTGGCTCCCTTGCTTGGCTTCCCAAAGCTCCCACACTGAGTGGGCAGGTGAAAGCATTTTTTCAAAGCCTGGAGGGGCACAAAGTGATCCCACCTAGAAGATCCTTGGAAAGGAAACTGAGAAAAAGGGGGCCAAATTCCTTTCCTTTCTCCACTCCACCTCCACCCACCTACCCCGCAACAAACCCAAGGCAATTTCCTTTTGTTGCATCTCTGGGTTCCTGGTGAGATAAAGGTAGAATCCTGGCCCTGAGAGTTATCCAAGCCATTTCTATAGCTCTGATTCCAAAGCTGACAGCGATGAGTCTATCCAACTTGACATTAGATGAAAGCACAACTTGTTTATCTAATCCTTGCCCTTCTATATCCTGAGTCAAATTTGATGAAATGTGCTGATTGGTCCTTGTTGTGTCCCTTTAAATGTATCTATTTTAAAATCCTTTAACAGGTAAAATGAGCCAATTTGTGTTTCTTACCCTTGCAGAATATTTAGTTTAGAAAATTCATTCTGCAACAGTCTGTAATGACAAACTGGACATGACAACAGGCTGGCAACAGCAGCACATGCAGCTTAAAAACTAAATCTGTGTTCTAACGTAGAGCTTAATGTTCAATAATGGTGGCAGGAGGGCAGGAGGGAGCAGACTGGGGAGGTGATTAATGCCAAAATGCATCTCTAAACACCCAGCCCTAAGCTAAATACCATGTACTGTATGATTTCTCAGCCCATGTATAATCAATTAAGAAAGAAGTACTGGATGAAAAAGGCAGTGAAAAAAAGGAGCGAATGGCCAATAAGGTGAGAATGATTTTCCATACCTTCTCCAAGGTTTGAAGGAGAGGCTCTCCTGTTTCTTGGAATAATCAGTGATGCAAAAGTATTTGGGACACATGACTGACTTCTCTGTATGGCAAAACTCCAAGAATGAGATTCTCTTCTGTAACTGATTCATGTAACATCCTTGCTTTTTACTCTACCATCTGGTCAAAAGAGCATTTTTGAGGCATACATTAAATAGCCAGAGTTTTATTTCAGCTGACTTGCCCGTTTAACTTTTTTAATCTGCTGCACTGAATTTTTCAAGGCTATGCTTTTCTGATTTATATAGTAATGAGCTGCACCAAGTATTTTTTTTTTGATTCAACAAATGAGCTATAATTATTTTAAGTACGTTTTCTGTACACCTTGTGCTAGATCCATTTATCCTTCTTTCTGCATTTGCTGGTAACTGCTAGATGGAACACTGCTGTATGGATTTCCCCCTTTGCCTAATTCAAGAACTATCCATGCACAGCAACAAAATTGACAATATAGAAATGGAGGACTTACCTGAAAAGCAAAGTAACCCCACAAATCACTCAATCATTGTTTATTAAATAAGTTACAACTGTATGGGTTCACCCATTGCAGTAAGCCATACACCATGGTTTATGAGTGACAGTGGCTAGCTTCACACAAAATATTGTTTAGAAACAATCATAATATGGAAAATAATAACCACAAAGAAGCAAACCATATTTTCATTTAATTTAGTGCATGAATCCCATCATTTGTATGAAGTGAACCATGTTCATTTCAAGAAGAAAAAAATATCTAGATGTTACAAATGCACACGGCAGTAAATGTAATATAAATCCTAAACTGACTGACTAATGCTAATGAAATAAAGCCATATTTAGGTATGACATACAGCTATTCTGCAGAGTTTAGTGAATTGTAGTGTTCTAGTGAGAATGTTTAGTGTTGTAAACAAAGAATGCTAAATTTGTAACAGCATCAAACCCCAAAGCTCTGAACCAATGCAGTATAGCACATAATGAGAATGCATAAGCCCAACAAAACATCTGGAATTGTTTTCCCCAGTCTGGTGCCCACAAGATGTATGAAGACTGAGTTCTCATCCAGTATCTGGAAGGTTAGTGAAACTGTCCTATGTATGGCTACAATTATGCACAACTTTCTGTATGTCAGAAGTAGGTCAAGAAGAATGTATCAGGGGACAGGGAAATAGAAAGATCACAGTAATTCTATTCTGTGAATAACAGGTGAGAACTGAACAAGCCTTGGTTGGTCAAACCTTCAGTCTATTGAAGACTGATTCAAATGAAGCAGAGATGAAGAGGAAGTGGTGAAGTGACTCACTGTAGCTAAAAGCTAGGCATGTATGCAATTTGTTGAACTGGCACGAAAATATGATACATGCTAAACTGTAGTTTTTCCATGCCAAAGGTGGAAACTTCGCTACTTTTCCAATCTTACTTTTGTAGTGAGCTGCCATAGGTGGCTGGTAGGTAGTGGCTGGCTAAATAAATCATAAGTTGTTCTATCCTGTTTGAACAGACGCTTACATTTTTCTGCCTAACATATGCTCCAAGTCACACAGGCTTAATAGCTATACAGCAGCTGTCCCCAGTGCCATATTTTGGGAAAGACTGTTGTATGATGCTTCTATATAAAGATACAAAACAATAGTATGAGTAAAAGGTGAGTGTAGGAGAGTCAGGACTAATGTTTGTACCTGGTGTCTGTTGTATTACAGAGAGAAATCCTATTATCACAGTACTATTATCATAGTAAGAGTATATGAGGAAGGGGATACACATGGAATTAGAAAAGAAATTAAACTAATTTCTTAAAAATTAAAATAAATGAAATTTTTAAACCCAGTAAAACATTTTAATCACTGGCACGTTGATATCTGTACAAATGTACTGGCACAAACTACGATGTTATTCTGATATTGGAAATACGTTATTCTAATACCCTAAAAATATACTCTTTATAATTTGGATAATATAATAGAGCAGTTTGCATATATTAATTAGTACTTGGAAAGTTACAGTTCTGCTCATAAGTTTATCAACAGAAAATAGAAAGCATGCAGGTGGGTTTTATGCTATTTTTTACTCTTCCTGTTCACTTCTGATTAAAAATTAAAAGGTAAATTATCATAAAATTTTGAAAGCACTGCTTGGCTACAGATTCCAATTACACTGCTAAGTTGCAACACTTACAATACTTTTTTTTAAAAAACCCTTTTTTTCCTTTGGTGTAGCTTTCAGAGATAAAAGATTTTTGAAGACAACTCCACAATGCCAGGAAAAAGGCATAACAGCTTTAATGCATTGCAAATGGATGCTAGATAAAGCATTGCAAAGTTCTAATATTACGTTTTCTAACAATTTCTAATAACTGAGAACCAGTATGTGATAATGATTAGTGTTAGACTAGGACTGGGGAGATCTAGCTCCATCTTCAGCCATGAAAGTTCACTGGGTGACTTTAGGCCACTCATTCTGTCAGCCATTCTACACAGGGTTGTTGCTGTTGGAAAAATTGGAGGAGAGAATGGTATATATGCTACTTTGAACTCCTGGAGGAGCTAATAAATAAATAGTTTCATACTTATTTTACCTCTTTTTAAATAACAGAGCAAATAGTTTCATAAAACAAGATAATGTTGTTGATGACATGTATCATGACCTTCGTAAAGGTTTGGCAAGGTCTCTCATGAGATCTCTCTGAATAAGATAGATAAATGAGAGCTAGAGGGTACTGTGGTCAGCTGAATTTGCAACAGGCTGTAACAAGTGCATCCAAAGGATGCTTGTAAATGGTTATGCTTTGAGTGGAGTCCCCCAGGGATCTTGACCCAATGCTGTTCCACTTTATAAGATATTTATCAGTAAACTACAGGATGGAATGGAAAGGATAATGAAATGGAAAGGATACAGATACCACTAAACATGGGGCACTGGCTAACATATAAGAGGGCAGAATCATAATTTATCTCCACACATTTGGTCATTAAACCAAATTCAACAGGGTGATATTGGCATCTGGGTAGGAAAAGTTAAATGCATACATGTAGGATTAGGGATGTGGCAGTGCATGTGGAAAGGATCTAGGAAAACTAGTGAGCCACCAGCTGAACAAGCAGTATAGTGCACCAGTTAAAAAGGCCAATGCAATTTTGGGCTGTGTTAACAGAAGCATTGCATCCAGATCATGGGAGGTAACGGTTCAGTGTATTCTGCATTGGTTAGATGGCACTTGGAATATTATGCATATTCTGGGCCCCATCATTGAAAAGGAAAAGTGAAACCAAAAAAAGTGTCTAGAAACCAAGAAGTTTGAGTTAAAAGCTCAAAGGAAAGGAAAGGAAAGGAAAGGAAAGGAGCTACATATGTTTAGCTTGCAAAAGACTAAAAGGTGAGGTGGTAATGGTCTATAAATATCTAAAAGGCTGCCAGGGATAAAAAGGGGGCAGACTTATTCTTAACTGAAAATAAAGGCAAAGCAAAGGCTTTGTTTTTAAGGAGATTCAACAGAATGTTAGAAGACATTTCCTGATTAAGAGTTCTTAAGCACTGGAACAATCTGTCTGGCATAGCGTTGGACTCTCCTTTAAGGCTTTCACAGGGAGGCTGGACAGGCACCTGTGGTCACTTGACACTGAGGTTTAGTAGATTTCTGTATGGAATAGAAGGCAAGACTAGATTATGTATGAAATCCTTTCCAACTCACACTTTATATGATCTAAGTCTACTACATGCAATGAAAAGTCTAAGACCCAAGAAGAGCAAAACTTTTACAGAAAATAATTAGTGTTGCAACTCTGATTCCCAGTACAAATAATGACCAAAGGTAGTACAACATACTCTGGGCAATATAACCTTCCTAGAAAGAAAGGGCAGTAGTCTGGAACCAACTTCCACGCTATTCATCGTAATGACAGAAGAGATAACTTAACTGTCTACATCTTCTAAACAAAGAGTAGCTTTTTAAAATGAGGTGCCTGCCCACCTAAAAAAAAAATGCAAATAGAACAAATTGGATACATTTATATTTCTGATGTTTAACTGTTCACATGTTAACCTTAATCTATAACTGTATTATCCTGGAATATGAAGAGGCTAAATTCTGCTGTCATATATCATAATTTACATCATTTCCCCAGCAAGGCAGAAAGCTGTGAATTTGTGTGGTTGACTAATCTCCAGTAAATTCCTTAGTAAGCTTTAAATTCTAGAAACTAAATCAAGTATTTCCATTATAAGATGATCAATAGTTGTTTTCTAGAATGTTTCTCTAATATTTCCACTCATTTGGTCACTGCTGCTCTATCTTGGTTCAGTTAATGGAATTCCAGTTTACTGTTCTCAAAAGTATACTCTGGGGTTCTATAAACACTTGCATCCTTCCACCATTATTCATTACATCAAGATCACAAAAAGATCTAATTGTTCCATATTCTAACGGATGAACAGATATGTAGGCAGACAGGCAAATCATGAAACTGTATAAACTTTTGTTGATTTGTAACTGTATCATATGCCCACTGCTGCTTGAATAGGTAACTTTTTGGAAAAGTTCACCTTAGATGCCTACAACTGCAACAGGGGAAACCAATTAACCCGAAATTTGATAATGTACTCCACAAACCCCTCAATTCATTCCTTAGCCTTACCTTGCTCTTAGAAGAGAATTTAGAGTTTCTATTCCAAACTGTGTAGTTGTGTATCTGCATGGGAACCTTGTTCTGAAAGACCAACTCAGTACCAATTTATTGTCATGGCTTTAATTTGGTTTTAACGGAGTTACGTGTTATTGGTATCTGTATTTTGTTTGTGTGTGTGGTTGCTTTAATTATGTGAGCTGACCAAAGTCATGAATGTGAGATGGGCAGCTATACAAATTGAAGAAATAAATAAATATGCAACAAATACCTGATCTTACCATGTCATTTCACCACCACTGCAGAAAATTGTAAGCTATTTTTTAAGATGGTAACAAATCTGAGAGTCACTAAGGTGGCAATCCAGATTCTTCTAAAAAAACTCTGAAGCCAAGTAACTTGTTCCATAAGAAACTGCCCCCTCTTCCCATTCTGTGTCCCAAAATAAGAGAAGACTTAACACCTTAGTAAGTATATTCCTCAGCAAGGAATATATTCCTATTTGGTAAAAACCAAAGATGCCTATATCTGCTTAACCAGGCATAAGACATATTAAACCTTTATGTGAACACAAATAGGATCACACTGTTATGCAGGTTCAACTGTTCATGGTCTACAGAACTTTCACCACAGAAATCTGCTCCTTCTCAACGGAACTTAATGTGAGAAAAAAAAAAAGAGCTAAGGAAGTCCATAGGAAGCATAGGAGTTTTCCAATAGGAGACCACTTCATCTGAAACTTAAGAAAGAAAGGCAGAATAGCTATGAATTGCTGGTTTTTATAGTGCTAGGAGCTGTCCATCTGCAAGTACTCAAAGGCTAAGAATGAGGCAGTAAAAACTCATCTCCAGCCACGCCTGAGACTATAGTAAATTTGTGGAGACCCGGTGAAGAAGTTTTCTTTCTGGTTTGTTATTGCTTTCTTCTGGATAAGAAAAGCTGTTTTCTAATTCCTCTCTAGGGCAGTGGGATTTTGGGGATTTTGCACTGAACTCATTGTGCTTATTATGGTTAGATTTTAGCATCAAATGATCAGTTACTATTAAAGATACTTTGCTGGTTAGCAATTCCCAGTAATAGATGTTCAGGGATTTGCAAGACGCTCGCGTGCAAATTGCGGCACAGAGATGCCGCTCGGGGACCGCGTCGTTCCCTCTGCCACAGACAGAGGATCTCGATGATAAAAAAAATTGGCCCAAAGCGACCCCATAACTGTATATTCTTCGCTTTAGCGCAGCCTTCCCCTAGCCAGATGTTATATGATGGATCATCTATCCTGCCGAGTGAAGTTTTCGGGGTTGCAGTCCCGGCGTGCTTGGGAGGGCTCTGAGGAAGGGAAGGCTGCCCTAAGAGCAGGAGGAACGACCAGCGTGAGAAAAAGCAAGCAAGCAAGCCTTTGTTTTCTCGCCCAGCCTGAGCTGCTGCTGCCCCACGTACTTGCCTGCTGGTACTCTTCTTCCAGGCAGTTCAGCCGACCCCTCCGGCGCCGCTGTGCCTCGTAGACGCCGAAGAACCCTCTCCCCACTTCCCCAAACTCCACCGAAGAACTCCTCACTTCCTCCGGACTCCGCTCCCCGGAGGAGCTCCTCAACGCTGCGCCCGGTGACCCCGCGCGCGCCCTCCTAGCGGACGAAGGGCCACAGCGGCGCCCGGTTGCGTCCAGCCCGGCCGGCAGAAGGAGGCAGTGGCGGAGATGCTACGCCGAGCGAGCCTATTTAACCGCGCCCGTCCCGGCAATCGAGCAGAAGCCCGGTCGCGCGCGCCCGGCGGCAGGAGGCTTTTCCCGCCTACAGCTCCCCGGGGCATGGGGCCGTCTAGCGGGAGGCGAAAGAGGGCAGAGCCGCCGAGAAAGAGGAGGGCGGGGGGAGCGGCGGGGAGACCGTAGGCGGGCCCGCGCCCAGAAAGCGCCGCGCGGCCCCTCGCAAAGAAGCCTTCGCGGACATTCCCTGGGAGCGCAGGTGCGAGGCGTTGAAGTGGGGGAGCAGGTGGGACTGTACCGCTTGGAGGTGGGGGCACGCGACCCCAGCTTGGACTGCGGACTCTTTCACTGGGCAGCTGCTAAGAGAGTGGGGCACGGTTGAAGCGACCGTGAAATGAGGCCTGCAAGAGGAACGGGGGTTTGGAATGGAGTAGCCTGAAAGATGGCATGAGTGTCCTCAGCTTTTAAGAGATTAAAGAACTTCTGGATAGGGGAAAGCGACAGATGCTAATGCTATACAAAGCCTGTTTTAAACTGAATATTGTGTAGCTTTCAAGTCCTAGCTCTGCCCGGGTGCTATGCATTAGAAATGCTTTTCCAACTGCAAGATATTTGCTTACTGGTGTGCCACAGAGAGCTCTGCAGATACCCTTAGGCTCAGCCCAATGGACACCACCAGATGGCCCATGAAGATACTGTCCTCCTATTCTTTACCAGCAGAAAAGAATGCCTGAATATATTCCCTGCCTGCTGATCTCTATTCTGCTTAGGGAACCAGCGCTGCTGTCTGTAAGCCAGTGGAGGCCACGTTAACTAAAGTGAGTGGTGGAGTCCCCAGGCTTTGATTTCCCTGTGGGGTCCTTGGTGCTCTCTGAGCTTGGTTGTTCGCTTGCAGACATTTCATTACCTGACTAGCTAACATCATCAGTTCAAAGTAGCATTAAACCCACATATATAGGAGCTTCCATAAGATCTAACAAGCACCTTGTAAAATCCTGGTCAGGCATTATGCAGGCAGCTGCATCTATGGAAGTTAGGTGTCCAGTCTGTCCAAAATAGCCACAGAGTAGAGTGACCAGAGGGGAAGGCAAGTGACTAGTGAGAGTGGCCCCTGACTGTTTCATCAACCACCTTGGCAATGAAGCATCTGCCATGTTCATAGAAGAGGGTAAGAGGAAAAATACTACTCTAAAACGAGAACAGCAAAACCGACTTCTGCTACAGGATGAGGATGAATAAAGGCAATGTCCTGAAGATATGCCATATAAAAATGGTTATTGCAGTATATTTGTGCTGAGATTAGAGGGACATGAGAATGGGCCTTATAAAATAAGAGACTCAGCAGTTATCCTATACATGGATTTTTGAAAGAAAGCCTGCTTCAGTTCAATGAAACCTGTACTCAGGAAAGTAGTTAAGGAAGACAGCCTAAGGCAATGTTCCTCAACCTTGGCAACTTTAAGATGTTAAACATGCTGGCTGAGGAATTCTGGGAGCTGAAGTCCACACATCTTAAAATTGCCAAGGCTGAGGAACACTGGCCTAGGGTGTCACTATGTAAGAAATTTAACGTGGGCTTTTCTGCATGTTGGTGCATGAGAAAAATCACAACAGACATTTCTTAATTCTACAGGAACAGGTACAAAGGGGTGAAGGTATGCAGAATGATTGTAATTGTGTTTCTGTACTTGTAATCCTTACTTAAATCATTGGCTAAGCAGCTTAAGCATTTGAAATAATGTTTCTGAGGACTATATCATTAACCAGCAATCCAATCTTAATAATCTGCTTTAGCTGTGGCAGGGAAAATTCTGGTTTGCACCACTATAGCATCATGATGCTACAGATGTTCCAGGTTGGCTGGTAGAAAGCTGTGGCTTCTGGGAATCATAATTCCAGCACATCTGGAAGGGACAAAAACAGAACAGCTGGAGTACAGTTTCACTGGGAATCCATATATACTTAAAGTATATCCCAGGAAATTAGAAAAACAATAACAATAGCCTGGGCACATTCTATTTTTTTTTATCAGATAAAAATGGGCATTAATTTCAAGACATTATGGAATTTAATTATAATGAAATGCATATAGGGTAGCTAATCAGCAAAATTTCATTCAGATACCTACAAACTTTATTTATTTTTATTTATTTATTAAATGTATGTCACCGCCCATCTCCCCTAATGGGGGACTCTGGGTGGTTCACAACAAAACAACACTAAAAACACAACCACCTAATTTACCATAAAAATATAAATAAAAAGTGAATATAAAATCCAAGTGGAGACAGAACAAAATCACTAATGGGTGCTATGGTGCCAGCCATCCCCAGGTGGAGCTATCGCTCTCCCCTTCCCAAGCAAGGCAGCAGAACCAGGTCTTCAGTTTCTTCCGGAAGTCCAAGAGCGAGGAAACTCATCTCAACTCTGGGAGCAAGATATTCCAAAGGGCGGGCGCCACTGCAGAGAAGGCTCACCTCCTGGACCCTGCTAGATGAAATTCCTTTGCTGATGGGGTCCGTAGCATGCCCTCCCTGCCTGACTGGGTGGGGCGGGTTGATGTTATGGGGATGAGACGGTCTCTCAGGTACCCTGGTCCCATGCCATGTAGGGCTTTGAAGGTGATAACCAACACCTTGAATTGGACCCGGAAGCAAACTGGTACCCAATGCAGCTCGCGTAACAGTGGTGTCACATGGGCTGATTTTACAGCACTGATAACTGTCCGCGCAGCCGCATTCTGGACCAGCTGAAGCTTCCGAATACTCTTCAAGGGTAGCCCCATGTAGATCGCATTGCAATAGTCTATATGGGAGATGACAAGGGCATGAGTGACTGTTCGGAGGGCATCTCAGTCCAGGAATGGGCAGAGCTGGCACACCACCCGAAGGTGTGCAAAGGCCCTCCTGGCCGTGACTGCCACCTGCTCTTTGAGCAGGAGTCACGAATCCAGGAGGACCCCCAGGTTCCGCACTGGTTCCGAGTGCTACCTCATCCAGAACCAAAGATGACAACATCCTGGAACCCATCAATCCACAGCCACTCTGTCTTACCAGGGTTCAGTTGAAGCCTGTTGTTCCCCATCCAGCCCCCCACAGCCCCCAGGCACTTGGAAAGGGTGGATACTGCATCACTTACTTCACCTGGGATGGAGATATACAACTGAGTACCATCAGCATATTGATGATACCTCATTCCATGGTGATGGATGATCTCACCCAGCAGTTTCATGTAGATGTTAAATAGGAGAGGAGAGAGTACTGAACCCTGCGGCACCCCACAATGGAGGGGTCGAGGGCCAGATATCTCCTCTCCTATCACCACCGATTGGGAACAGCCCTGGAGGAAGGAAGTGAACCAGCGCAAAACTACACCGCCCACCCCCGACTCCCTGAGCCGCCCCAGAAGGATACCATGGTCGATAGTATTGAAAGCTGCTGAGAGATCCAAGAGAGCCAGGATGGATGCACTCCCTCCATCCCACTCCCTCCAGAGATCATCCATAAGTGTGACCAATGTGGTCTCCATCCCATATCCTGGCCTGAAACCTGACTGAAAGGGGTCCAGATAATCCATTTCCTCCAGAATTCTGTGGAGCTGCAACGCAACCATGTTCTCAACCACCTTTCCCAAAAAGGGAAGGTGGGAGACCCTACAGTATAGTAGGGTCCAGGGATGGCTTCTTGAGGAGGGGGTATACCAGCGCCTCCTTAAAGGCAGCTGGAAATACCGCCTCCCTCAGGGATGCATTAACCATAGCCTAGACCCAACCACAAGTCACTTCCCGGGCTGATTTTATCAGCCAGGGAGGGCATGGGTCAAGCTGACATGTTGCATTCACAGTCTGGAGAATCCTGTCCATTTCCTCAGGCCCAACAAGATCAAACCATTCCCAGATAACAGGGTAAGTACATTCCCCTGGCATCTCCCCAGACTCCGCTTCATGCTTAGAGTCCAACTTAGAATGGATCTGAACAATTTTATCCTGTAGATGCTGTGAAAACTCTTCTGCACGGCCCTGTAAGTGGGTCCCTGAATTTACCTGACCCAGAAGAGATCAAATGATTTTAAACAGGGCCATCAGGCAGCGTTCTGAGGATGCATTAAGAGAGGAGAAATACGTTTTGCCGCTTTTACTGCCACAAGGTAGGCCTTAATAGCGGCTCTAGCTTGTGTTTGGTCAGATTCAGTCTTTGTCTTCTGCCAGTGATGCTCCAGACATCTCTTAACCCTCTTCAAAACCCTCAACTCCTCTGTAAACCATGGGGAGTGACGGGTTGAACGAGGCAAGAGAGGCCACACAGGCGCGATCCTGTCCAAGGCCCCGGCCGCAGCCCTATTCGAGGCCGTGGATAGGACCTCCGCTGAACTGTGCAGCAGGCCCTCGGGAATAACCCCCAGCTCCCTCTGAACCCTACTGGGTCCATCAGTCGCTAGGGGTGGACCAATTGAATAGGTCCTGCCTCCCTGCAGAGCGGGATGGCACAATAGAATCTCAGGATCACCAGGGCATGGTCTGACCATGACAATGGGGACAGATCTACCTCTCCCCTCAGATCACATTGCCACTGCTCCAACAAGAAAACCAAGTCTGGGGTGTGACCACTGTCTCAAGTCGGGTCCTGAATAATCTGGGACAGGCCCATAGCTGCCATGGTAGCCATGAACTCCCAAGCCATCTCCGAGGCACGTCCCAGGGATGGTAGATTGAAGTCGCCCAGAACCATAAGCCTGGGGAACTCCACTGCCAACCCTGAGATGGCCTCCAGCAGCTCGGGCAGGGAGGTTGCTAGGCAGCAGGGAGGCTGGTACAGTAGCAACACCCCGAACTATTCACGGGATCCCAGCTTGAAAAACAGGGTCTCACAACCGGCCACTTGTGGAGCAGGGCCCCTGAAGGCCACTAAAGATTCTCTGTTGACAACTGCCACCTCTCCTCCCCTGCCCTGGTGTCTCGGCTGGTGCCATACTTGAAACCTGGCCAGGCACATCTTAGAGAGGGCTACTCCCCCTTCTGAGCCCAGCCAGGTCTCGGTAATACATGCCAGGTCTGCCCCCTCCTCTGTGATTAAATCACATATGAGGTGGGGCTTGTTGTTCACTGATCTGGCATTAAAGAGCAGCAGCTGAAGACCAGGGCTTGCGAGGATCTGCCGTCCAGGGCCTGGGTATGACCACGGAGGGCCGGAACACGCCACCGGTAATAAACACCGGGGGCGTCTTCCCCGAAGATGGCCTGCCCTCTGGGTCGCATCATAACATCCCCGGCCCGTCACCACCTCAATCGAATAGCCCGCCCCACAGCCCACAGAGTTTCCTAGTCCAGTAGCCTCCACTCCCAGACCTCCAGAACTCCTGGGCTTAACCAGGGGTCCCTTTTCCCATACCTCCATCTTGTCCCATAACATCCACCTTAGGCAGTGGCAAATCCCACCCAGCGCACCAGCTTCTGCTCTTGGCGCTGTTGGGTCACCACTGCCATCCACACCCTTACTGTGCCCCACCTCGACCTCTCTCACTAGTAGAGGTGGGACACACCAGCCACTCCTAGCCACCCCTGTCTCTCACTCAGGGGTGGGTAGACTTCCACACAAACTTTATTCTTGTAGTAGCTCTTAAACTCAAGGAATGTCACTTCCCTTTCTCTAGTGATTTATTTCTTTATTTGTTAATGCTATATTCTCCAGGGACAAATCCTTTCATTCTTCTAAAATTAAGTGGGATTTACAATTAAATTACAATTACAAATTAATTTACAGTTGAACAGGAGACTTAAGTTCACGTGTTACACTAAGCTAAGTTCTTAACTCTGTAGTTGAATAAACAACAGTTGGCTGGGTTTACATATAATACTAAGCCACAAACCCTTATTTGCAGTCCACCATGTCTAGGTTCATATAACATGCAGAGCCAAGACCAAAGAAAACACCTGATGGCTCAATATGATGTCTAAGCCCTGATGTAGTTTGCTGGTGCATAAAGTGTAGCATAACTTATGAGATATCAGGAAAATGTTCAGTGAACTGTACTACAATTATTTGGTGTACAGCTATCAGTTCTACGACTGCTAATAATAATAAGCGACTGAATTACAGTCGCTTGAACCAATAGTGGAAAATGGCAGCTATGCAACAAACCCATGTATTAATAATACTCACTACTCACCATTTGCCTTTATATATACTGAATTTGAAATTTACCACTACTGTAGATGAGATTGGTGTATAAAAGAAAAGCAAAGAGCACATAGAGTTGCCCCAGTTTTTTGAAATGGCATAAGAATTTGAAAAACAACAAAACAGAGGCAAGTTTCCATTGCCTCTGGCTGAGCTAAGATGGAAGAATATATTCAATCATGCCATTCAAATTCTAAAGAACCCAATAGAGGCAACCTCACAGAGTTCTATAGAGGGAAAGTGAAAATAAGAACTGAAGTTCCAGTGGTTCACTTTTAATCAAGTTGAAAGTAGGACAAGTTTCCAAATAGGATATAAAAAAAAAACCCTAAAGACAACTACTGGAAACAAAAGATACCCTTGGAACATTTATTCCACTATATCATTAAAAGGGAAGCATCTTTTAGTCTTCCTGGCAGACATTTTTTTTAATAATCTGTTTTTGAGAAAGGATATTTATAAAAGTCTCAGCTGATGTTACAAAAAAAGATAGATAGAAAAAGTCAATATGACTACAGTTTGGCAATTCTGCCTCCTCTTTTTTACTTGGAAAATCAGAAATAAGAAAGAATGGGAAATACTTTTCAGATCTATACACTATAAATAGTTATTTTAAGACAGAAGAAGCAGAGGGCAAAATCCACATAGGGATAGCTGTTGATATCATTACTTGAGCAGTTTGGGCAAGAGTTTGAAATATGAGCCTAAAAGCACTAAAGAAGAAAAGAAGGCTGCCTTGGGATGTGAAAATACAATTACAAGTCAGATATACTGCAGTGGACCTAGTAGAGTTTGGCTTTTGCTGTTTGTCAAATGGCTTCCTTAACAGTATGCTGTTCTAGGACCAAAAATAAATATATTTGTATAAGCAAAAATTTAAGTTGCCATAAGATGGCAAGAATATATATCTTAACCTAATTGATAGTTTGTTGTTTATTCGTTTAGTCGCTTCCGACTCTTCATGACTTCATGGACCAGCCCACGCCAGAGGTCGTCAACACCCCCAGCTCCCCCAGGGACGGGTCCGTCACCTCTAGAATATCATCCATCCATCTTGCCCTTGGTCGGCCCCTCTTCCTTTTGCCCTCCACTCTCCCTAGCATCAGCATCTTCTCCAGGGTGTCCTGTCTTCTCATTATGTGGCCAAAGTATTTCAGTTTTGCCTTTAATATCATTCCCTCAAGTGAGCAGTCTGGCTTTATTTCCTGGAGGATGGACTGGTTTGATCTTCTTGCAGTCCAAGGCACTCTCAGAATTTTCCTCCAACACCACAGTCCAAAAGCATCGATCTTCCTTCTCTCAGCCTTCCTTATGGTCCAGCTCTCACAGCCATATGTTACTACGGGGAACACCATTGCTTTAACTATGCAGACCTTTGTTGTCAGTGTGATGTCTCTGCTCTTAACTATTTTATCGAGATTTGTAATTGCTCTTCTCCCAAGGATTAAGCGTCTTCTGATTTCCTGACTGCAGTCAGCATCTGCAGCAATCTTCGCACCTAGAAATACGAAGTCTTTCACTGCTTCTACATTTTCTCCCTCTATTTGCCAGTTATCAATCAGGCTGGTTGCCATAATCTTGTTTTTTTTTAGGTTTAGCGGCAAGCCAGCTTTTGCACTTTCTTCTTTCACCTTCATCATAAGGCTTCTCAGTTCCTCTTCGCTTTCAGCCATCAAAGTGGTATCAACTGCATATCTGAGATCTTTCATGTTTCTTCCAGCAATTTTAACTCCAGCTTTGGATTCCTCAAGCCCAGCATGTCGCATGATGTGTTCTGCGTACAAGTTGAATAAGTAGGGTGAGGATATACAGCCCTGCCGTACTCCTTTCCCAATCTTAAACCAGTCCATTGTTCCATGGTCTGTTCTTACTGTTGCTACTTGGTCGTTATACAGATTCTTCAGGAGGCATACAAGATGACTTGGTATCCCCATACCACTAAGAACTTGCCACAATTTGTTATGGTCCACACAGTCAAAGGCTTTAGAACAGTCAATAAAACAGAAATAGATATTTTTCTGAAACTCCCTGGCTTTTTCCATTATCCAGCGGATATTGGCAATTTGGTCCCTAGTTTCTCTGCCTTTTCTAAACCCAGCTTGTACATCTGGCAATTCTCGCTCCATGAATTGCTGAAGTCTACCTTGCAGGATCTTGAGCATTACCTTACTGGCATGTGAAATGAGTGCCACTGTTCGATAGTTTGGACATTCTTTAGTGTTTCCCTTTTTTGATATGGGGATATAAGTTAATTTTTTCCAGTCTGATGGCCATTCTTGTGTTTTCCAAATTTGCTGGCATATAGCACGCATTACCTTGACAGCATCATCTTGCAAGATTTTGAACAGTTCAGCTGGGATGCCGTCGTCTCCTGCTGCCTTGTTATTAGCAATGCTTCTTAAGGCCCATTCAACCTCACTCTTCAGGATGTCTGGCTCTAGCTCACTGACCACACCGTCAAAGCTATCCCCAATATTGTTATCCTTCCTATACAGGTCTTCTGTATATTCTTGCCACCTTTTCTTGATCTCTTCTTCTTCTGTTAGGTCCTTGCCATCTTTGTTTTTGATCATACCCATTTTGGCCTGGAATTTACCTCTGATGTTTCTAATTTTCTGGAAGAGGTCTCTTGTCATTTCTATTCTATTGTCTTCTTCCACTTCCACGCATTTTGCCTTCTTGGTTTTCTCTTTCTTTGGGATGTATTTTGTTGCCGTCTCCTGAACAACGTTGCGAACTTCTGTCCAGAGTTCTTCCAGGACCCTATCTACTAAGTCCAGTCCCTTAAATCGATTCTTCACCTCCACTGCATATTCCTTAGGAATATTAGTGAGCTCATATCTAGCTGATCTGTGGGTCTTCCCTAATCTCTTTAGTCTGATCCTAAATTGTGCAAGAAGAAGTTCGTGATCGGAACTACAGTCAGCTCCAGGTCTTGTATTTACCGACTGTATAGATGTCCGCCACCTTTGGCTGCAAAGGATGTAGTCAATCTGATTTCGGTGTTGTCCATCTGGTGAAGTCCATGTATAAAGCCGTCTCTTAGGTTGTTGGAAGAGAGTGTTTGTTATGCAGAGTGAGTTGTCTTGGCAAAATTCTAACAGCCTATGTCCTGCTTCGTTTTGTTCTCCCAGGCCATGCTTACCTGTAGTTCCAGGTGTCATTTGACTGCCCACCTTAGCATTCCAGTCTCCCGTGATGAAAATAATGTCTCTTTTAGGCATGTTGTCCAGTAGGTGCTGCAGATCTTCATAGAACCGCTCTACTTCAGCTTCTTCAGCATCTGTGGTTGGGGCGTTTATTTGGATCACTGTGATGTTAGATGGCTTGCCCTGAACTCGAATTGAGATCATTCTATCATTTTTTGGATTGTATCCAAGCACTGCTTTAGCCACTTTACTATTAATTATGAAGGCTACTCCATTTCTTCTGTGGTCCTCTTGTCCACAGTAGTAGATCTGGTGGTCATTTGATGTGAAGTGGCCCATTCCAGTCCATTTCAGTTCACTGACGCCCAAAATGCCTATCTTTAATCTTGACATCTCACCAATAACCACATCCAATTTGCCCTGGCTCATAGATCTTACATTCCAGGTTCCAATGGTGTGTTGATCCTTAGAACATCGGATTCGCCGTTCACCACCAGCACCGTCGGTCGCTAGCCGTCCTTTTGGCTTTGAGCTAGCTGCGTCATCACGTCTGGGGCTAGTTGAACCCATCCTCTGTTCCTCCCCAGTAGCATTTTGACCATCTTCCGACCTGGGGGTCTCATCTTCCGATGGTATACCGACATATCTCTGGTTGTACTGATCCATTTAGTTTTCATGGCAAGTATACTGGGGTGGGTTGCCATTACCTTCCCCAGGGATCGCATTTAGTCTGACCTCTCTGTCACGACCTTCCCGTCTTGGGTGGCCCTTCACGGTTTAGCTCATGGCATCATTGAGGTGCTCAAGCTCCAGCACCACGACAAGGTAATGATTCTTTGCTGAAGCTAATTGATAGTAACTGGCAAATATACCATGTTTTGTTTTTCTCCCCTTAGTTTTCTATTGGAAGGAAAGAATTCCAAGGGAAAAAAAAATTCCAAGATGCATTTGGTTTGAAATGTGTTCTGTAAACTCAGGAGATGAGAGCCAATTTAGTCTAGTGGTTAAGGCTCCGGGCTAGAAACCAGGAGTCTGTGAGTTCTATTTCCACCTGGGGCATGAAAGCCAGTTGAGTGACCTTGGGCCAGTTACTTTCTCTCAGCCCAACTCGGTGCAGTGTAGACTAGCCTCCTCATGGCACACCCCGGGCAACATGACTTGTCACAGCTAAATAGTCTACACATCTGGCTGCTGGACCTCAAGGATTTCCCAGCAAGAAAAGCAGGATGAACACTGACCTGCTATGCCATACGATTAAAAAAAAAAAAAAACTCAGGAGATGTGAAGCAGGAAAATCTCAGTTTTTTATGTCTGATAAAGTGTCTGAACCACATTGTTTTGGTATCCAGTGGAACTAAGAACAGTTTAAAGCAACTTTTCCACATAAACGTAAGACTTGCAGATATTGTTTTATTAGCAATGGAGGTACTGTGTATTTCATCCCCGATATTTATTCTCTTTTCAAATTCTTATTTTCTGGCTAGAAAAATGAGGTGGTGAAATTAGAAATCTTGGAAAATAAACAAGTCTTGAGGGGTTTAGTAGTCTACAACTATTGGCTGAACTGATCAAAAGATATGGGGAGAAGATTTCAGAGAGAATGAATAAATCATTTTTGTACCTGAAACTTTTTTTTTTGCACAAAGTTTTTATAAACTTTTATGCCAACTTAGTTTTGGTCAGGAAAGTTAAACAGATTCTGTTGCACTTAAATACTGTAATGATGAATTTTTTATAGTAATAATGCATACAGTGCAGAATTGGCAACTAGTGATCAGTTATTTAAATATATGTGATCCTTGTCTGAATTTTAGCCCTCCTTGCAATCAATCAGTTCAGTTCCCAGGAAGGAATTATCTGGACATGGAACCTGCTGATGCTATGGTGGTTAGAAATTAAGTCAAGTTGTTCAAATGCCCACTTGGCCATGCAGTGTTTGGATTTACTAAGATACTTCCCAGTGCTATTTTGAAATCAAGTGGGGATAATGTGTTTGCTACAAGGTATTTGGATGATGATAATTTTTATTGATATAATTATTAAGGCATAACAATCATTTGCACATATAATTAAGAAATAATAATTATTGCAAATACAATCTTTGTTTTAAGAGCAAACTTCCCGAATCAAGGTAGAATTTTTAAAACTTAATAATTATATGATTCCTTTACTTTTCTTTGTCATTTTATTTAGAATGATTTAAAATTACTCCATTATTTTAATTATATATTTGATACACTTTAAGCTACCCAGACTCTTTTGGAATGGGTGGCTATGATAAATTTAAATAATTATAATAATGATAATAAGATACATTTATAATTATGCATTAAATCAAAGCCTGTGGAAAGGAGTATAATATACAAAATGAACAATTATTGATACTGATAAAATATGTCATTAAAAACAATTTACTATAACCATTAGTTATGAATTAAAGTACAACGGCATGCTTAAATGAAGGTTGTGGGAATTTTCTAATGAAATGAGTAGAGACTAATTTTTTTTTCCAGTTAAGATTCTGAGGATAACAGATATTTCTTCATCAGAGCTATGTAATTATACCAGTAGATATGACTTAACAGCACAATCCTTATACATGGCTATTCAGAAGTAAGCATTCCTTAGGAAAGGTGGTTGACTCACCAGAAACTTGGAAAAATACTAGTCAGGGGTCAATGCAGGATGGAGTATGATCCAATTCTGGGTGGTGTAATGATTGCCTGAACCCAAATAAAACGCTCAGACTCCAAATCAAAGTTTAGGTTCTGATTTTATTTAGAATAGAGTGCAAACAGAAAGAAAGCTGAGAATGAGAAAAGTGCGCCTAAAGTCAAACTAAATAGCCTCGCTTCAAACAGCGTCCCACTCCTCCCCTTCATTCATTACAATCCCACATTCCCAGGTGCTCCTAACGAGCTCTGCTGATCAACAGGCAAAAAGACCTTGACATTAAAGAGATAACCCAAACACATTCCTCCACGGCAGAGGCAGACAGAACTCTCCGTACAAGGTTTATCAGCAGCACCCTCCCAGCCAGGAACGCACGTCAACACTCTGGCATGCGAACTGTTACGATGTTCAGCAACATTGAAACAGTGAACATGACATATCCCCCCCCCCCCCCCGAAAAATCAAACAGTCGGTTTGGAAGGATAGGCAATATGAAAATTGCGAACTAAATCAGGAGCCATCACATCGTGAGCAGCAACCCACTCAGGATGGGGAAAATGCTTCCAGCAAACTAAGTACTGCAGAGTGCCTCGAAGCTTCCGAGAGTCGAGAACCTCCTTAACCTCGAAGTGCTGCTGTCCATCAATCATGACAGGCGCAGTGGGGGGAGGTCGTGAATGCCAACGAGATGAGTCATGGGCAGGCTTAAGCAAACTGCAATGAAAAACAGGGTGCAAACACTTCAAATTATGAGGCAGATCCAAACGTACAGTGACAGGATTAATAATCTCAGTAACAGGAAAGGGGCCAATGAACTTAGGAGCAAGCTTCTTGGATGGCTGAGGAGACTTGATAAATTTGGTAGAGAGATAGACCAGGTCTCCGATTTGAAAAACAGGCTGCTTTCTCCGGTGCCTGTCAGCGTGAAGCTTATAGGAAGCTTGCGCCCCAGTGAGAGCCTTCCTAATGACTGGCCAGGAATCAGCGAGTCGAGATCCCCAATCACAGGCAGCCACAGCAGGGGTAGGAGGCTGGGGAAACTCGGGAATGGGAACAAAATCCCGTCCCGAAACGACCCAAAAGGGGGTCTGACCAGTGCTTTGGTGCACAGCATTGTTGTAAGCGACCTCAGCGAAAGGGAGCAAATCAACCCAGTCATCCTGGTGGTAATTGATATAAGACCAGAGAAATTGCTCCAGCGTGGCATTAAGGACCTCAGTAGATCCGTCAGTCTGGGGATGCGAAGAGGTTGAAAGTGCCTGTTCAGTGCCAATCAGTTTCAAAAAAGCCCTCCAAAATCGTGAGGTAAATTGTGTGCCCCTATTGGTCACCAAACGCAAGGGGCATCTGTGTGGGCGGTAGACGTGCACCAAAAGAGCTTGGCTAGCTGCTGTGCTGAAGGAATAGATGCACAGGGAACAAAGTGAGCCTGCTTAGAAAAATAGTCTTTGACCACCCAAATGACAGTTTTCTTTTGACTGGGGGTAAGTCCACAATAAAATCCATAGAAATCTCATCCCAAGGGCGAGAAGGGTCAGCCACCAGCTGCAAAAGCCCCTGGGACTTACCTGACTGCCGTTTAGATGTAGCGCAGACAGGGCATGAAGCGACATAATCCTTCACGTCCCTCCGTAAGGAGGGCCACCAAAACTGCCACCGGACTAAATGGAGGGACTTGAGAAAACCAAAATGACCAGCTTGCTTACTGTCATGGGGACGGGCTAATATTGCAGACTGTTGAGATTCAGGGACGTACAAACGGCCACCCACCCAAGCCAGGTCTTGCTCAACAGAAACCTTGTCAGGGTTAGTGAGGAGCCAAGGATCAGATTTCAAAGCAGAGACAAAATCAGCACGCAACTGACCAGGCATTTGAGGTTGCTTGCAGCTCCGAGAGTGCTGTGCCGGAACCGTTTGCGAGGGGGAAGGAGGCCGCCCCCGAGCACGGCTCCGGATGACTGCCACCAACCCCAATTGAGGCTCCATGAGCACAGTTCCAGTGACATCGGAGTTTGTCTTGCGGCAAACGGGAAAGGGCATCAGCCAAAAAGTTTTTCTTCCCTGGGATAAATTTAAGTTGGAAATTAAAATGGCTAAAGAATTGAGCCCAGCGGATCTGCTTTGGGCTGAGACGTCTGGGTATTCAGAGTGCCTCAAGGTTGCAGTGATCTGTCCAAACCTCGAAAGGGCAGCTCACCCCCTCCAAAAGGTGATGCCAAGCCTCCAATGCAGCCTTAACCGCAAAAGCCTCCTTCTCCCAAACATGCCAGTGCCGCTCCATTTCAGAAAACTTACGGGAGAGATAGGCGCAAGGCTTTAAGAGCCCGGCAGAATCCTTTTGCAACAAAATAGCCCCAATAGAAAAATCAGAGGCATCAACCTGAACCACAAAAGGCTGTTCAGGGTCAGGGTGGGATAAAATGGGTTCAGCTGTGAAAAGAGCTTCAACTGATCAAAGGCAGCCTGACAGGCAGGAGTCCAATTGAGCACAGCCCCGGGGTTCTTTACCTTGCGTGTTTCCCTGACCCCCTTGGTGCGCAACAAATCAGTCAGGGGCAGAGCAATCTCCATGAACCCCTAGACAAAGGATCTGTAAAAATTGGTGAACCCCAGAAAACTTTGAAGTTGACGCCGGGTTCGCGGGCGCTCCCAGTTAAGAACTGCCTGAACCTTTGCAGGATCCATTTCAATAGCCTTATCAGAAACTCTGTACCCTAAGTAATGCAAGTGAGACTTATGGAATTCACATTTAGAAAGCTTAGCATAAAGCTTAGCTTTTCTGAGTTTGGTGAGAACTTGTTTGACAAGCTTCTCGTGTTCTTTCTCAGTCTTAGTGTAGATGAGAACATCATCCAAATAAACCAAGACCCCCTTAAACAAATGGTCATGTAAAACCTCATTGATCAGTTGCATGAAAACCCCTGGGGCCCCTGCTAGACCAAAAGGAAGGACCTTATATTGAAAGGAACCCAAGGGTCAGTTAAAAGCTGTTTTCCACTCATCCCCCTCCCGAATGCGAATGTGATAGTATGCTTCGTGGAGGTCAAGCTTGGAAAAGACTTTACCAGTACACAAATGAGCCAACGTATCTTTTACGAGAGGCAAAGGGTATTTGTTCGACAGTGAGGCTGAATTGAACCCATGATAGTCTGTGCACAGTCTAAGGGTGCCATCCTTCTTTTCGCGGAACAAAATGGGAGCCCCAACCGGCGAGTTTGCCGGTTCAATGAAACCTCTAGCAAGGTTTTTGTCAATGAACTCCCGTAATGCGCCCAGTTCCTTCTTAGTCATAGCATAGATCTTCGGCTTGGGTAAGGGGACGTCCGGAAGAAGCTCAATGGCACAGTCAGTTTTGCGATGGGGGGGTAATTGGTCTGCCTCCTCCTCCCCGAAGACGTCAGCAAAGTCACGGTACCCAGCCGGCAGCCCTTCCGTGGGTAGATCGGGAGCCTGAGCGTCGACAATTTCAGCCCTCCCTGCCCCCACAGTGATAGACTTCCCCACAATAGGAGCCTGGTAGAAACCATCATCAAACGTAATAGTACGGGTCTTCCAGTTGATGTATGGATTATGGCTAGTTAGCCAGGGAATCCCCAGGACCATCAGAGGGTTTCCCACTGGAGTAACAATGAATTTGATCAGCTCCACGTGAGTCCCCATCTGCAACGTCACGTCCCCAGTAAACTGGGTGGCCGCCCGCCCTCCCCGCCATGGAACCATCTAATTGCTGAAAAATTAGTGGTTTTGGAAGGGGAAAGCAAGGCAGCTCCAATGCAGCGACTAAGTCGGGGTGGATCAAACATCTGGAACACCCCGAGTCGACCAAAGCCCAGACTTCGATGGTCCTGGAGTGGGAACCCAACTCGATCTTTACAGCTAGGATGGGGCAGTCAGCACTCACCATGTTGGTATCGCACCCATTCTCCACCACCTGTCCAGCGGCACTGTTTAAGACAGGTGGAAGTCATTTCCTGCTGGCTGTTCAAGGGCAGCAAAAGTGTCTCCCATGAGGTAGACATCGTCCTCCTCCTCCACAGCTGCCTTTGCCCCCGCCAGCCGACGGGGAAGGTTAGGTGTCTTCTGCGGAGGTTTAGAAGGGCGATCCGTAGTCTTAGTCTTGTGACAGTCCACAGCATGGTGACCTGCTTTGCCACACTTGATGCATTGCCCTCGGGCAAAATGTTGTTTCTCATCGTCCCACCCTGTGGCAGATGGCTGTCTCGGGCCCTTTCCACTGGAGTGAGGCTTGTCTCCCTTAGTGGCTTGCATATAGGTACGCTGGGCATGTTCAGCCTTACCGGTGAGACAGATCCAATCATGAAGCGAGTCCAGATCATCCCTGCACAGCACCCATTTCAATACCTCTCGATTGAGCCCATCCTTAAATCTGTCTATCAGGGTAGCTTCAGACCACTCAGGAACTTTACCTGCCAATACCTTGAATTCCAGGGCATAATCAGCAACCAACTTCTGCCCCTGAACAAGTTCCTTTAGAGCTTCCTTAGCCCTTGCCTTAGCCAGGGGATCCTCAAAGTACCATCTCAAAGCGGCTAAAAAAGCGTCGAAGGCACCAAGCGCTGGGGCTTTCGCCTCAGATAACTGTACATACCAGTCAGCAGCTCTGCCTTTCAGCTTTGTGGCAACCGCCATGATTTTTGCCCCTTCCGAGGTGAAGCAATGTCCATATTGCTGCATATAATTTGCAGCATTGGTAAGGAAAAATGACAAATTTGTGGGGTCCCCATCAAACTTCACGGGAAAGTCCTTAGCGACCCCACCAACTGGTGCAGCCCCAACCGGTGGACGAGCTGGGGTCCCTCCTGACACCGGAGTGGGACCACGGAGACCCAGGGAAGAATCCCGTGGCCGCCCCCGCCCTCTCGGTGCTGGCGATGGAGGAGGGGGGATGGTGGGTCCCATCACGGCACCTGGACTACCAACAATCTTCACCAGGTCCCCCACTGCAGTCGAAATGGATCGTAGCATATACTCCATAGACTCGATCTTGGATTCAATGACTCTGATCCTGTCAGGCGTGACGGAGTCCTCCAGCCCTGGTGCCTCAGGTTGCCGGCTTGCTGACACCTTGGTGGACTCCCTCTCGGGAGTCAGGGGGTAATGCAGCCTCCATGAGGTGTGAGACATCCCCGGCTGGGGGTCTCCCATGGTATCCCACATCATCACTGGGGGAGGGGCACCAGTTGTTACAGGCTGTTCCATCAGCCCCCCTTCCATCGGGTCCCCCAACTCTGGGCTGGAGCTGGATTCTCTGGAATAGGTTGCGAGGTGGGATGGGAGGGGGCTCGGGTCCCTGCTTGGAAATGCCGACTCCAGGAACTGTCTGGTTGCTTCCCCAAACCCCGTGGACTCTTTCCTCGATTCTGCCATCGCTAACTTCTTCTTTCGCAAGAAAAAATTCTTGGTAGAGACTAGCGAGTTTTTTTCGTAAAATGATTCTCAGCTTTATGTAATGATTGCCTGAACCCAAATAAAACGCTCAGACTCCAAATCAAAGTTTAGGTTCTGATTTTATTTAGAATAGAGTGCAAACAGAAAGAAAGCTGAAAATGAGAAAAGCGCGCCTAAAGTCAAACTAAATAGCCCCGCTTCAAACAGCGTCCCACCCACCCCCTTCATTCATTACAATCCCACATTCCCAGGTGCTCCTAACGAGCTCTGCTGATCAATGGACAAAAAGACCTTGACATTAAAGAGATAACCCAAACACTTTCCTCCACGGCAGAGGCAGACAGAACTCTCCATACAAGGTTTATCAGCAGCACCCTCCCAGCCAGGAATGCGCATCAACACTCTGGCATGCGAACCGTTATGATGTTCAGCAACATTGAAACAGTGAACATGACAGGTGGAAATGAAGCCCAAACTGGGGAAGCTCAGTGTAGGCCTTTCACAGGTCTGTCTGTCTGTCTGTCTTTTTTTTTGAGCCATACAAGCCCTATTTCTACACCCTTTTCTCTTTCACTCTCTCCTTCACATACACATACAAAGCAGGAGAAGGGATAATTCCCAGCTGATCAATCCAAGGAATAAGAATGGGCTCACAACATCCAAACTGCTAGATGTTGCTGAAAGCTTCATTTGTTCCTTGATCTGTGTCACCACTGAGGATTCCTTCCTGAACTGTATTGAATACAATGACATTTGCTTCTGAGTAAATACATGTAAGGCTATGCTATAAAATAGATTAATACTGCTATCTAGTTTCTCAGTATTTATGAATTTGATACTAATTCTTTGTTTAGCTGAGCAGCTTATGCCTTTCAGTTTTCAGCTGATTTTGCCAAATATTGAGGTCTCACTTATACTGTAGCCCTTTCCCATTCCCCCAGTGTAATGATTGCCTATTCTATTGTACATCAGACTCATAAGTAAGGTTTCAAAGATATCTGATTTATTGAAGAATAGTATGCAGGATCACAAAGAAAGCTAAGAATGATTAAAGCGCGGCAAATTCAAGCTAAAAACCCTCAGTGCAAACGAAATCCCTCCCCCCTTAGAATCTTCTCAAGTCCACAATCCCAGGCGCTCCTAACGGTTTCTGATGGTCTGCGGGAAAAGTCCTTGAACAGAGAAAATAACCCAAACACATTCCATTGTCCTGATTTCACATACAGAGCTTGGTACAAGGTTTCACAGCAGCTCCCTCCCAAACAGAAACGCGCATCAGTGCCATGGCATGTGAAACATTACGATGTATGAACTACATTGAAACAGTGAACATGACACCCAGCCATCTGTTCTTAGGTGACTCCCTCAAGTTTCAGGTACCTCTTGCTCCCTCTGAATCTTTGATCTTCATAGTTAGTAATTTTTTTCACTGCTGGCTCAATATGCTTGCTTGTTGAAAGATTGCATGCTTTGAGATCTCCACCTGCACCATTCTAGGAAGATCTTCCAACAATTGCCGCTTTTATAGTTATAAGCAGAATACTAAAGAGCCAAATAAAATATCACTGAAACTTTGAGGCAAGGAGACTACTTGGAGGCACATTATAGCAAAAATTGTTATTTTTGTGAGCCGTATTTGCTATTTTGATTTATCTATATGTCAGATAAGCTGCTTGGAGCATACTGAATAAAGAGAAAGGAAATTTGATGCTAAATAATGTGACCATATAGCCGCTGATGGCATTTAAAAGATGACATTCTGAAGTGATGGAGGCTGGGTTCTTGGTGATCTCTGAGCTTGGTTGTTTCCCTACAGCCCCTATTTGGGGCTGTATGTGTGGGAGTGCTATTGCTGCTAAGCATTGCATCACAGTTTCAGGTAGGAATCCTGAGATGGGTGATCTCAAGAGTGTTCCTCTGATTGGCCTCTATATTTGTCCATCAAATTGGAAATAAATGGTGAAGCAAGGGTCAAAAAGTTCCATGAATCAGAGTATCTCAAGGAGGTAGAAAATATCATATGCCAGTGTGAGATATAGGCTGTATTTACTGTATAGTGTATAGTTCTACTTCTTTATTGTGTGGAAAATTACTGGCTGGTTTTCTTTTTTCTTTTCTTTTCCTTTCCATTTTTCATTCCCACCAGATTCTGGGAAGTTTTATGTACATTACAAATATCCAAATATAGGACACAGCAAGAGAGTTCCAAGAAGAACATTTATTTTTGCTTCATTCATTAAATCAAAGATTTTGTCTATGTAAACTGCAATGAATTGTGAATCATCATTAAAACATGATTATAGTGGATTGCCTATTGAATAATTTGTATGATAACCAGGAAGCAAAAGATAGAACAGACTATGGGACAACCAAATGGTTTAAAATTGTGCCAAGGTTGTATTTTTCCCCTTATTTATTTAACTGATACGAATAATGTATCATAAAAAATGTTGGACTAGAAGAAATAGAAATTTGATTTAAATTCAGCAACCTCAGATGCGCTCATGTTGCACTTTAATGGCTGGAAGTCAGGAAGACCTAAGGAACCTCTTGTTGAAGGTGAACAAAGAGTACAAATGCTTCTCTGCTGCTCAACAGGTAAAAAGATTATGTCAACAGGCAGTGCCAACTCACTGCAAACAAGTGAAAAAAATTGGAGTGGTAAAGAAGGTTATACAAAAGGTAGTAGCTTTCTCTTCTCAAAACTTTACATGTGACTGTAGCTCTGAAATAAAGAGATGTTTGCTTCTTGAGAGAAAGACTGTAAGAAAACTAAACAAAATATTAAAGTGCAGAGACAGCATTTTGACCAGAGAGGCATGTTTTGTCAAGGACCGGTTTTTCCCAATTATGGGAAATTAGCATATGTTTGTGAAAGCTAGGCTGTCAGAATGGCTGAACAAGGAAAAACTGCTGAGCTACCTTGGACTGCAAGAATAACAAATATTAGATAAAGTAAAACCTGACTGCTCATTGGAAGCACTAATAATGAAGCTAAAATTAATTTTTTGGAAAATAATACTGTGAAAACAAGAGTCAGTGGAGAAGACTCTGATATTTGGAAATACTTCTGACTGTAAGTCTTGTTCCTTAATATCTTGATGCTAATAATTGTACATATTCTATATGTACTTCTCAGGTACATATAGAATATAGGCAACTACAGCTGTCACTTATGCACAGTATTCTGTAACTTAGCTTCCCCCAACCTGTTGGCCTCTAGATCAGTGTTCTCAACCTTGGCAACTAGCTGGGGAATTCTGGGAGTTGAAGTCCACACATTTTAAAGTTGCTGAGGTTGAGAAATACTGATCTAGATGAATACCTAGATGAATGTCCCATAGTCTGTTCTATCTTTTGCTGGAAAGCAAATCTTATGAAATTTGGAGGGTGATGCTTTATGGAGGTTGTCAGTGCCTTTGAGAATGGAAGTCAGCAGGATACTTCTTTATTTTTTTAAAGCTTTAAAAATATCTATTTGGGGTTTGGAGTTCCAGTCCATAAAATTTGTAGGGTGTCAGGCTGGGGAAATATAGCCCAGATTATCTGCCATTCCTACTCTGCCTTCCTGATTCTATTTGAAAAACTTGTTCTCTCTCTGCTATCCAGCTATTTCCAAAAGGCATATTCAGGAAGGTAAGAAAATAAATAGTGAAGCTGATTTTGCAACCTTTATAGACCTATAACTCTCCTCAACCTTATGCATGACTTTAAGCTCAGCAGGCATATACTTATTCCTACTGTCACTGGTTATCTCATCTCTTTTGAATATTTTCCATGAAGAAAAGTTCCATTCTTATGATGACTTGCCTACTATTTTATGGTATCAGTCCAAGATTTTCTTTTCAAATATTTTTTGTTTCCTGTTGCTTTGAAGTGAATATTTATGGGATTCCTAATGGGACATGATCATGAATCACTCTCAATAGCATGCTATGTAGTTTTGCTGGAGAACTAGCTACATCAAAACATACAATATCATTTAGAGACAAGAGGTGCATTTTGTAGGCAAAAATGCCAGCTTCCACATACAAAGACTGTATTAATCAAAAGTGTTGCCTTGTCCCCGTATTGCCCCCAGTTGTAGATGAGCTAATTAATGTTCTTCAGCTGCAGTGTCAGATTGATGCTGCAAAGAGATTTTGCTACTTCCTGTGAGTTTTTCCCCTCCCTCATAAAGTCAAGAAGCTGTGGTGCTTCTCTTTTTCCTGGGTGATCTGAGGAGTGACTGTTTCTCTCAGCACAACGGGTGTTGTTTTTTTTCCTTACACAACAAATGCAGCAAAGTGACCCTAAGCTCAACAGGCAGAATGCCAACTGAAGCCCCAATTTTTTGCTTTCTTTTGGCAGTGAGAAAGAATACTGGCCAATCTATAGGGAAGCTTGACAGCCAGAGGTAAGGACATTTATAGAGTGGCATGATTGTATGGATTCATGGTAGTAGGAGGGCCGCAACTAGGGTCTGTGTCACCTGGTGCAAACATGGATTCCATGCCCATTTTGGCACCACCCCAGTGCTCATTTTGGCATCCCAAAATGTGGCACCTGGGGCACATGCCTTGCTTGCCCCCCCCCCCCCCCAGTTGCAGCCCTGCTAGTAGAGATGGTATAGTAGTTGTGGTGAAATGCAACAGTGTTTTGTTAGTGCTACCAGATCTGGGCTATAAAAATGTGGATAATAAAGAAAAGTAACTCTTTGCTGCCATTTAATTATCTCTCCACTGCACTCTAGTGGTGATACAGTATTTTTTACCCAGAAATGGTAACTTTAACTTTGTTCAAAATTAATTATAAAATGTCCTTCTGTAATAAGACCTTTGGTAGTAATTTTATAATGGGATTAATTATCTTAATTATTTCAGGCTAATTAATAAAGATTAAAAATATAATTAAATCCGTGCAAATAATGAAATATTTTCCAAGTACATGGTTAAGGCCACAGAAAATAAAGTTGTATTGATTTCTTGTTTGCTGAATCTTGATTCACTTAGGTTGTATGTGCACAATGTGCTAAACCTAATATGGCATATTTTGTTTGGACTGAGTGAATTCTTTGGAACCTAGTAATTGTAGTTTTTGCATCATGATTGTACAATCTGCTATGTGATTTAATTGTGGTTTATTTTATAAAATATACCTTGGTACAATGACTCAATTTTACTCAAGCACAAAACAACAGAAGTGATCATATTTTCAATGTTTCATGCAGAATTCACTCTAAGGGTTCTCAAGCCAAGCCTATTGTTTCTCCTATTGTAAATTAAGGGTAGAAATGGAGAGTAATCTTTGTGGAATCAGCTGTGCTTAAGATGAGGGCAATGAACAGTTAATTCACTGTGCCTAAATAGAATACACTTGGATTTACACTCAACAAACCATATTAAAATTTGGAAATCAGGTAGTTGGAGTGATATTGCTGTTAATTTTATCCACATTGCATGAGGATCCATCCAACAAATGGCTGACATAGTTAGATTGTGTTGTGCATCATAGCATCCACTGGGAGCAACAGGGGAGTACAAAAAAAAAAGTTTCTGCAGATGCTATTGGCAATAATCCATAAATGGCTGTATTTCTAATTCACACTCAGCCGGACTTTTAAGTTAAGGCTTAACTAAGCAAAGAACCATTGTGTAAATTGTTTTCAGAAAGCAAGTCATCTCTGAGAAATTTCCAGAGAGAGTGCGTGTGTGAGTGTGCTTCTGTCTTTGAAATCTCAGTGGATGCAGTATTTCAGCAGAAAAAAAAAATCCACTTGAAAAATTAGCTGAGATCTGCTGACATTTCTCCTAACAGAGTCTAAGCTTCAAACAGGAGAATGTAAGAAGTGCAAAGCTCTGTTGTATGGATCTAGCACAGCATATGCTTCCTAATCCTTTCAATGGACTTCAGAAGGTCTGCTGAACCCCATTTGTCTTAATGCGGATTAGGAAGGACTAAGGTCATCCTGTACATCAACAAAGAAGAAATACACTGTTCTGCTAGGCAGGTACGGTACATGGGGGAATCCTGAGATCTACAGAAGAGAATACCAGTAATACATTCCATATGCCCAATAAGTGGACCAATCCACAACAAAACATTAGAGGTAAGATTAATTATCTGAAAGGGAGTGGTGCTGATGAAACCAAATTTCTATTTGTTAGTATACATTTCCTATCAACAAGAAATTATTGTAGCAAAGAATTGGTATTTAGAATAATATAGTTAAAAACCAAACAGAAAAAGGAATATTTCAATTTCTGATAGCTAGTTACTAATTAGAAAGATATCTTCTGCAGACCACATGGATCTCAAATGTAGGGCAATTGTGTGATTATTGGAATAGATTAATGGAGATCTTATTGCCTTCTTGCAGATTGGGTTTTGTCTGGCAATGACTTCAGCCCTGGTTGCCATGTTATTAATTGTTAGGTTTTTAATATGTGCTGTTTTTGTATTTGTTAGTTTTGATTTTATTATTTTTTTGCCTATTGTTTGAATTGGGCAACCATATAAATGCTTTTAAATAAATAAATAAAATTTCACTGTGTGTCACATATTCCAGAATTCCTAATATCTGCAGCCCTGATAGGTATCTTTGAGTATTTAGCTAAATATGGGCTTCATGTAGCCCAGACGACCCCAGCCCAACCAGTCAGGTCTTCATTACACAAACCAAGTCAAGGAGTTTGGATGTGATTCATCTAGGGCAATCGAAAACAAACAGAACACTTGTCACTGATGGTAAGTGGAATCATGTTACCAGCAAAAGATGTGATGCAGTACACTTCTTACATTTGCTCTGGACTGTAAGAGCACTAGACCAAAACAAAATAAGACCCAAAATGCGGAAACCCATTTCCAACTAGACTTTAAAACCTCTTCTCAAATCTCGCCTGTCCCCCCTTTCGTTCTCTTTTTCTAGTTTCAAAGTAATGCTAAGGCTTTTTTTTTACTTCTACTTGTTTATGATTCTGCAGGTCAAGGAGAGATTGTCTGTCCTGAAGAATAATAGCAGTTTTGATCTATGTTACAAGACAATACTGAAGAATAATAATTTTATGAGATTTTTATTATTGTTCTTGAGAATTTCTTCATTATATCTTAGAAACTGCTAAGTCAAACAATTTAAATTTTGGTTCATTTTAAGCTCATCTTTGGAAAAAAAAACTTTGGTTCAGTACTAGTTCAAACATCAACTTTAAAACAGGAAAGAAATCTGTGCTTCTCCAGATGTTGGATTACATTTCTCACAATTTGTGATTGGTCTTATTAGTGAAAGATAATAGAATTATAATTTTTACAACATCTACATACCATCACAAACATCTTCTCCCAGTCATTGGTTCTAACACTTTTATATTAAATCAGTTTGGATACATTTCATGCAGGATAACAGCTGCTCAGGCACAACCTGTTCTCTTTCAAATGGAGCTTCCTTCGTCCACTACCTAATCTCATAGTTATATTTTAAAATATAATTCCTTCAATGCTATCGCCTCATTTCCATTCATGGAGATATCTTACAGCAGCTATTTGAGCAACTTTAGAAACTGGCTTCAAAATAACCCATGAATTGGGATTTGGATCAAGTCCTTGCTATACCAAGTGTAACACTTTGTTACTTGTGTTTGCTTCAAAACAGAATAGCCTTTCTTTTCCAAAAGAGGTCATTTGCTCTCTCTGCATGAGAAAAATGAGAACACTGTATGTGTAAAAGAACTGTGGAAAATCACCAAACTTTTCTGCAGCAGTGTAAAGCAGAACTGAAATAATGGTGTATTCATATGGCCTTGGAAGTGGGAACTGTGGATGATAAATCCAAGTATGTTATATTTTACTTTTAATGCATTGAATGTTTGTAAGATGTTTTTCTGTAGAATTATATAGCATTCTCCTGTGGAAATTTCCAGAGGTCAAACAGTTTAGCTGTTAATTTTAAAAGTGAGAAGCCACCTCAAGCAATGTATTTTTGAGGGTTTTGTGCCATGGGAAAACTCTTAATATCAGTTCATAACAGAACCTGAAAAGCATCCATTAGAAACCAGCAAGGGAATTTACAGATTGTCTCCTGGACTGTTTTTTTTTTCTTTTTCTTTTTTAAGATACAGCAACTTGGGAGCCTTTTGACCTGAAGTCCTTTGCAGTAGATTCCCCCGTTTTCTTTTGTGTTCCACTTTCTCCAATCTCCTAACCAGAAGGCCATAAGCTTACTTTATCACCTACCTTTCTCTCTCTTCCTCACTTCTCCTCTGTCCAATTCCTTTCACACATTCAAATGTTTATGGCTTTTGAGTTCTTAAAAACACATCTAATAGGGAACGTGATTTAACTGGGATTATAAAACTATGCATGGCATGGATATAGTAGATACGCATATTATCCTTCCCCCTCCCTTTACACATCATATCAACAAAACTCAATCAGGGGACACGAAAATGAAATACAGACAGCAGTAGCAGTCTTGCATGTATCTATGGTTTGGAATGCATTCGCAATTAGGATTGTGCAGAGTTCTGACAAAGTGCCTTAATTTGACAAAGCTTTGATTGGATCACTCCTTTGAAGAAGATTTGCAAATCTAAGTTGGGACCTGCTTTGAAGCGGTGAATCAAATCAGAATGCTGCAAGGCGCTTCATAGTTTTCCAATCTGCTTCACAGACTGAATGGCTTTTCTGCTGCTCTGGAGATTGCTACAGACAATACCGCAGCTTCATTTTTATGCGTGGAGAAAGTATTGGGGGCAAGGGGAATATGTAGTGCAATAGTATCTCTGACATTAACATGAATAGGCAGCCAATCAGTTTAATACCTCATTTAAACTTTCTGCCAGCAGAACTATTTTGGCATGGGAAAACTAATATTACTTTATTCATCCACTTTCTCAGATCTCAGCTTCTTTAGTATGATCAGCCACAATCTTTAACTTTGCTTTCTTTAGGAATATTACTGTTCCGTCTTGGTCCTGCCAACAGAACTGGGAGCTCAAATCCATGCTCTCAATATGGGCTTGAGGCTGATTAGACCGGTAGAATGCATTCTTGGCACAAGTCTTACTTTTAATCTGCATGATCAGGACAGGTTCAAGACTCTTGACAATGAGTGAATGGATGCCAGACTAACACTTATAAGAGTCATTGGCCTGAGGTTTTGTTTTTAAGAACAGGGGATGGCAAAGGAAAAATGCCACTTTCTCCATGACCTGCCTATCTTGTTGGGCCATCCTGCTTCAGATGCCTCTGCTAACTAATACACAATATTGTCAGCAAGCTACATTAACACAAACAAGTCTTGCCAGTGATGAAGAGGGCCTTCTCAGGAATGGCCAAGCTTTCTGATCAGTTATGCCAACTTGCTCACAGTTCAGAAAAACAGGGCCAGAAATTCTTCTGACTAGAAGGCGGCCGCATTTTGCCAATGTGTCTTTTTAAAAAACAATTCTTTTTTTATTGCATCAGCTGTGACAGATTCAGAAATAAAGATTCAAAAAGCAAAGTGGAAAATAAGCAACCATGAATAAAATGTAAGTAAACACACCCACACACATACACACAGAGATAAATACTTTTTGTAACACATTCTCCCCTCCCTTTCCATTTATTTCCCCATCTGTTAACCTAAATATTTGTACTGTACTTTGAACATTGACACTGGAGGTTATTGCTAGTGTCTGTTTAAGTCTTTCATATATTGTTTTTGATTGGTGTCTTAACTCTTTTCCTAAACGTTGTATCCCATATGTCTGCATTTGCCTTGCTGTGTGATGTGTTGTGTATAAGGGAGACATCCCTGCTTGAATTTACCTAGGCTTCTATTATGAATATATCCTGTTAGTTTTGCCATTGCACAAACTCTCCGATTTTGGTCGCCCGGTCTTGTTATCATCAGCGAAGTTTAACTTTTCCAATGTTCTGCCAAATTTGTTCTTGAAGCTGGCAACATATATCTTACTGAACTGTGATACTTTTCGTTTGTGTTTTCTGGAATTATTCCTAATAAAAATATTTGTGGTTTCAGTTCAAATTTTATGTTTAAAAATTTCTGAATGTTTTGAAGTATTTCCTTCTAGTACCTTTGCGGGTTTTTTTTACATGATTACCACTTGTGGTAAATGTTCCTTCTTTCTGGTCGCATTTCCAACATTTGTTGTTATATGATTTATCTATCTTGGTAATAATTGATGGATACCATCAATTTACGGATATCATTTGTAAAACATTTAATACCAATTTTCTCTCAAATTATAGCCGGGAGTAAATTTGACTTTTTCCATAGCTGTTCTCATTGTTCTATTGTGATTATTTCTTTGAAGTTTTGCATCCACTTTATTATTATTATTTATTTAATTTTTATCCCACCTTTATTATTTTTTATAAATAACTCAAGGCGGCAAACGTACCTAATACTCCTTCCTTCTCCTCTTTTCCCCACAACAACAACCCTGTGAGGTGAGTTGGGCTGAGAGAGAGGGACTGGCCCAAGGTCACCCAGCTGGCTTTCATGTCTAAGGCGGGACTAGAACTCACAGCCTCCTGGTTTCTAGCCCAGCACCTTAACCACTAGACCAAACTGGCTATGTACTGAGTATGGGATAATAAATACATTTTTCAAGGAGATACAGAGGCTTTCCATTGTTTAGATGAATCAGATTAACAGACTCAATTAAAATTAACTGCTGCAATGTAATGTACATGAATTACATGTTGTTGTTGTTGTTTATTCGTTTAGTCGCTTCCGACTCTTCGTGACTCCATGGACCAGCCCACGCCAGAGCTTCCTGTCGGTCGTCAACACCCCCAGCTCCCCCAGGGACAAGTCCGTCACCTCTAGAATATCATCTATCCACCTTGCCCTTGGTCGGCCCCTCTTCCTTTTGCCTTCCACTCTCCCTAGCATCAACATCTTCTCCAGGCTGTCCTGTCTTCCCATTATGTGACCAAAGTATTTCACTTTTGCCTTTAATATCATTCCCTCAAGTGAGCAGTCTGGCTTTATTTCTTGGAGGATGGACTGGTTTGATCTTCTTGCAGTCCAAGGCACTCTCAGAATTTTCCTCCAACACCACAGTTCCAAAGCATCGATCTTCCTTCTCTCAGCCTTCCTTATGGTCCAGCTCTCGCAGCCATATGTTACTACGGGGAACACCATTGCTTTAACTATGCGGGCCTTTGTCGTCAGTGTGATGTCTCTGCTCTTAACTATTTTATCGAGATTTGTCATTGCTCTTCTCCCAAGGATTAAGTGTCTTCTGATTTCCTGACTGCAGTCAGCATCTGCAGTAATCTTTGCACCTAGGCATACAAAGTCTTTCACTGCTTCTACATTTTCTCCCTCTATTTGCCAGTTATTAATCAAGCTGGTTGCCATAATCTTGGTTTTTTGGAGGTTTAGCTGCAAGCCAGCGTTTGCACTTTCTTTTTTCACCTTCATCATAAGGCTCCTCAGTTCCTCTTCGCTTTCAGCCATCAAAGTGGTATCATCTGCATATCTGAGATTGTTAATGTTTCTTCCAGAGATTTTAACTCCAGCCTTGGATTCCTCAAGCCCAGCATGTCACATGATGTGTTCTGCATACAAGTTGAATAGGTAGGGTGAGAGTATACAGCCCTGCCGTACTCCTTTCCCAACCTTAAACCAGTCCGTTGTTCCGTGGTCTGTTCTTACTGTTGCTACTTGGTCGTTATACAGATTCTTCAGGAGGCATACAAGATGACTTGGTATCCCCATACCACTAAGAACTTGCCACAATTTGTTATGGTCCACACAGTCAAAGGCTTTAGAATAGTCAATAAAACAGAAATAGATGTTTTTCTGAAACTCCCTGGCTTTGAATTACATGTACAGTGGGTAAAAAGTTACATTGCCAGAGGGTACAGTGAGGGGACGAGGTCCTGGGAAAGGTTCAGATGATAGACTGTACCCATTCTTCTCAAAGTCTTAAGAAGACCCCGGCAGTGCTAAATTGGCTCACCAGATATAGCTGCAAAAGACAACTTACCGATGTCTTGTATTCTGTTAGTGAATGTGCAGGGATAATTTGTGACTCCTGAGAGTGCCGTATTTCAAACATCAAGAGGTTCATAATAGCAACACCAAAAGTTTATGAAACTGAAATCATCCATCATAAAAAAGCCATTGTCTGGGGGGAAAAAAACCCAATAACTATCTGGAAAAAAAAAGAATTCAATGAAATTAAACAAAATCGTTAACTGAGTAAACAAAAGAAAAAGGAATTTAATAAGTGGATCAATATTTTGGTTCACTCTTTGACAACAATTTGAAACATGTTGAAAATTCATGATTTTCCCCAGTCTAGTAGGAATGATAATTGGAACTTGCAGAAACTTTGCTGTCAGCTTAATGAAATCTGTTGGAGGTTCAGTCTACAATGCTTAAGCTATTCTTCAATACTCATCTTCCTGACATTAAGTCCCACAGAACTCAGTGGTGCTATTCACACAGCACATTTAATTGGGTCTGATGGGAAAATTAGCACATCATGTGAACAGCAAACCAACTCAGTGGAAGCTTAATCCTCTCATCCAGCCATCCAAAAAGAACCAAGTTTCCAGCCTGCCCTTCTCAAAATAAGAAAGCAGGGCTTTTCTAGGTACCGTATTCAGTCTGTTGTCTTCTTGTCACCTCCTATGCCCACAGAAAGGATGAGGGACAGCAAAGGTGAGGTGGCTAAGACTTCCTACTCTGTGGTGGTGCTATTGGATCCAGTTGGATGACTGCAGATTTTTATTTATTTATTGTTTTGCTAGAGTAGGGGCAAAGGACCTCAGAAGGGAGAGTCTCATACCCTTTTTGACAGTGGTTGAAAGAAGGATGAAAATAGCTGAGAGGACAGTAAGAATAGCTGATTTGTGAAAATGGAGAAAGGGTCTTATTTGAGTGCATAGGGAAAAAATTGAATCACTTTGGAAAAGTCAAACATGCTCCTCTAGGATTCTGTGAATGAGGCCAGAGTGTCCTGTGCCTGGACTGCCTGACCCGTATTTTTCTATTTTTGTATTTTTTTCCTTTTCCCCCCTTCACAGAATTTCCCTCCTTGCAGAGGGGAGTGATTGCTTAAACAAGCTATCTCTTCCTAAACTGCTTTTCTCCACATCCCAGCACTTCCCTAAGCATAGCTCTGTGACCTTAATTAGTTAATTAGCACCCTATCTGAAATTGGCAAGACTCTAATCAGTTTCACCTTCAAGCTCCACCTTTCTTTTGCCTCCTCAGGGCCTGGAGCACCTTGAGCAAGCAGCTTTCAATGTGTATTCCCTATTGTGTGCCTGCTTACACTCGTAATCTCTTCCTCTCCAATGAGTGTAAATACAAATGTTAATTTCCCCTTGCTAGTTATCCCAGAACCGAGGTGAGGATTCCAAAGGGCGGAGGAGTGGGGTTGTAAAATAGATGGCAGATGATTTGTATTTCAGACTTGCAAGATTCTGTTGATGTAGCCTTACAATAAAGTATAATTAGCTCATCTGGTCATGTTTCCTGTCTGGTCTACCTGGGAGGGCTGACATCAATCTTGTAAGTCTGAAAGTACAAATCTCCTGCTGTCTATTTTAAAGCCTGATAAGTTAGGGAAGTTCCTTTCTGAGTTTCTTTCTCTTCCCATTCTGCAGTTGTGTGCTATGCCCTCTCTTATCTAATTGTTCCCTAGGCAGCATCTCTCTCCCCCCACCACCATCTCCCAAGGTCGTTCCCACATACCATTACAGGTTCCTTGGAACCTCTCCAGATAATGAGAGGATGGGACCCACATGTGCTCTGGATGGCTGCTGCTCATGAGGAGACCACAGGTTTTCAGTGGGTTTGAGTGCCAGGAGACAATAGGATTAGCCATTTTGCTTGTAACCGCAGTGGAGACTTCTAAAGGACACTAAGTTCGCCAACCTCATTTTCTAATCACTTTTTAGAAAACGTTCATTAACTACTCCTAAGCTATTAAATATCTTTGGAATGACAAGTTTGAAAACACGAGGTGAGTCTGCCTTCAATCCTGAATGAAAGAAAATTTTAATCATAAGCTTAATAATTTAAAGAATCTGAAATAAATAGCAAAAAGCTAAGTAAGATTTTGATCTTAGAAAGTTATAAGTGGACTACGGGTCCAGATAAAATTGGAATATTCAAACTTTTACAATAAGATTTTGGAAATAGTTATAAAGTACAACAGTTTCTCATAGGAAATAGATCCTGTTTGGCTTTTATAAGACGTAACATAGATAAGCAATTTCATGATTTCAAAAACTGGACACTAGAGGGGACTAAATATTTTAGGTAGAGGAAATTTGTAAGATAATGCAAAATGTTATGACAATGAAAATACTGAAGAAGATTTTTGAAGAATGGAATCAGAAAATAGCCACAATACCAACAATGTCAGTAATGTTGTCTGCTTCTATGGATAGACTATGTCCAGAAGATGTTGTTGAAGAAATGATAAATGTAGAATAAATTTTACCTGACAAGATAGAGATGGTATTGAAAGTGGATTTACAACTGATAGGCCAAGAGAATGACTTAGAAAAGGATGTTTCACTGGATTTATCAAAGAAACTAGCTGAGGTTTTAAAATTTAAAAGGGAAATACAAATGATAAGCCAAGAGAGTGACCAGGATAATTTTTTCCTGTTGGATTTACAAAAGAGGCTTGTTAAGCCTTAAGAACTCTGGGCAATGGGACAAAGAAGAAATGAAATCAAATCCTATGACAATATTTGAATCAACTAAAGATTAAGACTGTTAGAAGTAAAAGGAAGGAATATAAAGTTGTTTATTTGATCAAGGTTAAAACAAGCTAAGTTGTTACTTCTGGCAACTCTTTATGGACTTTCTGCTGATATGAGGACTGAAAAGATGTTTTATGCATTTGTTTATAGGTAAGAGATGGGGTCGTGGTGCTGGAGCTTGAGCACCTCAATGATGCCATGAGCTAAACCGTGAAGGGCCACCCAAGACGGGAAGGTCATGACAGAGTTGTTGTTTATTCGTTTAGTCGCTTCCGACTCTTCGTGACTTCATGGACCAGCCCACGCCAGAGCTTCCTGTCGGTCGTCAACACCCCCAGCTCCCCCAGGGACGAGTCCGTCACCTCTAGAATATCATCCATCCACCTTGCCCTTGGTCGGCCCCTCTTCCTTTTGCCTTCCACTCTCCCTAGCATCAGCATCTTCTCCAGGGTGTCCTGTCTTCTCATTATGTGGCCAAAGTATTTCAGTTTTGCCTTTAATATCATTCCCTCAAGTGAGCAGTCT